>NC_088981.1:44571977-45203852 GCF_963932015.1 Anas acuta | reverse complement strand
CTACATAACACTTGAGAGTGGCTTACAAGTAATATATACTGTAATATGCAAAGAATATTGATGTTACTTGTGGGAAAAAAAACTGCTTGCACATCCAGGAAGCATTATCATTATACATGTATTTCCACAGAGCTTGTTCATTCATAGTTATTCCTATCTTTTGAAACAAATCTTGCCTTGCTGGTTTGCCCATACCGAGCAAAATGGGTGTGCATAGACATGCATGCCATTATCACTGCTCTACTAGTTCATGCAAGCTCTCCTTTAGAGCAACATACTTCCAGTCTGTATCAGACCTTGAAGAATCGACTCTGAAAATAGCATGGATATTCACAACCAGTTTTACTAAACATTTCTGTTGCCTGTGAAAGTACTATAGAAAAACAAACAAATGAACAAAGAAAAAAAAAAGTAAAAAAGTCTGCAATCTCATTTTTCTTTAGAAAGAAGGGAATCATGAATTAGATTAAAAAGAAATTATATATGAGATTTCTAGGAATAAACTATTATGATTAAAATTTCCATGGGCCCCAAATGTCCTCTGTTTTTCTGATGAGCAGGGTTATCCACATATAGTTAAAAACATTGTTACTGAGGAAGTTTAAACAAAGTACAAATAATGTAAGCACCAGACTCTACTTCTCTTCAGTCTAGTTAATACCAAGATAGATTTCTACAAGATATGGGACAGTTAAACATAGGTAATTGTGTTCAATAAAGAACTAATATTTTAAGATAAAAAGTAGATTTAGGTGATTTCAGATCCTTTCCTTCCCTTAAATTATTTCTTTGCATTTATCCAAAATAGCAACACAGCAATAAATTCTGGCTGTACTGAAAATTTTAGCTTGTGGTATCAATATTTTTATAACATTCTTTAACTTTTCAATTTCTTTATTTCACCTTGCTCTTATATACCTATAGCTTGTCCTCCTTGTAAAGCAGCATCCCTTCTTCCCCTCTTCTGACAGATTTGCATGTTACTTGTAGTCTATGCATCTCATGGTGGCAGAGCTGGTACCTCTGAGGTGGCGTAGATATCCTAAGTTCCAGGCGCTTTTAGATTCGTCATGTGGATTTCACAAAGAAAATCTCAATTTAGTCCCACAGTACTACAGAGTACTACTGTTTAATGTGAATTTTCCATGTCTTCTTTTAAATTAACTTTTGCAATAGTCAGCAAACAGTTAGTCACATACTAGAAAATACAGGACATAAATTTTATATGGATAAAGTGAAAATCAAAAGATAAGAATCTTTAAAATGGCTTCAAGTTAACAATTGTTAATTGAAAGCCCAAAACATAAAAAATTACTTTTCACCTTGAAGACCTGGATGTCTTGCGATAACCACAGTTATTCTGTAGATTAGACAGCAGAGAAAGTACAGTTAGAAAGTAGAAAGGCTTCCACAAACAGAATTAAATGAAAAAGGAAATAATAGCTTTCTGATGTTATTTTGGTACCAGCGAAAAAAAGCAAGCAAAAGACTAGATTAGAAGCTAGGAGAAAAACAAATGACAAAAAGTCTATAGTGAAATATATTGAAAAGCCAAAATGAGTTCAAAAGAGATCAGAGGCTACATTTTGACATAAAGCTTCTGGAAACTGAAAATAAAAGAGGGAACTTTCCCCCTTTTATAATAACTTTGCCTTAAGGCAACTAAATAGCTAATAGATTTTTTTTTTTTAAGCAGTATCGGAGGTCTTGTTAAACATGCAAGCAGAATATAAAGTGATAAATAAAGAATAACGAAAAAGCAAAGTTCAAGACAAGGCTATGTTGTCTTACACAGAGCAAGTCTAAAAGATAGACAAGTCTTCATGATAAAGACCTTCTGATAGTCACACTGATTTAAAAGTTTCAGAGCATACAAAATGACAAAAATGATTAAACACCAAAAGGGAAAGTGGTTAGAGAGCATTTGTTAAACAAGTGACAAATAGTCCCTTAGTCACCTCTTATGCTTCTGAAGAGATTACAGAACATACAAGTGACACCAACGCAGCTGAAGACTCAGAACACGATTTTCAGATGATCATAGCATTGTCAGCCTCAACATCTAGCACAAAGAACTGTGTTATCCTCAGTATCAGGGAAAAATCAAGAGCGATTTCCTTCTGCAACCTGTCAAGAAGCAAGTGGGTTTCCAGAGTAGAAAACACCAAACAGATTTTAAATCATCAGTATCAAGTGAGTGCTTTCATTTTATAGACCTAAGGTGAAACGATAAGTACCTTTCATGAAAAATATTAGATTTTCATAAATCTTTTGATAGCAGTCATGCTGTCAGAAAGTCCAGTGGTTTGTGATGGTAACTGGAGTAAGACAAGAACGTACAATATTCCTGTTATCGTTATTACAAAATTATCTATAGAAAGCAACTAAAAGTTTTGTGGACAAAAGATGCAATACACTTGGATGATTTTCATTTCACTTCCCAGGTGGAAGATATGAACCAGTTATTAGTAGACACAGCAAAACATTTTGGTCACTTTATTGGCAGGGAAGACAAAAAATATGGCTTGCAACTATTCCCAACCAATCCCAGAGCAGGCAGAGGAACAGTAATAAATATTGATCATTTAACTTTCTTAGGAAATGGAATAGATGATGACTAAGCCACCCTTGAATTCATGCAATGAAAACCAAGGCAGGAAACGGCTTTTGTAAACTCGTAAAAGTTGGGGGGAGAGAGAAACAAGGGGGTGTGTTAAAAAAAAAAAAAAAAATAGATCAAAATTGGCATTAAATAGAAATTTTTCCTTGTGCTGTTAAGTCTCTTCTTGCTTGGAGCAGAATCAGAGCTCCATAACAACGTTTTACAAAAGAGAGTAACTCATTTCAAAATCCTCATGGGAAACACTTGGAATCCACTAGACAGAAATACAGCATCGGGTATCATAGGCTGAGCACACAAGCATAAAACATTAAAGCCTAACAAGAGCAAGTGGCAGACGTGTTTAGCACATGTTCTGAGAATGCCACTGACATGATTCTGCTATCAAGTGATAGATAACCTGAAGACTGAGTGAGTGCAAAAAGGAGAACAGGAAAGTAACACAACTAGAGCCGGATCTCTGGTTAATTGCCATAAAGAGAATGGGACCATGACATAAGAGAAACTGGTTCCCTGACTGGCCCAAAAGGTGCTGGAGTAGAAACAACTCCATCTGAAACAGCAAAACATCTCTAGGGAGGATGCAGACATACAAGGCACCAGGAAGCTCAGAGTTGGAATACAGTAACAAAATCAGCTAGCTCACTGCTGAATACCAATCTAGCCATGGTAGTGGGTCTAGGCTTCACTTCAGTGTTTCCAATTACTGAGCATCAGATAGAGCAGTTAAGCAGAACAAGGCTTCTTTGGTGATGTCTGACTCTGAATGCCAAAAAGAAGAACAACCCAAAAGGAATAAAAATGGGCTGTCAGAGAAAGAATGATCTACTGCTTTCTGTTGTATTGAGAGGGCTGCTCCAGTCAAGGCTGGCACAGTATCACAGTCTTGCATAGATGAGAGAAACGGTGTATTTTACAATGATTCATTGGCACCAGCACAAGGGAGTTTTCGTTATAAAACAGAGTCTCTGAAGCAGTCAGAATTTGCAGTTAAGAACAGCAACCATTCTGCTTTGCAGAATCAATAAGCAGCATGTCCTGTCAGAAATGTAACTTGGACCCGGTGTGCTCATTGCCTCCTACAAATTACAGACCAAAACTACTTGCAGACAACCAAAACAGGTTATTGGACAGATTAGCTTTATATACAGATCTGATAATTTAGAAAAGTTTTGCAACACTGAAGTGAGCCTTCACACAAATAGGGATATATAACCTTGTAAATGCTAAAACCAGCAACTAGTGCAGGCTCACTTACCTTCTTGTTTTTTAAGACATGACACAGATTTGTCAGTTGTATGCGATCAGTGTGCCTTTACAGGGGACTAAAAGATTTTCCATTCTGCTCAAAATTCTGTAAGGAGTTAACACAATTTGTAGTTCAGATTGTTACTTGGCGTGCTTGGACACAAGTTCTCCATTCATTTTGAGGAACAGACCTAGTCAAGAGTTTGGACAGCACATCTCACCAATATTCCTCACAGCCCAGCCCTGGCACGCAGAGAACATCTGGCAGGGGACAGCCCCTGTTGCAGATGTCTGGGACCTGTCTGTCCCGAGTGCCAGCAGGCACGCAACCACCATGCACTGTGCAAGGAGGAAGCTTGTCATATCCTATGAACAGCAGATAGGCTGCAACTTTTCCTAGATGTTTGAGTTCTGTTTTCCCAAAGAAACTGCTGTGAAGTATGCAGGATCTATCATAATCAAGTGCTAAGGCTTTTCAATACTCCCAATAACAGGAAAAAGAAATATGTGAACAATTGGAGCAACCAAGACACACATACAGGCCAATGCAAATATCATGCTTCCCCTCATCTACTTCTCCTATTAGCAACAGGAGTGACTTTTGTTATGAATTATCATGAAGCACAATATTAACAAACTAATGATTTCGGGAGCCAATAATTTACTGGAAAATTATTTTTTTCCTGAAGTTCCTAAAATTTCTTGTGCAGTCATCCTTAGAGCTACGTGAGAGGAAACTTCTTTCATTACCAAAAATTGTAAGGATGTATTTTATCATCATTTTCATCCAGAGAAACCCCAAACCACCCAACAATTCTTATGAAAATCCAGACAAGCTTTCTATAAAACAATCCACAATCTAAGAGTCATAGCCTCACTGGGGATTTAAGATACTATAATTCAAATCCCAGCTCAGGCTAAGTTGTAGAAGGAATATGAGTGGATATCCCATAACCTAGGTGAGTGAGTGCGCTAATTACCAGGCTCTTTGATATTCTCAAGTGAACTGCTCTCAATTATTCTACTGGAGTAACCTCATCTTGTATAACTAATTACATATCCACAAGGCTAACAAGGCTGTTCCTCTAAGCCCACTGGTTATGGGACTCACCTTAAGTTGTGAAAGATCCAGATTCAATTAGTATTTTAATTACTTACATAAAACAGGACTATTTTCACAAGAGAGACTGAAATTGTAACACCCAAAAAAATGCCTCAAGGTTATGACATTCATAATAGAACATGGGTGGCAATTTCAAGCTTTCAACCTGAACTACATTCATAGGACTTAAATGTGTGACTGTGTGCGTGCTCTGCTAAGGTAGGCAATTCCATCTGGATGCCAGAAACATCCTGGGTTGAGAAGTGATAACTCTTGATGTAGAGCAGCTGGCTTAGACATAGCTATTAAGTATGATAATATGCATAAACACACAGACACAGAGGTATATAGATGTGAACAATAACACTCCTATTCCATGCTAGAAAATAAAGAGTAAGAAAGATTATTTTCAAAGGAAACAACAGAACTCTCTTAACGGAGAGCCTAATAATTCTTACAGGCAACACAGGCCTTTGCAGTCGATATTTTGCCATTTCCAATACCTTTTCCATGACTCTAATAGTCTCAAAGAGAAAATGTAACAGAATTGCTTCTCTCAGAAGCACACAACCTTCGGAGTTTTCTGTGTTTTCTCCCTCTTCCCCCTTTTTAAACTGGTAGTCACATACTCTAATGATTGAAATCATAAATAACTAAATATGCTCAACAATGAAAACAACACATTTCTTCACAGTATGAAAACTTAGAGTTAGGAGGCAATACTAAAATTTTGTCAGTTATTAAGAGCTGGCTGCTACTTCACTTTTTCCTACACCCCTCAATAATGTAATGACTATTACAAATTTTAAAAGTATTTTAATTACCTGTAAACAACTAATACATTTTTAAAGGAACATTCAAAAAAAAAATATGCAAGACCAACCCACTTTCCTTTTCCTGCAATAAACTCCTTTACAGTCTGCACTTCTAAAATGTAAGACGTTGCAGAAAAGTTTATGATTGTATATCAAATTGATAGAATGGTTATTTGATTAATATATTGCTGTAGAATCAGTCTAGCATTGGACATGATTCCAATTTGATCTGAATGTACTGAGTACTCAGCACTAAATCAGGGCTTGGATTACATAGAAGACCATTCTTCCTACAGAATTTTGGAATAGAAGTCTGGAACTTTTCTTCAGAATCTTGGTTTCTCACTTAGGGAACAGCAATGTAAACAAACTTAGGAAATAAGTATATGCACATACATATAACTATTAAGCATAAAAATTAAATGAATAAATGAACACAGTATACGGTACACTCAGCCTATAAAAGTCTGTTAAACTATGTGGTTATACACAACTTTTATGTATATTTATATGTAAATGCACAACCCATGCATGTTCACACACGCAGTGTTGTTCAAGCTAATTTTTCAAGCTACAACCAACTTACGCCTTACAGAAAAATTAATTGAGCAAAATTTTAGCCATGAAATTTTTAGAATACAAAACAGTTTCAATTTGCTCTTAATATTTTTGAATTTTTGCCCTAGGAAAATAACGACCAAATATTTTGTTTCAAGAAGTTTGTACTTCAACATAATGATATTCTTCTGAAGCATATTTAATTTTTAATGTCTTATACGAAGACTTGTGATGGTTTGGGGCTTTTGGGGACAAATGCAATCAAAGCTTTGGAACCGCTCCAGAGGACAGGAGTTGCATTTGGCAACCACTTCAGTAACATCTCAAAAGGGAATTACTCTGGACACCTTGAGCTCCACAGAACTGAACAAATCATCACAACATTTCAACCCAAAGCTTCTTAAAAATTTGCCACTCAATAGCATGTGTATCTACCTCTGTTCCTAAGGAATCTATAAATGGAAGTGGCATTGGTACTCATGACTCACATACGTTGGCAGTGCTGTGTGGGCAATTCAGCACAGCATGTTCTCACTCCAGGACTGATCTACCTGGCTGGGACCCGTTTTCACTTTCATTTATCTTCACAATAAATTTAATATTTGCATCCTGCCTCTTAACTAAATGAGGACATAAAAGAAAGTAACATGGATCTGATTTTGACAGATTGTCAACATCTTATATTTATTGAAGCTCTGTAGACATAATAATGTTTCCCTGACTCCAAAGTCCATGAAGTTTTATGAAATATCTGGTGTGGTCATGTCTTTGCTGGATCCAATAGACATAACATCAATTCATAAAATGCTTTTCTAATTCTTTCAACAGCTCAAAGCTTTGCCCATTCTTCCAATGTTTTTCTAATATTATTTTAATAAATAAAAGTTATGTATCACACAATGTGTTGTATTTATTTTTTATTTTTTTTAATTTAGTATTTTTTCTTTGCTTCACCATCCATTTTGTCATTACACATCTAACAAGCAACTTCAAGTTTTTCTGTCCTGCATTACCTGTCCTTTACTCAGTGACAGGTTATCCTGGACAAGACAGACTCATATTACAGATTCTTCAGAAGGAAAAATATCTGTTTTGAATTGAACTTTTCTAACTTGCATTTACTATTATTTGTCTGAGTACCTCATTCTACAGTTGGAGCTATAAGTGCCCATATTTATCCCAGAGTAAGAAAAAAACACATTACTTGGGTTTCTGCCATAGTGAAACTGTGGTAAGCAGTTGTCAGATTTGTGTCACATTCCTCCTTCCTCCCAGAGTCCTCCAAGCAGTCACAAGGTAATTCACATTTCTGGCACTACCCCTCTGTCATCTTCAAACAAACCAGTTCTCCTGAAGTACAACGAACCACTCTGCAGCTACTGGGTGCTCACTCCAGCAGAGTTCTGAAGCACCACAAGACAAAGGCCTTCACCTGAGCATCAGCAGACCCTTAGCAAATGACTTTGGGAGAAGTTCAGGGAGGGGGAATGAGCTGTAAAGAACTGTGCAAGAACAACCCTCAAATAGAGTCTGCCAATGAAAACATCCACTCCCTGGCACGCCAACATAGACAAGTGGGTGAGTAAGAAAGGAGGGTTTGAGGCCAGCTTTATAACAAAATGAGCAGACACTACTCATCCTGGAGAGCTTGGATTGAGGTGGGTGATGAATGGCACTACTGTACTGGGTCCATTTCTTTTGGCTAAAGAATTTTGACATGCTTAAAAAAGCAACATAATTAGTCAAAATTCACTAAATGAATAAAGATCAATTGATAAGACAACACAAAAATACAAGCAATAAATCTGTATTCTCTGTAGGATAGGAAAAGTCTAACAGGAATAGTGAAATGAACAAAAACCCACAGTGTGCTGTAGAAAATTGGTAAGATATCGTACCAAAACATGAGACAAAAATACCTCCCATGCAGAAATAATTTTGGCTAAGCACAGTTCCTGGCCTGGAGCCTCTTCTGGTGATGTATTTCTATCCTCCCTTTTCTGAGCAGAAGAGATCCAGGAGTTCACAGAGATAGCTATAGTGCTAATTAAGAAAACAGATGTGTGAGTCTTCCCCACCTTCCATACTACTCCATTCCACTTTTGCCATAGAGAGGAAAGAGGGAGAGAAAATTTCAGTCATTGAATGAGCTGGAACACAGCAAACCTGAAATGATGTAAAACCTACCACCATTCCAACCCTGTAAAATCCTCATCCAGATACCTGCAAAAAACAAGATGTTAACACAGTCAAATTCCACTAGGAACACAGATAATGACAAAGAAAGGAAGAAAGAAAAAAAAAAAAAAATAAAGAAATGGTAACAAGAAAAATCACTTTTCAGCAGTCACAGGAAATTGAAAAAGAGAGGGGCTGTGGTTTAATTGAGAAGATAGAGCTCTCAGGCATAGGGGTCTCTGGAGAAATCTGAGACATCCTATTGAATGAAGCTCCAACTGTTCCAGGAAAGTATTCATTTCCAACTTTAAAGATTGAGCCCCATCTTCAACCTCAAGGGAGCAAAGCTGGTAAAAGTGAAGTTCACTGTGAACAAAATAGAGCACCAAATCTAGACGGCTGCTTGCTCTGCCTGCATCTATTGAGCCATGAGGCATGCTGGAAGGAGGCTTTGGTTGTCAAAGTGGGAGACAAATAAGCTGGCTATATGCAGGCTCAGCGGTGTACTCAGAACACACTAAGTGGGAAGGTCTGCTAAAGTCAGTGACCCTGCTGCTTACCCCAGCCTTTCTGGCTATCCTGCAACATCTTTGTAACAACAGCTGCTAAATGATGCTCTCTCATATTCCTCTCTGCTTTCTCTTCAAATCCACAGAAAGGCCACATGAAATAATAAACATTTGTGCCAAAAAGAAAGAACAACCATTAAATAGTACCTTCTGCTTTTAATAGAGGAAAAACAGGTCCTGGATAGGAACCAGAGCTTCAATGGGTTTGAAACTCCTTCCCCTTTCAATCAATGATTTGCAGACAAGGTCTGATACATGCTGACAGCAAAAAATTGCCTTTGCTCTCACACTCTGTCTTCCAGGCACAATTTCTCTCACATCCTTTGTCATATTGAAGTCTTTTTTATGAAGAGGTTGAACAGGAGCAGATAAGGTGAGGGGAAAAGGAAAGGAAGGCAAGAAATATCTTTTAAACCTAGACTAAACTGTGATAAAAACTTCCATCTACAGTACAACAATATTTGCCTCAAGAAAGCAGTTTATTCAGCTGCTCAGGAAAGAGGCTCAAATTCTTTCTGATAAAGGGTTTTCCTAATTATGCCAGTGAGTCAGAAGCAATGCATTCCATCCAGCCACCGAATGTTTAAAAAGACTCTGTTATTGAGGGTATGTACTACTTCTTAGCATTTCTCCACAACTAACAATCAAAAATAAATACCTAGAAGGAAGCCTCCTCCAGCTCCACAGATAAGTCTCAGGAAAAACAGGCTGTTCCTTTTGACAGGACTCCAGCCTACTTCTCAGCAAGCCCAAGTTCAGCTTGCTGCTCTGCCACAGCCTCCCTTGGAAACCATCACAAAGTCACTTGGGTATGCTACATGGACTAATTTCAATAGCTTACACTGTTCTTCCTGCAGACCCCAGTGAAACAAACCACTGCAAGTCTTTGTAAAGCAGGAGAAAGATTTGCCATTCTAATGACTCATCTACAAGGGTTTGGCTGTGGCATCACTGCAAACAGCCTCTATTCCTGCATCAAGAACTGAAGAATTTGTTCTTGAGCTCTGCTGTGCAAAACCCCTTGCCAGTAATACCTCCAGCCGTATCTAGAAGGATTCTGGGACACAGGACAACGCTAAGATACCTCACATTCAGTAGCTCACCCTTTCCCTTTCTTGGGAAAAGTGTAAGACAAGATAACAGAACAAACAGCATCTGCTCAGACCCTTTATCATGCTTATCTCACTACTTAACAGACCAGGAAAGTCCATGGTTTCAATGTAGCTGTGAGGACTAGTTCAGCTTTTGCACATATTACAACGCTTAAACTCATCCAGCAGAATCAATAGACTTTTTTACCTCCGCTTTTCAAACCTGAAAGAGCATAAAAAGCATCATGTCTGATGTGATCTGAGACAAAAAAAAATATATAGTAGATATTGCAAACAGCACAGTATAATGATAAAATCAATATGTGTCCCATCTTCATGTTGAAAGGTTAGCATAGCGTACAACACCCATCTCTCAGACTCATATTGTAAAGACGTGCTATTGAAAAGAGCCTGAAACTGTCTCCTCTGCTGCATATTACATAAAGCGACACGTATGATTCATGAGTCATCATTGCCATATCCCCATATTGTCAAATGTATATTTTTTTTTCTTAAATACAATTCCTATATTAGTCTAGATCTTTTCCCAGACAAAACGTACACAGAGAACCGCTGGAAGAAAAATGTTGAATGAAATACGGTCTACGATAAAGAACATCAACAACCAGTTCTGCTGCTGTTATATGCAGGGCTACAGCACTGTTTAGTATTAAGAATTATTCCTTTATGCAATCTTGTTTTCAGCCACTTTTACCTCTAGCAGAGACTGGCAAGTGAAGTTTCCCTCCACATGGTTACACTCCTGCTGCAGGATTTTTGTAGGTACGTTTATAAATTAAAACAGTTTATCTCATTTATGAAAAATTCTCCAAAACACTTTCATTTTAATATCTATGGTATAGTTTCCACATCTTCTAGCTGCAAAACAGCCCCATTTATCTCAGAACAATATTTTTGCTACAGCACCCTTGGATTCTATTAATGCACAGCATATGAAAGCACATGAAGGAAATTACCAACACAGCCTTCAGAGCAGGTAACAATAATATGTAGTAAGTTCAATCCTTCAACCTTATGTTGAAAGAAGATGAAAGCAAACCGTCAACATGCAGCAGTTAACTGAATTAACGAGGCACTAGTGGAAAAAAAAATGGTTGTGACTGCATATGTAGATGCAGTATCAGGCCACCTCATCAGAACTATCCAGTCACAAGCCAGCCATTTTACTCCCAAGCATTTTGAATGCTTTGGCAACTCAAAACATTAAAATGACTTCCTCCCAATGTCTTTTTTTTATTATTATTATTATTTTTATTAATTAACTTCACAATTTGAAAACACATGCAGAATATCTTCAGTCTTCTAGAAAGATTTTGCTGGGAACATGCCATTTTGATGACAACTTTCCCTACAGCTACTTTTGTAAAGCCAATTCTTCTGGAACACATAGAAGGCTGAGCCTTACAAGGACTGTGGGAGGAGCCAGGTTCTAGGTCCTTGCTCTTCATCATGAGGCGGTCTCCATCCAAGGGTTTTTCATGAACATTTGGAAGCGTCTCTGCTTCATTTCATTCTCGGCCAAAACAAAAATGTTAAAGCCTTCCTGCATGCTTGTGCAAAATATTTTCACACTAGTGAGACCACACTGCAAAACCTGCATATAAAATGCCTGCAGTCCCAGAGGGCTGCCAGACGCCCTAACAGATAAAGCTACAGCAAGCACAGGCTCTGTTTACACAATGTAAATTACATATACTTAGGGCAGATCTACCCAATGCTTCAGCAGCATTCTCACTAACTCTTTCAGTGTTGCTTTATCCCTTTATCATTTAATTAAATCACCTATAATAGAATTTGTAGACGAAGCTGAACAAAAATTACTATAAAATGCCAAAGATACTGAAAGCATATTTTACAAATCAGGAGTGTGGAAATTAGTCTACAAACTCTGCCTCATGACAACAAAGTTGCGTGGAGAAACATGCTACAAATGGCTTTTGGCTCAGAAAGCCTCATTCTTTCTGATGTGTACAGCAATAGGGCTGCTGAGTCAGTGTCAATAGAACATACAGAACATATATAGAACAATATATAGAATATATACATATAAAATATAGAACAATAGAACATATGGATATCCTTCCACGCCACTCTTACACAGTAGGGTTATCGGCCAAACAGTAGTCTGACCAAAACAAACAGACAAACAAAAAAAAATAAACACCTTTGAGAAGGTTCAAAAGGAAAGCTATTCAGGATGAAAACCCTGGTCTGCCTTCTTTTTCTGAACTCTTCTCAATAACCACAGAACTATCCCTTCTCCCTAGCATAACGGATTTACTTACCCAGAAAAAGCTGACATTATCCAGATGTACTGGTTCTAACTGAGGTAGGGTACCCAAATTCTGGCTGTCTCTATGGTTGGGCAGCTGAAATAGCACTAAGACATTGTATGAGCTTCCCTCATCATAGCTGCTGCTTGTTTTATGGAAATCAACCTCAAGATGAAGTCAATTAACTGGCTAAATTTCTCACACATTTAAAAGAAACAAAACATACTATGTTGAAAGATGATCCAAAGCAAGTATTTTTATTGTGAATCTTTAACTGAGAATCCTCTGAAGTGATATATAGAACAGCAGTTACCACTCTGAGATACTAATTAAAGTTCCAAGATCTTAAAATCCAGAAAAAAAATGCACTATTATTTGTTTTGACCAGATACACTGATCTCTTAAAAGGTTGAGATGATGCTTGCCTAATTCAATAAGGATGCTGCATAGCTTAATTATGGCTTTTGAAGCTCTTTGTGTCTTCAGAGAAATCAAAGAATAATTATCATTGGGATTAATACCAATATACATAGAGTCATAGAATCAAAAGAATAGAACAAAAAACAGAACACAAGGCAAAACCACGACACTTAAAATACAGGTTCTATTACAACTCAGGTTTAGTTTAAAAGAAAATATAAATCCATGTAACAAATATGAGATCTGCAGGAGTCTGTTTTCTATGGCTTTTACTAGAAAGACTGAAATAAATTAAAATTCAGGAACCAATTTCATCCTGAGTGCAAGTCTACCAACCTCAGCTGGGCTTCACTAGGGACAGATTTGACTCAGAACTATAACCGAAGCATTAAAGAGCTGAGATGGTTCAGGAATTCAAAGAAACTTGAAAGTATTCCCAGATTACCATGCTAGACCTTCTGAGGAATAGGAGAAGCACCATGGGTTTCATTCTGTTCTCTCTGAAATAACTTCTAGTCTATGCTAAGTTTCACTGATATAAACACCACTATTTCTTCTTTCTCCTCACGTAAGCAAGATCAGAATCAGGCTCCAAGTTTTTTGCCATCTGGTCAGAGACCACCCCCCATCAGTACGCTTTTGCTCCTTGAAAAAATTGAAACAAATGCAGTGAAAGGCTGCTGGTGTGCTAATGTGTGAACTGAAACAGACTGCAATGAAAAAAAATAAGCCGAAACAAAAGGTAACTAATGAGGCATTGTTATCCACATCCCGCACATCTTTGCTTCAACAAGTATTTGCATACTGTAGACAGTCATTGACTCAAGACTTAGAAAACCTTAATCTCCTTCAGCTACCCAAGCCGAGAAACAGTTGGCTATTTTTTCCCCCCGATATAAGATGCATTGAGTTACAATTCAGGTTGTACAATCACAATGAAATCATAGTCAGAATGTTGTAAAAAGTCTTCTCTCAAATGCACAGGATATACTTATTTCAATACTTTAAATGTATTCATTTACAATACAGTAGATTAGTAAATTGCCATAATCAGAAAAACATAAAAATTATAAATTCATGTATTTTCTCATATATAGATTTTCAACATGACAACCACACAGATTGAGACAATCCAACTGAACTCCTCCAAGACATGATAGGAGATGCAAGATTTATATTTTTTTAATCTTTAAGAGACAGATGCATTTCTTCTCTTCTTTGTAGAGGAAAAAATAAAAATAAAAAGCACTATTTCAAGCACTTTTTCAGAAAAGCACTTCAGCCAGCTACCTAACTCATACTCATGTCCATCACAACTGACTTGTGCACTCTCTTTGGGGAAGACTAGCTACAACTCATTTTGTCTCCTTTATACCAGGATGTATTGCAATATATTGCAATACATTGCAAATATATTTACTCAGTCTTGTCAGATAACACCTTTATCAGCCCTTAGAAGAGCATAGACAGAAGGACTCAAGCTCTCAGACAAAAATAAGATTTCATGAGTAGCAGAGATAGCACAAGTTTGCTTTCTTGTCTCATCTTTTCCAAATCTCACTACACCATAGTTACTTCCTTCCATATCCTTCTAGAGTACATTTAGTTCCCTCATTTCTAGCGTCCACCTCCATAAACATCTTCCCCATTTTCTCTTTCTACTTTTTGGCCATGCAAGCACTACTATGTGCTGTAGTTCATTTGGTACCAGCAAGCAGAACAAAAAAAGAATACAGAAGGATGTATGGAAACAGAATTAACCCTTTCAGGGACAAATACATTAGGGTGCAGCTTCACAATGGGACTAAGCCAAGGCATATGTTCTAACTTTAAGGGTCAGACTGAAACATCTGAGAACTGTCCTTCTGGAAATCAGAAACATGTCATTAAAACACAGCTTCCATGAGAAGACTTCTCATTCTTTATTCCACATTATGATGAAATATATCTTAATAAATAAGCAACAATATCCACAGTGACAAAGTTTCTCTTAACAGACCTAACCAACTCACAGTTGGGTTTAATGTCCTCATCACCCCAAATTTGGCCAGGCACAGCACATAAATCTACTCGCAGGGTCCTTCCACTGCATACAGTTTGATCTGCAGAGCATGTAGAACCGCACTATTAGAACAGACCCACACTGTCCACCACACTCCACAATGCCCACAAAAGACTAGCTATAGTTGAAGTTCAACCCCATGAGATGCTACTAACCATTGTATAACTATAAACGGATGCCAAACATTTCAGATTATGTTACTTATATTTTTGATTTCTTCCTAAAAGCCTAGAAATTTACTCTTGCAATTTTTTTCAGGCTTATGAAAGGTATTTCACTACGCAGTACCCTGACATAATTTTGACATCAGGAAAAACAAAACAACACAGTATGAACTATAATATATTGCTCTTCTATTCTGTAGCATAAATATTCACAGTAACTCATAGAAGATTTGGATTTATTGGAAAACAAACAAACAAACAAAAAAACTTCACCTGCAGCATAATCTAAGTTCCCTCATCTATAATTCTGATTATATATCACATTTTCAAAGATTATAAATCTTCAATCATATACATACTATATTCCCCTTCTGAGAATATGAATATATCACAGAATCACAGAATCACAGAATTTCTAGGTTGGAAGAGACCTCAAGATCATCGAGTCCAACCTCTAACCTAACACTAACAGTACCCACTAAACCATATCCCTAAGCTCTACATCTAAACGTCTTTTGAAGACTTCCAGGGATGGTGACTCCACCACCTCCCTGGGCATCCCGTTCCAGTGCCTAACAACCCTTTCAGTAAAGAAATTCTTCCTAACATCCAACCTAAAACTCCCCTGGCGTAACTTTAGCCCATTCCCCCTCGTCCTGTCACCAGGCACATGGGAGAACAGGCCAACCCCCACCTCGCTACAGCCTCCTTTAATGTACTTATACAGAGCAATAAGGTCACCCCTGAGCCTCCTCTTCTCTAGGCTGAACAAGCCCAGCTCCTTCAGCCGCTCCTCGTAGGACTTGCTCTCCAGGCCCCTCACCAGCTTTGTCGCTCTTCTTTGGACCCGCTCAAGCACCTCGATGTCCTTCTTGTAGCGAGGGGCCCAAAACTGAACACAGTACTCGAGGTGTGGCCTCACCAGAGCCGAGCACAGGGAGACGATCACCTCCCTAGCCCTGCTGGTCACAGTGTTTCTGATACAAGCCAGGATGCCGTTGGCCTTCTTGGCCACCTGAGCACACTGCTGGCTCATATTCAGCCGACTGTCCACCATCACTCCCAGGTCCTTCTCTGCCTGGCAGCTCTCCAACCATTCATCTCCCAGCCTGTAGTTCAGCTTGGGGTTATTGCGCCCCAGGTGCAGGACCCGGCACTTGGCCTTGTTGAACTTCATGCAGTTGACCTCAGCCCATCGGTGCAGCCTATCCAGATCCTCCTGCAGAGCCTTCCTACCCTCGAGCAGATCGACACACGCACCTAGCTTGGTGTCATCTGCAAACTTACTGAGGGTGCACTCAATGCCGTCATCCAGATCATCGATGAAGATGTTAAAGAGGACCGGCCCCAGCACCGAGCCCTGGGGAACACCACTAGTGACTGGCCTCCAACTGGACTTGGCTCCATTTACCACAACTCTTTGGGCCCGGCTATCCAGCCAGTTTCTAACCCAACGAAGCGTGCGCCAGTCCAAGCCAAGAGCAGCCAGTTTCTTGAGGAGAATGCTGTGGGAGACGGTGTCAAAAGCCTTGCTGAAGTCAAGGTAGACCACATCCACAGCCTTTCCCTCGTCCACCCAGCGCGTCACTTTGTCGTAGAAGGAGATCAGGTTCGTCAAGCAGGACCTGCCTTCCATAAACCCATGCTGGCTGGGCCTCATCGCCTGCTTGCCCTTCAAGTGCCGCATGATGACTCCCAAGAGGATCTGCTCCATGAGCTTCCCTGGTACTGAGGTCAAACTGACCGGTCGGTAGTTCCCCGGGTCTGCCCTCCGGCCCTTCTTGTAGATGGGCGTCACATTTGCTAGTCGCCAGTCAGCTGGGACCTCCCCCGATAGCCAGGACTGCTGATAAATGATGGATAGGGGCTTGGCCAGCTCATCTGCCAGTTCTCTCAGTACCCTTGGGTGGATCCCATCCGGCCCCATCGACTTGTGCACATCCAAGTGCCGTAGCAGGTCACCAACCAGTTCTTCGTGGATGGTGAGGGCCACATCCTGCTCCCCGTCCCCTTCCACCAGTTCTGGGTACTGGGTATCCAGAGAGCAACCGGTTTTGCCGCTAAAGACTGAGGCAAAGAAGGCATTAAGCACCTCCGCCTTTTCCTCATCTCTTGTAACTAAGTTTCCCCCTGCATCCAGTAAAGGATGGAGATTCTCCCTAGTCCTCCTTTTTGTGTTGATGTATTTATAAAAGCGTTTTTTGTTATCTTTAACAGCAGTAGCCAGATTGAGCTCCAGATGAGCTTTGGCCTTCCTAATCTTGTCCCTGCACAGCCTCGCTACATCCTTATAGTCCTCCTTAGTGGCCTGCCCAATTTTCCAAAGATTATAAACCCTCTTTTTTCTCCTAAGCTCAAGCCACAATTCTCTGTTGAGCCAGGCTGGTCTTCTTCCCCGCTGGCTCATCTTTGGGCGCATGGGAATAGACCGCTCCTGCGCCATTAGGATTTGCCTCTTAAAGAGCGCCCAGCCTTTCTGGACCCCTCTGCCCTTCAGAACCGCCTCCCATGGGACTCCACCAACTAGTGTCCTGAGCAGCCCAAAGTCAGCCCTCCGAAAGTCCAATACAGTGGTTTTACTGGTTCCCTTCCTGGCCCCGC
The DNA here is from genome assembly GCF_963932015.1 of Anas acuta. Lineage (NCBI taxonomy): Eukaryota > Metazoa > Chordata > Aves > Anseriformes > Anatidae > Anas > Anas acuta. The sequence goes on along the minus strand of NC_088981.1, from coordinate 45,186,130 downwards.
CAAGAATAGTGAACTCCACCATTTCGTGGTCACTCTGCCCAAGACTGCTCCCGACAATCACATCCTCCACCAGTCCTTCACTGTTTGTGAAGAGAAGGTCTAGCAGGGCACCACCCCTGGTAAGTTCACTAATCATCTGCGTCAGGAAGCTATCTTCCACTTTCTCCAGAAACCTCCTAGACTGCTTCCTCTGGGCTGTGTTGTGCTTCCAGGATATGTCAGGGAAGTTGAAGTCCCCCACGAGTACAAGCGCTGACGATTTCGCAACTTCTGTCAGCTGCCTGTAGAACTCCTCATCCGTCTCCTCATCCTGGTTCGGCGGTCTATAGCAGACCCCGACCAGGACACTAGCCTTGTTGTCCCTGCCAATCCTAACCCAAAGGGACTCGATCTTGTCATTCCTAGCCTCGAGTTCTACAACATCGAAAGACTCTCTAATATAGAGAGCCACACCGCCACCCCTTCTGTGCTGCCTGTCCCTTCTGAAGAGCCTATAGCCAGGCATCGCAGCACTCCAGTCATGAGACTGGTCCCACCACGTTTCCGTGATAGCAACCAAGTCGTAGCCTGCCCGCTGCACGATGGCTTCCAGCTCCTCCTGTTTGTTACCCATGCTGCGTGCATTGGTGTAGATGCACTTCAGCTGGGCCATTGCCTTATCCCCCGGCCTTGCCATTGCTCCCCCTGGCACAGCCCCAAGTCCTTGCTTCAATATGGTAATGTAGTATGTTATATGAGGGGACACATCTCCTAAGAATTACTCCAAGACTACCAACTAATTTCTCATAAACAGCATAGTTGATTTTGGAAGTAGCTGTCCTGATATTTCTACTATAAATCATAAGAGTTAAATAAAGCTACATTATTATTAAAGGAAGGTCTTCATTGATGACATGAACACTTTGTGTGTCATCATTCACAACCACGATGCAATAAGCCACAACTCAACTCTTGAGCCAGACTAGTAAAAATGTAAGCAGGAACCTGGAACAGGAATGTTCTGATCTTAGGAAAAAAAAAATTACAGGAAAAGAAGTATATAATCATGCTCTTGAACTTCAGTACTGCATGTCTAGAAGCATGCAGATATTTTAAGAAAAGTTAAGTAGTATAGAACTTGGGACACCGGTAAAGGGGAAGGATGAAGAAACAGAATGAGGCAGGTATTTTCCTATTTGATATAAATGAAGCCCCGTTTTTAGTAAAACAAATGTAGCTTCTGTTTTTCTAACTTGATGGATAATCTAAGTGATGCAGACCATCAAATCTGCTTTCTTGTTTAAGTCTTGTGACAGAATCCATTGCAAAACATAGTTTAGTGATCTTTTGAGAAAGCACTGCTACTTTCAGGCTTTATAAAATGGTATAAGCAAATTTGCAAAAAAATTTTTTTATCAGTATTGGGCAGACCTATATTTAAAGCAGATGCTGGAGAGCAGATGACCAGCTTGACTCTCCCATCTGAATACTTTTCCCCGTCAAAAACAGAAATTTTACTTTTTTTTTTTTTTTTTTTTTTTTTTAATATTTTTGTCCTCCTTTTAGGCTGTTCGAAATTTAATGGCCCACCCCCAAGCATCCTCATAGGGTTGCTCAGATGACTGAGCTTTTCTCATAAAATATTTCTTTCTCATAAAATATTTCATTTGTGGGTTTCTCCCACTTCCTCTTTACTTGAAGCCTGAGTCACCCAACTTGTCCTGATAAATAAGGATTAAGATGCCATCCCCCAGACAATCAGGTTCACTCAGTGATTTCTAGTTTAAGCTACAATTTTACTAGACTTACTATTGTGAAAAGTGAGAGATACTACACCAACCCCTCCTTCTAATTAGAATTACAGATAAGGATTTATTGTGTAGGAATGCATCCTTTCCCATTAGCACTCCACAGCGTGTACATGCCAGGCTAAAAAGCAAGACAGCAGTTATTCATCCAAACTGCATGTCTTTGTCACACCATCTGCATTCAGCTGGTTGCAGCATTTAGCCCCAGCACTCTGTTTGTTATGTCTTGTAAAAGTACCTCAAAGGCAAGAGGAACAGATGTGTCAAAGATATAAGTATGCCAAAGGAAACAAGTTATCCCCCTGAAGAAAATAAAAACCTGCGTGGGTTAGAAAAATGTTTTTTTCTAAATCCTTTATTCTCTTCTTCTGTCATCAGATGCATGCTGTATCATATACAGCACCAGGTACACTGTCAGAACTTAAAAGAAAATGCTGAGTGCAAGAAACCAGTTCCAATTTAGTTTGTTTCCCTGCACAAAGGATTTTTCTTTCCTTGTGCTTGTTTTGAAAATAAACTGATGGAATGACCTATGGTATTTTACTTGGGAGATAATTAAATAGGTTCACAGGCGCCACTATTACAGGACTGTCATCGATATTTACTTTCATGTTTTCTTAGCTTAATTTCATTTACACCTTCTTTCAGAAAATCCAAGTTGTACCTCTTTCCTTTTCTAGATTCTAGAAGGAAGCCTGACAGGTTCTTCATATTTTAAGTCACAAAACCATTACATCATGATTACTTTACATTATTAGAGGTTAACCTAAGGGGTTTTAACTCAATAATAGTAAAAGGTTGAATAAATAATCAGATTGTTATAGAAGTAGGAGAACCATTATTTTGAGTACCCATAAACAAACATGGTTAATGTATCAATACCTTTTTTATTAATAAAGCTTGGAACAAGAGCATTTATAGCATTCAAAGGTTAGTGTTCAGACATCACACTGTAGGTAAATGTTGGAAATAGGTAGGGAAACTGAAATGGTATTCAGAAGGTATTATTCTCCTACTAATTTCAGTATCTCTTCTATACTATATTTTTTGGGGGTATAAACAGCGAAAGAAAGAGCATGTTACTTTCTTAGTAGAGAGGTTTCACAAGGTAAAACAGAAAATACAGAAGACAAGGGTCTTGTATATAGGTGTTTTATTTCTTTATGAATCTACGTTAAGTCTGAAGAGAGGATGCTCATCTTTTCCCAAGTTATACATGTGATTGAGGAAGCAGAACTGATCGACCTGCAAGTTTTCCAGGAGAAATAGTCTGTGATTCTTCAAAGCATTTTGAAATTTTAAGACAAAATTTTATTAGGAATTAGCACAATATACTATTTTAAGAGATGCTCTGGAAGCACTTCAGCCATGCTGACAAAATAAACCCATCTAAATAGAAAAGACCTAGCATCCCATAGTCCCTACAAAGATATTATTAAATTTGTTCTTGTGTTGTATAGTTGGCTATACACAGAATTTTTTTTTTTTTCTAGGTAAAATTAATGTTGTACTGCTCCACTTCACATACATTATTTAACCACAATATTGGGTGATCTTCTGAAATCTTTGACAAGCACATTTAAAATTTGATAACGTCAAAACAAATAAATGTGCCTGACAAGCAGGAGAAATAGGAGATTCTCTGCACCTTCCTCCTGAATTGTTTTTAATCAGTTACAGATACCTTCAGCCAGCAAAGCATTTTCTCTTCTTGATGAGTGCAGTTCTCTGAAGGAGGGCACTGTAATCAATGTGACTCAATGTATTTAAGCTACTTATGCTCTCTTAACTATGTTATCGTTTGGAACATGAAGATAGTGCAATTTTCAAAATCTAGACAAACTACAGATAGTAATGCAATATAGCTGCACTTCTCACTCTGTTCTCCAAATATTACACGAGTGGGTTCTTGTTAAATAAATCTATATACATATGCCATTCAGAAATTCTTAGGTGACTACCAGCCAGGAAAATGCCAAGAAGAGCTATTATAAAAATATAATAGGAACATACTGAAAGAATTTTCTCTGCTTTCCTCAGTAAATAACTGCCTTTATTTATATAAACAGGGATAAATCCCAAAATCAAGCCCGACAGTGCCCAAGTACACCAGTCTGTGCTCTTCCAAGCTTACAGTCTGTGGCTCTTGCAAGCCATGAGAGCAAAAGGACCAGAGGAGCAACAGGCTCAGTCAAGCTCCTCAATCCTGGCTCTCCCTGTGGCCTGCTCCAACACCTGGCCAGCCAGCACAGAGGTCCTGCAACACCTGCCTTAATATCCAGTGCAAAGGATTATCTTGGAATAAAGGAAGGGGAGAAGTAACAGCTAGAACAAAGAGGGCACGGGTCCAAGGCCTAGACATCTGAATCACCAGCTTGAGTACCTGCTCCACAGCACAAGGCACATGGGTACCCAGCTCACGTGGGAGGCTGCCTGCAAATCCTCACACATCTCGAAGAACCCCACTCTTACACCCAGAGTTTCTACTAGAAAAATAAAATAAATAAATAAAATCATTTGCAGAAACCTGTTCACTTCCCTAAGTACAACAGCTCAATTACCTGTGTATGTTTGTCCTTGCTCTTGGGCAAAAGGAGCAACTTCTACTCTCAGTCATGCCAGTGCAAATCTGGAATAAATCAACAGCTTTCAGTAGGGTTATAATTTACACTAGTGTGACTGAAAGCAAAATCCCACATTTTGTTAAGACAAAGATTAAAATCTCTGAGCCAGTATGGATCTCTATACTGGTGCCAAATCCCAAATTTCCCAATTTTTTATGTGTTGAAATAGAGTATCTGCAAAGCTTTTCATGCTGCTTAGACCAAACCATGCTCTAAGTAAAAATGACACATTTCTACACGTTGACAGGCTCCAAACTGTTCTAAATCCTCCTTCTTTGTTCTAAACCAGTAGATTTATTTCAAATATTCTTAGGAAAGAATGAATGAAAAGAAGCTATACAAATACCATCCAACTGCCCCCAGTTTGCCTGGAAAAGATGCAACTCTGCTGTGCACGGCAACAAAAATGTCACTGAGAGCCAGCTCTTCTAAAGATCCTATAAACCATCTACACTGAAGAAGGACTGAACTCAGATGTTCTCTACTCCTTGTAAATTTATATAAATAGAGCAACTCCAGCATGTCTCTCTGTTCTGGCAGGATAGATTGAATTTACAGAGGAATTTCTCTAATATGGTAAGAAGTGTGGGCTCAATTCCTTCCCAGGCAGCAGCTCCACGTGCAACACCGGGAAGCTACTATTTACATGTGCCTTGCTTGTTCCTAAAACAAGGGTAACATCCCCCTCCTTAGGGAGGTACAACTGCTTGAATAACAGGAGACAGAAGCATCTGAAATAAATGTGTTTATTTCAGATTATTTATGTGTTAATAAATGAGCTAAACACATTAATTTAAATATAAATTGTCATTTTATGAAGTCATTTGCTATACTTTCTAAATAAAAGTATTTTTAGAAGTGTTTGACAGGAAAGAGGGGAATACTTTAAAATGAATATCCAAATGTTTACTTTTAGTTGAATCTATTCACTTAAATCTTTGAGTTAATATCCCTTGATAAATTTGAAAGTTATCACAGGTAAAGCTAGAAACTTCACTGTGAATTAAGAACCTCCTTCCCACCCCCCCACCCCCCCCAAAAATCACATCTAAAATGTCTGTCAAAACAAGAAAATGTAACTCTTACTTGACAAGCTCGCATACTTTTGGGCAATTAGTTGCTTATTACAGGGACTGTGAAAGCAAAGTTGTCAGAATTAAGCTCACTGCATTTTCCAATCACGTCAAAGTTACAATTTGCTCCGTAAGTTTCCAGGTTTAAAATGCATGCAAATATGTCCTATTAAAGAATTGCAAATATTTTTTCATGGATCAAAAGAGCGAAAAGTAGAATTTCTCTACACATCTCAAGTTCAGTGGTATTACTCATGCAACACTGAGTGCTAAATACTCTGTACAATTCTTATTTTGGCAATGGTTTTAAGCCACATATTCTATCCAAAGTCTCCTGGGTAATGAGTGGTAGATAAATAGCAGCTGTTGTGTAAATCATCCAAAAGAAAGAAGTTACCTAACCGCTGAAAATTCTGCCAGTTCAGCAGCAACAGGTAGCACGAGCTGCCTCTCTACACTTAAATTTCACCAAAACAGAGCAAATAGAGCAATGCCCTCTGCACATTCACCTTTGTAAATTCTGAGATATCAGAAAGAGCTATACAGACCTTAGCAGCTGTTTAGCTTTTATTTTTTTTTTCCTTAAGAGGCCTATTAAAACATACAAACAAACAAACAACTAGAAACTTGACTTAATTCCTTTGCCCTTTGCATTATCACTTACTCTCCAGCTAGAAATTTTGCATCTTTCAAACCTGATGAGCAAGTGTTTTCCAAAGGTGATGCATCTTCCATAAGGCAGTGATGATTTGCACTGGAAGAATACGCTACTTCTGGTGGCATTCATTTTCTTCATTTTCAAGAACAAATACATTTTACCAACGGTAAATGCACATAAATATTTTACCCAGAAGACACCAAGCTGTGTTTGCAGGTGACAATTCCAAAAGAATTACTTAGTTCTGCAGCTCTCAGGCTTGGGTCCAATCTCGTGACAAAAGGAATTATTTTTTTCCTTCCCTTTTCTAACAGTAGCTCTCCATCCTTTTACCTCACTGGATTTATGCATGGAGATTGTACACTGGAAGACTCAACCCAAGCAGGATCAGAGTTTTTTGTTTCCCCCATTCAATCTCTGATTTTTGCAGATTCTTGAGGATAGATACCACCTGTCTGATTCTCAGGTAAATTCCCCCATATATCAGCAGGGAGTAAACATACTTTGTAAAAACACTCCAATATGCTGTAAAATACTTATCATTATTCCAAGGCTGTGCCCTTTCTGGAAGCAGACAGTCCCATCGTGCACCTGAGGAGCCACACTCCAGGTTACTAACCTGTTACCCGCCATCCTTCGAGATCAGTGAAGTTCTTTACACAGCTTGAGCCTATTCAAAGAAATCTATTGACTGCAATCACCAGGTGCTAGATTGATGGTTCTAGCCAAGCTCTAGGTTCTTCCTCCTTGCTTGTTTTTTGATGCCCAACACTTTCACAGCCCTGACAGAAGCCTCTGGCCATTACCATAGCCCAAGTGACATTTTAGTGAGTTAATTTATTTCATTTTAATAACATTTGCTTTCCTGGAGCATGCTATTTCCCAAGAAACACCTACTATAAGTTTAGTTCCAGAGGCAGGGAACAACGGAGCTGTCACCTTGCTGATAATACAAAGGGCAAATAGAGAAAATGAACATTTACAGAGAAATACTCTTTTATTTGATGATAAATGCACAAATCCTAGGTCAAATTTTGCATACCAAGCAGTGTGAACAGATATCAAAACCACGTTGCTGTAGTAGCTAGTCTGTGATCTTAATTTTAATATGGTTGCAACCTAGATGGCCTAAGAAAAGGAAAGCTTTGAATGAGCTGTGGTGACAGAAAATCCTACTCAACAGCTGTACCTGTTCAAGTACCTTCCTATGGCACCTACAAGTGATCACTTCCACATAGTTTCCACTTACACTGCAATGGAAACTATACCATTTCTACTCATGGACTGGTAGTCAAATCCAGTCATATTTTATTCAAAAATGTTAAAAAATATTATTTTTTGAGCAGTATTACCATATTGTATAAAAAGGTCTGAACTGCTGGTTTCAACAATCAACTCAAATTAAAATAAGGTAGGATATAAACTGCTGGTACTTTGCTATGAAATACAGTCAGGCACCCTATCATGTTCAGAAACCATTACAAGCATGCATGGCACAGACAGCGCTTCTCAGCGACATCTACCAGTGGCAACACAAGTCAAACAGCCTGAATGTAAAAGTGATATATTAGTAGTCAGCATAAACGTTCCCCTCATGATTTGTTAGAGGACTCAGAAGTCTAGAAACACTTGTCTTGTGAAAAGTTCTGGTTCTGATGAGGCAGTATTTTTCACTGAAACCAGCCAAAATACAGAGGGTTGGTTGGTTCTGTTTTTTGTTGTTGTTGCTGTTGTTGTTTTCCCCACAAACAGGAGTTGGAAATTTGATAAATAATTTAATTCCAGTAAAAATTGTTTTTCTAAAACTGAATAATAAATGTCAACTGTTTTAAGCACAGTGAGTCATACTTTTTATCACCATTTATATAACAATTTAATTTAGATTTTTTGTTTGGTATGATTTTTTTCTTCCTTTTTTCATTCATTACTTCATAGTTGGTTTTCAAAGCAATGAAAGAATCCACACAGAACTGCTAGTGTCCAAAGTTCAAATAATAATAAAAAACTGTTTCTGATTTGTTTTTCCCAGAAATAATCATATAGAGGAGCCTTTCTTCTAAGATCTCAAAGAACTATAAAACCATTGTCAGTGCCCTTCTCAGGCAGATATGCATCTTCTCATAAATACACTGAAGCCTTAAGACATCAAACAGCCCAGTTCCTTATGTAAAATAAGCATTACTCTCCAAACCAAAGTCCTGACTCCTTTCATTACTGTGCCTACTAAACAACATCTGTCCACGACAAAGGGCTTTCAGACTTGAAACAAGCAGATTACATTTGATTTGGTATTTAAATACAAGCTGGAAGCTGAATAGTTTAGGATTAAATATTAATGAAAAACCTTTCATGGTGATTAATTATTGCTCGACTAAAAAAAAAAAAAAAACACAACTACAATTAAATTTCAGTCAGGAAACAAGCACTTCTGAGTCTCCTGTGGAGATCTTTAGGAGCAATAGGCAACAACAACAACAACTGAGTGGATAGGGGATACTGTGGACAACAAATGACATGAGGAATGGTTACTGCTGTAAGGAAAAGTGGTGAGTCTCAGTGGAAGGACATTTGGTTGGGAAATCTGGAATCCCACATTGTCTCTCTTGTCATTGCCCTGTAGTGCAAGTTCTACCTCCGCAAGTTGGGCAGAACCTCTAGGTCTGGTGTGCACATTTTTAGAAGAATAGGTAAGTCAGAAGTCACAGGAAGTACAAGCCGACAGCTAGAGAACATCCTAAGAGACACATTCACTCCCTTTTTGTTCAACTCAATAGAACAAGCTCTTTGGAGAGGTACCACAGCTATAGAAAACACCAGATCCTACTACATCCTTTTACCTGAGATGAGGAGGATACTACAAGAAACAAGAGTGGAAGCCAGTGCCCAACACTTACATAGTTCCATTACAGCAAAAAAGGTTTTGAGAATGTTATCAGTAACATGAATAAACCGTTAAGGCATTTATCCTTCCCCAGGAGTCTTCCAGGGAAGCCTGCCTGCACTCTGGGCACTGTAAGCGCAAGCTACAGGCTCTGTGCAGGATAACAAGGGATAACCAGGTGACCAGTAGGATATACAGCACAAGAGTTCATTACAGGCTTACACCCCGTGAATACGTAAAGTAGGAAGAAGCAGAATAAGTTAGAGAAAAAGGTGTCAATTATCAGAATATGTTAAGTAGCAGAAGTATAATTTGGGATAATTTACTGAGTCACCAACAGCTGTAACAAACAGGGGATTTGACAGATCTGTGGCTTTTCTGCTCTTTGTCGCTGACATACTCGCTGCTCCTGGGACTTTATGTGGTTTTCAGAGACATTCAGTGGTTGAACAATATACTGCAACTCAATGTTAAAAAAAAAAAAAAAAAGTCAGATCTCTTAGCATAGTGAAAGCTATGAAACCAACCTTTTTTCCTTGATTTAGACAAACAACGGACTAAGAAAGCATTCTGCTCCAGCTTTCTTACATGAGATTTTCTCTGGTGATGCACAAAAGTTAGCAAAAATATTTTAGAAGAACAAATACCTCTCCCACATGGAAAGATGAGTGTTTCTTCTACTGTTCCTCTACTGTGGATTTATTATCAGTAGCTCTGGAAGAGCTACTGATTACTTGCAGTAGATTACTTGCAGTATCTAGAAATCTGCAGTTTTAGACCAGCACTCTGCTGTGCCAGAGATTTTATGATTATCAGTTACCTTATTTGTGATAATGTTACTTCATGTTACTGAATAGATTGGAAAGAGAGGTCTCTGTCCTGAGACTGCCTATTCCTAGCATTCAATTCCTACTCATAGAAAAACTCCCACCTTGCAATTTAACACCAGGGGTTTAGGGCAGACACATCAGTAACACATTAGCCACATATTAGGACTTCTCACCAACTTGTGCAAATTTTAGCATTAAGAATATATTTGTATTTGGTGCTGCACGTGCACATCTTTCAAGAAATACTGATATGTTATTGTACTCAACTGCATTCTGTGATTTACATTTTCAATTTTTTTTTTTTTAAACACAGGGGGAGGATGCAACTGGTGGTTTGATTGACATGCAGTTGGATGCCTTCCTTGCCCTCTGCAGTGTTGCCTGCTGAGGACTCAACAGCAGCTCTGGGCTCAGCAGCTCTGCACAGAAGTGCAAGAAGTGGGGGCTTGGCTGCCAGAAACTGTGGTGTTTACTCAAAAATGAGATCTTCTGGAACTGATTAATGCTGAGAGCTTTTTTTTTTTAATTATTATTATTATTATTTGTCTTCCAGCTTTTCAGGCTGTGCTGCACCTGATTCACACTTTTAAGGCTTCTTCAAGAAGGACAAAGTAAGCATTTCGCTTTAAAGAGATAGAATAAAGCCATGTTTCTAGTAATTAATACACTTCTAAAAATAATGCTAGAAATCATGATAAGAAACAATAAATACAGAGGCAAAGCAGCTTAATTCCTCAGAGTTTCTGAGCAAGCAAGAGCCCCAAACATCTGCTCAGCAATCCTGGGCTAAGCTAAGATTCAGAACAACAGTTCCAACTCTAATAAGCAGACATCACTCAACTTAATAACAGAGTGATTTTAACACCACTGCTGTTAAACACTTACCTGACAGGAAGACAACTTTCATAAAACAAAGATAGCTTATTTTCTGCATGGATTATAACATGAGATCCAGAAACAAAAGGAAGACTAGAGAATGAGAAGAAAGTGGGGAGAAAATATAGCTGTTCACATAGCAGAAAGCAGACACAAAGCAGTCTGATGGGAGATTCCAGATACACAGATAGGCTTATCCAGGATCTTGCTGGCTCCAGCGTAACTATCCACTGAAGTGTTGCTGACAGCAAGAAGGGAGCCCATGAGAGCACTCAGTGACTGAACAAATGAAACAAGCCCCAAGTCTATCAATTATTGCAGCTCGAAGAGATGCAATTCTGCAGATGTGTAAACTAAGAAAGAACAGATGGTTTTAATGCTTGTTAAGACAAAACAAACACTGGCAAATCATATGGTTTATTTGTAAATAAGTTTGTCTGTGTGCACATACAACAGCCTTACTCAAACATAGATGGCTTTTTTTTATCTGCATGACAGACCAAACAATTAAAGGTCATTCTAGTAATGAAGAGACCTCTTCTCCTGTGCAGCTTCCAGGTCAGTTCAGCTGGAGACAAGAATGAAGTTCCACATCAGAGCTACTCCAAGCCCAGCGCTGGCTGCCCCTCAAATGGGTGGTCATGCTCCCCTTTACCCTGGTTATGCAACGCTTCCGTTGAGCAGGCTCTAGCATCCACTTGACACCCTGTTCATTTCAGGGAGATAAACTGGATGATTGATTTTTAATTTTGTGAAGTTTTTCGCTAGATCAACATCCACATCAGTCCACACAGAGATCTGAGAAGTACTAGAACTTGTGAAACACCAAAACTAAAGCATTTATGGGAGCATCAGGCCAGAGCAGTGAATAATGAGACAACCTCCATCTCTCTCTGGTAGCTACCCAATAGATAGTACAGTAAAAATAAAATTCAATGGTCTCCTTAAGGAAGCCAGACACGCAAATGACACAGTAGTTCCATGAATTCACAGAAGACATTAGATACCTCCTGAAATGGTCTCCTCATCTCTCAGCCTGAAAATAAATGGATCAAGCATCCTCCTGCTGGGAATGGAGACTTCTTTTTAGCTGTACCTACCTCTTTCTCCACTTATTCTTACTGCTGCTTTGGTGTGATCAGGCAAAAATGAGAGTTAAAGTTTGAAAAATTGAGAAAGACTTTTTCCTGTATTTAAAATTTTAACTAACTTTATTTGCTTTCTTCTGAAAAAAAAAAAAATAAAAAAATAAAGGAAGAATAAGGTCACAACTGTATTCTTCAGAATAGCAGTATGATTTACTTGCTATCTGAAAGGCCCTTAAGCACTCTGCAGGTGGGTGCTAGACAAGCACACATCTTATAAGTGACAAATATGACCTTTCTGCAATCAAGACAGCTTAGTGGGTACAGAAAGGTTCCTTGGAAATAAGACTGCTCAAAGCATGTTTTACTTCCTCAAAAAAAGCTCCTGGTGAAAAGCAGGGCTGAGTCATGAGGTTTGGTTTTAGGCTGCCTGCTCTGGAGGCATGAGGCTGTGCTGGATTCGAGAGCCAGGCTGTACCAGCAACAAGGCTCAAACCTGACAGTGATGGATCTGATGATGCAGAACAGCAGGACTATGAATTCAAACATAACTTTAGAAGAAGTCAGTGCCTCTCAAATCAATTACAGAAAGGACCTAAGAAAGCTAGAGAAAGATTAAAAGGCGAAATGCAGTAAATCAAATATGTACATATTAGCTGGAAAATTATGCTGCATGTAATCCAAAGATTGCATACTCTTTTACACAATTTTTTGTCCTTTAGAGCCTGAAAATTCAGAACAGCCATTTTTCTAAGGAAATACACTCTAGTTCAATCAAAGGCTTTTACACCTTGCGCAGGAATTGCTCATAGAAATTCTACAGCCTCAGTTACGCAGGCACTCTAATTTCTATTTGTTCATAAAACTTAGAAACCATTATTTTCCCCTCATTTCAATCACTTCAAGTGTGGAATGTGCACCTGAAGTTGTAATCAGTGTATTTAGATATTTACAGCACAGAGCTATTGGTTTCAGGGGTATTTTTATACTGTTTCCCCCCCCCCCCCGATGACCTTTCATATCCTTATTGAGTTTTTAAATTGTACTTCGTTGCATCTCACAAGCAGTCTTCATTAGTATACACTTACTTTGAGATGCCTAATCAGCACCAGCTGCTTATCTGCCTACTGGACACAGGCATTGGGGATTTGTAATGATTCCATCGCACACCTCACACTGCCACGCTGTGGAGATCCTGCTCTTAGTGCATACCGCCCCAGTTGTCAATACATGAATTGCAGTACAGGTAAGCTACATGTAATCCTGCAGAAGTTCACTTTTTTGATTTTCCAGGGACCCAAATGGATCAGGCAACTACTGACAAGCTTCGCTACAGAGTTGTAATGATATGACAGAAGGAGACATACAAATTAATTATAGTGGGAAATATATGGAGATTTGATGTTCCTTTCCCTTTCCTCCTGCCAGAGGTAGTGTGTGTGATGCTGCGAGACCACAATGTGCAGAGTCAATGGGTATGAATCAAGGCTAGAGAAAAAGCTCATTTAAAAGAAACAAGTCAGTTTTTCACAACTATGGACTGAATAGCTTGTTCTCCATTTACAATCCAGCATAAGGGTAGAAGCTTGGATACCCGTTGTCTAGATAGCTGATACATGAATTTAAGGTCATCTGACCCTGCTCCTCACAAGACCTTCATCCAGAATAAATACCTTTGGGGCACCTACAAGGTAGGTTTACATGAGGTAAACTGCTTCCATAAGAAAATGGTTTATTTCACCCAGGTCCTAAACATATAAATACCAAAGCTGCATTGAAGTCCGAGTGCCTGCAACTCTAAACCAGCATCCCCACATATATCGTACCTGTCCTGTTCAGAGCCAGGTGGGGTGTTCTTCATGAGAATCATCAGCCACTATATAGCCCAGCAGCACCCCCACATTTTAAGTCAAAACCTGACTGCCTGCACCCTGAAGTAAAAAGGTAAAAGCCCTAATCCTTGGCACAGCCCCCCATTAACTGTCCCCTGAACACACATTGAAAAAACAGTATGCAAGGCCAACTCCTACCCATTAGTATTTAACCTCTGCCATGAATTCTTCTAAGAAAATTGTACCTGGCCACCATTTAAAAAAGCTTTAAAAAAGCTTTTTAAAATAGTTTGCCTGAAATAAAATATCAAACAACATATGGCATAAATGTCAATTACTTCTGATTCAAACTTGCAAATACTGCCAATCTCAGTATGTGGATCAATGCTAGGCTGAAAGACAACTATAACAGAGCAAATGGAAGGATTATTGTAGTAGCTAGAAGAGATTAATTTCTAGTTATCTTACAGAGGATAATATTAAAATGAAATCCATAATGGATATGATTTTATAACAGCTAAGTGAATAAAGACTCACGCTCCCTGAAGACTGTGGGATACAGACAGCAATAGCTACAGTTTCAAACCCAGTTGTTGCAGCAAAAATAATACTAACGAAAAAAAAAATGTTCCTTTTGAAAATAGAGGATATAGGTACATCTTATATGACTGCATTTTGACCATGATAGCAGAAAATCTCATACCATTTTCAATCAGAAAGGAGCCATGTCAAAATGAGGAAAAATAGTGGAAAGAAAAAAGGAAATTTTCTGCCCTTCAGAAATAAAGTATTGAAGGTTGAGTCATAACTCAAACATTAGACCATTACAACACACATTAAACAGAGATAGTGCTTAGCAGCAATATACTTAAAAAAAATTGCAACAGTAACTGCCTTAATGAGAAGCTATTCAAAAATGCTGCATCAGTTCCATCTCCCCCAGGCTTATATTTAAACTATCCCAGTTAGTCAGGAGAGCCTCACATGATTATGAAATATGAAGGAGGCAAGAGCAAGAGGACATCCCGGATCAGACCGGCTAGGGCAGCATTTGCCCAAGAGTTGCTAGTAGAATACGTGAGGAAACAGCACAAATAGGATGAGAACAAAGATTTCTCTCTTCCCTTTCCCACCCGTTTCCTCCCCCAGCCTCTGCAGAGCTTCCCAGCTTCTAATAACAAATGGTTGATCAATTGCCTGAACCAGCAATAGGGATAGGATACATTAATTTGCCACTGGTACTGCTAAGTTAACTTAGCACCATTATAATTGATATCCTTAGGTACATGTGGCTCTTTCGGATTGTTCCATCTCGTAAAACACACACACACACCCTAATGGGCACAAGTCACTGAAACCTGGAATCTGTAAGCCCCAGATACCTATGTGAATGGCAAAAGCAAAAAGACTATGAAGAGAGAGGCTGTAAAGAGCACAACTGAGCCTAGATACACAGCGTTCAAGAGCTGTCAGACGTGTCACAGACTTTAGTAGGTGTCTGGCAGTTCCTACATCTGTACCTTTGGAAATCTCCCATTCCTAAAAGAACATTTATTGCAATCACTGTGTAATGCTACTGCTACTCACAGTTTAAAAACTCATCGCCACCAGTTGGAATATAGATCTTGAAATTAAACACTATCAGATTTACACTTAATACATTTCAAATAAGAATTGCTAGCAAGTGAGAAATATTTTACAGCAAAATAAACTATACTAAAACTTTTAAAAGGAAAACATGCCTCATTATCTTCAATAGTAGCCATAAATATTCTTTAGCTTGTAAAGTATGCAAACTAATAAAAATTACTGTAGTAGGTGGTTGTCAATTTTGATAGTTATGACTAATAGTTATGACTTGATAGATAAGTCTCAAAAAAGTCATTATGTAAAAATATATTGAGCTAAACTAGTTATTAACTTGGAAAAAAAAAAACAGGCTATCTGAAAAGAGGGATTTTTATTTTTTTTTTTTATTGACAGTGTTTCATTCTCTCCCACTTTTCTATTTTCTTTTCCACGGTACTATCAGCAGCATAGCATCTGAACTTTTCTGTGCTTCTAAAAGGATATGAAAACAATAGCCAATGTTTGACTGTAAAGTTACATCAAATCTCCCTGAAAGCTGGACAGTGATGTTCATAACAGAGACTTAAATTCCCAGCGTAGCCAATAAATTACTCCATGTAATGTTCACATTTATTTAAAGGAATTTTCTTTTTATTTTTTTTAAATTCATTTAAAAATATAATTCAAGCCTTTTGCATAACATAACGTGGGAAGGAAGGACAAGCCCTTTCCCCCCAAACTTCATGGTTTAAAGAAAATAACTATTTCCATTTTTATGTTTTAAACCACTTCAGTCGTAACAATCTTCCAAACTGCATGAAATATTTCAGGGTACATCAGTTTCACACTAAGCAAAAGGCATATGATACTGAATAATGTAGCAGAGCAAGACTGGGTATAAAGCTGAGCATTAGTAAAGAGAAACCATCATTGACTCCTGGCATATTATCATTGCTTTTTGGCATAACCACTCTGAACAAAGGGAAAGAAAACAAAAAATATTTTATCCAGAATACTGAGAAGTGCTGCTTAAAAAATAACGTGTTCAGGAACCACAATGCTGAAGCTGCACATCAGTAAATGGAACCATAGCAGGCTACTACAGGATTTCCATGGAGCAATACAGAATTTCCCTTGTGCTCTTGTTCTACAGGAGACAACCTTCCTCCCTGCTCCACAATGCAGTAGTATTCCTACTATTATGCCACTTTAATTCCTCTATTTTTTTTTTTTCCAAGTTCTTATTTGGCCAATAGGAACTCAGTATTGTGCAAGAGCATATTTGCAATAATAAGAGCTGAGAATCAATCATTTTCAGGCAAGTTGGAAAGTTTATTTACTCTTTGGAGCAGCTCCTCTGACCTGGCAAATAAGGGAAGACAAACATTTAAAATAAATAAATAAATAAATAAAAGCTAAGTGTTTCATTTGATGAGAAACCAACTTTCACTTTTTCAATACACATTAAGTTGTCAGACATTTGTTTCAAGTTAGCAAGTTTCTAAGAAGAGGGCAATCTTCTTTCCTGAATGCTTGTGACATCTGATAAAGTAAAATCCCTGTCTTGACTGTGATAAACCTTGACTCATCCCACACAGTGATATACATGGGAGAAACAGGGGCATGCTTTTCAGTTGTGTTCATGGAGTCTCTTACCTTGGCCAGGTGGTCTCAATAACCACAGTCCAAACAGAAAACACTAACCCATGCTGAGATAAACAGCTCCAAGAGGTAAAAGCAGAGCAGAACCTGGCCTGTAATCTCCTTTGCTTCTTGTATTTGAAGAATTATCATCTTCTCTGGTTGAAAAAAGCTACATGAATGCAAGATGTCATGCATGGTATGCGTTGAAACTCACTACAGCACCATGGAGCTAGCATAGCTGTTTACCAGCTTATGCTCTCTGAAACCAATGGGTCTTCTAGATATCCTAAGAATATTCTCATGAAGTTGTTTCAGTGGATAATATCCAAGCCCTTCTGATCGTATATGAATTACTGCATTATTTACATGCTTTCTTTCTGGAAATATATATATATAAGAATAAATATATATATAAGAATAAAAAATCCAGCTATTCAAAATGTTTCTTTTACATGTTTCAAATATTGAAGAACTTGCTGTTGTATAAAATCAAATAGCAATGCTCAAATAGCCTTGGAAGAATAAGATGTTAGATTTGTTCAACATTTGCTCTCAAAAAACTTGAACTGGAATATTTTTTAATCAAAGTGTTCCATGAAATCATTTCAAAAAAGTGCTGCCACAAGCCATTTGTGGCTCTGGTTCAATAGATGTACACTAATTATAAAGCACATGATATGGGCAGCCTGCTCGAATAATAAATATATATATATATATATATATATATATATATATATATCTGTATCTAATCCTTCTTCATTTTCAAGTGTCACAGATTCAAGATGACTTTGAAGTCCATTTTTGAAAACAGAAATTACACTATATTAAATGTAGAGATCAAAGGAATAATGAAGTGTGCATTTAACAAGGCAGACTGTTTTAACAAGAGAGACTAACTTCTCTATTTACAAGAGACATCTTAATTCCTCGCTCTAAACTTGTTTTATTTATTTATTTATTTTTTTGCTTGCTTGTCTTGAAAAATATTTTAGTGTCAAGGAAAATAGGAAAGGAGAGGAATGAGAGTAGACCAAGTAGGTCCAAAGGTCTTTTGAGGAGAAAGAACATTATCATCTTCAATTTCTAGTAGCTTTGGTAAAAAAAAAAAAAAAAAAAAAAAAAAGATTGAAGCCAACAGCCCCAGCACACTACTTGTAAAGAGATGAACACGAAGATGTTAATTTGCCAGCAAACCAGAAACCTTCTCATTTTCTGTCTTCATTCTTGACTAAACATGACCTAGATAATGTGTCTTTAGATCATTCGGAAAAATGCTTGCATTTTTGCACTGTCCAATGTAACAGTTTCTTGAGGAAACCTAAGGCAAGAAGGAATAGGGTAATGGGGTCACTTCTAAATTTCAAGACGCTTGTACTTTCGTCAACGAGTAGAAAATTACATGCAATACAGTTTCTGAAAGGTACCAGAGGAGTTTAAGTAATGCTACAAGGCTAAACATCATGGTTATGGCTACACTCAGCATACTGGTTTTGGTACCGTTTCAAAGGATTATCTACAATCACATAGATTAGTGGGGTTTTAAAAGGAATTAAGGGATTTTATATGTTTTTGTACTCATCATTCTGTTCAATTCGCTTAATGTGAAACATTATCCCATTGCTGACCTCTGCTAACTGTCTACAGCTACAGGTCACTTTCAATTTGCATTTTAGTCATTTGCAAAGGTGTATAACATTTAGAGTGTCTTTTGCTCATGATAAAAAGTGCAAAACTCAGAAGACTCTCCAAATGAAGCAAGTAGGCAGAATCTGTTACTTTATCATACGCTAATTTCAGTGATATGAATTTTGCTTTATGTAAACATACACATTATAGTAGCTTATGTGATACATCAAATTATGCTGTTCTCAAATAAACAGCACCTTGAATACTGTGAAATTTGTTACAAGCACCTTTTCCAAAACTGTGACATTACTTAATCTTTAATTACAAATCACCAAGTTTTTTGTTTGTTTGTTTTTATATATTTATTGTTTTTCCCCCTCCCCTTTAGCCACAATCCTGTCCCAAAGAATCTAAGAGGAAAATTAAGAAGTCACTCATCTGTAAATACCGGTTCTCAAATCGGCTTGTAGGATTCCAGACTAAACTTCTTAATTGAAATGCAAGTATACAGATCCTTCCAGAGTGACGCAGATTGGGAGGACTTGGAAAACAATAGCAAGTAGCAGCATTAGCTTCCCCACTCTGTTTGCATTCTGCCTGGGTATCTGCCTCTAAGAAAAGAGAGATCACCAGCAGAAGGCTGCAGGAATGGCCATCACCTGAGTCATCTCCTTAGAGATGCTCCCTCCTACCTTCCTCTCCACTTACCCCAAACAGACATTCATCCCCTGTCAGGTCACCCTTTATTTTCCCAGTCCTCCAAAGGCCATTGCCAAGATTTTTAATTTCACCTGCTTCCACTTCCACATCTTCTTAAGTGGACACTTGGGGCCTGTCTTGTTCTCACTATTCTCCTAGTTTTTCCTCTCTATCAGCCTTTAAATTAATTTCCATGAGCTCTAGCTGTTTCTGTAAGAGACATTGCTGTCCAGACAGCCAGAGTGTAGAGGCTTCTCCCTCATGCTCCCTTGGCACATGTGCAAGAAAGGCATTAGCCTGATCTGAGGCCAGTTTGCTCAGCTGCATCAAGCCACTGTGCCCCATGCTGCCTTGGAAACTATGGCCAATAACAGGACTCCAGCATATTTTATTCAACAGGCTGTTTGCGTTTTGCACCCTTAGCTAGCTGCCATGAAGCTGGTTTCTAATGCAACCTCGTTTGAGGGGAACATCTGCTATTCTGTTTCAAGCTCTCCCCTAAAGTCTGGCATTGAACTACAGAGTGGCTTTTGTAGATGAACACGTACAGCATACTGAACAACTGCTACTCATGACTGCTAATATTGAATAAGTGGTTGAATCAGATATTAACAGGTAAACAACAGACTTTTTTCCCTGACATATCAGTAATGGCATGCAGTTTCAAACACAAGGACTGCATATACACTCTTCAGAAGCAGAAACAAGTACTCTGAAATCTAATGAGAGAGCTTATAAAACATTAATGACAGGCTGCCCCTGAGCCACCTATATAGCTCGTGTAAAGTTTCCATTGTGGACTTCTCTATTTTCTTCATGGTATTAAAAGTCTCAATTTACAAAACTGAATCTATGCTTTCCAGTCAAAAGAAGATGTTGACAACAAAAACAGAATGCTTACAACACATTTTGAAAACACTAACTTTCAACAACTTTGAGGTGTTTTCTTAATTTCTTTTCCCTATCTGCTGATGGAAGGGCATTGTTTAGGACATTTTAATACAAAATATTGAGTAATCATGAATGTTGTAAAAACTAAGCTTTGAATACTGTGCTTGAGATATTGGAAATACTTTACTTCCAATTTCTTCCTAACAAAACTGTGTACACGGTAGACAGAAGAATAAAATCTGAAAAAGCTTTACTAATTTAACCATGTTCCTTGTTCAGGGTCCACTGAGACAGGCATTACTTGATTCAGTAAACCCTCTCCAGGCAAGCTCTTTCCTGAAGTGGTTTAAAGGAAAATAATTTCTTGGAAGTGTCTTACCTCCTAAGTGCATAACCCTCACATAGGTTTGTTCCCTTCTGCTTAACCTCTCCATCCTATATTGTCACCTCTTTCAGAGCAATACAAAAATCAGATTCTAAGCTTTCCAACAAACTTGGACAAGCATCAGCTGTACCTTATTGTGCACTGAAATAACAAAATCCACTAGCAAATACCAATTTTTTAAGTGGAGCACTTAGATGAGAACAGACACACACCTGTCTAGAGTAAACAACATTATCATCTGCAACAGTTGACCATTTGCCCTTATCAAAAGATGTTCAGCATTAGGGAGGACAATAGCAGCAAGCACTCTGCTCAGAAGCTAGGGAAAATCATAGGTTTGTTAGCCTGGATTTACTGAAGTGGAATACAAGCACAGCTGCATATAACCATCTCCGGGAGCAGGGCCCGTCTTTGAATCAAGTGGATTGCTTTCTGCACTTGAATTTCTCTTTTTCATTACAGTCAGATGCTAAGTTGAAGAGTTTAGCTGCAACTTGTAAGAGAACAAGGTTATTTAAAACCTTCTTCTGATGTAAAATTGGTAGCATGTATGTTAAGCCAGGAGGCCACTGAGGATGCATTATTCCAATATTAAACAGAAAGGCAAAGACCAAAATAAAGAATAGCGCTTTCTTCTTAGGTTTACCCCCATTTTCTCCTGTATTTTTTTCTTTATTAGCAAGTCTCTTGCTAGCATCTTCAGCTATTTTACACAACTTTTTATGTCATTTGATAAATAATGCAGCCTATTTTATTATTTTAGTTTTTAGGGTAATAATAGTATCTTTTGTCAAAAATCAGAGACAGCAGAAAACCTTTGAACTTCCAGAGAAAAATAAAGTTTTAATGGCAGATTTTTGTTCTTTTTTCTTCCTCCTTTTTCTTTTTTCCTTTTTCTTTTTTCCTTTTCTTTTTTTCCTTTTGTTCTTTTTTCTTCCTCCTTTTCTTTCCTCTTTTTTCTTCCTGTAACTGCTGTTGCACCTTTCCTTCAACTATGGAAGGGAAGTTGTTTTCATAACTGGATATTGTCCCCCAGCTCCCCTGAGCACCTAGTTCTCTCCCAAACATCAGCATATTCTCAATTCTATGCCGTAAGGTGCTTCGGACAAATCAATACTAGACATTCAATTTCCAGTGTGCAATTCCCCCTATTCACAATATTACTTTGGAAAGCATAAATAGGTGCAAGGACATGGCAGTTCACAGTTCTTCAAAAAAATAAAAAAAATAAAAAAAATCAATATCAATGCACTTTTACTTTTTTAATGCTCTCATGAATGGCTTATTTTTCTCTGCACAGCCATGCACCTTCCGTCATTTTCTGTTCTAGAAAATGAAGTGCTATTCTCTGAAGCAGTATCAAAAAAAGGTACTTTTAGACATTTCTTGTCAGTTTTTCTCTCCAATTACAATAGCTGCTACATTTGTACTAAGATTAGTCTCTTCCCCACCAGACTCCGAAGTGAGACACATCTGCATGCCGTCCCATGTTAAGTAGCTGTTCTTTAGGGAGGCTGCAATATCTCCTTGGTTTTCAGAGCTGAACAACGCATCCTGCTAAGGCCTCCAGAGAGTTTCCCCTTAAGTTCAAGTGTGCATTCATTTTCCTTTTTATTACAAAGATTAAGCAAAAGCTAGAATGTCTGTATCAGTTGTCTTATCCATTTCAATCTACATAAATGCACCCTTATTTTCTAGATTTACAGGTTTCTTATATTTGAGTAAGAAGTTGAGAAGGCTTTTTTTTAATCCTTCAAGAGAAGAGATAACTTTGATTATCAAGCAAGAATAGAAGAGAATGAGATCCTATCAACATCCTGTCAAAAAAAGAAAAAAAGAAAACAGAAATAATGCCTCAGCCTTCCACAGAAATAAAGTATAAACACCTTGCAGCAAATATCCAAGAACTAAACCAAATGAGTAGGCTTATAAGATCTTTCTTTTGGAAGCCTAGATTCACTTCCCATTTCTGTGACTTGAATGGCTCACAAAAAACATTTATACAGTTTTCATGAAGAAGGCAGCCAGTTAGATTCTAAACAATTTTGGGGAATAGTAATTTTCCTTCAGAAGACACTTAAAAAAAAAAAACTCTACAAGCTAAGTGAGGCTTATTTCAAGTGATGTCAAATGATGGATTGAGAAAAGGCAGAAAATGTTCGCTTTGAACAAGAAATACATGCTGTGGGATTTTTGATTTTATTTTTTTTTTTAATGTGACAATTTTCTATAAGGGAGAAATGTATTGTAACATAATGGGGAAAAAAAAAAAAAAAAAAAAAAAAAAAACATGCACACCAAAGTAACTCCAAATTCCAGAGAAAGAGAGAAGTGAAAAGCCACATTAAAGTCCGTTCATTACTTCTATGTTATTAACTACAGGAGTCAGAAGAAAAAAAAAAATCTAATTACACAGCTCCTACTACATTGTAATTCTTCAAGATCAGAGCTCAGGAATATCTGAATCGAAAAGCTCCTAGAAGAACAAAAAAGACTTGAATAGGAAGTTTAAAAGAAACCAAACCACAGTTCAAGGAAAAAAAAAGTACAGTATTTCTATTAAAAAATCCAAAATTTGATTCTAGTATTGAGACTCATTTTCTAACTATCAAAGATGTATTACGGTTTGTCTTTCCTTCAAGGCAAACTTTAAAACTTAAAGGCAAGTAGCAGCGTAGCATCCTTGTTTGCAATTCAAGGAATAAAAATAAATACTTGTAACCTTCTGTCCCCTAACCCTAATCTGCACCCCAATCCAGACTTCTCATAGATCTCAGTGAACAGATATCTACATGAAAAGGGCTTAACTGCTTCATCTGGGAATAGTCTATATTGCAAAATCTCATTTAACTATCACCAGTAATTCAGATGAAAGACAGCACATCCTGGATTAGAGCTAATAAAGTAAGTCTTATGTTTCTGCAGAGCACATTCTCTTTTTACATGCACCTCAGCCTTGCTCTTTTCAGGCTGTTTGTCTGACACAGGTCTTCCTCAGGACTCTGCTGATTGCACACGAGACAAAAAACAAGCCTGTGACTCCAATGGACTATCACTTGAGATATAATGCAGACCTCATAGCCACATCTTGTCTTCCTTCACCTCAGAAGGTATCTTTCAGAAACCAGTCCAATTTTAGAAATAAAGCAGTTAAAACTACACAGTACATTCTTATCAAGTACTAAATCCTCACTTATATGCTAAGTTACAAGCAGACATGCACCTTCTTTGCATGACTCATACCTGCCTTTATATAGTAGCACCAGAAGTAATTGAGAATACATTTGTGCCAAGATCACAGTTTTCACATCTTGAGATTCAAAACAGAAAATTTGTGTATTTCTACCTTTTGAAAGTAATTGCTGAAGGCCAGCAGTGGCTGCTGGAATAAGATCCTGTATCCCCCTGGAAAACTAGAAAAGATGGCATATAATTCTTACAAGACTGAGTAAAGCAAGCAAGTAAATATGGCTGCATGTGAACTGCAAGACCACAAAGATCATATAGGGCATACCTACTGCACAGACGCTTGGTGCCTATATTCAAAGGAATGCAGCTAAAGAAGTGGAAGACCACATGAACTCAAATGAAAAGGGAAAGACATATCACACTGGAAAAACTGGGAGATAATATTGACTTGGCCTGAACAACACTGAAGGGTACTGGAACAGCTACCTACAGGAAGGATGACTTGTGCCTGCAGCAGAAGGTGCACAGCATGCACACTTGGCTGTCAGCTACGGTGCTGAATCCTGGATATGGACAAAAGAAATGTGAAATCACTTGAAAACAAGCTAGTAACGCAGGGATCATGCTAGAGAACAGGAGACAACCTGAGAATTTATAACAGAAAGAAAATAAAGTCATTTAGGTGAAGAAAATTGAGTTCCATTTTCCAAGTTACATCCTTTGGATGTAAAGTAAGAAGACCTGACAGAAATCACCATGCTTAGTTAATAGTCAATCCTTAGGGGGAAATGCGAAGAAAAAGGTAGTTTAAGATGGTGCCTTAGGTTCAGCACGAGGGACACAGAGCACAGCCTTAAATCAGCTGACCCAGGCCCTCCTTTCTAAAAGAAGGTATTTGTTACTTGAAAAGCTTTAACATTTATACCAGCACGCAGAGTTCAGGGATGTATTTCATAGTACAGGGATGTATTTTTCAAGTGCCAATGGCAAGCATTACGACTTGCCTCTGGCAAAAGCAGAGATGTTTAAGTCGAGTTCTTTCATAAGGTGACAGGGAACAAGTTGTGCAATCTCTTCAGACACCCTGCAGTGCCAAGTGATGTGTTAATAAAGAAGCTGAGGGGAGAAAGCTGTGATCTACCAAAACCCACCCCCACATTTTAATCCTTGCCCACATGTTGGCAGCACCAGCTGCACAGCACAAAGACCCACGGGGCTGTGGAGGCCCTTCCATAGCAGCAAGGCTGTGCACTTCCTGCACCACGCCCTGCCCAGCCCTGCCATGGCACCAACGTGCCATCAGCCACCTCATGCCCTGCTATGTGCCAGGGAAGGACCCACACACAGAGAGAAAGTCTGGGGAGAACAGTTCCTGTCACTTCAACACACGCTTACACAAGACAAAGGCTAGCACGCGTATGGTCACACATTTATATATAAGCAATTACTTCGTTGGTTTTCTTTTGTCTTATCTTACAGTGGTGTCTCATATCATTTTCTTCTTTACCTACCAATGAAGTAATAAATCACAAGACAATTAATAGATTAACTAGGCTAATGACTGAGTGAACTGGCATCAGTTTTAGAGGTAAGTGTCAAAATCCCCATTTCTTTCTTTACTCTCTGCCAACAGTGCTTCCCACCATGGGGCCACAAGCAGCACCCCTCAGCCAAGCCCTGCCCTACCACCTTCCCAGTCTTACTGGTGTGAGAGTCTGCCAGAGCAATCACCTGCCACAGCACACACACAAGCCTCAGGAAATGGTTCAAGAGGTTGATCCTCAGAGAGGAAAAAGGACTGTCCACTGAAACAACATCCACACCCAGCACAACAGGGTCCATCTCTCCCCAGCACTCTTGAGGAGATGATGGTTCATATGATGCCTTTGCCCTGCCTCACAGAGCTAGCGAGGGGTGCAGTGCAGTCATGGCAGGCTGAAAGTAAAGACTTCCTGCTGGCAGTTACAACCTCCAGGGTGTTTTCTCTGCCGAAACACTAAACGCAGAGCATTGCCAAGGTCTGTCTCAGAAGACAGCATTAGGCTCCACACAACTATTTTATCAAAAGGTCAACAGGTATATCTAATAGGTGGGAACTTTCTGTCATGTCCACAGATCCTCCTGCATCATTGTCAATTTTTTTTTCTTGTTTGTTTAGAAGACATCAGAAGAAAGAAGGCTGCCAGTAAAGAACCATGAATCAGCCCCACTGACCCCTTGGGCTCAGGAAAGCATAGCTGTTACTCTGTGTTCTTAACTCTTATTAGAAATTCAGGGGAGTTTTCACATTGCACGTAAATCTGTTTCACAGAACTATTACAGTTCTATCCAAACCTTCTATTATGAACATCAGAACACATTAGAAGCAATCTATTTTTATTCCCCTAAGGTACAAGTATAATTACCTTGTTCATATGCATCCCCCTTGTTCTTAAACCTTGAAGTGATCGCCATATCATGCATGGAAAATAAAATACCAGGAACTCCACCCAGATGGCACTGACTCACATTCACCACATTCAATAAATTCTTGATTGGGCCTCATCTTCACTTGCTTGACACCTACCTGCATTCCAGTTACCCAACCCATGGATAACCACAGGTGTCCTACTGACTGCAGTAGGAGCACTAACATAGTAGAGGTGTGCACGTATGGAGGTGTTTTTGAACTGTCCTTGTACATGTATAACTGGCTACAGCATTACTCAAGACACTCAAGTTGGAAAAAGAAAACACAAAAAGGACATAGCTCCTCAACAGCTGAGTTGTGTTCTCCTTCAGCATGGTGGCTCCCACACCACCTTCATGAACATCAGTTTCTGTGGAATTTGCTGACATCCCCACCACAGAATTATGCTTTAGTTGTTCCAATTTCTGCCAAATCAAGTCTACTTAGACTGAAATCTTCTATGTCTGCCCTGGGCTTAATTCTTTTTCAAACTTTCAAGCTTGACTTGTTCAACTGTTTCTGAGCAAGGGGCGAAGAAAAAAAAAATACATTGCTTAGTTCAGAAAAATTCTTTCCCACTTCCCTCAACTAAAATACTCGTTTGCAACCCTGACGCCAATACAGAGGGCAGGAATTTGTACAAGTCTTCTTGCATGGAGATAGAATTGAATACAATCCTGAAAAATTGTCTCCCAGTATTCCTTTTTGGAAATAATCAAGGAATTTAAGCGCAAAAATACTTTATAAAAATAAGGTTGAGTATTGTAAGTGGATAACATTTTTGGTTATAACATGCAAAAACTGTGTAGTGTTTACATAAGTACACCTCAGTATAAACATACATAGCCCAATGATAGCTATTATTAAACTCAGTATGGTTTCTCTGCTTTTAAGAGCTTGTACCTTGACCTGAACGAAGATTCCAACATTTGTCAGGCTCCTTCATTCCACATAGTTGCTTACAGAGAACACATTACTTAGGTTACAAAAAGAAAAATCTTCAAAAGCATATTTGTCTTCTTAATGTCTCATGAAATTTAGACTTGCATGCATTAGAAAGCTTCCCCTACAATCTTTAAAAAACAGACTACTAACAAACACACAGCTGCATCCTCTGTCAGTCATAACATGAGAGCCAAAACCTCAGAGTCCCAACTGTTGCCTGTCTACGAGATATTCCCAGTGTCACACACGCAATCACAGAATGTGTCTTTTTTAAATGTGCAGGAAGGAATACAAGAGTGAGAGGACTGGGCTACTCCTGTTTGCAACTTTTCCTTTTAAGCCCAGCCAAAAACATGTACAATGGCTTCTGCTTTTCTTTCCTTATAAAACAGCTGCTTCAAGAGTTAGTCCGAGAATGATTTCTCTGTATGCAATCACTTGCTCAAATAGGCATGCACAGACATTACTAGTTGTGGACTTTGGAGGATCTAAATTCTAATAAGTACATATTTCTTGGAATACAATTTTCAGCAAGGTTCCTTGCAAAGGCATCTATGGACTTGCAGTCAAATACTACACGTTCCAGGGATCACAATCATTCCCTAACACCAATTTACAACTGGAAGACAATACAGCATTGGGGTCAAGTCTTGACATAGACAAAGCAGGTGTTTGCCTATAGAAGCAGACAGCTGTATGTAGCAGATCAGTCAGGTTTTCTTATCTTGCCTATACCGGAGCCCTGCAAAGAGCCAGCTGGATGCTGTTGCAAAGCACAGGGTACAGAGTGCAGGGGAGCAGCTGGTCCTGTATATGCAGAAGAAATGAACAGAGCCCTCCGCAGCAGGGCGCATCCCTGGAGTCCCCCAGCAGCTGCAGTAGTAATGCAAGCCCATCTTTCCAGAACTCTGGCTCTGACCTGGTGTCCCAGCTCTAACCTGTTCTCCATCCCCTGCCGCACAGAGAATAAGCCAGGATTGCCTTGCTGCAGATCTTCATAGTTGGACTCAACTACCATCCTCCCACCTGACCAGCAGTCTTAGTATTTAAGTCACCCCACATTCCTGAGTAGTGACTAGTGCCACCACTGAGGACAGGAACTGTCATAATATTACAAGGGGTGCATGTGGGTAGACGACTTGAAAATGCTGGTGCCAGCTCAGTTTTCCCCATTCTGAAGGGTTCCAACCCAAACTGCACAGACAGCATTAAAAAAATAACAGTCCCTAGGCTCAACAGGCTGCCCAGATCCCCCAGAACACAGCCTGCTTTACAAGAGACAGCAAGCACGCCTATGACAAAGAAAACTATTATAGACATGTAGAAACATATTGCTTTGTATAAAAAAAAAAAATTACAAAAATACCTTGCCCATGTATATGACTTTCACATGTGTGAATGAACAGAAAGATATCTAAAAGATATCTTTCTGCTCTATCTGATTTTTTTGGATCTATGCATCCTTTCATGCTTCTCTCCTTTGTATCAGTGACTCAGTCATATGTTCCCTAAGGACAGAAACTTCTGTTGATAGTGATGGGGAAAGGCAGAGACATTTGCCACAAGCTACAAGAGATAATAATCTGCCAATACTGCAGTTGTTACCAATTCATTTTTCACAACACGGGGGGGATATTCTCATTTTTGATGCTACAAACGTGCATTTACGTAAATCATACAATCAGCATTTACAGCACCAGATTGCTGTAAGAGTGCATCAGCTAAGTCTTAATTTGTTTTGCTTAAGTGCTTCTCGCCTATTAGCAGAGATTACATTTTGCTCTTAAACGGCGAAACCCAAAATTACCTATTTTTAATAAAACCTATTTTTCTGCTAGAAAGCAATTCAAATCAAAATGTTTTCCACTAGCTTTTTATTTTCCTACTGACTTATTTACTGAACTATAGTTTGTTACTACTAGTAATGACTTTCATATCCTTTCTATAAATCAAGCAGTTTATATAATGTTGTATTTTCTATGCATGCCAGTTTCATGACATGTCCTGTTCAATGGTTTGGTTGACAGTATAGCAGGAACACCTCTCTGCCACTGCATGTTTGTTTTGGACAAAGCTCTCGGAAGAAACTCTGAACAGTACAAATAAATTTATGTGGAAGAACATTTGCCCTTGAAGGAAGAAGAAAAAAAAAAAAAAACATTAAATAGCTGTCCTTTCTTTGAAAAGGAGGACAACCCTTTCAGATTTGAGTAGACAACAAGGATGTTAAATGTACTGGTACCAGCCAATTTTTGCAGGTAAACAAGGTTATTATTGTTGTTTATAAAAAAGACAACATACTCAACAAAATTGCCTTCTAAATTCCTGTTTATGCTCTCAGATGTTGTGGACTATGCTGGATTTGCACAAGCATAAAGACTCTAGGTTGAGACTTTTATATGGTAAGTACAAAAAATAGATTCACATTTCAGAAATAAACGTGAACTTTCAGATGTATTAAACAAAAGCCCTAATACCTTGTGAACTGAACATATCTGATACATAACCAATGAATAATATTGTGAACTTAAAACACACCATGCAATCTTCAGTCAAGGCATACTTTCCAAAGCAAACTCTTACGCTGTAAAAGCTCTCACACACAGCTGTTGAGGGGCTTACTTCTGAAAACCCTCACAAAGAGAATCACTGACTTATGTAAGGGCTAGTGGTGCCTATATGATTAGTAAGCTAAGTCTCAACTTCTACTTCCACACATAAGGTTGAAGAGTAAGCTCTGAAGGAAGCTTTCGTTGCTGTAATCAAATTTTATTATTGTTCATTAGATATTTTTTCCAGGAAAACACAGGACCATCCTAAGACCTATTTATTTATTTTAAGGAACTTGCCTATTTGGGGCATTCTTTTGTTTGCAATGTTATAAGTATGTTCTTTTAGTCACTTAACTGCACAGACATCTGAATGATTATCAGGTAGGCAAGCATTCAGGTAACTGTTGTACGGTTATATTCATAAAGAAATGGGAGCTACAGGTCCTTTCCAAAACTTTCTTCAAAGAGGGATCTCTGTGGCAGTGGCCATGTAAATGAAGGAAACAATCATCAGCTGAACAATACATCTAACCAAGGGACCCAAGTTTGAAAACATCCGTTAAGAAAGTAATCATAGGTGAAAAAAGAAGCATCCATTAATTCTTTCCAACCATCACTCAAAGATGAGAACTATCCATCTAGTTGATCTTCCAATTATTTGAGATTACTCCCCATGCCCTAAACGTGTATACAAGTCAGAGAGGAACAAAACTCTCAACACTAACTGGCTATGGTCTAATCATTTAACCTGGGATCACATCACCTGTTGATCCCATGACTTAAACCAAAGCCCAAGACCAGAACTCATTCTGAATCACGTTTGTCTTAATATGCTAGTGCACCCACTTCAGTCAAAGGTATGCACATATAGTAGAGGAAAGTATCTAGCCACTAGTTTTGTGGTACCCTCCCCCTTTCCCAACACTTATAAAAAGACCCCTACAAACTGAATCAGCTTACAACTTCTTGAAGGATCACAGATGTTTTCAGCAGTTTTGTTCCAGACGTTACCACAAATCAAAATGTAGTTTGTTGAAAATTCCCCATCCACCTCCAGGGAAATAACATGAACCATCAACACAGGCAAGTATGTGAATCCTATTCAACATCTCTGTTGTGTGGTAACACAAACGTCTTTTCACAATAGAACAAGTTGCTATAGGACTCCCAAGACTCTGGCTGCCCTACTGCTATTTGAATGTTAAATTACACTCATTTCCTTCTTGGTTAAACCCACCTTCACTTTATCACTTCAGACCACTGGCTCAGCAATGAAATCGAATTTTCAGCA
This sequence comes from Anas acuta, assembly GCF_963932015.1. Lineage (NCBI taxonomy): Eukaryota > Metazoa > Chordata > Aves > Anseriformes > Anatidae > Anas > Anas acuta. Next base: position 45,155,244 of record NC_088981.1, on the reverse strand, counting down.
ACTACTCTAAATTCAAATTTAGCATAATTCATCACCCTCTTTCATTGTTACGTACATTAATCAACTGGGGACTTCTAGTCCTATGTGCGAGAATATAACAGAATATCAAGCTGTAGTTATATCACAGTAAAATTATGGCCATTTGATCAGGAATGGCCAGCAGCAAGAAATATATACTCTTGCAAAAGGGAAAATGATTTTCACTTGGCATAAGGAATCTCAGGAGGACAGTTCAATTGTGTGACTGTGATGTCAGTGTTTAAATGCTGGAAATCAACCTCAAAATAAGCAGTACAACCAACCATCTGTGTCTTTGAAAGTGCCAAAATCAGCGAGCTAAATGCCAGATCCTAACTTACACTAGAATGTGACCACTGTCTTCCCTTATAGACAAATTGAATATTTTTAACTAAAACCATTTTAACAGGGTATATTCTATTACAGATATCAGTATGAAATAGCATACACGTGAAATTATACTATGTGGTGAAAGTGTAGGACTCCAGTTCACTATAATTGAGAGTCCCATACTATAATCAGGATAACCCTACTGAATAAACAGACTGTTAGAGGTTTATCAGGAATGCAAACTGTGCACATAAGTAGCCAAGAGGAGAAGGGGGGGAGGTTATGACACAGTACATATGTCTTTTCATAACTAGGGATAGTGCTTAGATAGTGTTTATGCATAGTCTTAACAGGATCCATAGCAAATGGAGACATTAAAAAAATGCTACTTAGATTGTCAGTCACCATAGCACTTAATGCCTCACTAGGTATAGTGCTGAATAGCAAGGCATAATCTAGAAGTAGCTTTAAACTAAAGCCCAGGTAGTTCTGAACACAGCTCTGTTTGAAAGTGTAATGTGCTTTCCATAAGGTCTCTCCATATCCCTGAGCTACATGGGTATATTTGAAAACAGAATAAGTGTACAACAGATTTGAAAAATAGACATCTGCTTATAATTTGAACTATTTCTCCCCTCCCCAACCCCCAAATAAGCACCAGTCAATAAGCAACATTCTTTTTACACTGCAAACAAAACTTGTAGAGAGCACTACAATTCAACGTGACAGATTCAGAACATATGGTGCCAGCAACAGGGCTAAAAGGCAGCACAACGCAACAGGGAGACAGAAGCTGTAAGCTACAACTGTAATCAAGTGAACCCATATAGCATGAGGTCCAAGCCTGGTTCTGATGACTTCCATCACATCCCAAACCACAAGCCAAGAAAAACATTACATTGAGAGGACAGTCTGAGACAACTCAAGATAAAGAAAATACGAGGCTGACTGCACAAGAACAATGCAACTGTCAAACTTTGTCATCAACCTAATCAAAGCAGCAAACAAAAAAAAAAAAAACACTTTACCTTTTTAAGGAAAAATTTGTGTAGCTTCTTATGAGGCAGCTTTATCATCTTTTTTCAGCATTCAGGATCACAGTGCAGGTCAGACAGTGCAAGCCCTTGAGCCATTCTGCAGGGGTTCGACACCTTTCCTCTTCTCTATTAACTCGCTGCAGCCAGCTTAGCTCAGCGCGTCACCAGACGCCAGCCCAGCCCAGCAGCAGATTAAAAAAGAGCTAGTCTGGATCTAATCTTTGACTCAAATCAGGAGCTGTACACAGACACCCTAGCTCCAGCAGAAACCTGGCTGTGCTGGCAGCACAAGGAGGAAGGGAACAGGTACCACGTCTGCAGATTTTCTGGGAAGAGAGGCAGAAGTTAAAAAAGATGCTCATCCAATGGCAAAGATTTGCAGAAAAACAGAAGAGGCATTGAGGAGCTTGGTACCTGGCTGATCCTTTCAGACCCTGAGCTGGAGAAGAAAGGAGCTCGACATGCAGGACTGCAAACCCTACCCAGCGCTGCCGGCGCTTTGCCACTGCACACCTGCAAGTTGTGCACTGCCTGTGACTCAGCCCAGCGCAGGAAGAGCCTGTCGTTTGTTTGCATTACAGCACTTGGAGATTTATTTTTTTGTAACAATTTTTAGACAACCGGTACAAAGACGACAACTACGGACAAAGGTGTTATATACAGATACATGCAGAGGTATTTATAGAGTGTACAAATGCCAAGTCTGATTCAATGCCATAGGAACCCGAGACCATAGGCATTGCTGCTTCCCCTTTGAGAACCTGCCAACGAAGTTCAGTTCCAGATTTGGAGGGTGTGGGCTCAGCAGCACACCAATGATGCTGCACCACCTGTGTCAGTGGTACCCTAAACCAGCAGGGTGCTGTGGGACAGCCTGATATGAAACAGTGTCCACTTCCAGTTATGCTGATGGGACAATCCCCATATTTAATAATTGAGAATACACTGAAACTAGATGAGTCAGTTTAAAATAACTATTCCCATCTAGCCTGATCAAGCTGCCTCCCTGACCCATACTATCTCCTCTGAGGTACTCTGTGGGGGAGTCAAGTCTTTTGAAACTGCACAATGGCATTAAAATATAATACCCTCTAGCAAGGGCCTATATCCCTGATCATCACCATCATGTAAAGCTGTGAGCCTATATAACCAGGAAGAGCAGAAGTGCATGCTGTGACACAAATATAGAAACACAGAATGATTTGGGTTGGAAGGGACCTTAAAGACCATCTAATTCCAACCCCCCTGCCACGGGTAGGGACAGCTTCCACTACAGCAGGTAGCTCAAAACCCCATCCAATCTGACCTTAAACAACTGGTCATGAGAAAACTTGCAGACCCAGAATAATCACCAAGATAAAGCCAACAGCTGAAGGTGAGTGAGCACAATCTGATAAATGCAGTACTCAGGAAACAGCATGGCTATCAATGCTTCGCCTGCTGTTGGAGAGCCATGCAAATAAGTTTTGAGTAGCACCCTGCACCAGGACCACACCCATAAAGAGAAAGCCATGGGGAAGAATCCGGATTTCTCTTTAAGAAATAGAGCTGAGCAGTAAAAGTGGCTGTTTTTCTACTGTGTTATATGCTTTGGGTTTAATTTTGATAAAAAGATAAAGGGAACATTTCTTAGGACAACCTCATTATGCATTGCATAAAGCAGAGAAAAGTCCAAGACGCCTGTAGAAACAATGCAGTGAAAACGCCATATAAACTGTCCACACACAAAGAGCAGGAATATAAATTGGTACTAAACTTCCAATCTAAAATAGAATTGAATTCCAAATTAAATTGGAAGTCTAGTACCTTTCTCCATAATTTCTCCTATAAAATGCTACTTTTGTTTTGAAATTCGGAGCCCTTCAACATTATATACATATATATATATATATTTTCTTAAGTTTGCAACCTCTGGGTATGTATAACCAAGAATGTTACTTTAGTTTCAAACATATACAGTTCTCCAGAGTTTACATCAATTCTTAATATCTTGGGTTTTACCTAAAAGCTTACTACAGTCAAATATCATTGGCTTAAAATTCCAGTTCTTCATAGTGCAACTATTTAACTGTATTTTTATTTTTGCATTCATGTCCATAAAGGTTTTGAGGTTTTCCTCAATATATATACACATGCACTGAAGTACTTTAGACTTCACAGAAATAATTAAAAAAAAAAAAAGCAAGCTACTGCCTTCCTTTGAGATAAGGTGTCATCACCTCAGCCCCTAGAATTAGCCAGTTCTTTAAAGAGTGCATCTCAAACTAAATAATTAGGTTTAAGCTGGAAGTACTGTAACGACAGTATTTTGTACCTAATGCATAACCAGATTTCAGAAAGTAAATGCATTAGAGAGACAGTAAAGGTAGAATCTCATCTGTAATTCTGAATTTCTCGCTTCTTGAAGAAAAATGCCACAGTGAGGTGCACAGATACATACAAATTAAACTAAACAGCAATGCTAAGTTATATCGAAATACGTTCTGAATTCTTCTGTAGTTACTGTGGTAGATAATTTCTTTTTATTAAATGTGGTGGTCAGACCCAACATACACAGTCTCAGCTTATCCACAATCATTTCAGCTAGATGTATCACTTAATAAACAAACAAGATCTCCAAACCCCATGTGCATAACATCTTTACATGCAGGCACTGCCGTGTGCCCTTTTGAGTCTGTGTGCTCTTTTGTGCTACGGAGGCTTTATACAGGCAGGTTAAATGAAAGATGCTTCATTCACTGATGAAAGCTTACCTCATCTTTCTGAAATAACTATTGTAAGAAACACCTTTCAGTAAAGTGCTTTTTCATCTTTGTTGACAAACTATGCAGCTCTTAGCAGCCCTGCTCCCATCTGATCCTAGCTCTGATTAGAAAGACAGCATTTAGCACCCCAACAGAAGCCAGCTAGCTATAAGTAAATTTCGCAAGACTGAGGAAGAAAAAAAAAAAATGTATTCCGCAGTTCTGTTTAGTTTGGAATATATAACATCCAGTACAGTTTTTAATATAAGCAACAAATATAGCTCAGATTTTACTGAAAGTGTAGTATTACTCTGGACTGGAACCGAAGGTAGAGAAGTAGATAGTGCTAAAGATATTTTCTGTCCCTATTTTTAAAGTTACCCTTCTACATACCTTTGTAACTCAAACCTGAAAAGACAAAACATCTTACTGCTTTAGCTCACAGTGAGGAAAGCACAAACTGGGAAAAAAAAGTATGCAAATTATTTTATCAATATTTCTAACTGAATGTCTACCCCTGTAGTGGAAAGTCATCAGTTTTTAACCTTGACCTGTTTTTGATTCAAATTCACAAAATGTCAGGAGAATTGGTTAATACAAGGCCATTTCTTCCCTGGCTTACTCATCCCTTTAGAAAAATCAATTAATTAACATTGGATTGAGTTCCAAAATATTTGTGTTTAGAAATGGGTAGCATGACAGCTATAGCCATACACCCTGGCCTGGTATCAAAAGGTCTTCACTCATGGTGCTATATATCCACATGTTCAAAACAACAGAACTAGAGCTTTTGTCCCATTTTCCCCCATTAATTTTTAGAGGTCAATACACAGAAAGAGGTGAATTCTTTCCTCTATGGTGAAAAAAAATATCTTACCCTCAGGACAACTGGCTAGTATAAATCTGTTGAAGATAATGGAAGTTGCACAGCAAAGGAACTGATGTTCTTATCAGTGATTGCTAGATTAGAGCAAGATGCCAGCATTAGGCATATGTTTTTAAATAGGCATTTAAAAACAGACTGACTACATTTGATCTGGAAGATTTTATTGCAGGAAATTTTTTCACATCCCACTTCTCAAAAAAATCTGGAAGTATAAGACATCCTTCCTTTTTCCTTCCTCTGCTCTGAGGCATCAATTCCAGCTCCTCTAGAGCCACCCTGAGGGAGCAATGAGAAATTAGAAGCAGTAGACACCACCTGTGTTCTGGGTAGCATTACACACCTGGTAGCAAACCAAGTGTTAACCTTGAAAAACAAAACTCCTCTCCTCCACAAAAAATAATTGATGCTAGATCCACAGTGGCTTGGCAGTGCCCGCTAAAGGCAAAAGCATTGAGATGTGATTTCCCCCCCCTTGTTCTAACCAGCAAGCATCACTGCCTGACAGATCCTGCTCAAGTCTCTGAAACAGCTCTCAAGCAAGCCACCTTCCCCTCGTGCCTTCCCAGTTTCCTGAGTGTCCAATATGGACTGCAGTTTTGTACACAGTAAAAGAAATGAGCTAAGAGTGTGTCCCGTGAAGGAGCTCCTGTTTCTCTACTGCCCTAAGGATCCAGGGGTAATGCTTTGGCATGTTCTCAATCAAGAAATAGCTGCATGATCTTCACACCCAGAAGAGTTAACTTTGTGAGTTAAAAGAAAAAGGAAAAGCAGCATAGCCTGTAGAACTTCTAAGGTGAAGTTTTGTGCAGGAAAATTAAAACAATTTCTTAAAAAGGAGAAGCATATATTTCTTGAAATTTCTTATACTCAAAAGCTTATGGAATCATGGCCAAGGGTTTAAGGGTTTTATTCTGCCTTCAAAAGAAAAAAAAAAAAAAATGACAGTAATTTAGCCCCAAATGAGTTGTGTTGAAAGCACCTGGTGCAAGGGGACACCACAAAAACATTCAAATACAAGGTGAAACCACAACCTTACCATAGGCATGCTGGTTCTGACCTCAGACACAAAGCTTGGCACAAAGGTTTCTCCTTTCAAATTCAAGTTTTAGGTATAAATTGTACCATATCATCCTGAAGGGATTGCCGGGAGGGGTGGGGGGTGGAGGGAATAGGGGAAAAGGGAAGCCTTCAAAAATGTTTTTCATTAAGTCCTTCTGAGTGCAAATCAATGAGCAAAAAAAAAAAAAAAAAAAAAAAAAAAGACAAACTTCTGCAGGTGTAACCGATCATTCATTCAGTTCTGGCTGCAAACTGGAACTGCACAGGGTTTCTGTGCTCTGAGCTGGTTTTTTTCATGTCTTTGTGGTAGACATAATATAGAGGGACAAATCTGGAATATCTCATGTCAGTAAGTTGTTGGGCTACAAACTCTAACACTTCCAGCAGCTGTAGAAAGACAGATTTTGACCACATTTTTCAGCTTCTCCTGACTTTGACAGTAGGTAGAATAGATCCAAGTGAATAATCCAAGTGCTTAAACTGGTATGAGACTAGGTTAGCTTTTATACCATATACTGTTCTTACTACAATAATCACTGTAGGGATGAATTCACACTGTAAATTAATTCCTTATTGTGAAATAGGAAAGCCTATTACCAAAAGTAAACGCCTTACATACTCTGACTTGCATCTCAGCACGTATTTAGTGTGCTCTAACAAGCATTTACTTCTTGTACATCTTTTTAGACAGCATAGTTACTCTAAGAATACAGATGATCTAAGAATGCAGACTTCATCAGAGCTATAGTAACAATTTATTCTATCCATGACCTTTATGCCTTGCTCATAGCTATAGAGCACATCAAAACAGATAATTAATGCATAGTCTTGGCCATAGACTTCAGAGAAGAGTAAGAGAGCCCACAACTGGAAATGTGTCACATCTTCCCTTCAGGGGAAAAAAAAAAACAAAAAAACAAAAAAAAAAACAATACACACTTAATTCTATTCTCTTCATTTATTAGATTCCATCTGAATCTTATATTCAATGTTACAAGCAATTTTTGCACACTTCAGATGCCTGTATAGAAAACAATTTTAAACTGCCTCTAATTTGATTTTCACTGATCAGTACATACTCAACAGAACAAAGCAAAACCGAACTGCCTCTTATTTTTTTCTCACCTTTAACAAAAGGGATATAATATTCTTCCCACTTTCTCATACAAATTCCTGTCCATTCCTCTAATCATATTCACCACCTGTTTGGTCTCAAAAATCATGTTCCACTAGGTTTTTCAAAGGTGAAATTAGGGGAACTGAGCACAGGATTTCAAATGAGGAGAAACCAGCACAATGACACAGCTCCGCTGTTATAGTCTATTCGCTTACCTCTGTCCCCATTGCCTTCCAAACACTGTGCAAGCAGGAGGAGGGCTGCAAGGGGAATACCATTGTGCTCCAATCTGCGTTTTGCACCTCCCAAAGGCACACACACTGGCACAAAACCTGGCACAACAAGGCTGTACCTGCATACTGTTAAACATTTTAGAAGAAATTTCAAGAACTAATTAAGCAGCTGATATTTTAAAAGCTTCTTCTATCCACCCTCAGCACTCTTTCCTCTCCTGATTTAAAAAATCCTTATTCTTTTGTTGTGACATAACCTCAAAGTACCGGAAATAGGAATGCAGCACATCGTGTTGCAATGACGCTGTGCAAGTTTTTTGGCCACATAAAAAGGCCCCATAGCTTTTGTTATCTTCTCATTGTCTCATGTAGGGTAGCACAATTGTACTCTGTTATAAGTGATTTCAGCAGTGGATCACATCCTACAGCAAAACAAACCTTACTATGTAAACAAAGTTGCCTGAAGAAAATGGGAGTTTTCTATATATTAATCTGTTTCACATCTTCTCCTATTTTGTATCATTCCTCCTCTCCCCCTAAAGAGGAACAAATCTCTAAAATTATAAAGGCAACACGGACAAGGCATCAGAAATGCCATCCGTACTGGATGTTTCTGAAGTTATATTTTTAAAACATACAGTTAATACAAAAATTTGGAATAGAACAATACAATAAGATGCAGTTTGATTTAGGCAACTTCAAGATCTGCTTGACTACAGATCAACTAATACAGGATTGTATTCACACTACACAGCAAGAACCAGTCACGTTCAGCTGAAAGTGATAATTTTCAGATACCCAATTTTTTTTAAATATATTTTTGCTCTGTCTTTGCCTTTCAAAATTTTTGAGCTAACAAGTACCCAAAGAACTGCCATTGCAGAGCAAACGGGAGAGACCCATCCATCTGCAACCTATGGCCTTACATAAGAAATCCTGCCCCTCCACAAACATTTTTGCAAAATTAAGAATGGATTTGAAAACAGGATTTTGAAATCAATATTGATCAGGAGCAAAACACATGTTAAGTTTGGATAGAGAGAACAGGAGAACCATCTGTACATTGTATTGCTAGCCAAGCTGTAGGATGCTTTACTTGCAAGACTATTAGCAGGAGCTATCATAACTTTGAGTCAAACGACAGATTGTGTGTTTGGGCTGAGGTCACTCAGATTCAACAAAACCAAAAATAAACCTTTGATGGCTCAGTGCAACACAGCATCACACCTTAAAGGGAAATAGGCATACTACAGTAGTACAAATAAAGGGCTAAAAAAATGAAAAAATGTATTTTAATAGATAACAATACCAGAACTAAAGGAGGTATGAGCCATAAGTAACAGGAAAGGCAGAAAGGAGGAGAGGGGAAGGAGGTAAAACACATTGGAGTCCTGTGCTTTTTAGCAGCTTCTGGAAAATATTCTGAACTGCCCAGAGTTCCTCCATTTATAGACCTAACAGATCAACCAAATACAAAGAATACTTAGAGCTGATGTGGGTTGAATTAAAAATATCTGCCATCATTTTTATTTATTTATTTTTCATGTTAGAAGAAATAGATCTGATCTGCTTTATAAATTAATGTCTAAGGGGAGCCATTCAGTTTCATCCACTTGCACCTACCTGAAGCCCTGGCTTGAGCTGCCTGTCCTGGCTCCTTGCACCATCTGGCAGTGTTTCCCAAACTACTGACTAATATGATTCATTAAACAATAGGCAGCACTTTCAGGTCAGCCCGTGTCATCATAGAAGTTTTTAAATCAGCATTCAAAGAAATGAAATGAGAAAAGACTGAAGAGCTACTTTGATTTTCCCAATGCTGATCTATTCTTAACTGATAAAATTGCACGTTTTCTAAACAAGGCAGACCTCTACTGTTGGATAAAGTTACTGCAAGCTCAACAATTACACTCATTTACCCCTGAATGATTTCATTGCTCTAGCTAAAGGTCACAGCTACACACTGCAATTCAAGGCACTTGCAGTTAAAGAGCAAGATAAACGCATGTACCACAAATACAAAAATATGTGTCATTACAGCCCTGCTTTAGATTGGCCCAAACTGAGCTCTGTGACACTATTATTAACGCATGCCACCCAGAAAGGTACAGTAACCCAAACAGCACTGAAACCCTGACAGATTTAAACTGATCACTGTATCCAAACTGCCCAGTGCCAGCCTCCCACTGCACCAGTTGCCATGGCCTGCAGCACTGCTGTATCCCTGCAACTGCTTCCAGCACAGTCCTAGAGTTGGTGTGCTGTTCATTTTGTTAGCAAACAACAAGCACTTCTCCTGCACCTTCTATTTAAATGGGAGACTGGGATTGAGAAAGAAACACAAAATGGATCTTTCCTTATCTATAATACCATAACAGGAGGGGAAATAATATAATAAAGCTAAAATCCTGATCCTTAGAGTAATTTAGGCTGGAAGAGACCTCTAGAGGTCACCTAGACCAACGTCCTGAGACAAGCAGAAACCACTCCCAAGTTAGGGAGTGGTTTCAGACTGGGCTCAGACTGTATCCAGAAGTGGGATGATTATGGTCCAGGGAGCAGGATTTGGTAGATTTTCGATGGGAGAGTTTGTTTTTATTTTGTGTTTTACACTTAGCTTGGATATGGCTGTGCAGAGAATTATGATGGCGTGTTGTAGCTATGTTATTTACTGTCTAAGAAGCACTCAGTGTTATCTCCCATGCTTATACCACATGGAGTTCCTCAGGGTATAAGGATACATGATGCATATCACACAAAGCAGTTTAAAACGTGTTCATACAAAATGTACTTGCGAGCTCTGCTACAATCCATGCTATAGCTTAACTTCAAGGTCAGAAATACTTACTTGCCATACTGAAGTTTCACCCTGCTTCAGTGGTTTGTTTCAGCTCCCCAGAACCTGCTTCCCTACGTCAAGGACACAAGACATCCCAGCAAGCACTAACCAAAAGGCACAGAACCGCATTACTGTCAGCAGCACAAACATCATACCAATATCCAAAGCGTGACAATAATGTTACCGAGGCTGTGCCAACACGAGAAGACACTAGAGGGATGGCTGCCTGTCTAGCATGACGTGGAAATACGTCCTTGACCACCGTAACCCCACCACCCAGAGAAGGAAGTCACCACAAGCAGCAAGGGACCACGCTTCCCAAAACATCAGGCTCCTGAGGACACACCACCCATTACAGCAACAGTTCTGCCAGAGGCCAGAAAGAGGAGTGAGGCACATGTGAGCTGCCCAGTGTCTGAACTGAAAAATTCCCAAGCACCAGAGACACTGTGACAACTTGAAATTAAAGGAACTGAACTCGATAGGAGGAGCTTCGGAAGCCGACTGTAAGGGCTGTGCAGCTACAGTGCAGCTTGAGTTGAGCCGCACTAGATGTCAGCATTGCCTGCAGGATAGCACGGCTGCAGCCAGCCAAGCACACGCTAAAGATGGGTATTTAGGAAGTGCTGCACAGTGCTTCACTCCCAGACAAATAGGGTTCATGTTTGCATAGCACTAACAAGAATAAAATCTGCTCTTTGCTCTCACAGACACGTGCTGAGAAATAGCATGCTTTGTCCTTAAAGTGCATTCTCCCTCAAAGCTGATCTAGTCTCATAACTAGATGAAAGCAAGGTTTAAAACCAAGTCAGTGTGTGGCCACAAAACAGTGCAGTCCAGTTTCTGTAGGGAAACAAAGAAGCTGGCACACTTTCGATACCTATTTTGGGGGAACAACATTCCCAGAAAGAACAGTAAATCAGAGGTGTTCAATAAGAAGCAGAGCTGGCAGAGCCTGTTTTTGCACAGATTGGTGGCTGCTGTCCGCCCCTTCCCCTGTTTGGACAAGGACAGAGGCAGGCCAGGAAGCCTGCTTGCTAACTCAGATAGCCCTCTGCTGTTTCTTCCCTTGGAAGGGCGCCATTCTCAGTCTCATCTCTACTCATCTGCTGACTTAGCCAAAACTTCCGAGAACACAAATCTGTCTAAGGTGTGACCCCCTTTTTCAGGTCTGACTGAAGCTGGCCCCAATTACTGTTGGGGCTGTATTATCAGTGCAATCCTAGCATTGTCTCCCCAGGAATATGCTGAAGATTTATCAAGTGAAAACTTAGTGTTTAGCACAGATTAAATTCAGAATCTATCAGCTGCAGCCTTCAACAGCAAACTGCTGCATAATTGCTTGCTCACAGGCCATGCCATCTCAGCGTACAGGAGCTTCCAGTACAAGTCTGCAAATCAGAATTATTTTTGTCCCCATGGCAACAGACCGCATATGGTCACACTGCAGTCAGAAGATGCGTCTGCCATTTATTTGCTTGATTCAGCCTAGCTAGTCCAGCACAATATAACAATGCAGCCAAAACAGCATGGGTCAGGCTCTTCAGACACTGACAATACACTTAGTAGCTAAAGCTCATGCTGCCATCCCCTAGCTGGTACTGAACCTCCTGGTACTGAACCTACCGTCCCACAAATGCAGAGACACCACAGCACGCTACTGAGCAGCACCTGATAAAGAGATGCACATTGTGTTCTCTGAAATAATTTTGGCACTCATTTTTCACAAGTGTGATACATTAAATCAACTTTAAGAGATACAGGGCATAGATCATATCCTGTCCCTGCCACCCAAAGAGTATCACCTGAATTAATAGACACAGGACTGGATAAGCAACACTTTCCACACCACAGATGGAGGTACCCAACAGGCTTACTGGTTCAATTGGCACTTTGTCTATGGACACTTCCAGGTTTGACATGATAAAATCCTCATTGGTTTTAGTAAGAACATGTCTGAATCCCTCTAACCAACCTTATATTAAAATAAATATATTTGCTTAAAACAAAACAGATTTAAAAGTCCCATCTACTGATCAAAACAAGAAAGTGTAGTCCAGTGAAATTATTACATCACAGCAATACATGATAAAAGTGATTTTAAAGCCAATATCTCCCACGAGCACAGAAACCTGAGTTCCAGAGTACTATCGCCTTTGAGCTGCCTCAGACTTATTCTTCAAATTAGCCAGAAAATGAGAAAAAAGAATAACCAAAACAGATGCTTTAATAAGTATGCAGTTGGTACCATTTTCTGTCATTGAATACTTATATTAACCTGAACAAGCTAAACAGTGTCTCTTGCAGCAGAGAGCACTCAGCCCCTGAAATACATTCATCTGGGGAGTTATTCCCTTTCTTCATGCAGAGAAGAAAGCTGATCCTGACCTCCCACATCCTTTTTTTTTTTTTTTTAAATAACTATTAGAGAAGTCACACAGGAAGCTCTCCTGCTTCCGCTTTAACAAATTCAGTCCACTATTTATTTTGCACTATATGAGATCAAAATATCTCAGAAACAAGGAGAAGCAATTAAGTTGTTTCAGTCTTGAAGATCTGGTTATGACAATAAACTTTGCATACGCAATGCATAGAGAGACTTGGATGCCCAGATCAGTCACCTGACTCTGTAGTACTCCTCCCTTGGCTTCTAACCTCATTAGGACAATTATTTTTGATCTGATGGGAAGAAAAAACTTGTTCCTCAAATCTACCTGGTAAAACCCTAGCCTCTCAGGCAGGCCTGTTGTCTTCACACAGAGGACGGCAGTATCTCTCCCTTTAAGCTGCAGAACAGTGTTCAGCCATGTGCATTGTAAGGAAGCCAGCTATTCAGGCCTAGAGAAACTCCCCTGTCCAGCTACTAAAAAGCTAAAGCATTTTTGTTTTCCTTCTCTTTCCTGCCAGACTATAAGCAAGGAGATTCACCCTGCAATGCCACAGGAGGCATCCGGTGCCTGTATTCTCCACTGCAAAGCGAACAGGATTTGCAGGTGCTCACCATTCTCCAGAAAGCCTTTAATTAACACAAAAGAACACCCTAATCTGGGTTAGATTTACTCTTCAAAATAGCACAAATCTTTATACCCAGATAGCTGGGGAAACAGCCTACACTGCTGCTCCTGCAGTCAGCATCTGCCTTGTGCAGCATTTATGGTGTCATTAAATGCTCCCCTGAGCTGTCAGCTGGAGACACAAGACCGCGCTGCGTTGCTCGCAGAGAAGTTCCTCCAACTGTTCACGTGTGGAGCATGTCTACATTAAAGGAGAATGAAAGGGGCAGGAGGGTAAGCTAGGGAAAGCAGTACTTTAATGGCCCATTCCTCCCACAGAACCAGGCCCTGATCTCGCTCCAGCTGTACCACTGGGATACTGTGCCTCTGCTCAGCAGAAAGGATCAGAAGTTCTGCTTAAGTTAGCCTGCATAAGTATCCTGTAAACATTTGCTCTGCATGTTTCCTGCCGGCCAGTCTGATTTAGAGAAGCCAGCTATGCCTTTACATATATCAGCAAAGCTGAGGGCTAAAACCTTCAGCAAGAATGAGGATTATTGTGCCAGGAATAAATTATCACGTTTAAGGAGGTTCAGTAGATTGTCATAGCTGAACAACCTCTCCCCCCCTTAATAACATCAGCTAAAAAAAAATTGACTTGGTACTCCAGAAGTACCTTGACTTCACATTCATAACTGTGTCATAAGCAAAACCTGTTAGAAAGGAGGTTCACAAGTGTTCACTGATATTTACAGCTGTTTAGATCACCAAGTAGTAACATTCTTGTCTTCCTTTTGCTGTCAGAAGTATGCTTGCAATGCCCTTTTAAAGGCCACCAAGACAGCAATCTAAATACCATGATGTAGTTGTAATATCTTGAAGGCAAACAAACAAACAAAAAAAGTAGAAATATTTATAGAACAGATATTAGATATAGGCCTTCACAAGCAAACAACACCACAGAAGAAATACAGAAAACATTTCTGTTTAAGCCTACTTCAATTCATTCTGCAATAGCCAGAAGGATTTTCAGCTCCAGCCAGAGGGTATGGATGGATGGATTTCCCAAGAAAACATCCTGTGGCTGTCCTCTTAACACTACCATGAAAGACTCACCGTAGTACCAGCATCAGACCTGGCAAACTAATCCATTTTACAGTCCAAGTCAAATCCAAGTCATTTTACACACATAGCAAGCACTGCCCATGGCTCCAAGTTTTCTGAAAAGTGAATACTGCAAAGATGAAACATTCCACAGGCAAGAGAAGCAATTGAAATGCCATGCCTATCTATTCTGTACTTATAGCCATAGCACAGTGTACAAAACTTAACTGGCAGATATAACTAAATATAACTAAAGTACCAGAAAAGGTAACGACTAAAAATCTCAGGTCCCTACAGCATACTTCCAGCCCGCAAAAATTGGAATTGAATGCAAGTGTCAGGTTTGTTGAAGAGCCTTGGTCAAATTGTCTCATTTTCTCCCGAAGCTGATATGACAAATTATAGTGCTTTAAAGACATCCATTAGAAGAAAGAATAGAAGAAACTGGTAAAAGCATGCAAGAACAAGAATAATTTCCTATTGCCTTATGCAGTCACAACAGTGATTCATCAGCCAGTTAAACAGTTAGTCTATATGGAAGCTGAACTTAAATTTCTTCTTTTCCAATTCAGATATTCTAGCTGGTTTTAACCACAGTTACAGCTTAAAATATTCGATTTTGTTTTAAATGCTGCATTTGCAAAAGTATTCACTGCAGAACTGAAGTATCGGGGAAGTTGAAGTGAGGATCCAGGAGTCACACAGTGTTTGAGTGACTCCCAGCTGATCTCCATGAGGACACCTGCTTGTCTGCCTAAAAGGCAGATAGTTCTCAAATTTCTGCTTCAAACCTAGAGAGACTGCATAGCTCCAGGAAGGGCAGCTGGATTCTGCCTGGTTTCTTCTTCAACAGGATTACATCAGCTTTAGCTAGACAATGCAGCCTCCAGGGTTTTCAAATTCTGTGATGAGCATGAAGGAAACAAAAAAGCACACATTTTTCACTTGCAAACTGAGTATATACCCATTAGTCTTGGGCATTTTTTTGTTATTAAATATTCTTTTTAATGTGGTTACTTCAAGGTTGACTATAAACAGTACATACAGCAACCCTCCCAGCACCAGTTATTTATTCAAAAGCTGGCTCTGAGGACCAAAGAGGTGTGCAAGTCTGCCAGCTTACACACAGCATGACAAACCATATTTCAGGAAAAATGACTCAGTAAGTTCAAAATGTTTTACACATTTAATTAAGCCTTACACTAACTCCAGTTGGCAAGCATGAGTATGAATCATGGAAGCTAGATCACAGGAGCAGCTCAGAGCAACACATGAACTTAAATGCTTACTCTGGGAGCTGAATAATTACTACAGCAGGAATCCAAGAGGAAACATTTTGCTACATAGGCAATACACTGTGGATAGGAAGAAAGGGGGGGGAAAAATAACTAAGCACAGATGCTGACCAACCAATACTAGTATGGGCATTAACATCAACCCCTCTTACAATCCTCAGCATGTCACCAACTGAAGCTGGAGCACTCATCCTCTATTCTCGTTTTAATGTCTTCTACAAAAACTGTGTCCAAAAATGGATGGCACATCTAGCCCAAATACTAATAGGAAGAGACAGTGGTAATGCCATTAGCATGAAGTTGTTCATAGTTGGGCATGTCATTTAATTTACTCAATAGTTAACACATTTATTATGTGACACTCTTTTGAGTGATGCAAGACACTGCAGTATCCTGAGCTTCTTGAATTAAGTATATGTCCTATGATGCAATATTGATCTGAAAAAGAGACCTGCTGCTGCTAGCAGAAAAAGATCAAGTTTATGTAATGTAATCCTGGTGCTAACATGAAATACATTATACAGATACCCATATATTTTCCTGTTGTTCATAGGTTACCCATCCACAAGACTTGCGACAATTCACTGAGAAAATGACTGAGAAGAAACTTTTAGTATCTGGAGACCCAGAAGACTGTAAAACCGTGCAACAGGTGTCTAGTTTAGAAGGATCCACAACATGCCCATAACAGAGCTATAAATCACTTCCCATCAAGACATAAAATTCGAGACTAACAGCAACTTTAAAAGATATATAATATACCACTAGATCATTGCAGAGAAGTGGAAGTGAGATGTGAAGTCATTGTCCTTTGCTCCCTTCCACCATTTGAAGTTTTATAAGTAGATTGCAATGAAGTAATAAGTTACCATATGATATTAGTACTACTTATGTCTCCCTCTCTATCGTCATTGTGCTGACCTGCACAACAGTTTCCCCAACCAATACAGGGCCCACAAGATCAAGGGCACTTGGACTAAATGTCAGAGGCAAACAAACACCTCCACTTGCTTCTTGCTCTCACTCAAGTTATGAGGTTGGCACAGCAAAGGCAGTGTTAACATCCTGCAAGTCCTGAAGAAGACAGCACTAAACATTTGATGCTTTGTTCCTATTTCTTTTCCATCACACTGGTAATAGGACTGCTACACAAAATATCAAAAACAGTGATGGAAGCAACAGGAAGGCTACAGCAATGCTGTGTCCTTCCTCCCACTGTAACAATAACAAAACAATCGGTGATTGGGAAAGAGGTGAGCAGCTTTACATAACTTTGCCTTAGCAAACAGGCCTTACATCAGTAAAAATCATCCCTTTTACTCGCTTCCGGGAACAATGGTGTGCATTGCTGCTAGCACTGACCAGAGCCGCCCAATTTAGGAGATTACTGTCTTCTTTCATGGCCTTCCACAAAACCAGCTTAAAAATTCACCATGTTC
The DNA here is from genome assembly GCF_963932015.1 of Anas acuta. NCBI lineage: Eukaryota > Metazoa > Chordata > Aves > Anseriformes > Anatidae > Anas > Anas acuta. The sequence goes on along the minus strand of NC_088981.1, from coordinate 45,138,150 downwards.
AAGACCTGCTGCTGCTCACTACCTCCTGCACGGCTTGCAAGGTGTCCAGCGATTGCTATAGCATATTTTCACTGTTTCCATCACTCATCTGGATCAAAGCTCCATCTTACACAGCTGCCCTGATGTTGACATCACAGCCCACTCAAAAGAGCTTAGTTTATTCCAGAGACCAGACATTTCTCATCTATTTGATAATATTTCCAGAGCAAAGGCTTATCTCCTTCTCTCTCTTGAAATACTCCATTCCCTATATAAGACGTGCTCTGTGCCTCTAGTGTAGATCTACAACAACACTAACAAATTTAAAGAAAATGGGTACTCTTTCAGTTTTCAACTAGAAATTTTACATAGCATTACACATACTATGCCTAATTATTTGGCTTTGATCTCTTGCACTGTGAGGGACAAAATAATTAGAGCAATGTCACTTGTGCACCTACGGAGAACCTAGAGAGGGAGTTCCTTCTTGTACCACCAAACACATCTCAGGGTGACTCACCTTACCCAGCACCTACCTGCTGGGGTGACATTCCCGGCACCAAGGAACAAAGGCCACTTTTAGACCAAGTTGCATGTTGACAAGCAGGCCAGACCAAGGAAGCTGCCCTAGGGAAGCTTCTCTTCAGACTCCTTCAGCCCACCTCTGCCATCAACTCCCTCTGCAGGGCTGTGGCAGGACAGGCTCTGGGCAAAAATCAGGCCACAGAGGTCCACTGTGTCCAGCCCAGCCAGCAATGCCACCACTAGGAGGATGAGGAGTGTTAAGCTTTGTTTTTAGGAACAGAAAATAGCCTTCCTTCTCCCATTGCTCTCCTTCTAAGGAGCTTTCCAGGATGATTTGAAAGGAGATGAAGAGACCAAGCATTTCAAATAGATTGTTTTTAGTTAAAAGTGTATAAAACCACTCTTAGCATTACCTCCCTATTCAGCTAGACAGGATGCTCGAGGTAAGCTTCAAGACCACAGCTGCAGCACATCAAGCAGGGCACTCTGCACCTTTAACGACCTGTGCTGTAACAGCCCTCAGACACCCTGTAGGGTGGAGAAATTAACAGGTACACTCTTCCAATATAAGGCAGAAACAATTTTCAGGTGACAGCCAGAGAGGGCTCAGTGACCTAACCAAGGCACTTTTGCTTTTTAATTTCTGTGTATCAGCACCTGTTGTAGGAAGGATGATTCACATCCTTCAGTCTCCTTAAAAAGGAAAAACAGAAAATCATATTAAAAAGCTGCTGTAATAGATACCTGCACAAAATTTTTTTTTTTTGTAGAAGAAATACGTGAGACAATATACGTTAAACAAGCATATTAGTGCTTAACAGGAAGCATTCCACACACATTAAACAAGGCACATTCCTGGAAATAAGATTTTATTTATTTATTTATTTTAAACAGTAAAGTATTACTCATTCTGTTTTTATATTTTCTTCTGTAAGAGGTACTATTAAGTATTTCAGGTTTATCTCCTCACTGCAGATGAGAACTGAGAAACAAACTAAAAGAATAAAAAGAAGGTTTTACCTTGGTAAATGTTGAGGATTCCCTCAACTTCCAGATCACTAGAAGTGAGGAGTGTGATTGCTGCAGCGTATGAAAGGAACAGGCTATCTATTCAAGTTTTTAAACATGAATAAGCATACTTTAATATCATGTTTAAACCTCAAGGCACCACAAATGACAAAAGACATCAATAAAAAGGTAGAATATTTTAATCATCCATCAAACATGCAACTGTTCATTAGTACACAGAATGCTCTGCTTCCACCCCCCACCTCTTTCTTTTCAGATTGGTGACAGAAAGAATCCTACACCAGACTAAAAGAACCCAGTAATCAATCTGCTAATTACTGACTTCACACAAACAGCAATTAAAAAGGGAAAAAAGCAGCTACAAAACAGAAACAATAATAGTGAAATAACCATGAAGAAATCCAAGCCCACTCCAAATGACACAGATCTGAACAGTTAGAATTTGCAATTTACTAAGCTCCTTCCACACATTCAGAAGGAAGGTAATTATAAAACTTTAGGGTTTAACTTCACATAACTACTAAGAGGTCATTTGATCATTTTACCTACTTTAAGCAACTTAGGTATGAAAACCTATGTACAGATACTGAATCAGTTTTGAATACCGGGGAATTTGCAGTTAACTTCACACAGGCAGTGCTGTAAAAACACCCACCTGCAACCCTAGACATCAAATCTTTATATTCCAGCTCCACACTTCTCTGGGGTGGATGTAACCCTCCATCCTCTGTAGAGGTGTTTATACAAGGTGAATTTCCTGACACCTGTTACAAACAACTGGCCAAATGATATAAAACATCTGCTTAAGTATCCAGGTGCTCAAAGAACACCTTTTTCCCTTAATTTCCAAGCATGTTCAGAGCAACCACACAGTACAGATTTCACTTGCCACTAACACCCAACATGATATAACTCATGTGAAATTCTAGGAGTAACATACATGTGCAAGTACTGACTATAAGCCCTTTAAACTTGTACAAGTTCTGGGTTTGATTCATTTGATCAAATGTAGCCAGACAAGTTAATTACCCATGACTCCCCTTCTAGTCAACAAGGAAAACTAGGCAGGTCCTTGAATAAAAGAAACTGTACCCTAAAGCATGTAAGTACTTCAAAACAGAAGCTTGATACCTACAATGACAACAGGATAACTCTGTGTCTAGCACATGAATTTGAGAATATACTTTAGTCGAAGTTGGTGGAGCTACCATCTGATTTTCCCCATCTTATATCTGAAATAAAGCAGCTAGAGAAAAACTTTTCTTCCAGATCAGCAATGTTTGTCTTCCTTCATTCATTCTTTGCCATATCACTTTTTCTCTGGGGAAAGTTATTCATAAACCTTGGAAATAGCTAAAAGAATATACAGGTAGTGAGTGGAGGTAAAGAAGAGAAGAGGATTCAGGGGAAAGGGGTATTTCAACATGAAATTTGTATTTCAACATGTTTTTCATGAGAGCAAACAGGAGTCAGCAGGAACTTTAGAGGAAAATATAAACAATTGAATTTTTCAGTTCACTGTAATGAGGAATGATGGACCTCACCCTACAGCTACAGCCATCTATGTGTAAAACTGTCGTTTGTTTCCACTTAAAAAAAAAAAAAAAAAAGCACCACAGCTCTCTAGGAGGTACCATACACATCACAGAAACGGTTTATCCTTGACTCCAGGGACTTCCAAGTGACTCATCATTCTTGATGACACAAGGAGCTCACAGCTAACACATACTCTTGGGCAGGTAGCTGACATTGTGGGACAGGTTCATTTTCACGAGGAAATAGTCTTCCCACAGTTTTTTTTTTTTGTTTGTTCATTTGTTTTTTAATCCTTGTTCAAAATCAAGCATCCTAACTCTTTGACAACTCACATACAGTTGTAGGATTTCTTTTCCCCATTCAGCATGACATTTGCTCAGTGATGACTACTATGGTCCAGTCTGTGAAAATTATTATAAGAGCTTTAGAATGCAAATATTGCTACATACTGAGTGCCTGTCTGATTAATTGAATCAGAGTTGAGATTGCTTTGATGTTCACTTTGGAGTAAAAAAAAAAAAAAAAAAAAAAAAAAGTGGGGGAGAGAACCGGAGAACCTCACGCACAAAATTTCCCTGAACTATGTGAGTTGCACCATCCCACTACAGCAATATTTTTTGTATCATCAAGAAGAGAGGTGAGATCACTCCCACAACAAAGTCCTGATTCATTAAACACTTGAGATGACCATGTCCAGCACACATACGAGTCACACTTCAGCAGGAGTGACCATCAGCTGTAATCTGAGGCAAGGAAAATTCTGACACTTATTGTAATTACCAGCTATGTTGTTTCATAGCTAGGAACCCATCACACTTCCTCATTAGTGTCTCAGTGCATATTCACCCTGAATTCATTTTTGGTTCTCCAAGACCAAGGCTTCTGAGAAACTGGATGTGTCAGACATCAAGAATTCTCTAGGTGTTTTAACACAGGTTGTCACACACCGTAGGTCATCAGCATCTTCACAATAGATGCAGAAAGTACAAAGTCAGTTGTGGAATAACCCTTCACCTCCACCAGGATGTTTTCTACATAACTAGATACAAAATGGAGCATAAACTGAGTTCAATATTCATCCCAGAACAAACTGCAGTTTAGCTTAAAAAAATTAGACACTGTGGATGAATCCCCCAAAATATTAAAAAAAAAAAAAAGAAAAAAGTGATTTAAGATCAATTCAAAGTTATTACATATCAAACCCTCCATAAAAAATAAGTCTTGGAGATCCAAAAACCCCTTCAACACAAGAGTTAAACAACTTATATTGCCTTTATAGTATACTCTTAAGGAAACAAAAATGAGAAGGAGAACAGTGCCCGTAATTTGCTTCTTAAATATGTCACTAGTGTAATTTTGTAACAATGTATGCAAGGTCATCATTTCTCAGTAATCAGATGAGGACCTGCATTTGAGCTCACTCATATTTACATTTAGATAAAGAATCACGTGATCCCTGGAAGACTTGTATGGGTCTCTGTTTCAGATCAGCATGCAGCATAAAATCTGGACTCACAGTTAAAGTCATTCACTGACTAGCAGTCCTGGTGAACAAGTTGAAAATAAGCCACAAATGCACACTTTCAGCAACATAAGTCAACAGCAGACCGGGACTGCATTGGAAAAAGGCATTGCCAACAGGTTGTGGGCGATGATCCTTCCCTTCTACCCAGGGCTAGTGAGACATCTTCAGTGCTGCCTCCAGTTCTGGGCTCTCCAGTCCATGAGATACTGAAGCAAGCCCAAAGTGGATCACCACAAAAGCAATAAGGAATGAGAGCATCTGAAAAAAATGGGGGGGCTGAGAAAACGGGGGTTGTTTCACTATGGACATCATCATCATGGTAGCAGCACTAGAGCAATGAACATCAAGTCTTCACTGTTATGGGAGGTTTTATGCTGTCCTCAGTATGATCACAACACATGTTTCTTCAGCTAAGAAATAATGCCATCACTTCTATGTGTAACTTTAATAAAATAGTTAGTGCCATTAGAGTTTGGTCTTTCATTAAGATTCAATAAATTAATCTCCCTTGTGGACAGAGGCAGAGAGCCTGCAGTGCATGCTCTCCATGAGACAACTCTGGACACCCATCTTTGCTCCCTCTGATTTTATTGTTCACGCTTACATGACAGCATGCAGTGTCAGCAGAAAGTTGTGTGTGTTTTTGGAAACTCAGCCCAGGAGTTGACAGTAAATCCAGGTCCTGACATTTCCAGTTTTGCCTTGCAGATTTCATAGGGCAAAATCTAGAGGTTTTACACAGTTCTGTTTCTGGTTGGCTATCAGCACTTCTACTGCATCTCTCCCCTCTACTTTCCTGAAACTCCTCTACAAGCCTTCAGCTAGAGCATACAACCCCCCCCACCCCCCCCTTGTAAGGGTGAAACAAGTTGAAGCAAAGTAACACTAGCTTCAAATGCAGCGATTTCAGAGTGCTATGAGCCATCTTGCACATATGCTCACTGTCTAAGAAGGATGTGACAAAGAACATTGCTGCCAACTGCAACTTCAAGGAAGAATTTAGATAGAATATAAATGCTTAACTTGGACCTAGACCAGACCACAAAGCACAGTGCCTTTAAGTATGTGTTTGTGCCTCTAATATGTGGTCAAGCTTATTATTTCCTATTTTATATTTATATATGTATAAATAAAATATGTTTATATATATTTAAATATTTTATTTATATTTTTATATGTATATATAAAGTATATTTCTCTTTGACCAGTTTGTCAAAAAGAATCACGTTATGGAAAAACTGGATCCCAGAAGTCTAAACGAAGACTTCTCCACAAGCTAGAAGTTCCCTCTCAAGGAAATTTCCATCAGCCAACTTGCTTGCCTTTGTGACAGGACAAGCAGTCCATGGTTTTAGGAGGGTCTGCTCGAGGAATACCTTGATGAGAGCAACCCTAAGTAGCCCAGGTACACAGCTCTAGAGCAGCCCTGTCACATGCTGCTCTGGAAATGAAACATGCCTCAAACACTTGCTGTTTCCAAAAATCCCATTAATCAACTATGCCCTCCAAGACATTAAAGAACTTCTCCAACAGCAAGATCAGCCTCAGAAGAATATGAAGTACTGTTTCTATAATTCATTTGTCATCATCTCATCTGTCTGTACCATACATTTGATAAGAGAAACAGCAGGAAGCCTACGTAGCCTAAAGCAAGCTCATGACAAACGTCCTCTGAGCAAATGTCACCTATTGCATTACATGATTTCAATTCACCCCTTAAGTCATACTTCAATGGTTTATGGAAAAACTCTTTGAGATTGGGCACAGTCAGGATATCAGTAAGAGTCACCTTAGCTGCAGTCAGCTCTCTTCAAGAGCACTGCAGTAAGATGCAAGCTTCATAGAAATAAAATGGGCTTACAGACTAAGCCAGACAAAGTCTGAAATAACATGACAGCAGCAGAGGAAGGGGAGAAGAAAACAAAAAGTTTCTTATTATATTCTCTGTAGAACTATATAACAAAACCACACAGAGTGAAGTTCAGTGAATAGTGAGGGCACTTCTACATTTCACTGTCATATTTTGCTGCCAAGGATTTGTTAGTAGTCACCGTGTGCATGTTTTCTAATGCATAATTACAGCAGGTTTTTCAGCCAGGCATAAGGACCTCATTCCCATTTGAAACACAGACACAGCAATTACTGAAGTGGGAGCAGACATACAGGAGATAAACACAATTACAGATACCAAATAGCAAATTGTAATACTTAAAGCAGTAAACACATTTAAAAAAAAAAAAAAAAGAGAGAGAGAGAGAGAGAGAGAGAGAGAGAGAAACCTCAGTCCTGTTTTCTCTAAGTAATCATTAAACACTTTTTTTTTCCACCAAAGTTAAAACTTAAGAATCATAAGATGCATCCCTAATGAAAATTAACTAGGTTTAAATTCATTTAGGAAATGAAGCAAAAATAATCCTCCTAAAGCTCAAGAGTCCACTACCCAGAATTTTAATCCTCAGCAATATTCTGAAAAGATGTGACGAGGCCAGTTACCTGCAATTAATTTCAGCCCCCAGCTTTTTGAAAATAATTTTTGTCCTTTTTAAAATGGAAAAAGTGGAGAAATTTACACTTTGAAGTTATATCTATTTCACAGAGCTCAAAACTGAGACTTTATTTCACTTTCTAACATTATCAGGTTGAAACTTTTCCTTTGGCATAGCAGAAAGCAAGAAAAACTTATCCTCTACCAAAACCCAAGCATCACAAAGGTAAAATGTGAAATTCCAAAGAGTAAGAGAAGCTTGCTGGAAGTTAGGAAACAGGAGCTTAGTGTTTTTAGAAGTGGCAATTCAGGGAAACATATTTGTAATCTCCCTTCAGCCCTGGAGAGATTTTAAGTCTCCTTTACTTTTTGAAATAAGGAAGTTTCTAATTATCTTTCAAGCACCCTTTGTTTACTCTACTCAGACCTGCAGAAGTACCTTTTACTGACACCTGTGTTCAGCAGCATCCCAATTTATAGTCAAGTTTTATAGTCAAGTTTTGCACTTGGCTCATCATAATAATGAATGTTGATTTGTTCTCACTTGCTTTGTATCTTCTTATCACATTCTATTTGGCATTTAAGATCTTTGAGACAATAATCGTTTTCCTGCAATTCTTTGTAGAAAAATAGCACAATAGTACAATGCTACAATAATGCAAATAATAAACTCATTAAAAGGTTAACTTGATCTTGTGCTGGAGGAAGTGCCAGCCTAATAGATGAACAGGAATGAATTCAAAGCTTAATAGCATATAGAGCTGATTAAGCAGGTACAATTCACAATACAGAAGCAGTGTTATGATGACGGCTACTCTTCCTGAAGCCATTACACAATTTTCTCTGTAAGAAATATATAGATCTAGGGAAGTTGTGTGCCCTTCATTAGAAAGCTAGTAGAAAAACAATATCTGTAAAATAAAACTCTCTAGCCTCCAGTTAGATGACTATGACTAAAAACAGGTTGTTTCTTGCATCTTCAGGGCTTGAAGCATGGAGATATGAGATAGAGACCTTTTATTTCCATGAAGGCAAAGAGATGATATAACAGTTTACTAATATATGGGAGACAAAGAGACTTACCTCTTTTACAGGTTCTTCATCCAGGGTAACATCTTCCACCACAGGCTAATGAAAAGATAAAAAAAGAAAGGAAAAACATATCGTAAATATACATTATTGCATATATAATATTGCATTATTGCATAGGTATGGCCCTAAGCCAAGATTTAGTGCAAAATGTAGTCAGTTTACATTTAGTCTGTTAAATCACTCTAAATTTGTACTACCACACCAGGCATGTTATTCACACTTAACACTGACAAATTAACCTTTGAATCCAAGAGGATCTGCTTTCTCTCAGGGAGACACATAAACTAAGATAAAACTACATACTATTTGCTGAGTCTGCACATTACTTATTCAGGTGTCAGCACCTTTAGAGGTATATACTTACTCTATATTTACTATATTTATCTCTCTGAGAGAAAGCACATAGAACACTGATACTAAAATTGCTGATGAATTATCAAAGCTGGGTTTGTCATAGAAATACACAAGAATGAATGAAGAATTAAACCAGATTATTCATTAATAAGCTAAACTGGAGAACAAGAAGAGTATTTCTTGCTGAGGAGAAGAGAGAATATATGTATGCTTGGAAAAGATTTTCCAAGCACTCAAATTCCATGTGAATATTAACATTTAACTTTTCATGCTCAGCTCAAGTCTACGTGACAAACCCTTTAGGAAACAAGTTGAAAGATTAGAGCTTGAGAATGCATCCATTCCTTGGGAAAACACTTCCAAGGCTGTAACTTGCTACCCCATCCATCCAGCTTGAGAGGGATCAATAACTTTGAATAAGCACAAAGAAATTCCGGAGCCAGCAAATATCAGTGTTCTTGCTTACTTGTCAGACAATTAATGACCTCCTGAGTCAACAGGTAAAAGAAATAGGACTTTGTTCCAATCTCCCCTTGCAAAACATAATACAGAATATGCCGTCAACGCATACCTCCTTATGAAACAATTGATTTACAATAAATGTTGTCTTTAATATCTGCAAGTCATTCACCCAAGTCATGCACAGGCACTCTTAAATGCATTTATTTTAAAAGGTTTTCTGGCATCAAGAGAGGGACGAGAAGCAGGTCCATATGTATAAGACAGCGGAACTGTCTCCCTCCTTGTCTACCAACTGTGAAAAGCTTCCGTGAAAAAGAACAACTTGCAGACAGTCATGAAAACATTTTATCCCACACAGACTCAGAGCCCATGACAGCTCCCTAGAAGGGGTTCAGTCACAAATGTTTAAGCTGCAGCCAACTCATTAAAGAGTCATTGCCATCACCGATGGAAAAGATGACTGGTCTTCAAGGACAATAGCCCATGAGAGACAAAATTAATTTTTACGCTCCTTAACTAGATTTGAGCAAATGATTCTTTAGGAGAATATGACTTCCACAATATGACTTTAGAGGGTTATAAGCTCTAGCATGTATTTAATTTGCTTAAAAGATACCAATAAATTAAAGAGACTAAGTGGTGCTTTATCTGTTGTTCTTATCTAAGCCACAAAAAGTTTACACCTGTAATTCCTTAATCATCTGTAAACTTTTTATAGCTGAAATCTTACAAGGACTGATCATCTCAATATAGCTCATAACTACAGTATTCCTGAAAGCAGGAAACACTAAACAAAAAGAATCTGATTAACTAACTTTGTAAAGGGTTAATTACACTTGATAAGGAGACCCTTATAGTTTCATCCCTTTTTCCAGTAAAAGGACAAAAATGCTCCCCAAGCAAGGGAGATGAAAGTGGAAAGTTGTCTCAAGCAACAGTCACCGGGACTTAGTGCAGAGCTGAGAGCTCATCCTACTATCCGGGGATGTTCTTCCCAGGGGCTGATACAGATAAAGCAATCTGAGCAACTGCTGAAGTGTTTTCTGTCTAGGGCATAAAGAAAAATGCTGGAGGAACCCACACAACGATTAGTTTTAGGATGGAGGAAGAGAACAACCTTGCACATGGACTTTGAATGCTGTGGTTAATGGGGAGGCAGACCTGGTTTTGAAAAAGAAGAGCGCAATTTCTCTGATGTCCAGTAGAGAACTGTTCATAAAAAATACATCTATACAAGTCTCCTCACTGAGAAAGTGGCTCAACAAGGTGCCAGCTGACTACTTTAAATTGGGAAAAATATGCATTACCCAGATCTTGTCTGTTAGCACTCAGACTTCTTGCACAGCACAGATTGGAGCAAGAGGCAACACTTATTCAAGGGAGTGAACTACAGAGTGCAAATCTATCTGAGCCCCCAAACTATTTCTGAACCTAAGGATTCCACAACGAGCTGTACCAGTATTACACATTATAGTATCACTTCTACTGTATTGCTCGGGTATTTAAGCTAACACTTCATACAGAAACCTTCTCCAGAGTTCAGCAACTCAGCTTTTAAGACAAGTACTGTACCTTCCCTGTAGCCTGGAAATTTAGTTTACCTCTCCCTCCCACCCCCCAACCAAAATCCATTTCAGAGCTCTGGCCAAAGAGCTTGGGAAATCTGCAAGAGTAAATGAAACTCAGTGGTACAAGACAAACCCATCCACACACCTCCCAAGTTTTACTGGTCTGTTTACATCACCTAGTACAGCCACATACCCTGTGCGGGAAACAGTTGGCTAAGAACACATCATTTTCATTGCTCTACTAAAGAGCGACAGAAGTGCTGGAGAACCCAGTGTGCCTGTCACTGCACAAATGACGATCCCTGCCTAGGCACAAGTAAGAGTCCTAAAGCACAGGTAGCAAACACACTACAGGATAAATCATGAGCACGTGTACCACAGCAGCCAGGCAGTTATCAGAGCGTTACATGCCTCCAGCACGACCCTGGAAGCACAGCCTGGTGCTTCGAGGGGACGGCCGAGGGTCTGACTTCCCCCGAAGTTGTGCCGATGCCTACCCAGACGCAGGGATGCTCGGAACCCAAAACAGACACAAGGACCCCGGACTCACCCCGGACTCAAGTCAGAGGCCACGCAGGCTGCCCTTTCACCACGAACCCAAGCCCCCTCGGTTTCCCACCCTGGCACAGGCAGGCTGCTACCCTCACACCGTGCCCATCACCGCGCCTCGGGGCTGCCCCGACGCCCCCCGGTCCCCTCCGGGTTTGGGGCACCAAAGAGGTTTCCTAGCCGGGAGCGGAGGTGGTGCACGATGCTCGGGGGGCTCGGAAGGGAGGGTGGGGGTCCCCGCAGCCCCCCTGCTCACCTCCGTCTCCATGGGCTCCACCTCGATGCCTTTCCATAGCTCCAGCAAGTGGGCGATCGGCATGCTGGGCGATGCCTGCCGCGAGCCGGGAAGGGGGAAAAAAGATAAAATAAAATAAAACAGAAAAAGCCGGAGGAGAGCGCAGCGGGAGGAGAGGATGGGGACGGTGCGAGGCGGCGCCGGGACCCTCCGGCTGCTCGGAAGGAGGTCTCGGAGCCCAGCCAGCCCCGGGGAGCACGGGGGAGCCCCGCTGCGCTGCGCTCCGCTCCTCTCCCCGCCGGTGCCGGGGATGCCGAGGATGCTGCGGCGCTGCTATGGAGACCGAGCGCCCCCGCCCCCGGGCCGGGCAGGGCCCCCCCGGCACCGGGCGGCCCCTCCGAGGGGCGGGGGGAAATTTGGGGCCAGCCCGAGGGGGCTCTGCCCACCGCTCGGCTCAGTGCCAGGGAGCGCTGCTGGCAGAGGGGCACGTGAAGTTTCCCCAGCTCCGCGTTCTGGTCTTACAACACGTAAGCCAGGAGCTAAGTGCTTGTTTTCTCTTACTACGCCGCCTGTAGTAAGCCTCTTCCTCCTCCAGCTCCCGCAGCTTATTGCAAGCTTACTACAACTGCCATGACACACAGCGCCAGCGGCAGGCACCACGGCCCCTGCAGGTGCTCGGCCAAACCCAGGGTGAAACGGGCAGGTTACCTCCTTCTGGCAACTTAGTTATCATTTCTGAAAGGCACTGCTGCTAAATAAGGCACTGTTCAAAAGAGCTGTTTCAGAGCAAATAGTGTGTGAAGTACATTTCTCTTCTGTTCCACACTCCAAAAGCCACGGTTTATTTCCATAGCAGCAGTGCTCTTCACTCAGATTTGCACAGAGGAATGGTCAAGCAGTGTTCTTTCCCGGATTCTGTTTCAACTCCCTCTGTGTCCAACAGTAAGCTGCTGAACCCAAGATACCACACAGGGTTACGGGAGAATCAACACCTCACTGACCGCAATAGTAGGAGGCGCATCAAACAGGACCGTGAAGATAGCTGTGCTTGCTTTCTAAAGCTCAGAGGCCTTCACAGATCAAATGGACACATTCCCAAAGACACACAGAGGTTGTACATGATACCGTGCCATCTTGATATTGATAGAATCGCAGAATAGTTTGGGTGGGAAGGGACCTTAGAGACTACCTAGTTCCAACCCCCTGTCCCCAGACCCCATTGCACAAAGCCCCATCCAGCCTGGCCTTGAACATGGATACCTTCCAGAGTTTGGGCATACACACCTCTGGGCAACTTCTGTGCCTCACCACCCCCATATTCAATAATTGCTTCCTTTATACCTAACCTAAATTTACCTTCTTTCAGCTTAACTTTATTACCCCTTGCCCTATTACTACAGGACGTGATAAACAGACTCTCTCCAGCTTTCTTGTGGGATTCCTATAGGCACTAGAAGACCACTCTTCTCCAGACCAAACTACCCCAATTCCTTCAGCCTGTCTTCATAGGAGAGGTGCTCCAGCCCTCTGATCATCCTCATGGCCCTCCTCTGGACCAAAGCTTTGTTTTAAGAAGTTTTGTATTTAGGTATGACTCACAAGATTACATTTTAGTCTTTGTGACACAAAGCTCAGGTGCCAGTTTGACAGCAGCAGTGAAGTGTCCATAGTCAATGTGGAACAGCTGAAATTGGACATGCCCACATAATCCTAGGGGAGGACAATCAAGGAAACAAGCTGGGATCAGTGACACCTGCATTCAACTTACACAACAGGCGCAAGCACGTCTAATACACAACTTCCTCACGAGGGGGAGTGCAGAGGCAGGTGACCTATTCTCTGTAAACACCAGTGATAGGATCTGTGGGGATGGTGTCAAGATGAGGCAGGGGAAGTTTAGGCAAGACATCAGGAAGAGGTTCTTCATTGAGAGGGTGCTTGCACACTGGAACAGGCTCCCCAGGGAAGCAGTCACTGCACCAAGCCTGTCGGAGTTCAAGAAGTGTTTGGATTGTGCACTTAGTCACGTGGTCTAAACTTTTGGGCAGACCTGTGCAGTGCCAGGAGTTGGACCTGATAATCCTTACGGGTCCCTTCAAACTCAGGATATTCTATAATAATATTTTGAAAGTCTTTTCTAGCAGATTAAAGTGCATATCTCAAGACACCAATGTTTCCTTAAACATCTATTACTAAATCTTGGAGTAATATTAAAAATTTAATTAAAAAAATATTTTCATGTTTGTTTGGACAGTCTGAACATGCATGAGGTAAAAACAAAGGGAAGGCCAAATGAAGTCTTTCTATTCCTTTAGGATTTATGTTTTTGTTTCAAGTGTATGCACGTATCCTGGAGTAGTCTCACTGCACTCTTTCAGCACTGGAAGTTGAATTGGACCTAAATGAAGTATTCAAGTTTATGAAACTAACCAAAATACGTATTTCATATTCCACCCCTTACCACACTTGAAAAGAAAAAAAAAAAAATATATATATATATATATATATATATATATCTTCGGTTAAGAAACTCAGATAATGCAATTTTCACTCATTTCTTTCTCTTTCCCTGCCTTTATGAACCACAGTAACCCCACTGAAGTCTATGACATATTTTTACTAGAAATTCTGCAAGAACTGAGCCTCCTTCACTAACAAGGATACCATTTTTCTTCTTGATGATACAAGTGTTGCTCTAGGATCTTTATTCATAAGGAAAAAGCATCTTTGCACATTCATAGCCTCGAATTCCTAAATATTTGGCAAATTAAGTTCGTAATAGGAATGGGTATATTTGATCTACTTAAGAATCTGAAACAAAGGTTAATCACGTAGCACTAGAAATAATCGCGTCAATGCAAAGCAATCAGTAACATTTACAGTAACACCTAATGGACAGCCAGGACTGCTGTTCTTTTGGATGAATAGAGTAGCAGAAAAAAATCATGCTCCCCTCCCCAGATCTCTGGGGTCTACTTATTGGTAGTAGACTTATTGGGTCAAAAAAGGGATGGAATTTTACAAAATCAGGAACAGTCCTCTTCCAAAAATATCACCTATGGGTTGGGATAAACAAATAGAAGGAGGGGATGGCATAGGTGGAATATCACAGAGGCAGAATATGTGAGAGGGAGGAGATGAAAGTCCAAAGCAATTTGTCTCCAAGGACACACAATAAATCTGGTCAGAGAAAGAAGTCATGGCTAGAAATAGTTATTTTTTATTATTATTTTATTTTAACCTACACACACACACCCCAGAGAAGTTAGTTAACCACAGCCAGTTTAGTAGCAGAAGTAATAATTGCAGATATGCTAACTGGGTCAAGAATTGCACAAAGATTACTTAACTTGTTTCAAGAGTATAAAAGCATTTTTATCTTCTGTGTAACAGAGCACTGGACTACTTACATGGTGGTTTTTAATCTATTTTTTACCTGTCTCCTGAGTACTAGCTAATGGCTGCTGCCAGATGCAGAGTGGGGGATTAGATACATCAATATCCTGCGGTGTTATGGTAACTCCTACATGGGCAGGAGATGCACAAATGCAGAAGAAAATTTCTGCAGTGTTATCTACAAATTGCATCAAGACACTTGACACTTAAAATTTATACCTTCACTGCTTTCAGAAGATGACAAGTACTATTTCCCGTTTGAAACACAGAAGGGAAGACATGTAGGCAAAGCATTACTTTCTGTTGGTAGCTTAACATCTTTTCTAGGCTCTTAAAACCACACACATGCACAACTCCTCTTCACTCAAAGCTTGAACTATACAGCCTGGCTAAAAGTGTTATCCGAACATACAGTATGGCTGGAACGTACTAGTAAAGCCAGTGGAAATCCTCCCTGCTTCAAAGGATTCCCAAGCCCTGCTCCACAATCAAATACCTATTCCTGCTTGCCACAGCATGAACATCACCTATTATTAGGCAGGCCACACTGACACCAGCAGCATCTGCCCAACTTTTCAAAATGTTTTCTGTCAGCCCTCCGGCCAAGCCAAGCCTCCTTTTCAGCATACAGCTTTCTACAGCAAAGTTGACACACCCAGTCTGTTCCGTGCCATGCCAGCAAAGCTTCAGCTCCAGGTTCGGCACCTCCCAGGTGTACGACAGGCACAGGGAACGTTTGTTTAGAGGAAGGATTACTGTGAGTGCTAGCACCGAGAAGAGGTCAGTTCTCCCAAGTGTCAATATCACTGGACACTAGTCATTTATTTTATTTTATTTTTTTCGGTGGGGGCTGAGAAGCAATAACAACAGCAACAAAAACCCATGCCAGACTGCTAGGGACAAAGAAGAAAACAAACAAACAAAAAAAAAAAAAAACAAATACTCCCTTCCCTTGTTCACTTCAGCTATTTCACTAGAGAACATCCAGCCATTTAAGTGCACCTCGTGCCATTTTTGCTGCCTAAAGGCTCCAAGATAGCCTTGAATGCTCAACTTTGAGATGCTCAAACATAGACAATTACTGTAATCTCTCAAGCAGATAGATTGCATACTGAAACACGTGCTGAAGTTTCCCCAAAGGATACCTAGCAGCTAAGAAGGGAGCCACACAGGAGCACAGCATTAGCAATATCTCCTGCAGGTTACTTAAGATTCTTGAGGAATGAAAATAAAAGATTTTATTTTGTCCTTTACAATGACTCCTGCCACATACAGCAACCAAGAAGGATGAACACCCTCCTTTCAGGAAAAATTCTGCCCTGCAGCACATACACAGAGACTTCAAGCAAGAAGCCAACTTATTCTGCAGAATATTTTTACCTATGGGTTATGCACATGTATTGTCCTCTCCAAAACACAAGCACAGATTTGAGAGCAGCACAGGAAGACTAAGGTGCACTTGAACACTTTGAAATATATCAGTTGACAGTAAACGACTGACATGAGCTGGAGGAACAGAACACAGAAGCTCATCAGAACATCTTCTGGTGGAGACCCATCAGTAAAGGGTCAGTCATGCTGCAGTCACTGCACAGTTGCCTAAAGCAATGCATACAGAGACCATGCATGAGCAGAACCACAACAGCAAGTGGAGATGTCCGAGCACATCACAGTAGACCAGCACAGCCTAGTGCCCATAACTTGCGGGCAAGGGTATAGTAAGGAAGACCATAGTCCTATATTATCTATCTGTACACTCTGGGAAGCATATGGATGAAACTTGCTGTGTGTGACCAGTTTCCTATAGTCTATGCAATTCACCTCTGCTCATATCCAGTTAGGCCTGTATTCGGGGGATGAAATCCAGCAGTGGATGGATAGATGTCAAATGCCAGAAGTAAGCTGGTAAAAGTAGGGCAGTTTAAAAACTACACAGGAACCATGCATCACTATGATGGATGAGTGTCTGTTGCCTATGCCCTTTTTATGAGACTGATATAAAAACAAAATGATTCTTCCTGATTGAAAGCAGGCAAACAAACAAGATCCCCCACACTACTTTTTTTTCCCTGAGAGCAGATGTTGAAATGCTTTGAGCTCATTACTAAAACACGATGACTACAGTTTCTCAGCAGAAGCTGTCTTGATTCAGTGCTACAACATTAACTGCTTCAGGTTCAGCATTTGAATGTTCACCATCACTTGTGTGGAGCATGCAGAGAAGCACACAACACTTGCACATTGCTAAGTGAGCAAGGTACAGGGGAAAACATTGCTTACTCCAATGTAAGGGGTGTCCCTCATGCTATTTAATTGTGAACTGCAGACCTGATCATTGCTGAGAAACCCATAGCAAACCGGTGGCAGATTAGGTATTCAACAAAGTAGCAGGCATCTCTTCCCTGCAAAGCTCAGAGCTAAACATATGCAAACTAATATGGTATTCAATGTCTCTCCCGAAATATGAAGTGCTAGACATGTGAGAAGGCCTACTTAACTGGTGCCCTTTGCAGCACTCTGGCTTGACCACATGTACTTAATGAGGAGGTCTAGACTGAACAGCAAAATCAATGCTTAGAGAGCAACAGTGGTAATCAAGCTTCTTCAGTTTAAAGGGTGACAAATTGGTATTACCAACAAACAAGCTCCTGTGCAGCACCACTGGCTTAGATTAGGTGCAGTGCAAGGACTGGCCTCGACAGCCAACACAGAAACCAGAACAGCACAAAGCAGCATCATATGGGATCTGCCAAGGCCAGACTCCGCTGCCCACTCTACTTGAGTGCCACTTACACTAAGCCAGGTGGTAACTGTTTTCTCCAAGGTCAATTAGGAGATCTGCGTCGTGCTAGCTCTGATGGGCCAACAGGGTAGGAAAGCCAGGGCTGATTTACTGCCAGTTTACCCAACAGCAAGAGCTTGTTGGCCTCCTTGCTGAAAGAGAAGCAAATCACTGCCAAAGCTGAGCTGCCAAGCACAGGACAGTCTTATCAGCTGCCTCCTGTGCCTAACATGAGATTAAGGGACTCCTGCGGCAGAGATGCTGACTTCTGGAAGCTTTCAGTCAAGTGATCCCTTACACAGAAAGCCCCCATGCAAGCTCCTGGGATATTCCCCATTGAAGCAGTACTTCTTGTTACAGTGAAAAAACACCAGTTAAACAGGTGGCTGTACTGGCAGTAGAGAAAATTCTCCTTCTTTAAGAGCTTATAGTAAGTATTGTGACTTAATCTTTTAAGGTCACAAGTACAGAATAGACCATTTTCCCCCAGATAAGTTGCATAAATCCTCAAGGAGCAGCTCAAAGTGCAGTAGGGCAAAGACTTGAGGGGCACACACAGTCACTATTGCAGCAGCAACACCTTGGCTGATCGAAGGAGCTCCAGCCAGCCAGCAACATGTGGCCCCTTTTGGAAGGGGACCATAAGACAGCTCCAGCATTGTTCTCATGACAGAATGCTCAGGAACTAGGATTTTCCATGCAAACTTTCACAGTTCCCCATTCCCAAAAAATATTCAGTGCCATCCCCCTCCCAAAAAGCCACCTGGAGTTGACATCTAAAACCTGGCATTACAGAAAGAAAATTTGGTAAGTAGCCCAGAAGACACTGGGATAGCAGAGAAAGTTAAAAAAAATTAAAAAAAGAAAAAAAAATATGCCTGGGCACATATGTAGAGAAATATCTGGAGACTTGCAAGCAGTACTTCTCAAAAATAAAAGCTAACAAGAGTAATGTTTATGTAACACAGAAGATTACATACAAGTCATAGAAATCCAAAATAATTTCCCCAATAACTCTGACACAGATATTTTAGGTAAAGGAGGACAGGAATCCCAGCTCTGGGCACACTTGCATTTAGAGTGTTTTAAAAGATTGCAGAAGAGATGCACTCCACTTAAACAGCATCAAGATAAAATAATCATAGATTAAAGCCTTTACAAAAGGAAAAGTCAATTTCAACACCAAGGAAAGCAGCAAAGCATCAGGCAAAGAATTATTATACATGTATCATGATGCTAAGTGACACTTAAATAGAACATGCTATATTCACCAGTTGCCCACTTCTCCTTCAGTGTGCCTATCCAGGCAGATACAACAAATTCCCTCTGCATTTAACCGAAGCATGAGCTTCTCAGCAGCTGCAGAGATATTTGCAGGAGCAACAAAGTAACAAAAAACAGCCATTGTGAATATTTGTGTGGAGGCCTCCTGGCTTCAGCAGGGCTCAGGACACCGCTCCCTCAAGTTACTTCAAGACCTGCTCACACTGCTCAGCTCTTAGGCAGTAAGTCGTGAGCTCACCCACACAGAAGAAGCGTAAATGCAGCAGTGATGGGAATCATTGTGGCTGGCTGGGGCTGTACAAATTCCCCTATGAGGGATCTAATCTACAGGCAGGAAACTAATAGTCTGTTCAAAAAAAACAGAACCAGCCTGCCAGTATTACAGAAGCTTTGCTGCATCAAGTGTCCTTAGCTCTGAAGGGGGACTGCTACCTCTCAAACAGAAGCAACAAAGAATGAAGAAAACATAGAAATAAAATACATATGAAATCAAGGATTTCTTGCCCAAAAAAAAAGTATGATTTCAATGCCTCCAACCAGCTTCATCTTTTTGAAGATGACCTTAGCCTGAAAATGAGAATGTATCTAATAGAATTATCCCATCCCTTGCAGTACTGAATGTAGCTTCTGCCAGTTTTCATAAACATCACAGGTGCTAAGCATCTTATTCTGGCAGAGGAAAAAAATTACTCAGAAAAGCTATTTTTGAGTGAATTTCTTCAGTGTTTTGAAGTTTAAACATGCAAAACATGGTAATGGGTTGTTGTTGTTTTTTTATTCTTCTTCTTTAAAGTGTGTCATGCTATATTTTTTGATTGCTATTCCTAGTGAACACCACCAGTTATTTTTCCAGACATGAGTGTAAGATCACTGAGGTACAGTCTTCAATACCTGAACTCAATAAATGAAGTACTTTACAAAGGATAAGTGAAGTTTTTTTTAGACTGTAGTCCAACCTGCATCTATTAACCGCACAATTCCAGGAAGATTTCCCCCCTCATCACTGCAGTTGCTGTTCACAAAGGTGGCAGTTGGAGGAGATTACTAGGGACAGCAAGCTACAGCCCAGAGCTGTATCCTGTCATGCTGTGAAAGCAAATGGAAAAGCCAGGCTTCTTCCCCTGCCTCAAAAACAGTAAGGAAATAAGGTTGTTCAAAGCCATTTTCTCACCTTCACAGGTCACAGCTCAGCAGTACAAAGTCTCCAGAAGCCAATGGTGGTACACATCCACATGTACCTCACAGAAAAGGTTGCAGCCCCATACAGCAGCAGTACAAACTACAAAAGAAGACCCAATCAGTGGAGTGCTCAACCTGCACTAATTTACAGCTCCTTGTTAACATAGTGAGGGCCACCTGGGTGAGGACCACCCATCATCAGGCCTCCACCTGATTCTGGGTTCTATTGGGGAAGGCAAGTATTAAATCTTTAGTACTAAGAATGCTTTCTAGGGGTTTCTGGGCTGGAGTTTTCCAGAATAAAAGGTTCCTGGGATGGCTGAAGTAGTTGCTTCTTTACTGCATCAGCAGCACTTCGCTTCTTATGGAGCTAGTTGCTGTTGGTTAGCTACAGGTCCTGGAGCATAAAATTTTAGTAATAGTGACTTATAGTGATGTTGGTCCTATTGCTAACAGTGGTTATTGAAAGAAAGAGGATGTAATAGAAAAAAAAAAATCACATCTAGCAAAACAATCTGAGTTATTGATTTATGTTTTCCTTTGTATTTTGAATATGATTTCCTTTGTATATGTTTTCCTTTGTATTTTGCTATCTGATGACGTCAAGAAGCTCTGGTAGAATTCGTAAGCTTCAGTTCCAAGTTCTTCACCTACAGAAAACACACTAGCAAGAACTTGGAAAAGATTTGAACACTTGATTTACTGAGGCCACTGAACTGAATGAAAACACCAAAAATTTGTGTTGGTCTTGTAAATTTCTTGTTCCAATTTTGTCTGTTTTCTTGATTCTAAATAAAATTAAGTCTACAGTAGAATTTTATATTTGACTTATGTTTGTTGTCCCCTTCTAAATTATGTTTTCTTTGCTCTGCTTCAAGAAACATTATGTCACTAGCTTGTTTTTGTATTTCTCAAAAAAAAAAAAAAAGTAATTTGTGAACTACTGCATGAAAAGCAAAAGCCTGACAAATTGCTGTATGAATAGCAATCAATAAAAACTTACTTGTATTGGAAAAGAAACCCAGTTGTTCTACAAGAATAGAATAACTTATCTTATGTAATTATTAAGGCAGCCTTCAAGAAAATGTCAATGTCTTATGCACAGGAGAGCAAGTGGACATGACTATCATCTGAACAAAGGTTTAACAAAATGAGACAATGTTGTGGTTTAACCCAGCTGGCAGCCATTTACTCGCCCTCCACCCTCCCTCTTTGAGATGGGGGAGAGACATGGGAAAGTGAAGCCTGTGGGTTGAGATAAAGACAGTTTATTAAGACAGGACAATAATAATAACAATAATAATAATGATGATAATAGTACTACTAATAATAATGTGTACAAAACAAGTGATGCACAGTGCAATTGCTCACCACCCACTGACCTATGCCCAGCCTATCCCCGAGCAGATGGCCCCCCACCCCAGCTAGCCACCCCTATACATGTATATTGTTCAGCATGATGTCAGATGGTATGGAATACCCCTTTGGCTAGTTTGGGTCAGCTGCTTTGGGTCTGTACCTTCCCAGCTCTTGCTGCACCCTTAGCCTGCCTGTTGGCAGGACAGAGTGAGAAGCTGAAACATCCTTGGCTTGGTGTAGGCACTGCTCTGCAACAATTAAAACATCAGCCTGTTATCAGCACTGTTCTTATCCTAAGCCAAAACATAACACTCTACCAGCTACTAGGAAGAAAATTAACTCTGTCCTAACTGAAATCAAGACAGGCAAGAATTAGACTGGTGAGGATTTAAGACTGTTTGTAGCACTTCTATAGCAGCACTCAACCAGGGAATGGAGGGTGACAGTAATCAAAGCCAAACCAGATGTCTTAGCTTTGACTGTGAAAATGAAGGACGATTTTCTTTGCAAAGAACAGAATTCTGCAAGAGCAGTTATGCTTCTAGACCTGCACTTTGCTTTTCAAGGCTTGGCAAGTTCCTATAAAACCAAGGTAACTGCAGAAAGAATAAGAACGAAAGGTTTAAGTTTAACTGGATTGCAGTTTCATTCAGTCCTTGAACAGCTGGTAGAAGTCCCTCGCATTGTTTCCATCTATCTTCCATAAACAGTAAAACAGTGCAAGGAATAATTCCTCTCTCCTTCCCCAACATAATTTAACGTATCCACACCCATGTTCATTCTCTCAGAGGTGTAGTGTATCCCCACGTGAGTTTCATTACACTCAGGTGTGTCTTCAGGGTTTAACTCCCTAATCAAACTAACACCTAATTAACAAAATGGTTGCCTTCAGCTGATTTTTGAGGCTAAGGCTGGGAATTAACCCTACAGGTCCAGCCATTCAGGTTGGAAACCAGGAGACATTTCTTCTCAGAAAGAGCAGTCAGGCACTACAATGGGTTGCCCGGGGAGGTGGTGGAGTCACTGTCCCTGGTGCTTAGGGACAGGGTGGGTGACATTGGTGGTAGGGGGATGGTTGGACCAGGTGATCTTGGAGGTCATTTCCAACCTTAATAATTCTGTAGTTTTCATGGTTCTTTTCAGCTAACCTGGACCACCTATAAGAACGTCACTGGTAAGAACTTCAGGGCCTTCATAATGCTGTCAGGAGCCTTGTGCTCCTCACCCCAGGAAGTTCAAGTTCCCCACAAGTGCCTGTCCCCTTGACCTTCTCCAGCAGCAGGCTGCACTCACCCATTTGCACCCAGCTTTTGACCTGAGTGAGCTCCTACTTCCACCTCTTCAAGCTCTGAACATTGATGTGGCATTTTCAAGGGACACCAGATGAACCTGCTTTTACCTTCTGATTCCCAGGTGGACTGTCTGGTACCTCCTGTAACAAGTTCACATTCATAAGCCAACAGAACCTATGAAATGTTTCAATAAGAGATGTGTTCATATAAAAGTAAGATGCTCAGTCTCTTTCATCCTTTAAAAAAAAAAAAAAAAACAAAAAAAAAAACACTTTCAAATTTCCTGGAGGTGTTGAGCTCAATGAAGGGGAACTGGGTTCTAACTTATTTGCAATGCAGAACGATATTCCTCATAAAATTAAAAAAGTAATAACAGTAATAAAAAACCACAGGAGGACAGAAAAGATAATGTATAATAAAATAATTATAGAATAATGAGTCTCCAGATTGGCTGACACATACCTATTACTGTATCTACAGTAGGTAGGAGCTTACTCCTACCATTTTTTTTTTTTACTCATACCTCATTCTATGAACGTGTCTTCTAGAAAAAGAGGTGCATTGCAGAAATTACCTTTTCTTTTCACAACTGCAAATCTGCTGTCAACTTTTTGCCCTGGAGATACTTTAACCCACACTTCCTACTCTCCACACTCAACAGTGTCCTTAATTATTATTATCTGAGTGGAGGAACACCTTGGTCTTCTTGAAAAAGCTGCTGAACCTTTCATAAAACAGCTAAGAGTTCTCTGAGAAGTAGGAAAGAGGCAATTAATATTCCATGTCCTGGACATTGCGCAGATGGATGGGAGTCCCAAGACCCAGTCCTATCAGAAAAAAATCAATGTTGTGCAAAGGGAAACAGCGATACTAATAGTTGAAACAATCCAAACCAGATGGGTCTGCCAGGCCAGGATTCTCAGGAGCATAAGGAAATGCAGATCCTCTGGAGCAAAAAGGGGAGCTAAAAGAAGGATCCTTACACCCTGAGTATTTCAGCCCCTGAGCTAAACCAAAATGTTGTCCTGTAGGGAAATTCTTATTTGTGCTGCCCTTTTACATACCATTTCTTTGCATTCATCTTTACAAAGCTATTTTTATCTTCCCAAATCATCAGGATCTCATGCTTTATTTAGCATTAATTGAAATATTTTTCCACCTTTATGCATCACAGGTATTGCTCTATCTCACAGATCCTCAGACTGTGACAGACCAAAGCTGTCCTAATTTCAGTCTTTGATTAACTTTCCTAAGTAGTCTTTAGACAGTAATGTGTCTCTGCGATAAAAGTATGATTAGTCTATTTTAGCCTTTAAAATGAATTTTAAATCCAGGTAACGTCATGGGATCAGAGCGTCTTGCACCTAAATGGTTGTACAATGTTTAGGTTAGCTGCACGGACAATGAGCAAGAATTCCTGCCAAGTACAGAAGGACCCTTAAATCCACAGTTCAACCACAAACAAGCGAATTTGCTATGAGATCAGTGTCAATGTTCTTAGGTCTTGGACCAGTTTTATATAAGCACAAACGTTCTTTGAATTTTCCTAGTAGCTCTAAGGCACAATAAAGCAAAACTATGCTTAGAATTCCTCAAAAGATTTTAAATTTAACAATTTGTTGGAAGACTATACAAACAGGACTTGAAACTGAAGGAAAAAAGTTCCTCTGTCAGGTAATTTAACATTTTCAGTGTCAGCCGCATATACAGCGAGGAAAATGCAGTAAGTTTTAACAACTTGCTTGATTTCATATTTACATATATTTGTACATATTTATGGGCAGCGTTATATGCAGTATTTTTTTATTATTTAAGTAGAATTTTTATGACAGTTTGAACCCCCTGCCTGATTTACAACTATATGTCATCCATATTGAACTGAAATTCTGTGATAATTTGTTATTAAAATAAGAGATATTGGGGAACCACTCAGCCACAGAAATGAACGTGTAATAGAATTATTGGTCCACCCAAGAGAAAATGTAGCTACAGATTCATATTGTCTTGAAGACCTTTTCTGATAATTAAGTTTTGTCTTGAAAAGAACAAAGTTCTATTAGTGCAACGAGAAGCTCATGCTTTATTTCTTTCCTGTTGGAAGAATATTCTGCACCAACCATTGAAAAGGTAGAAAGCTGTGTGTATTTGCTCAGGTGCTTCAGGATATTTTTGCTGAAATAATGACCAGACCTCATGGATAATCTCCTAAATATGAAGGTCTCGTGATGAATACAAGTGACCTCAGGGGCCACCCGTGCAGCCCAGACCATCTGAGTTTTACCTCTCACTTTTAAGAGCAGAGGAAGAGAAATCAAAGCTCTCTAGCAAGCTAGACTTGTGCAGTGAGCAAAGAATTGTAGCTTTGCATCTGAACAAAACTGGTTAATAACTTTTGAGTGTTTCAGCAGCTCGTGTACTTCTATGAAACTTTGCAATGCTTAATATTCAGATATGTGTTCTTTGGCATCTTGATTAATGAAGTCGGTATGCCTGTGGTTATCTAAGTACCTAAGTATTTCTAATTTTAACACCGTAATGATGGCTGACCTATGTGTTGTCTACTGTGAATAAAGTTCCATTTGTTTTAGCTACTTCAGTTGTGAATATAAATTTCAGCTTGTAAACTGTTCTTAAAACCTAGCTCTACTTTATAATTTGCTGTTTTTCAAATGCTTCTACTGAAAATGCTTCCAGTGCTTAAATGCTTAAAGTAATGGCTGGCTTAAATGTTCTAGAAATAATTACACACCTATCATTTCTATAGGTCACCAGTACTAAGTCATGTCTTTAAATCTCTGTTCAACCTAGTTAATTGGAGTTTGGAAAATATTCATTTCTCATGTCAGGATATTCTGACTTCAGTAATAACTGATAAAGTTTTCACTGCAGTAAAACCAGCTTCATTTTAACCAATAATAAACCCTCACGGTAGCATGTTTAATATATATATATATAGAGAGAGAGAGAGAAAATTGTTGGGCAGCATGTAATAAGGAGGCATGTGAGACAGTATTCTTCTCCATGTTTTAACCACTTGTCTGTTATCACTTGAGACGAGAAGGCTTACACGAATAAGTATATCTCAGTGTTACTAAAAACAGACAAATATTGTTTATGACATCCTAAATAACTTGTATGACATTTTAATAAATTTTGCTGTGATTTTCCTTATGACATTACTGCGACATGATTGACTAGAGGTTTCTTACATAAGGTGATTTAAACCATTTCCATGACTGTAGTATCGTGCAAAAACATGACTGAGTAGCTAAAAATCATGCAGCAGGAAAATAAAACAAAATAACAACAACAACAACAAAAAGTACAACAGGCAAACAGCTGCCCTGATTTAGATGTATATCTAATTAAAAGATCTCTCAGACAGCACCCTCCAAATGATTTTAACAGGGACAACTTTCCTCTGTTAGCCCCTGCTCTGCTTGGTGCCAGCTGGAGGAATCTGCTGGGATCAGAACATATGAGCTCCACCACGGATTGCCAATGGAGTGGAGAGGCTACTTTAGGTTGGTTGAGCCTATTCATGGGGCTGGTGTTTATTCCACAAAATAATCATACTGCTATTTCAAAGTTCTTCTATTTGTTTACTTCTTTATTTCTGAGTGTAACTGATTAGATTAATCCCTGTTAATCCGCTACCCATTGTCAAACCTCTGACACTCAGAGACTTAAAAGTGAAATACCCAAGAGGAAGATTGACCCTTGCTGCATGCTGTCCCTTTGCTCCCAGTTGCAAAACAATCTCCTGCCTCACAGCAACTTTCAAGGTGCAGAATTTATCTCAAAGAAACCCCCAAACCACTGGCAAAGACCTAGAGCAAACAGCGATGTTGAAACCACCTTGATAACGGTGGTGCCACCCCTCCTGGCACATGGTGGAGGACAACAGCCCACGTCTGGCTTCGCAGCATCTAGGCACGATCTTAGGTTTGGGGAAATCCTGATACAAGACTTTATTCTGCTTGTGAAATAGGAAAGCTTTTCACACCTGGATATCCCAAATCCAGCATGTTTGTATGGGGCAGCACCCTTCGTGAAGTTCAGGAAAGCTCTCTCAGGCCCCTGTGTTCTCAGCTGGTGGGTACATCATTGAAACACACTCTTCAGGCACAGCACAGCTTTCCACCCACTCCGGTTTTCCAAGTTTTCAAGGGCAGTAAAAATGCATCTCCATGTGGGCAATGCATATTGCCTAGGTGAAATGAAAGTTGTCTTAAAAGTGCTTTAAAATGGATGTTCACTTGCCTTAATGCTCTAAATAAGTACATTTTGAACTCAGATATATGGCATTTAGCTTTCAGACTGTTTTGCTCCTGCAGTCATTTTATTTGTAAAACAGCACCTGTAGGCACAAAATAACATTATTTATAACTCAGATCTATGTCACACAAACCAACCTTCTGCCAAATCCGTTACAGAACAGAGCAACTAACGGTGCAAATCCAGTTTTGCCTAATATATGCAGGACCAAACAAGGGTCTGGCCATGGCTTTTGTTATTTCTCTGTGTGAGCTGCAGCAAGTCACTTGGTCCTTCAGTTTCTTCCCCTCTTCCGTACAAACCAGAATAAGAAGGCTAATGTAAGCTCTGCAGAAGTTCAGAAGTATTAGTACCAGAATTTCAGAAGTGAATTGTCTGACATATTGCTGATACTTTGAGCCAACTACAAAGCACAGCCCCACATCGCAATGCTCTTGGAATTGCAAGTGTCTTTGCTGCATTGGTATTTTCTAATGGATGTTGAAGTCCTATTTTTAGGAAAGGCTCACTGGGAAATAAAATTCTGACTAGCAAAAAAAGGTTGTCTTGGGAAGCTGTTCTTCCCAGTTATGAAAATGTGGCCAATAACCACAACATCAGCAACTGGGAGTCAGAAATGTTCTGGCTAAGTTCAGGAACAAATTGGCTCTTTGTCTTATATGGACATGGTTGGTGTGTCAGCTGGTTTGACTGTCCGTAATTATGACAAAATCCCACTTTTTACCTAGAAAACTGGAAAATGTTTCCCAGAACTGAATTGTTTCCAAAAAAAATGATAACTAGCAGAATCTAAAATGACAAGAAAATGAACTGCTTATTGTCATATAAATTACACCAACCATACAAATTTAATCTATTTTAAGCTACCCTGGAATGCTTCTGAGAGCAGTGTACTTGGTTGTTAATTCCAATAATACATAAAGCACAGAAGAAAATTTGGTAATAAACCTTCTGGTGCAGTCAGGCTGCATCAAGGATTGCTCCCTATCTCGGAGTCTAAGAAAATTAAGGCAAAACTGCCCCCTTCTTCTTATGAAAATGTAACTCCTTTTCTCAGGCAAAACAATCTAATTGATATGCTTTTATCTGAAAACCTTTCTGCTCTCTTACTTAAATGCAAATTGCAGTTGTCTTGGAATAGCAGCTTCTCTTAATGAGGCTGAAGGTGGCTGTGAGAATCCAGAGGATGACCATGTAAATTATATCTTCACAAAGAGTGAGTACAAAACACATCCTCTCGGTGTAGATACAAACAATGCCAAATAACCTAGAAGAGAAGCACACTGTTACTGCAAATAGGCAGTTAAAACAGGAGCTTTACTGTAAGCCATTTCTGATGCAAAGGTTATTTATTAATTAGCAGTGCCTGACTGTGATTTGTTCTACCAATAATAAATCTTTGTCTTGAATCAATAGGAGCTCCAAATGCTGTTATCTGGAGTCAACAGGATAGGTCTGCTGTGCTGCAGAGAATTTCAGGGAAAAAAATCCTAAGCAAGTTTCTGAAAAGCAGCCTCAGTCTATGGCTTTCTTTCTCTAAATTTAGTCCTGATTATACTTAATATTTTACTTTGCAATCCCTAGCTAAATGGAAATAATTTTATTCCAGTTCCTCAGCTACAAAGTATTAGTGTTACTCTAATATTGTTAATTGGCTTTTGGCAGCCTTATCACAGCTTAGGTAATCTTATTTAAAAGAGATAAATATAGTTAAAAAAAAAAAAAAAAAAACTTACAGAGATAGGTAGAATTGAAATCATACAAATTCTGAATCATAAAAATAATGAATATGTATTTTGAACTTAATTCTGTATTTCTGTAAAACTTTGTATTCTTTATGTCATTAAACTCTAAATTACTGCAAATTCCCAACATTTTTCACACTAAGCAAACATAACAAACTAAGCATGTCAAATATTACTTTTTCTTTCTGCCTTTTTTTTTTTTTTCCCATGGATAGTGTACTGGAAGTCACTGATGGCTGATTCAGTTCCTATTGCATTAGCTAAAGTAAAGCTTTCATTCTAGTCATCACAAAGGCAAAAGCTTAAAATAGATTGGTAAAAAATTGCCGATAGGACATCCATTGTCACACTCACTATTTCACTGCACAATGACGTAAAATGCCATAGTACAGTCAGATTACCATAAAACATCAGGACTGGAAAAAGATTTCATTAGTTCTTTATGAAGAAGGCAGTACTTTTACAGAATAACAAAGCAGCAACTTTTTCTTACAAAATATCTACTAAAATATTCTTTTGAGAACTGTGATAAATACCTGCAATTTAAGTTCGTGTAATTCTTCTCTGATTGACTCTAATGAGTCTCCATTTGTCTTGTAAACTGAATACTTAATCACTGTGTTCAAAACGACATCAGGTTATTACAGCATTCAGTGTGTCTAACACGAAAAGCTATTAAGTGACTGATTTGCAAGCCTTCAGGGACTTCAGAATCTGTATTAAATAATGCATTATTTATAGTTCAGGATTATGGAATTGGCTCCATCTGGCTCCCCGTGGCTTACAAAATGACCTGCCTGCCATGAAAATTTCCACCACTGACCGCTGGTGGCTTCCAGCAGAATTTGTCTGGAGATATGAAATAGTCAGAAATGCCACTTACCAAATTCTCAGAGACAGACTGAAAACCCACGTGTGCTTCTTGTGACATTCAGGGGACTTAGACATGCAAATCATCAGCTCTGATTCCGGGAAACTCAGGTTTACCTGGTTTCTCCCAAAAGGCTTAGGAAGGGAGGTCCCAGACTGCTAACTGGTGTAGTGAATATTCATTTTTGCCATCTTTTTAAGTTATCTTTTCAGGCATTGTTCTCGGTCAGGTGTATTCATCAGGTGTGTGCAAGCCTGATTATCATTCAGACATGCCAGAAAGCAGGTGCCAAAGGGATAATGAATAAGGGATTAAAAGCTATCCATCAATATGCCTCCTTTCCTCTGGACCCCCAGTGATCCTCACAGCCAGCATCTCTCAAAACAAAAGGCTGATAGAAAGGTTTCCAGGAAGAAAAGAAGAGCAGAAGAATGTAGGTATCTCTTTTCCAATTATTTTGTCTGTGAGAGTTAAGAAAATTTTCTTTTCTACTATATCTGTGCCTTCATGAAAGATTTGGTTACTCTGTGACATCAAAGAGCATGGTCTGTCCTTCCCTGATGATAAAAAAGGGAATCTAAGTGAAAACAAAATGAGGCACTGGAGATGAGAGAGCCACTTGTGTCCCAGAGCTATTTTGTTATGGTGATTCCCCAGTAGATTTTACAAGTAACAAGCTGTTCTCTGGATCCACAGAAGTGGTGAGGATGAAATCTCCTAAAATACAGAGGGGGTGGAGGATAAATGATGCAGGAGCAGTTGTGGCTAGTAAGATGAGTGCCCCCAAAGCAGGGTACCTGCATGTCAGCCCCTGACACCCAAGGGCCTAGGAGACAAAAGTCTTTCCCACTTCACCCATCAGTCAGCCAGCCTCCTGGCAAGTAAGTCTTTCTGAAATGCATGCCTCAGGCATTTGGCAAATACTTGAGAAACAGGGTCTAGGAGTCCCTTCACAACATTATTTTCAAAAGGAACATGCAGTAGCTGGCACTGGGAACTGATAGCACAAGACATCTGCGTTGTGATTTTCATGATCACAGCTGAACCTAAGCAATAAGGTCTGTGGAAGGCTGATGGGCTAAAATGAGAGCACTTGTGTGATGTGACAGCTCTTCCTGCCCCAGCAAGCATCGTGCCTCCCCTGAGAGTGTGCATGGCTCCTCCGCCTGCAGCTGAGGACCTGTCAAGAGGGCAGCCTGTCCCCAAGGCTGGCAACAGCAAGTTTTACTCAGCCGTAATAAGCAGAAGTTAGTAATCTGGTGGCAGGTGCCTACTGGGATGCATCAGGCTTGTTTATGGAGATGGTAATTATTACAGGGTAACTGCTGTTCTTTTGGTTCTTGCTAATTTTGTTTTGACTTCTCTTCTCTGATGTACATGCTCAGCACAGGTTCCTAATGAAAACGATTGTGTGACTTACAGAAAAGTCTTAGGTGAACAGCCTGATTTCTGGTAACTGAGGTTGTTCTCAGAAAAGTATATCTTAAGAACAGCACCATGGGATTCTTCAATAATTTTATTATTAAATATAATAATTTTAGCGCTTTTTTTTTTTTTGTTAATAAAAGACAACTAAAACGTTAGTCCTTCAAATTGCACACTGTATCTGAATGTCAGTGCTGTGATTTTCATGCTGAAGATACACAGGGGATTCATACCACCCATCTGGAGGCACTCCTGGGCATAGCTGCTCTTGGGGTCTAACAAATCCCTGCCCAATCTATGTCCATCCAGTCAGGTTTTTTTTGGGTAAAGGAGTAACAAAGATCATAGTACACAAGCATATAATAAACTGCTCATCTCCCACATAAGGTCTCAATTAGCCTGTATACCAAAACTCTTTATCTCCAAAGCACAAGAATTTGAAATCCCTTCAAAAATGCATGATTTATACCAGGTTTGGGTGACCTAAGGCAATTTTGTATAGCAGGGAATCCTTACCTGCAGGAAGGGAAGGTGTGACATGAGCCTTGTGAAAGAAGCTGCCTGAGCAGCAAGACAGTCTGAATTTAAGATAAATATACCATTCCTCATCATGGATTGCTCCATTACTAGGAAAGTGACTTGCAAATGCCTGACATTTTCCCTTGGTGTTCTCAGTACCATCATCAGGCAGCAATAACATGGTTAGTGGCACCACTAACCTGCTATGGCCTTGGCTACATGGTATTCACAAGATCCAACAGAGCACAGCTGCCTGAAGCACAACTGCACCAGAGTTGCAGTGGATAAATACAGAGAGACATCCCTCTGAAAGTCCCCTGTCCACACCATCAGAGCCAGCAGCTGCTGCTTTGCTGCTGTAGGTATTTAGACTGTCTGCACTCGTGGGACTTGGCTCACCTGCAGAGGCTCTTGGTGCATCAGCTGGGCAGTGGTGACTGGTTGCTTCTCCTGATAAAGCCAGGAGCACTGGGGAGAGCTCTGTTCTGCTCTGCTCCTCACGTCTTCTGCTCCCGTTCAGTGCTGCCAACCAGCTGTCTGCTGGCAGGGGAGCCTGCTCCCACTTACTTTGTATGCAGTCCCACGTCATAACTCAGCCCCCAGGCCTTCTAGCTTAACTGAGTTATGAAGGTGTTTGCAGACCAGGGCTTGGATGTGGCCTTAAGCACAAATAGATGTACACATGGAGAGCTAACTGAAGAGCACAACTCTGTGTGCCTGTGCGTGTTACACTTTGGATGAGTTGAATGCCTCAACACCCATTTCATGCTCGTGTTTTAGGATTCACAGCCTACAGCCATACGCAGTTACCTCAGGGTGCCAACCAGAGGAATGGACCCAGAGGTCACAGAGCAGGGCACCCCATTCTGAGCTACTGGGACTCAGGACCACGCTAACATGCTTAACAAAGGAAATGAATAGAGGCTGCTTTTCACAATCTCATACTCATGCCAAATTTGTCTGAAATTGGACTACTGTGCGGCCAAAAGAAGCCTAGTACATAGAATCATAGAATCACAGAATCATTAAGGTTGGAAAAGACCTCCAAGATCGTCTGGCCCAGGAATCCCACTACCACCGTCAGCCACTAAACCATGTCCCTAAGCACCACGTCCAACCTTTCCTTAAACACCCCCAGGGACGGTGACTCCACCACCTCCCTGGGCAACCCGTCCCAGTGCCTGACTGCTCTTTCTGAGAAGAAATGTCTCCTCATTGCCAACCTCAACCTGAACCTCCCCTGGTGCAACTTGAGGCCGTGCCCTCCAGTCCTATCACTAGTTACCTGTGAGAAGAGACCGATCCCCAGCTCCCCACACCTTCCTTTCAGGTACCAGTAGAGAGCAATAAGGCCTCCCCAAACCTGCTATGGGCACGCTCCAGGGCCTCAATGTCTTTCTTGTAGTGAGGGGCCCAAAGCTGAACACAGCACTCAAGGTGCAGCCTCACCAGAGCAGAGTACAGGGGGACAATTACCTCACTGCTCCTGCTGGCTACACTATTCATGATACCAGCCAGGATGCTGTTGGCCTTCTTGGCCACCTGCGCACAGGCCAGGTAGAGGGTGAGGGAACAAGAGAGAAGAAAACAATAATCAGTGTGTGGTCTAGGAAGAGGGGCTGTCCATGGAAATGGAACAGCCTGTGCTCTAACCTACGCACCAAGGGATACTTAGGCATTTTGCATGAGAGAGCAGACAGATAAAGGATATAAACAAGCTTAATCCCTTTGTGGAGTTGACTAGAGTTTTAAAGCACTGAAACTGCACAAACAACTCCCCTGGTGGGATTTTGTTAATTTATTTAATGATGCAGAAAGGAATAAAACTCTCATCTTCCCCAGGCAGTGTTGGTTCTTCAAGGCTGATAGATTTTATTTTGCTTAAGGAAGTGAGTGACACTTTTCAGAACTGAAGTGATTTTTAAGGCTTCCAATATACTTTTGTTTACCTCTTGTATTTAAATTGTGTTAATCAAACTCTTAAAACTATATACATTCTAATGAAAAGCAATTGCCAAGGTTGGTATCCAGCTGTGGGCCATTGCTAGAGATAGCACAAAGGCTGGACATGATCTTTGATCTGAACTGGTGCTACCATTCATTCATCTGCTCTTTTGGTTGTCCACATCCAGACACAGCCCTTAAAGCATCTCTTGTACACATCACTAATGTTTTATAATGTCTTGCACTTCTCTGCATAAAAATCAGTCAGTTGTTTTTAAAAAGCTTTCATAAAAAGCTTTTAAGAAGCTTCCTAGAAGCTACGCAGGTGGGATTGTCAAACAACAAACAAGGGCAGTTGTGTGTAGCGCTGCGAATATATTAATCACAGCTAATTGAAATACTAAATGTGTAATAGCATTGCCAAAATAAAAAGAATTTGAGTGTTTTGTTTTTTTTTTTTTTCTTCAGGCAAATACAACACCTCAGATTTGTCCCTTAAACAGTACTTGAGCATACTTAGTATGGAGCCAGGCTCTTTCCAGTGGTGCCCAGTGCCACGACAAGAGGCAGTGGGTGCAAACTGGAACACAGGAGGTTCTGGCTAACCATCAGGAAGCTGTTGGCACAGGTTGCCCAGAGAGTTGTGGAGTCTCCCCCTTGGAGAACTTCACAACCCACCTGGATACGGCCCTGGGCAGCCTGCTCTGGGTGACCCTGCTGGAGCAGGGTTTGGACCAGGGGACCTCCAGAGCTTCCTGCCAACCTCAACCATTTCAGTCTGTCTGTGAGGTTACTTTTAGCCCACCTTGAATTAGCCTTCATCAATCAATCATTTTTTTTTTATTCAGTAGCAGGATGTTGCTTAGCATGCTGCTGACTTTACAGTCTCCCTCTCCCTCTCCTGTTTCAGAGGAATTTCTCCTCAACATTTTAAAACCTGGTAACTCCCTTACATTTCTTGCATTTGAAAATGAGGCTGAAAAGTGCATGGAAGCTACACTGTCTACTCTGCTGCAGAGGCTGGTAGTTTCTGACTCTTGTTTGTATCTGCTGACTCTATTTGATAAGATTAAGCTTTACCCTTGAGCATCATACCATGAAGGCTGTTAGTGTCCATGTTAGTTCCTTCTGAAGCAGGTATTTGCAGCTGTTGGCTTTGCTTAAACTAATGCATTATGATTGAACTGCAGAGAACTCTTATACTGTAAATTTTGTCTCCCTAAGCATTATTTGGCAATATAGAAGAAAATATAATTTATACTGCAATTAAAAAGAAAAAAATAAAAAATCAGGCTTATCGATTCAAGTTTCCATTAAGCAAATGCCTGTACAGGAACCAATAATGCTACCGTTGCTTCTAAGTTCGGGCTTTCCTTGCAACTGTGGAGAGGAAGAAGGAATTGAAGCAAATGGCAAACTTTTTCATGCCACACCTGCTCCCAGGATGACAATATTTTAGTAAGATTTTGAGAAGTCTATTGTTCTAATTGAGAATTGTGTTCACAACCTAACTAGTGACTGAAAACTGTTGAACAAGATGTTCTTGCAATGGTCTGATGGTTTCTGCTTCCCTTACAGATCAGATTAAATAACCAAGGACTTGGCACTGTACTCTGTGAACTTGGAATGGAAAAAGAGAGCACAGGACTTCACCAAAGGAAATAAATAAATAAATTAAGACCATTAACAAAAACAAACAAGCAAACAAAAGCCTTGTTTCTTTTAAAAGCTTATGATGGTAATTATAACTTATCATTCATTCTAACCGGTTTTCATGCTATAGTCCACCCAAAACCTATGTACCATTTAAGTACTATTTAAAAGAATTCAAGATTTTAAAAGTGTACAAGCCTTGGGCTGGTCCTTTTCAGAGGAATGCATTTTCACAAGCCTCTGCTTTCTTTAGGCAAAGATAATTTTTGTAAGTGAAAGGAAATAATGTTAGTCATCTTAAAAAGATTCCATAGAAACCAAGCACACTCTCGTCTTTCCAAGCACTTTGTTTCCTTGCCTTTTCTCATAAAGAAGATGGCAGAAATGCAGGAATGAGGAATGGTGATTCTTCTGTTCACGCCTCTGTTCACATTCACATGGCTAGCATAAAAACACTACATCCCATTAACATTGCTTGATTTTGACAGCTTCCACCTGCCTAACTTCTGGGAAGATACAAAAGCTTTTTAAAAACAACTGACTTTTACGCAAAGAAGTGCCAATAATCTAAATAATCTAAAATGTACATATGTGAGCATTCTGCACACAGCTTCTACTGTGAAAAGGAGTAGAAGATGGCGTCCTGAAGTGCCCCCCAGCCCTTGCACTAGATACGATCCTGGGCAAAGCTGCTTCAGGTATTCCCACTTAAGGGGCAGAACAGCATGGCTTGCCTCCCATTTCCCCTGTCCTACTGCTGTATGGCTTGCCTCCCATTTCCCCTGTCCTACTGCTGTGTGGAGAGGTTTTGCAAGGATACCACTGCTCCTTGAAGGAGACTGGCATAATGGAACAACACAATGGAGATGAATTGCACAGGTAGGGGAACAAGGCTGTCATCACAAGAGTCACTACAGTACTCACATTCAGCAATTCTAGTACCATTTGTTATTGTGGGTATTTAAAATTGTAGCATCGATACCACCCATACTCATGTTATTCAGTACTGACTGCAATCAGTAGTACACACAGACAGCTGACTACCAGTTTCAGAGACAGGAACTAAGCAGAGCAATCCCAGCCTTCGAGAGCTAACACCCTATGCAGTGCCCTAATACTGTCCCGGGCTTTAGCGTGTTATGTTAGATCAGTACCATAACACATGGCAGTATCAAAAACATAAAATTAAAGTCCTGCATAGAATCACAAATGCAGCAATGGAAAACTTGGTAATGCTGAAACAGAAATGGAAGAATTTAATTTAACTGAACTCATTGTGATTTTGTATTCATCTTTTATTAGCTTTTGAACATTAACAATTTCTTAAACACAACTCATGAATAAAGCAACCCTCTAGCAGTGTCCTTAGTTGCTGTACTGGGTCTGTACTGCTATAAAAAGCAATAAAAGGTGGAAAAAGGGAAGGAGTGTGACAA
Organism: Anas acuta; assembly: GCF_963932015.1. Classification (NCBI taxonomy): domain Eukaryota; kingdom Metazoa; phylum Chordata; class Aves; order Anseriformes; family Anatidae; genus Anas; species Anas acuta. The sequence goes on along the minus strand of NC_088981.1, from coordinate 45,101,648 downwards.
AAAAATGCTGAGTGTGACACCATATGGTATGGAATATGCCTTTGGTTTGTTTAGGTCAGCTGCCCTGGTGATGTTCCTTCCTCACCTAATGCTCACCCCCAGCCTGCTGGCTCCCGGGGGATTACACAAAGTCCTGATGCGGTGCCAATATTGCTCAGCAGCAGACGCAGCACTGGTGTGATACCACTGCTGTTCTAGCTGCAAGTGCAGAGCACAGCACTGTATGGGCTGCCACAGGGAAAGTTAACATCCCAGCCAGAGCCAGTACAGTTACAAACATGTTACCATACACAATACACACAAAAATATACATACATATGGGAATTTTAGAAAGTGCTGTCTGCTGTTCTTAGTATCAGAATATTACACATAATTATTTAAGTCAATCCCTGAGAAACTATTGAATCACCACAGTATTTCCAGACGATAACATACCTTTTCTGACTGTTTCAGGGAATGTCAGTGAAATGTCCAAAAATTACTGATAAGCAGTAGATTATTTCTGGTCTTTGAGTAACCTTTTGCACTCTGAATACATGCAAAGTTCTCACTGAATTCAGTATGAACTGTGCAGACACAGTCAGCAGCAAGACTCATCCTGTTATACACTGCTGAAAAATGATGTCTGAAAAAGGATGAAAGTATCAATCTTAGCCTTACCATCCAAAAATCACTGGAAAAAAGACTTCTATCTCAGATTTAATACAATCAAACAGCATTTGAAACCAGTTCACCCAAGAATACTAACATATTTAAAACAACAGTAAATTTATTGCTTTATATAGCAAATATCATGTTGCATCCTAAGTCTTTTCCCTTCAGAATTCCACAGTTTTGATGACAAAGGTCTATTTCTAGTACTTCCAGTAAAACCCTAGGGGTGGAAGGGGAAAGAGTAACTTTAAAGGCTGTATAGCATGCTTCAAATAGGTTACAGTAGTTATGCTCCTGCTCTCAGGAAGGAAGACATTCTGAAAGAGACACCCTCACTTTACTGAAATGTAGACATAAAAGAGTGCAAATCATACTTATTACTTGGGTATTAAAAATAATAATAAAAAAAAATCCAAGTTTCTAAAGTGAGAATTTGAAAAAAAATGACAGCATTCTGGAAAGGCAAACTGAGCCTTAAATGAAAGGGGCAGGGGCAGTCAAAATGGGAGTAAACGTGAATGGTTTCTAAACCCAAAATACATGATAAATATGTTCTTAACACTGCATTTGATGTTTTTACAGTTCTATTTTTTCTAACAGGTGTTTCTTTGAGCCACAATTGTCTTTTGAAAGACAACTTGAGACACTTGCATCAACACAGCACTGTGTAGAGGATATTACCCAAATCTGGTTTTATTTGGAAACATCCAACTTTGTGGATTGTTATCAACTGTTAATGGACAGAAAAACACTACTGCTAACATTTGTACTTTTCACTGAAATTCCTGCAGTGTTTACTGCTTACCTATAAAAAGCGGTTTCTTAGAGCCAAGTGATTTTGCGACAATCTCATTTTTAAATAAAGTTTGGGCCCACACTTCTATGGAAATGTTAAATATTCAAATACTATGAAATATTAAGAATAATGTGTTTCTAAGGTCTAACACTATTTTACTATGCCAGCAGGTAACTTAAGATCTGTCATTCTTCATGACTGTATGAAGTCACTGTAACAAAGTCAATCTAAGAACAGGCAAGGCTGCAACTACAGGCTTCTGGGGGTCCTTTTGGCAGAGAAGCCAAGACCCAGTGCATGCTATTTCATTCACTAAGGAGTTATGTAAAGGTTGTCGTCTTTGGTTCTTTCTGATCTCTGGGTGAGGAAAGGTTTAATGCTTCAAAGGACGTGGTCTTTGCTCAGAACTTCTGGAAAGCAAATTTACACAAGGCAGCTGGTATTATCTGGGAAAGGATCTCCAGATAGGTCTCAAGTTCTTCTGATTTACAATATTTTCTTCTCAAGAAATTGTCATCTCATCTCAAGCTGATAAACATCCTTTCAAAACAAAGAATTATTTAATTTTTCTGAATCACCGGCACAAAACAGAAGTGGCTAAAGTGGCAGACTGAACTGCATAGGAAACTAAGAAGTCACATCTCTAGTTTGAACACTTATTCAAATTAAAAATGAGCCAAGAAGTCCAGGCAGAGCTATAAATCAGATAAAGATCCCATCAATATCAGAGCAACAATTCAAGACTTCAGCCTAAGGAACCAATTCTAGAATATGGACCTTCCTTCTTTAATGGCAAAAGACTTTTTTTTCGCCAGCAAAAATCCACACAGCATCCTGAAATAAACAGGGTTTTGTAATATTGCTAAGTCAAGACTGTTTTCCAAGGTATACTGTTTAAGGGATTTGTTGTTGTTGATTTGTTTTGTTTAAACAGTTTTTCAAATTCTTGTGGCTTCATTTGCGATGTTGGACCTGTGAAGGATAATAGACTGGAAGAGTGTCACTGCAGACAGACAGCTCCCGACTTCCAAGCTGCAAGTCAGTCTGCAATCTGCTGGATTCACCCTTCGGCTCTGTGCAGTTTCTCAGCTGCAATTCCTTGGTGAAGCAGAATTCAATCTGACCAATTGTTTGTGCTTTTTCACCCTAGAAACATGAGGAATGAGCTCAGTTTATCGTGGAGAAGATAATAAACCAATTCTTCAGATATACTACCTGTCTATTGAATACAGTAGTGCTTTCTGTACAGTTGCCTCATGAAAAATATGAAGGGGGCAGATATTAGAGGTATACACTTCAAACAGTTCATAGCACATACTTGCCTTTAAGGAGCAAGCAGATAAGAAAACACATTCCATCGCCATAATTCAGTAACAGTTTGGGGAATCTGCTTAACTAGTAAGCCTCATTATGAAATGCTGTGACAGATTATCATAGAATGGCTCAGGTTGGAAGGGACATTAAATATCATCTAGTTCCAACACCCTTGTCATGGGCCCACTAGATCAGGTTGCCCAGGACTTCATCCAATCTGGCCTTGAACACCTCCAGGGATAGGGCATTATTTTAGCATTTGCCAAAGTTGTCCAGTACACAGAAGCTGTTCATCTTAGAGAGGAGCTCTGTTTGAACTCTGTGAATATTAAAGGATATGTTTGACCCAAAACTCATCTTTCATCATTTTTTTCAAAAGAATGTGAATTGAGGCAAAGAAAGTTCACCAAAAAAATTGTTTTTGTAATAGTTTTTTTACTGAAAAGAACACAGAAGTAGGCTGCCAAAATTAGCAGAAATGTAGTTTCTGGATTTCAGAACAGACTAGTGAAAAAATATTGACTGGAAAGAAGGAAAGAAGGCATGAAAATCTTTCATATAGGAAAGGAGATTACAGGAAAAATCCCGGAGAATGCACACACATAATAAAATGCATATGGAAAAAAATAACTCATTTTGAATCCACTAAGAATATAAGAAAAAATAAAAAATTTACTCTATTAAAAAAATTATTTTAATTTTGGCTTTTTGTTTTAAGAAGTCTCAGAACACTGCAATGGAGGGGGTAACATGTTTTAAGCATCAGTCTCCAAATATGGCCCTTCAGACATTGACAATATTAGGTCCCTGAAAGGGACTACCTTTAAATACCTGGGGTGTCCTCTGTCTTTTCTACTACCCATTAGCTTTAGCTGTTAACCACAGGAGATTCAAGCTGTAAATTACTGTCACATAACATGAGCAGTATCCCTATTGTACTAAAAACAATGGCAGAACTACAGTGAACAGAGATAGAAACTGGGGGTTGTGTTAGCTCTGTATTTCTTCAACATCATGATGTGGGTGAGGGTTCAAACCACATTCAACTCATTATTTTTGCTGCTTAGAGCAACTTAAAAATACATTTAAAAATAATTTTATCCTTGAATTCTTTTTCATGTGAAGTGACATCTGAGTACAAAAACCTCAGAGCACTACTAAAGCAAATGAGCTGACAACACAAGAGCTATTAAACTCCAACAGCAACTGTATCTTGGCAAGTTTTTGTAAAATTGCCGTCTGTGTATGGGCTCCTTGCAGCTCATTCTTGTTGGTTCTAGCAATTTGCTATATGGCAATTAAGCTTTAGCAGGAGCAGAAAGTACTCAACTACAGTTCACTTCTAGCATGATGGTTACAGCATTCGTGCAAGAGATGAGGGTTCAAATCTTTTAAGGCAAATAGGGCTCTAAAACCCAAAGCTCCTACTTTATAGGTACCTAACAGCAAAGCTGCTACATACAGAATGGATAGTTCCTCCATTAACAATATTTCTATGTTAAGAAATGGCTACAGATTAACATAAGCTTAAATTTGTGGTGCCAGCATGCAGGCAATGCTTTTGTGAACTCAATTCTAAGAACTGAGCAATATCTGATCTCTAAGGAGCTGCACCCAAAAAGAACACCCAGACCACGCTTCAGATTTTTCACTATTTTTGTTTTTTGATAGAAAGTGTTTATTTGTTTGAAAGTGGCAAAGTGGTTGTGTGTGTGTGTTTGTTTTTACCTCTTCTGGAGGAAGACACTGGATCTTTGGTGTTACACCATAAAATTTTGTAAGACCTTCTTTTATGGCAGTCATCTGAAAAATTAAAAAGCTTATATAATTTATTAAGTCACTAGCACATCTTCCAACAGGTCTCACATCTCTAATTTTGCAAAAAGTTTTAGAAAAGCACAACTTAAAAAAAAAAAAAAAAAAAAAGCAATTAAAAAAATAAGATCATTTACTCTCTATAAATTAATTAACTTATGCTGAAAGAAGTACACGTGATTTTGTTTCATATAAAAGATTGCTTCTTACCTGGTAATATGTACTGCTTGGCTTTATCCCAGCCTTCTGGAGATAACTGAAACAAAGATAGAACACATTTTCATGGTTCCTGTATGCAAATATAACTTCATAACCATAAGGCAAATGAATAATCTTAATGAGAACCTGGCAAGCATTACAATGAGAGGGAGCAAAAGAAAGTTGTCCTCCATACTCTGCCAGGCCAAGGGAAGGTTTCCTTTTCTGAGAGGCCACTGCCCACCCAGCTTAGCAGGGTCAGCACAAACCCTCTCTCCTAGCTTGGAGGAGCTGGGAGAGTCCAGTCTTCAGAGGCAGCTAGAGGAAAGAACTATGCTACTGTCGTTTGCTGGATCTCCATATGCTCTGTTGAGTGCCAGGCAGGACATATAGTTTAACTGTTTCCTTTCCCCTGCCCCAAGCCATACCCCTGTACTCTGACCCCTGTGAAGGAACTGAGGCAGATTTGTGAGGCTGCTTGACACACCCTTGTGTTCTAATGCAGGGAGGACCTGGGTGGGACAACTGGTACACAGCACACACAGAGAGGGACGAGGCACAAGGATCAACATCAAAGTCAGAGCAGAAACATTTCCAAAATCACTTTGTAAGAATGTTTTTTTAATACAACGGTTGTTCACATAATAGAAACAAGGCAACTCTCAATATGCTGTAGCTTATATACACCCCTTCCTTTAGATTCAGTCCTGAGAACAATTTAAAGTGTGGACTTCTAACAAAACTCAGGACCCAACAGGTTCCGAGTATTCAAGTCCTGGCTTCTTCAGTAATAACTGGGAATGTTCAGCATATCTCATGATTTAAACCGTAAGTGCTAATAATGCTCAGCCCTTCCAAGATCAAGTTCTGCACTGAGGAAATTTAACCCAATTGTCTAAAGGTCTCCCTGTTTATGAAAGTCATTTGACACTGCATATGAGCAGACCAATAAAAGAGGTGATGTTCTGTCATTCTTACAGGAGCCTGTATGACATCCTCTTTTTAATAACTTCTCATTTGGAAAGTTTTAATCACTCTAACACTACTTTTTCTCATAAAACTATAAATGAAGCACAATGAGAACATTAGCAGTCTTTACTCTTTTCAGTGAAGATTAAATTAATTATGTTCATTTTTACAATGCAGAATATGCTATGAGCAATTAGCTTCAAGATGTTTCAGTCTCTATTATTTTTCATTACACATGCTGATACAGAGTCACATAATCGGTCACTGTGCCATCTGTAAAATGTTTTAATCACACCATCACCACTACTTAGGCAATTGACTTATCAGACATTATTAATTTTAACACTACATATGACATGCTCTTAAGCACTGTGTCTAGAAAAATATGATTAAGTTTTACAAGACACCTGCAAAAACAGGAGAGGGATGGAATAAAGACATTTTCTTTGTGCATACGAATGAGACACTGTTAAAGAGACTGCCTGGACAAGACACTGACAGAACATGAACTGTTTTTTTAATTTTATTTTTTTAAAATATACATTTCTAGATACAAAAGGACAACTTTTCTCCTCTCTGATACTGTGTTTTTACACACACGCACCAGAAAAAAAAATAAAAAAATTCCTGGTCAACAAATCTGAGTCAAACCCTTTACCACTCACACCAAGCATTTGTCAGGAAAGGACTCTGCATGTTTGACATTCATTGGCACCCATGTTGTGCATATAAAGTGTTTGTACACATTGCCCTTTGGGACACCCTCTCTTGCTGCTAGCTCTCAACCCCTTCCCAAGATGTTCTGCACAATTTTGCCTGCAGCTTGTCCTTCCCTCTGAGCAGAACATTGCTTTTCTAAACACGGTTGAGTGTTTAGGCATGACTCAGAGGTCTGAGAGGTTCAATGCATGGTTTATAAGTCTACAGGTACCATACCTTTTGGTAGTGAGATATAGCTGATACAGCTGCTCAAAATGTTCTGGCTTACATTGTCTAAAAGGTTTCTGTGAAGCATGCAGCTGCCTTAACAGACTCTGAAGTGACCAGAGACATTCTTCTCAAAGTAGACAACTCCTCTGAATTCCAGTACCAGAAATAATTTACACTAATACTGATTTTCCCTCTGCCATCAGATGTTTATACTAATTTCTTAAAGTTAGATTTTAAACGTTTAGAAACTATTTGAAATAAGAGCAGACCATAGAGTTCACTAACATACCCATTAAGATTAACATGCTGGTAGAGCTCCAGGGTTTTACCAAAGTATTTCTTCTGAGAATTGAGGACCTCAAGTGTGGCTGCACAAGTCCCATGTTTCTCCCATTCATGTCTCCTACAGGACGTAAGCAAAATTCAAGTTTCAGAAAACATTATTTGCAAATATGAAGAACCTTGATAAATCTTAAAGTCAAGAATCTTAAAGGGTCTAAGTAAGAAGTGTGATATTGCACACAAAAAATACTGCTCATACAAAAAACAAATGAACAAACAAAAAAAAACCATCACTCCTACCATTTGAATTACAGCATGGAATAGAATGCAAAAGAAAACAATTCCTGTAATTTGAAGGAAGACAAACTCCCCGCAAGGGGAGTTTTAGGTTAGATGTTAGGAAGAATTTCTTTACTGAAAGGGTTGTTAGGCACTGGAACGGGCTGCCCAGGGAGGTGGTGGAGTCACCATCCCTGGAAGTCTTCAAAAGACGTTTAGATGTAGAACTTAGGGATATGGTTTAGTGGGTACTGTTAGTGTTAGGTTAGAGGTTGGACTTGATGATCTTGAGGTCTCTTCCAACCTAGAGATTCTGTGAGATTCTGTGAGAAACAGAACAAAAAATGTAAAATTCAAAATACATTTGTATCAATTCTTAAGTTTATTGAACCAGTATATTTTTTAGTAAGACCACCACAGTTTTTATTTTGTTTTTCAAGTTTTCATAAGCCACTTGTACATTGGAACAGGCTGCCCAGGGAAGTGGTGGAGTCACCATCCCTGGAAGTCTTTAAAAGACATTTAGATGTAGAGCTTAGGGATATGGTTTAGTGGGGACTGTTAGCATTAGGTCAGAGGTTGGACTCGATGATCTTGAGGTCTCTTCCAACCTAGAAATTCTGTGATTCTGTGAAATAAATATGCACAAATAATTACCATCTAATCACAAATCCCTATCACTACCAGAGCATTCCCTGACTTTATGATGTCTTAGTAATGGAATGGCAGAGAAGCACAAGGACAATTTTGTTTTCACATGAAAATCTGCCTTTGAATTGTCCATTTATAATAATTAGATTTTTTTTAAGGAATTAAAACACTTTGACTAAATTACGCTTGGATCTAGAGAAATTTGTATGCTACTTCTAAACAGAGAATGAATAAATAAATTTGTAGTGTCAACAGGTTTGAGGCAGGAGAGAAGATTTTAACTCTAAGTTCCCAAATTCAGCCTAGTTAAGTGTTCTCATCGTGGTTGTAACACTTGACTGCACATTAAGCAAATTTCTTACCACCTGCAGAAGTCCACTTCACATGGGTCAAAGAGCAGGTTTCCCAACAAGGGACTTGAAATTACTGATGACAGAAGAGACTATTTTTTTTAAAGGAAATTGAAACTATTTCAGGTAAATTTGGCAAGAGATACTCACTGAGCAGTTGGTTTGGACCAGAGGCAGACAACAATCAAATGCAAATAGCTACTGGAGCAGCAATAAGCTGGAGGCAAGGATTTGCATGTAGGATGCCTATTTTTCTTCAGAAAAATGTGTATTTATGCATGTGTGAAAACCTTATGGTAAAGTGTTGTGACTGTCTTTTACAGTCTGTCAGTGGTATGTGAATTTAAACGTCCTGCTGTTTCCAGAAAGAAGGCAGAAATAGAGGGCCAAAGATCTGATGGTGCTCAAGAAGCATATCACTGCTAACATGAAGCTGCTGTTGGAATGGTTAGGTCCAGTTTGCACTGGTAACAGTGGCCAGGCCAGAGGGCTGTGGGGATGCTGAATGGAAAGGCACAGAGCTACCCACAGACAGTGCCCATACTTCATCAGCTGCAGCAAGCCAAGGACACACTGGGCCCAAGTTTTTGAATCAGTCTTGTGAGTGTTCCAGACTGGAGAGACAGTTTAGAGTTACTATAAAACAATTACAGCAACTTTAAGATAACATTTCTTTTCACATTGTTACTTGATTTTTTGCAGTACAGCAATGTGGAAAAACAAAGTGACGCAAATATAGCTAATTCTGACCGCTCGAGCACAGGCATACGAAATTTCACCTTCACCTCTTCCACTTAAATACAAACCGAAGCAGGTAGGAAATGAAGCAGTTGTGGGTAACAGGGAATAATAAAACAGTTTGTTTAGAAATTGAAAGAATTAACATCTCAGTGCTATTCACTGAGACATTATCCTTCACGTAGGCTGCAACTGACAAGGTCATTTTACTTGAGCCTTAACTCATATGCAGAACATAGCCTCTTGTATTCACGAAGACCAGCCTCCCTTCTGTAACTCTTCATAGTTATAAGCTAGGCAGTAACACAGAGTGTATATGTTACAAGAACTTCGTGACATTTTTTCCTCCTCATAGGACACAAGTACTTTGGCAAGCATACAGGAGTGAAGGTTGCAGCGTTAAATTGGGTGCCACTATATAATTTGTCCTTCTCCATAATTTTCTTGATAATGCTCTTAAGAATCAATGCTACACTTGCATATCTGGAAGCTAAATCCTACAAATGACATCTTAAGGGGCTGCAGAAATACAAAGGAATCAAATAGTGGAACTCATTTGTATGGAAAAAATGTTGAACATCAGAAGAGACTTTGCTTCTTCTTATGTACAAGGACAGAGTTCCCCCAAGTTCAAAGTCATGGAGATATTGCAGACAAAGTTGGAAGCACATCAGATGGATCCAAGGGCTGTAGAAACAACCCAGCCTGAAAACTGGTTCCTTGGGATAGGAACTAAGGTCTGCAAGTGCTGCCCACAAAATATTTAAGATGAATGTATAACAGGTTACAACCAATTTCAGTTTGTAAATTTTGAGATCCAAAGCACCCATACCCCTCTATCCTGTTATAAGCAATTAGACCCTGTCCAGTTCAAATTCTTTAAGCCAGAACTACAGTTAGAGGTAGACACATGAAGAAACGAAGAAACATACTATGAAATTACAGCAGTCACGGAAAAACCCTGCTGTGATACACTGAGATATCCAACAACCATTTTGCTTGTCACTGCTTATGTTGTTTACTTAACTGAGGTGCCTTCAGTGTACAACAATGAAAACCAGATTTACTTTCAGATTCTCTTTTCTGCCATATTGGTCCTTCCTTTTTTTTTTTTTTTTTTTGGGGGGGGGGGGTTGTTTAACACTAGAGATAAACATGGTTTAAAAAAAATCGAAGTAAATATTTTAACTGAATTAAGATGTACAACAGGATTTTATTGGCTTTCAACTAGCTTAAAAACTTAAAAACTTGCATTTACAAAATCTGCAATTAGAACCGCCAGTTATAGTGCACTTGTCACCATACTGAAAAGGAGTGAATTACTCTGTCAATCAAAATATTGATTATGGTGTTCTAATCTAATTTTTCTATCACTTGTATACTAGTGACGTTTCCAGGTATTAAAATAAATTCTGTTTGCTAGCCTTGAACTGAAGCTAAAAAGACCTTGTATCTGTTTATATCTACTGTCTACCAAAGTATCTCTGTTAGTAAAACAAGGACTGGTATGCACTTGTTTCCATGAACAGGTAGGTGTTCAGGGCATGGGAGGTGCTAGATTTAGGACACATTTTCTTGTTCTTATTCCAGGAATGGTTTAAATTGGCATAAACTTCTGATACCACTGAAAGAGGCAGTCATGCTCTCCTTGGAATAGTGCAAGGAGAAAGAGAGATTACCACTTTTGACATTTACAAGTTCAGACTGCCATGAGACACTTGTAAGACCAGTGTAGGACTTGGAGGACACAGATCTTCTGTAGAACAAGGACAAGACTAAAATTAACACCCATTCCCTTCAAAGTTCTCCCCTAGTGAAACAGGGAGGAAATAGTCCTCCAATCCAAAGGAAAGCCCCAGAGGCACTTAGAGCTGAGACAGCTAGAAGCAGCAGCATTTAAAGCTACACACTCTACATCTTATCTGATGTTACTGCTTTCACAGTAGATCTGGAAGAACAGATTACATTGACTGGGGCAACTCAAACTGAAGCCCCTGCAAACTCAGATAATAGTCATACTGCTCTTCAGTCCAAGTGTCTGATGATTTAGAAGTAAAAAGAAACATAGAAAAGAAGGAAAACTGTTGTAAGGAGAGGTCTAAGTCTTTTCCTTTCCTATAAGCCAAGCAGGTTGATCACTAAACAAATTCCCATTTGGTCTGATTTAGGCTGCTAAGTAAATAGGAAAGTCTAGGACCATACAAGGAATCCTATTCGTCCATTCCCTCCACTGTGTGAAAGTCCAAAAGGAAAGGTCTCTCAAAGCCAGCAACACAGTGAAGCCAGCTTGGAAGAGGCCTGAGAGCTGTTCTTGCAGCAGGTTTTCACATCCCTAGAGCACAACTGCTATGTAGATTTAAATGTGTCAGCAGCAGCCGCTTCTCCTCCCTGGGGACAAAGAAAACAAACGCATTCTCTCTCTCTCTTTCACTAAGTTCCACTTCTCCAAAATTGCTGCCATAGTCCCTTCTTCAACAGTATGCATTTTGCAGGTGCTATAGCAAGAAAACTTTAAGAGAAAAAAAAAAAAAAAACAAAAAAAAACAAGAAACAAACAGGTGAAGATGTATCACTTTCAGTGGATTCCTGGATGCTGCTTCTCATGCGTAACATCTTACCTGAAAAATTACTAATTCAGATTGACTTTTTTGTAAAATAATATCCAAAATACTTTTTAATTTTGTTTGTACTCACCAGAAATGGGTGCGATTCAAAGATGAATGAATTACATCTGGCCAATAGCGTCTCATGTCTGGCATAAGATCCTAAAAATAACACAAGTAATTTATCAGTAAAAACTTACCTGCAGCTGAAAAACTTTTTCATACACAATTTATATATATTGATAAATTTTCTAAAACTGAAGCCTTTTCTTTCAGTAGGCCCAAAATAAACATTTACTTGCAGAAAAATAAGAGAAGTCCTTTTCCCCATTATTTTGAAAATGCTGTTGGTGGTGGTGACAGGTAGATGTGACTATCTGAGTATATTAACACTGACACACTGCCTTGAAGTAAGATTTTCCTTCTACTGTCCCTGCAGAAATTGTTCAATTATGGAGCTTTTCACAGATGTAGACTCAAGTCTCCCATCCCCACTTATGTGAGGGGGTTGGACCTCACGGCCTCCAGAGTCCCCCTCCAGCCTCAACTGTTCTGTGCAATTCTGCAAGTTAAACATGGGTATTTTTAATAAATATGTAAATAAACTTTTTTTCTTTTTTTTTTTTCTTTGTGAGAGGACTATTCCCACTGGAGAAGACACATAGAAACTCTGTCTTATTTTCTGTGTTCTGGCTTTTCAGTGGAAAATGGAACAGGGAACACAAAATGGCTCCGCATTTTTTCACAGGTACTTATTACCAGTGGAGATCTGTACCTATGTTCTCTAGATTTTTTTGGTAAGGAAGAAGTACCTGAAAAAGACAAATCACATGTCTGCAAAGCTGAGTTTGAATAGATGAATAGCCACTAATGAACACAAGCACTGCAATTTCAATTCATACCAGAAGCACCTAATGAATTTTTTGACTCCTTAAAAGAACATACCTCTCAGCAAACTACACTAACAGTGATATACTATGAGCTACAGATTTTGCACATAGGAAGTGCAAAAGTAATGGCACTCAGCTCTGCTTGGTATGACATTTTTTTAATTTCATGTTTTAAAATAAATACCTTAATCTCTGTGACATTGAAATGCCATGTCCTATTACATTCTTCACTTTTGTCAGGCCTAGAAAAGCAAAACAGAAGTCAAAAAAGATAGTCTTCCAAGTCACTAATAGTAAGAGCAACCTATTACTACCCTGAGTCTTAAATATGCAAGATTATAGCTATAAATTTGATTTAAATATGCAAGTAATCCATGTACAGTGTTTTATAAGTAAAAATATATTAATCATTATATAAGTTATGGCTAAAACTTTTCCCATGTAGAGGCTCTGAGACCTTTGAATGGATCACCCTCTGTAAACAGTGCATAGGGGGAGTAATGATATGGAGGAGTCTTGCACATCATGTCACTGATGACACTGACCTTCCCAACCATTGCACCAAGTGACAATTTTGCAAGTACCACTAGAAAGTCACTGGAAATCTATACATAATGCCGTTCACCTCTCCAGGACATACAGCTTACCAACCTCCTGTCCTGAATTCTCCCCTATGTTTGTCATGAAAACCTTCAAATTGCTGCCATGGACAATGAATACAGGTAGTTGATTCCTTTGAAACAAATTAGTTTTTCATGTACTTTTATATTATTTGTGCTGAGTTAAGGTACTTAAAGGCACAGGCGGTCATGAGACATTAACAAATCCTGTGTACTCAGGAAGAAAAAGAACAAGAGGAAACCATACTTCCCTTTCTGTTTGAGAACATCAGTGATGTTATAAAGAGTTGTATAAATAAAATGCTCATGTGACAAGAAGATTTTAGTAGCTCAGTGAATCATGGGATATACAAGAGTGCACAGTAGTTTTATATCAAAACATAGATTTTAGATTTCCAACAAAACAAAGGCTTTTGTATGAAGCAATTGTAAGATTAAACAGATAGATCGAGCACTTCAAAAACATCACTAAACATCCTAATATGAAACTTAAATTTCACCCTTTCCAGGTTGAAATAAAAACAATCTACAGTCATACCACAGTCCATGAATTGTCCAGTACTCCGGAGGGTCTTGACAATCATTAGCAGTCTGCTGTGGAAAAAAAAAAAAAAAAAAAAAAAAGTAGAATATTTGTTATGTGTACCCAGGGATAATGGTTTAGAGGGAAAATAAAAGCTCATTCACTGGTTGCCCAAAGCACTATTAAGACATGATAGTTTTTACTTGCCCAGACCAGTTCAAGTGACCTCCAGTTACTTGAACCTGTTATGAATTGTGAGCTTAGCTGACAACAGCAGGCATTAAAGTTTTGAAGCAAATTAAGTGAACATCGGGGGGGAATCCTGAATGGGCAGTATGAAAAGAAGACACAGGTCATGAATAGAGCTAATTCTACATTTATCTTATATTCTGGGTGGCAATTCTAGGTGTTTTTCTCATGATTGGATCTTTTCAAGGAGTGCAGAACCACTAAAATAAAATTAAAAAAAATATATCAAAATAAACTATAATATTGGACAAGCATACTTTAAGTGTCCAAGAGTACTTTTGGTCTTATATTAAAAATAGAAGAAAAAAAAAAAAAAGAGTAGATTACAAAAAAAAAAGCACTTATTCCAAGTAAAATTATTAGAATGTGTTTCTAAGTGTTTTGACTTGAGGGACAAGGAAAGGGATAAAAAGGAGGAAAGAACATATATATTCCTACCAACAACACCCCCAGCCAAAACTTCTGATAATACAGGAGAAATATCCTAAATGTTAACTCTTGTTTAGAGCAGAATATATATTCCTCAACAGACAAAAATTTCTACACTCAAACATCACAGAATAACATTACTGCGTTTTCCTTGATTACCCCACTTAATAATTAGAGATCTTTTGAGTAAACACTTTTCTCCATTAAATAACAGCCTCTTGAGACTTTCCTTCCCCAAAATAATTGCTTTCCTTTTTAGCTTGCATCCCATACCCTGCCTTAATTATGCTACAATGCCTTTTATGTGATACTGGAACAAGAACAGTGTAGACAAGTGCAGGGAGACCTGTAATCTCACTAATTGCCTTCTGCATGCCACAAACCAGTGGCTGCAAAACTGCAGGATCTGCAAGACTTTCTTGTTATGTGCCAATTTCCTTCCGCTTCTCTCCTGCCACCAACAAACAGAAGCAATTAAACCCAGCAACAGCGTTTATTCCTGACAGGTTTTCAGCAAACACATTTTGGAAGCATCTAAACGACACTGTTCTTGTAATGACACAAGCTTTGTGGAGCTGAAAGACTGCAGCTATCCAGCCCAAAATACAGTAAATCAATAGCCAGTGGGTAATCACCCCCTGAAAAACAGCCTGCCAGATAATCAGCTTGTGCAACCAGGGTGGGAACAAGAACAGTGCAGTTGTGCTTCTTACCCAATCTTTTACCGCAGTTCCCATTCAAGCTAAAGGAAACCCCACAGCATTTAAAATTCAAGGCAGCTTACTCAATCAGGGTTTAGACTGAGACCCAGGACCCATTTTGTTTCCAATCTGAAACAATATATTCTGTAGTCAGAAGGAAAGCTAAATGGTCAAAATGTGATTAGACTGCCAACATCTTAAAGTCTCCCTAAAGACCAGATAAGACCCCACACTGACTTTGAAAAGCTCAATGGCATGGCACTAAAAGTCACCAGCTTGTTTTCTGTGGATAAAAGCCCCCTCAAGCCAGTTAGCACCTAAACACTTTGGACAGAAGTGAATGAAAATCTAGTGTCCTTTTACTTTTAGGTTTGTAGGATGCCAAGAATCAGCTCTACCCTATTGCAGCACTAACCTGGTTAGCTATTTTTTCTACACATTTCATGATGTTGGTATTATGCTGCAGGCTGGCAGCACCATACAGTCAGTGCCACCTGTGACACAGAAGGTCATACAGCATTTTGGCCAGCTTCATTCACCTTTCCTTTCTACTACCCACGGTATTTTTCCAACGTTTCCCTTAAACCAATATTGTAAAATACGCAAGCATGAGAAGCTGGGTATCCCTGCTACTTCTGCAAAACACTTTGTGTTAGCCTTCCTGTTTACCCTATACTGACTGCTGAGGGATTGATTCAAACTCAGGCAGCTGCCAACTTGAAATGGAGTTACAAACGTGTATTTACAAGTAGGCACTGGACCTCAGAAACTCTTCCAGATCAGGTTAATTGGAAAAAGGAACATTTCCTTTTCCTGTTTTAAAATAATCTGACAACCAGACCCACCCAAGCTAACTATGTGGCCGGTAACACCAAGAAAAGCAGCAGTGGGCCTGTGCGGCACCTATACGTAGTGAATCAGCACATACACGTAGTAAAAAGTTCACAACAGGGTTTGGTAACCATTTCTTCATAATCCTTCCCATTCTTACCACAGCAGAAACTGAATAGCATACACACTTGCATCAGATTTGCCCCATTTCACAAGGGGACACCCAGAAAAGATCTTCCCTTTTTACAATCTCCAAGAAACAAAAGCTGTAATCATAACATTTCTCTAACTTCAAGAATTAAAGACCTTCATAACCCCATAACAGGCGAGGAAAAAGTCCCTCTGGCTGCCCTTGAGTTTCTCCTACTTCCGCCTAACAGGATTCACACTCATTTGAGACTGAAAAGTACAAGTTTGAACTTACCATATTTTTTTTTTTCTAAAACATGTACTTTCCAGTTTAATTGTACAGATCATACTTAGTATTAAAAAAAAACACCAGTCGAACAAAATTGCATACAGCTTAAAGCACAGGAAGAGCCGAGAGATGTACAGTCTCAAATTTCTAGGATGATGAAATGTGTCCACTACATTTTAAGAAAAGGCCTTTCAGGACTCTGAAAATCTTAAACGCTTTTTGATGCACTCAGACATACAAACAAAAAAGGAGCTAAGATGCAGATCATCCACACACCTATAAAGAATACAGTATGAAGTGAAGTCCCCTGCCTGTAACCATGTTCCTTTACACAGGAAGCATAAACTACTAAGTACTTGCACAAAGTAGCGTAACAGAACTTTTTGTAAACATAAGTGATATAAAGCATTATGCAGTTTCCTTCACCCAGATACTGTTTTTTCTTTTGATATCATGTCAACATTTTAAAACTCAAGAATGATTTAAAAATATGTCCTCACTGAAATAAAATAGCAATCATACATAAATACACTGCAGATGCTGAATAAACTATATACTTTTTTTAAAAGAAGAAAAAAAAAAAGAAAGAAACATCAGGATTTGGGAACGCCTCTAAGTTAATACGTAGCTTAACAAAAAGAAAGCTGTTAGAAGAGTGGAATTGGAACTCCATTTCTTCATATGACTCAGGGAAGTAAAACTGGGCAAAAAGTCATTTCACACGATTTTAATTTCATTTTTTCTTCCCTCCTTTGGGATGCTTCTGTCAGAAAGGAATTAACATAATGTGTATGAAAGCCTAGATTTTCTGAAGCTTCGTATCCTCAATTATTCACTGCAATTTCACTGTAAGTACATACAGGTTATTTGCCAATTTACCAACAGCAGTATCCTAGAATTAAGAGTAGCAGCCCACACATAGTGCCCAAAGTGATTGTTTTTCTCACTCTTCATGACTCTGCATCTCATTCACTTATGCAGAGGCTTTGAACTTCTACTGAGTCTGAATGCCCACTCAAGCCAGGTGCTACGTATTCCAGAAGACCAACACCTCTGCCTGAAGTTAGTTACAGTGATGTTTGTTAAGCAAAAGAAAAAAAAAAAAATCAGACACAAAGTGCATCAGGTCTCCCTCTGACCCACCTCAAAAAAAAGTGCAAACAAACATAAACCAGAACAATGGCTACTCCTTGGTCTCAGTTAAATACAGAGCTTTCATACTGGTATCTTCCCTATACATTTAACTAATGTAAAGCACATCGTTTTCTCCACAGAAGTTTCTGTCATTATGTAAGTTTTGCTGCTACTGTTTTTATATGTAGTTCCAAAAATACGAATGAGAAATTAAAAAGTACCTAGAGCATTTAAAAAAAAAAAAAAAAAAAAGACTATACTATTGTAATAAATAAACCTAAATGTCCCTGAAGTGGGACCTTTTTAGCTTCAAAACCATTTGACTGAGACTAAACCTTTTGTATTACCCTCTGAGTACTTAATCCTTGTGTCAGTAAATCTGATCACATCTTCCACTTTGAAGTACAGCATATTTTAATTCAACTGTATAAGAAGAGGCCTTCAAAGATTTCCCGCATTAAAAAAATGTTCTACTTACCAGATGGTAATAGGTATTTAATAGCAAAAGGTGCATAAAATTACAATTCTTATTTATGTTCTTGAAACACATATATTGGGAGGTTAGGTTCATTTTTCATTCCTACCCCCAAACATAGAAATGCTGCAAGACACCCACAGCTTTGCAGCACTGTCTTTTTCCAGACCAAATCCATATTTGGTCCGTTATCATTAAAACTTTGAAGCCAACATTATAAAACTAAACCTTGTTGTGCAGCAAACAGTTTAATACTAATCTGCTGTCTTCAGTCAAACGAGGCATGCAAGTCTGCTTACAGAGTCTGGTAAAAGTCTAGGACTAATGAGAGATGAAAAAACATGTAACAATTAAGACAGAGTACAGTATGTCCCACATTGACTATTATAGTTGTAGCATGCCATGATTCTCTCGTTTATAGCTACACTAGAGAAAAACCAAGAAGTTACAAAAGCTGCACCAAGATCAGTCAAACCTTTTATAAAGATATAGGTGTATAAACAAGATTAAATGCTTAAGGGGCTTTATTTACTCTCTTTTCAAACATTTATTGTCCAAGGCTCCCTTTGACAGAATAAAGGAGAAAGAAACACAAAAATCTCACCTTACATACAGTCACTGGCCAATGATGAGCAAGATAAAGCTTCTTCCAGGTATGAGGGTGGCTGTCACTGGAGAAAGAAAATATATATTTTTTTCTCAAGTATTTTAAAAAGAACAACACCTCCAGTTAGCAGCACAATGTCTACTATATATATATAAGATAACATATTGCCTTTATAGCTGGCTGGTTCTGTTTACAGCTTCTATTGCAACAGAACTCCAAACACTGCAGGACCAAACTATGAGAGATCACTTAGAAACAGCATATTTAGAAACCTGCTAATACCCCGTCATTGTTAAACAAATTCCATGTCTGGCTCCATATGCTTCCTATTTCTTAAGATATGGAAAAAATGTGGTATTCTGTTTTATATTTAGGAAGGTGCCTACTGGCAAGCTTTAACAACAACAACAGATACTTGCTTAGGATATTAAGAATCTTCTAATTCTGCTTGATGGGTGCATTAGCTAAAAAGAAAGTATACAGCATTCCTGGAACTGTAAGTACTCTTCTGAAATAAAAGACTACAGACAACCACAAACAACACAGTTGACACTACAGGAGATGTAATTTGATCTGGCAAGTGTCACCAACCTTTCAGACAAAAAAAAAAATTTTGAATAAAAAATCAGAATAAAAAAGTAACAACCATAAACCTCAAATGCTTAATTCATCATTTTCTAGACAAACATTGCATTTTTAAATGCTTAACATAAATTAACTAATTTTCAAGTATCAAACTTGAAAAAAGTTATCAAAAAATTATCAAACTGTGACAAACAGCCTGTAAGACCGTACCTAAGAACTAAAGAAGGAATATCCCATATTTTACAAAAGCACTTGTGCTTCAAAGCCTTTTAGGACAAAGAGACCTATAATTCACAGAGTCAAAAGTACTATCTTATTCCTACACAAGAAAAAATAATAAAAAGTTTAAAAATTGTTTAAAAAATGATGCATGATTTGTTTAAAATGACATTTTAAATAGTATCTTCAACACTTCTACAGAAGCATCTTCATTTTCCAACAATTCCAAGAAGCCATTCTGGATAAACTGGAAGTGGATAAAAACTGGTTGCTTCAGACACTGCAACAGATGCATTAAGCTATAAAGCAACCATATTAAGTAACTATATTAAACAACAGGTGAAAAAAAAAAAAAAAAAGAACAGCAAAAATTTGACTTGTTCAAACTGACAGCACTATGTGCAGAAGTGTCAAAATAATTATTTTCTGGAAGCCAGTAGCCATGTCTCCGTATTTTTGCCTGCTGGAGTTTGTATTAAAAAAAAAAAAAAAAAAAAAAAAAATTATGTGAGAAAGCTATTTCTCAACTTGTAGGGATATTCTCATGTTACATCAGTTCCTTTTTTTTTTTTCCCTTCTGGTTTTGCTAGTCTGTAATGGTCATATTTATTCTTAAGTATTCACATGCATATGTGTTTTCTAAATAATTTAACCAAATAGGTCTAGAACAAATCAGGCATAGTCACAATGAAAGCTATTAATGCTTCTAACTATTTTTTACTGTAGAAACCTGAATACAAGAGTTCCCTAATATTATAGAGCACTTAATTTCCTTGCTTAGAAAAATATAATCTTTCACCTGTATTTGAAATAGTAGGTGAATTTCCACAACGACAACCAACAAGTTCTCCTAAAATACATGTTTTGGCTAATGATAGGTCAGAAAGTTAATCTAGGTTATTTAAAAATGTAAGTTTTAGAAACTTAAACTCAGTACTAGAATCCAAGGAAAGACATTTTCAATACATCAGGAATGTCTCCCTTTGTTTTCAACAGAAGTTACCCTGCTCCATGCAGTTCAGCACCGTGCCTCTATTCAGAGGTGCTATCACTGTTGCCACCATGGCCAAGCCATAGCTCAAGTCCCATGAATTTGAGAAACCTCAGGACAGTGTCTAAGTCACCAACAAGTCAACATCTGAGCCCAGATTTTGCCAAGTGCAGCAATAACCAAAAGGCTGCACACCTAGCCCCAGCTGGGATGCTGTATGAAAAAAAAAATAAAATAAAACTAATGGAACTGAGAAAATAGCATGCAAAAAGAAAAAAGAAAAAAAAAAAAAAAAGGCCAAACAAACAAGCAGAAGTATACAGTTGGTGCAATTCATCCCATAGGAGTAATTGCAGTTTTTATTGGTTTTTATTTTTAATAAAGCTCTCCTTCTAGGCATGTCCTCCACTCCCCCAGCTAACGTATGTGAATCACTTTACCAGTCTATGAAAAAATACATTAAAACACATCAAAAAGAGCACATAGTAAAGCAAGAAAAGTTACACTCATTAGAAGTTAAACTATAATGTTCTGCCTTTAAGAAATAACTATTAGGAGTTTCATTTTTAATCATATCTTACCTTTGATGGAATTTATCTGAAGTACACCAACAACATAACGCCATAGAAAAACAACCCAAAATCCAATAGTGCAACTTAGCAGGCTTCATTTTGTTAATCAGATAGCTGTAAAAAAAAAAAAAAAAAAAAAAAAAAAAAAAAAAAAAAAAAGTTGTTAAAGGAAATCTTTTACTTATCCAATTACAAGTGTAGAAACACAGAAAAACAGAAGTACTTCAGAAAAAGCAGGCAATATCAACTCTACATTTACAATGATTAAAATGAGGATCTTTTTCAAGGCTATGCCTGATTTTCCAGTTTTTATATTCTAACTTTCATAAACTAATGGGTGAGATCAGCTTTGAGGGTTTTTCTTTGGTTGGTTTGTTTTTTGGACTCAGAAGAACCCCTCTCCAATAAACAAAGATGCATACACTTCCCGTGCAACTATACTTTAGGAAAAGTAAGACTATACTTGTGGTCAGCTCATGTGCTAGGAGTGACTCATTAAAGAAACCTTGAAGTTAACATTGGACATTCATGTTGGATTGACCAAGGCTGATATTAGAAACCCACTGTAAGTAAAGTATGATGTCTAAGGATGAAATTCCCTCCAAATGCAAGTCAGCTACTAAAATGATGTTTAAAAAAAAATGCTGCTAAAAACAAATTAGTGCCAGTTCTTGTTATAAACCTATAAGAGCCTCTACAAAAACAGGCATTTGACTGGTCTACCTATCACCTTGTGAACCCTGGAAATCAGGGGAAAAAGACAAACAAACAGAAAACCACCTTAACTTTCACCAACAGGCAACTTTCACTCAGCACAAGTCTAAAAACCACAAATGCTTACTGTACAAATACAGCACAGCATTTCAAATGCTGCCTCTTAGATGCCAGAAATAGGAGCACAAGTACATATTTACATGCAATTTTTAACGCCTTACCAAACCTACTTTCCAACTTCCTCATTTTGACAGCCCCACAGACTGCAGCACATGCAGATACCCTGTGTATAGTCTATGTCCCCCTTCCAAGAACACTCACTACACAACTGATATCCCTTTTTTTTCATGAAGGCTTTAAAATTAATCCTCTCTTATAACGGCCAAAAAAGAAAAGCCCATTTTGACGGCAGTAAAGACTGCTGATTCAGCCATAACAGCTAACTTTAGGAAATTCATTGCAATTCTAATCCACAGCTGTTTATACGCAAGAGTCCATTTCTCCACTGTTATCATGCGACTGGACCAAGTTACAAGCCTGACACCTGCACTTCTGCAAAACATCTGTGGCAGAGCTCCTCTACACAGGAGATGGACTCCCAGCTTGCAAAATGTGTCAAAACTTCAGTACAGGTGTGGGGTTGGGGCAGTAACTGTCTACCAGTTACTACCCAGATAGATTTATTACAAGTTTTTGCCAAATTGTAAAGGAATTGCAGCCATTAAGCTACTTATTTATTTCAAATGTTAATGCTTCTATAATTTGTGATGGATATACATATTATCAAGGTAAACAGCATAGCCTACTTTAAGATACAATGTCACTAAATAAACCTTACCTGGCAACTTTTTCTGACCTAGTTTCAGAAAGAGACAGAGAGAGAGATGCAGGATTTTCACTAACAAGGTGAAAATGAGCACACAAAAAAAAATCATGAAACTTACTGTGTGCTATGTCATATACAAAAGTGACTAATAATGTAGAACTAAACTTTTGATAAAGATAGCCAAAACAAAACAATTTCTGTCATATAAGATGTGTTATATTCATGTACTGTACACACACAAACCAAAAAAAAAAAAAAAAAAGTAAACAATTAACTGCAGGATATTCAATTTCCTTAGGAGTTCTGCATTTAAAGTGAATTTGAGTCTTTTCACTTGAACAGCAGGAATTAATAAAGTGATACTGAGCTTTATAGACCTATTTATGATTTTACCTACTGCTATTTTAATTCGACAACCAAGCAAGCAAGACAGCTTTTTGCATGATAAACCACATAGCCAAGTTAAAACACTGAGAGACAAAAGGAGCCTTCACATAAGATTCTGCCCTGCCTCCAAAATCACATTTCTTCAGACAGATGAAAGTACCAAGTAAAGACAATAATGTTACACAGAGTAATCAGAAAGGCTACACTGTAGAAGAGTCTGGGAGAAAAAACAAACATCTTCAGGAAGTAGACTGTGAAAGAAAGATAAAGTAGCAAACATTATGACACTTCTTTTGCAAACTGGTATGACTTAACAGGACAGGCAGGCACAGAGAAATGGCTTTTTCCAGAGACAAAGTTGCAAAAAAGCGTAAAGACAATAATCTCCTTTTTCATTTGAGTCCTACATTTGGTCAAATAACAGCTTGATTGGGGGCTTCAGAAAATGCTGTTATCTGATCAATGGAATAATGTTTATTCTGCATATTGCTTTGGCCCCTGAAACTGAAGCATAAGGACAACAGGGACAGCAAATAGCTCTAATAGCCCCTAAACTTTTATATAAGAAGGACACTTTCCACTGATAAGCAACACATGCTGAGATTTTAGTTCAGAAGACCCTAGTGGAAACCAGCAAGAAAACAGTGCAGCTATGATGACATCATCATGACTGACTGATTACTAGAGTTTGTCTTTTATCAGTCTGTGACATTGATGTTGGGAGAGGAAAATTGTCAGTCTCACCTGAAAAGCACCCAAAGGCCTGAGGAAATACATATCCAAATTAAAACTGTATTAACAACTAAGATGTATGAAGCATGTTCATGTTTTAATGGAAATTTGCTTTGTTTAGTAAATTACACTGGATTTCTAATTCCACACATACGAGGAAAAAAAAAAAAAAAAGACTGGTGTGTAATTAGCATATAATATGTTAAGAAGAGGAAACAGAAATTTTGTATTATGAAAGTTAGTTATAAAAAGTCATAATATTCCTAAAGATTGTAATTAGGAGAACCTACAACAAAAAAGTGAAACATGCACAGAAGCACAAAGTCACTGCTTGAAATTTTAGTCTATTGACTCATTTTCCCTATAGATAAAAGCCCAAGTAATAAGAAGAGCTTCAGGATGATTCTTGGTTTACTGTGTCTGGATACTAATGCAGAGCACTACTACGTGTGTCTGTAACTGTATCAGGACAAGCCCACTTTCAGCTATACAAACACTGCTCTGTGCTGTCAAAATTACCTGCCCAGACTTAACAAGGACTGGACAGAACTTGCTCTTGTAATAAATAGTGACAGGATCTTTAACATGCTTACTGCTGTTTGAATTTTGACACAGCATATCAAAGAGACTGTTGACATAGCACATACTTCTTTTGGACGTCAGCAACTAACTTTATTCTACTCCCTTAGTTTCGTTTTGGCTTTTAACAACTAGCTTGACCAATAAAGGTCATGTAAGGTTTCCTGGTTTACATTTAGTTCAGGCGTATAGACTCAGAGAACAGAAAAGAGGCTGCAGAGGAGCACTTAACACATCTGTGAGAGGACTTGCATCACTAACAGCACAGCTCACAGCCTGCTTGATGTCGGCAGCAGTGACTAGAGAGCACAGGGCACCTCAGCTACCCGGCAGCTAGCAGTGCGAAAAGGTGCACCCAGGCTTGGTGCCATCTCAAGCAGGGGAACTCTGCCACACCAAGGCAGACAGCCATGTTATTTCTTTCTAGCAATGTTCTCAGCTCTAGCAGCTTTCACCTCCATAGCGCTCTCCCTGCTACCCCACTCTTTCCCAGCCTGACTGCTGAGTAAGTAGAGAAAGCGCTTTAAAGATTTCCACACGCAGTACTCACGTCCAGCGTCACTGCAGCCCTGTAGCAGGAGTTTCTCAGGCAGCACAGCTGGGGCAGGAGGGCTGGAAGGAGCCTGGGACCGCCCGGTGCTGCGCTCAGCAGCCGCGCTGACTTCCTGGGGAAGTCTCGAGCAAGGCTGCACGCGTGCCCTCCTCGCACATTAACCCGCACACCGCTCCGCTCTGGGCGCGGCGTTACAGCTTTGTTGTTGTTGTTGTTGTTTTTGAGGGGAAAAAATAAAAAATAAAAATCACATTTTAACACAGAGACATTTCTGTACAGAGCGCAGCACGGCCAAGACCTCAGAGAGATGACTGCAAGTGACAAGAGGACACCAAAACTGCCCGTGTCCTCCTCCTCCTCCTCCTCCTCCTCCTCCTGGTCCCGGAGGCTGAGGGCGGAGCGCACCCGGGGCCGCCCGCCCCGAGGAGGCCGAGGCCGCGGCCATGCCGGGCCGTGCCCGCCTCCCCGCCGCTATGGCGGCCCCGGAGCCCCCCGGCCTGCAGGCGGCCGAGGCAGGGCTGTGCCCCGGGGAGAGGGGCTCGGGCCCGGCGAGGCCGCTGCGTGCCCCAAGCGTGCTCAGCCCGCGGGTGAGGGGAGCCAAGGGGCGGCTGATGAGTGAATCGTAAATGCCATGCGGGATTGTTCATCCCCATTGTCTACTTCGGAGCTATGTCGCAACCGCCCTCCGTGGATACGCTTGAGAAATATGTGGGCAGATCTACTTCCACAAGCAAAGCAGCAGTTGTTTTGAACAAAATAATGACAGCCTTTGTGGTGAAGTCTTTGTTTAAAGTTGCCTTAATACTCCCTGGTAACATATTCTCGTTACGTTTACACAGTAACAAGGAGGATGAAGCAAAACTAATCTTTGCCCACCTGTCTATGGAAACATGAAAATGTCATGCTGAAAGGAGCCAGTGAGCCATCTGCTGTTGTCCCTGGCGGTGTCTGAGGTATCAGAAGTTACAGAAATTTTGTTGAGAGTTAAAAACAATGAAGTTTGCCAAAGCCTTGTATTCATCATTGCTTCTCCTCCCCGTTGCTGAGGGCATCCACCGCTCCATCTGGCACAGAAATCTTCATCACTGCCCATGAGGAGTCAGCAGCAGACACAGGCACTGGGTTATTCTCTCATCCTCAGACTTCATCTTTGCAGAGTAGGGATGAAAAGAGTGAGCTGTCGAGGTTTTGTGCACCAATGCTGATCCTGTTTTGAGGCACAAGAGGGATTTACATTCTGAGGCTGCAGACGAACACTTTGCGTTTTGAGGAAACTAAGCCCAAAAACAAGTTTCCCCTTTAAGGTGGTTTTAAAGGGAGGTTCAAAGCTGATCTGAAATTATGTAGGTATGCAATGAAGCCATGCTTTTATGTCATGGTATCATTACAAAATAGTGTATGTTAATGGAGGCTATTATTAAAATAAGTGTTTTTGGCAAGTATGAGAAAAGTAGACAAGGGAGAGCGAGTGGCTTTGGATAGATATCCCCCTAAGAATTTCCATTTAATATTCATCTATGTACTGGAAACAAGAAAATTGTTAATAAATCAAAAATCTTAAATCAATCATTGTATCAGATGCAGATGCTGACACCTCTAATGAGAAAGAAAGTCAGGTTCTATTTTCAGTGTTTTCAACCTTTTTATATCATGAATATATGACTACAAATTACGTACTGAGGGTACGTCAAAACATTTGAAAAATCTCATCTCCTCTTTTCATTCATGAAAAATCTCATCTAAATTTTTCATGAAAAGATCATTTTCCTCAAAAAATTCCAAACAAACTTAATTGTATCTTATGCTTGTAACGAATACTGAAATGTTTTGGTTGGAAAACAATAACAACAACAAGAGTTTGGCATGATTCATCTTCTTTAAAGATCTTATATAAAACTCTTCAAAACAATACATTTTTCTACCTTCCAGCAATTTTCATTCAGATTGGGATTTAAGAGTCAAGATAGACTATTATGAGACGGTGGAGTTCAGGATCCTAAGGGCAGAGAGGAGTTTGAAAACCTCGCTCATAACCCTGGACTCTACAAAGATCTGCTTGGAAGAATCCTGTAGGATAAGCTCTTGGAGGTAGGTGGGGTCCAAGAAAGCTAGTTAATATTCAACAATTACCTCATCCAAGCAGAAAAACTGTGCATCCCAATAAATAGGAAGCCAGGTAAAAATGTCAGCAGGCTTGTATGGATGAACATGAGCTCCTGACACAAAAAGGAAGCATACAGTTGGTGGAAGCAAGCAGGGGCAACCTGGGAGGAATGCACACATGGAGACCACAAACTGGCAGTGTACCCCAGAGGTGAATACCAGTTTCACTCCTGTTTAACATAGAATCACAGAATCATAGAATGGCCTGGGTTGGAAAGAAACTGAAAGACCATCTAGTTCCAACCCCCTGCCATGGGCAGGGACACCTCCCACTAGACCAAGCTGCTCAAAGCCCCATCCAGCCTGGCCTTGAACACCTCCAGGGATGGGGCATCCACAGCTTCTTTCTGGGCACCTGTTCCAGTGCCTCACCACCCTCATGATGAAGAATTTCTTCCTAATATCTAATCTAAAACTACCTTATTTAAGTTTAAAACTGTTACCCTTTGTCCTGTCACTACACACTGAAAAAGAGTCCCTCCTCTAGGGTTTTCCCTAGGGAAAAGGAGGATCAGGAGGGATCTTATACTTGTACATAGATACCTGTAGAGAGGGTGCAGAGAGAATAGAGCCAGACTATTTTCAGTGGTGCCCAGTGCCAGGACAAAAGGCAATGGGCACGAACTGAAACATTCTGTGCAGGTGATTGAGACCTGAAACAGGTCCAGGGCAACCTGCTCTATGTGTTTCTTCCTGAGCAGAGGGATTGGACCAGATGACCTCCAGAGGTCTCTTCCAACCTCAACCATTCTGTGATTCTGTGGTAGGGGCTTTTGTATTTTGTTTCCTTAACACAACACTTTGATTATTCCCATTGCACAAACAGAACAAACGAATCTTGCTAGACTTTACTCTTAATTGTGCGATCTTAATTGTACAATCATTTGCAATACTCTGATCAGATAAACACATTCTAGAATGTATGTATATTACCATGTCCTAGTTTTAAGATAACGGAATTCATCCATGCATGTTTTAGAGAGCGTAAGTTTTATTTAAGTTGTGTTAAAAACCGTAGTAATGTCACCACTTTTTTTTTCTTTTCTTTTTTTTTAATAATTCAGTGTTCATTTTATAGAATCTTTTTAAGCCTAATTGGGTTTCCCATGAAAAAAATGCTTTCTCTTCCTTCTGTGGTAATGTGTTAGTCACATTTACACTGCTGCACAAACAGTAGGAACAATTTTTGTGTTTCTTGCAATGCATTTCTATGATTTCCATAAAGGTAGACTTGGGAATTATATAGATGTAAGACAGCATCATTTTCTTCATAATGGCATATGAGACTGTCTGAGACAGTACGTTGTGTGCTGGATAGGAAGTTGGACAAATAGAATGTTTTGCTGCCCTCTACACGATGAATATTTAGCAAAGTAATGTTCTGGTATTTTGCAGAGCTCAAAAGGATTATCTGTAGGCAGGATTTGAAATATTCTACATGCTTTTGAGCTGGAAGCCAGTGCTGCTGAAATACTGAAGTGAATGTTACAAACCAGTCATGCCACCCTTGCTGTGGTTCTATAAGAGTGGATTTCATTAAGATATAGAGTGATATTTCTGTGAAGATATCAGAACTGAAAGAGTTGATGAACTTGTAGTGGAAAAAGAAGGCCGGTCATAGGATTTCAGTTAGAAGTACTGGGTAAAGCTGGAGTGGTTGTAGCAGGTAACAGAGCTGAGCCATGGAAGATCTTGGAAGAATGGAGGAAAAGGAAAAAGATACATAGTGAAGGAACACAAACCAGAGAGGTCAATTATAGTGGAGGAAGGAAAAGGACAGGAGGAGAAAGCAGTCTCAGAAAAAAAAAAAACAAAAACAAAAAAACAAGTATTGAGAGCTCTGTGGGAAGCAGATCAATGTGCAGTACAGAGGGAGGCCAAATGCTTGTCTCAAAAGGAAAGGTCAGCAAAGAGAGACATTTTAAGTGTTATTTGTTGCTGAACTGTGGTGGTTTCACACTGATCACCAGCTAAA
Source organism: Anas acuta (assembly GCF_963932015.1). Taxonomy (NCBI): domain Eukaryota; kingdom Metazoa; phylum Chordata; class Aves; order Anseriformes; family Anatidae; genus Anas; species Anas acuta. Next base: position 45,072,896 of record NC_088981.1, on the reverse strand, counting down.
CTCCACCACACCACTTTCTCACTCCCCCTTTTTAGAGGAAAAGAGGGAGAAAATACAATGAAAAGAAGCTCAGAAGCTGAGAGATAAGGACAGGGAAATCACTCACCAATTATTGTCATGGGCAAGACAGGTTCAGTGGGAGATTAATATAATTTATTGTCTGTTACTAACAGACCAGAGCAGTGAGACTCTAAAAGCCAACTAAAACCACCTTCCTCCCATCTACCCACTTCTAGCCCTGGGAACAAGGAATAGTGGATGTCAGTCTGTAACATTTTATCATCTGCCACTCCCTCACGGTCACTCTCATCCCCTGCTCCAGTGTGGGGTCCCTCCCATGGGATGCCATCCTTCCTGAGGTGACCCTACGTGGGCTTCCCACAGGCTGCAGTTCTTCAAGAACTGCTCCAACACGGGTCTGTCACTCACTGACCCAGCTCTGGACAGCGGTGGGTGTACAGTGTGGGAGGGTGTCCGAGGTTCCAGTAACACCTCTCTAAAACTGCTGGAGAAAGTGCAAATAATGGAGCAGACTTTTGACTCCAGGTTGCGCTGGTCAGCTTGGACGGGTAAGTAGTATCTGTCAGCTGTAGAACTGGCACAAAATAGATTTCCCCTGGACAACTGACAAAAATTGACCGTTTCTGATTACCGCAACAGGACCCAAATCCATTCCTGTAGCAGTGATTCCATGTGCTGGCCGTTTCTTAAGGCTTGTATGACTGATAGAAGAATGTCACCGTTATTTTGGTGGCTTTTTTGCTTTTTTTTTTTTTGGTCTGTACTCTTCCCTTCTGATCCCTAGACAGAAACTCATTTGCCAGCTTAGACTCTTAGCATGCTGATCCCTTTGATTGGGCAGTACTGTGTGTATCACACTAGATGCTTTCATGGTTTCATTGAACCAAATAAACTTTCATTATGCCTTTTGGCAGACCTATGATACCACATACAGCAGAGATTTATAGCCTGAGATAGCATGGTTCTTTTGATCATAACATCATGAGAAAGTTCATGTGATAACTGAAAATAAGTTCACTGTATTTTATAAACACATCTTTTGAATTGCAACTGGGAATTAAGAATGAAGCTTAGTTACTCATGGTCTTGTTTCAAGCCTGACATTGAGCTTATAGACTCTTGCCATTTAAATCAATAACAGTACATATTTATTACTGAAGTAGAGCCATTCAAAGAACCTTTTCATGTGTGTGGTTTTTGTTGTGTTTTTTTTTTTTTTTGATTCCATGTTTCTAAAGTCACACCTATAGACATAAAAGGACAACTAAAAAAGCCCAGTCTATTAAAAAAAAAAAAAAAGTAATTTCTCCATTTACATTTATTTTGTGCTATTGCAGCACATGATACGGTAAGATAGTCATTTTATTTTTGTATGTAACTTACAAACAGAAAAATTCTGAGTCCTTCTAAACTTTTCTATTAAATTTGAAGGTTTAATGGAGGAGTGAAAATGGTAAGTGTTAGCATTATGTTTCCACACTTGTCTTGCTTCTGACAGGGTTTGCGAAATTAGATCTAAACTACTGCTATTCTGCTTTAAAAAAGCAGTGGTTTGGGTTTACTTTAACACATTTTTGCACTGCAGCTCAAGACTGCCGAGACTGACTGACTTCAGCAGTGTCAGTGTGAACAGGAGCGTTGTAGGGGCACCTGTCCCCGGGGCTGTCTGCTATTTTTAGGGCACCATTGAAGAATTGGGCAGAGTGAAGAGCATGCAGTGCCACCTGCTGCACGTTTTCTGAAATTGTAGCAGCTTCCAATGGTATTTTACTCCATCCACGAGGCAAATTTATTTACACTTTGGGTATAAGAAGCTTATGAAACTCTTTATTATGTATTTGAGTTCTTCTGAAGAAGATTCAGAGGAAGCTCAGCCTGGAAAAATTATAATAAAAAGGCAACACGCAGAGCTACACATTAAGCATTACGACTCACAGACTTTATTTGTACACATAAAATCGCCTTGAAACCCCCACCGCCTCTGACGCTACCCTACACCTGCAGCACACCGCTGATAAAATTAGCGCCCTGGGCTGGCTTGTAACACTTCCGTGCCGGCTCCGTGAGGGAGCTGAGGGCGGGGGTGAGGGGCAGCCGCAGCGTGTGGGAAGCGCCTCGCTCAGCCCCGCCTGGGTGCCGGCACCTCCTGAGGGAGCAGCCGTTACGGGGGCAGCCGTTACCGCCTCAGCCGTTACCGCCGCTCGCTTTGAACTTCCCGCCCGCCCCTCGCTGGCCGCGCTGCCCGTTCGCCGCCGCAGTTTCCGAGGCGCTGAGGCCGGAGGGGCTCGGGGCGGCCGCGGCCCCGCTGCGTCCCCCTTGGGGCTGCCGCTGAGGGCGGCCCCGTCCCGCCGCGCCTCCTTCCCCCCCGGGCCCGCCGCCGGCTCCGGCACCACCCCCGCGGCGGCGGAGGCGAATCTGCGGGCCGCGGGCCGCCGCTAGCGCGGTTTGGGCGGTTGTCAGGGAGAAGCAAGATGGCGGCGGCGGCGGAGGAGGACACGGAGCTGCGGGACCTGCTGGTGCAGACGCTGGAGAGTAGCGGGGTGCTCAACAAAATCAAGGTGGGAGCGGGGGGTGCCCCCGCCGCCCTGCTGATGGGGTTGGGGAGGGGGGGCTGCGGCCGGCTCTCGGCCCTACGGCCCCGCGGTGCCGCCGGCTCCCGCCGCGGAGCTCCCCGGCCGCTCGGCCCGCAGCCGGGGCCGGCCGGGAGGAGAGGCCCGGGGCCGCAGGAGCCTGCCCGGCCGCAGCAGGAGCCCAGCTCGGGAGGGGAGCTCACGGCCGCCGCCGCCGCGGGGAGCCCGGAGCCTGTGCCCTGTCGCGCTCGTGGTTACGGCGTGGCCGCAGGAGCTTTCTGGCTGATCTCCTGCTGCTGCCAAACCCGCTGGGAATAATCTGCCGCCGAGTTGTGTGGGATGGGGTCCAGAGGGTTTCTCTCAGCTTCATAGATCATAGAATCGTTAGGGTTGGAAAATACGTCCAAGATCGTCTGGTCCAAGCATCCCCCTACTACCAATGCCACCCACTAAATCATGTCCCTAAGCACCACGTCCGACTTTTCCTTGAACACCCTCAGGGATGGTGACTCCGCCATGAGTTGCCCTGGGCAACTCATTCCAATGCCTAACCACTCTTTCTGAGCAGCAGTGTCTCTTCGTTTCCAACCTAAACCTCTCCTAGCACAACTTGAGGCCATTCCCTCTGGTCCTATAGCTAGTTATCTGTGAGAAGGGGCCAACCCCCAGCTCCCCACAATTTTCTTCCAGGTACTTGTAGCAAAAAGCCCCCATGGATAGCTTTAAGCGAGGGTCCTCGATGAGGGTCCTGTTTAAAGATAGCTCCCCCAACCCATGCTCAAAAGGAACCATGGTAGCTGTGTCTTGGAGGTTTTCTAAAACTGGGAAGTGCCTGGGAGTGCTGCCTGCATATAGGGCATCAATAACACTACGTTAAGAAACTTTGTTGAAGAACATTGTAGTGGGGTGTAGTGGGTTTCCAAGCCTGTAGCCTGGGCTTGCGTCAGTAACAATATGAAAACTGGTTCTTTGGATTCTTCTTCAAGTTAGAAGCTTCCATTAATAACTGGTGTATGCGGGTACTGAAGCATAAGAACTATTGAATTTCCTGCAAGCTCAAGGTGGGAAAATGTTCGGATATCAAATCAAAGGTCGTAGCATTTACCCTCAGAACTCTACTTCAAGCATTTCAAAAGGTGAAAGATCGTTACAGGTATATCAGAAACATTTGAACAACTGAAATAGTCGATGGCAATGAGAGTATTGTTAGGTGTGTGTATGTGGTCCACTGAGTATTTGGCTAGTTGTCATACTTTTCAATACGTGATTATTACATTTTTTTGCTCCTGCATTTCCAATGCATAATCACAGAACCATGGAATGATTTGGGTTGGAAGGGACCTTACAGATTGTCTAGTTCCAACCCCCTGCCACATACAGGGACACCTCCCACCAGGCCAGGCTGCCCAAAGCCCCCCTCCAACCTAGCCTTGAACATTTCCAGGGATGGGGCATCCACAGCTTCTCTCTGGGCAACCTGTTCCCGTGCCTCACCACCCTCTTAGTGAAGAATTTCTTCCTAATTTCTAAACTAAACCTACCCCCTTTTAGTTTAAAGTCACCCCTTGGCCTATCACTATACTCCTGTGATGAGGTCCCTCCAATTTTACTGTAGTCTCCCTTTAGGTACTGAAAGGCCTCCCTGGAGCTTTCTCTTCTGCAGGCTGAACAACCCCAATTCCCTCAACCTGTTGTTGTAGCCAGCCTTCTGATCATCCTCATGGCCCTTCTCTGGAATCATTCTAATGCATCCATGTCCTTCTTGTGCTGGGGGCTCCAGAGCTGAATGTGGGGCTCCAGGTGGGGTCTCAGAAGAGCAAAGTAGAGGGGGACAATAACCTCCCTCAACTTGCTAGCTCACGTAACTCTGTTTTGAGTAGGGAGGCTTTTTTTGTCTAGATAGGTGCCAAAACAGGCCTGTTGGGCCACCTGTTAAATCTTTTGCATGGTGTTAATCAAATATAGTGATAATAAAATGCCAGTAACAACTTTTTTTTTTTAAAAAAAAAAAAAAAAGCATAAGCCCATTAAGAAACTACAGCTCACATGCTCAGTATGACCTAATTCCTGCCTTTGTGCAGTATGCATGTTTTTGAACTGCTGGTGACAGCTTGAGTTTCATGTCAATATTTTTTTATTGTAGTCTTCACTATTCTCTAATATTAAAAGTGTGTAGTATCCAATATGGTGTATGTTATCCTCCAGGCAAACTAGCAAATGATTTACAAAAATACAATCTGCCTCCTATTTGCCAGATTATCTCTCTCTTTACTACTGAGAGTTACTGTTTAATAATTGGTAGGCTTATGGTTAATGCTACTCATTCGGGGATTTCTCTTCTTTTCTTAATTGTAAACCTTAATTGACATACTAGTTTGTTGGCTGTCTGTTGATTGATAGCATTAATGATTTAGAGAAGTTGTTCTGCTGGTATGTGACAAAGAGCCCTTTGTCTTCCAGAAGAACTTATGGTGAACGAGTCTCCTGAAATGGTTAGTTTTTAGTTTAGGTTATACCATGCATTAAAAAAAAAAAAAGCCTTTTAAACTAAACTAAACATAGTTGTTCTCTGTGGTATTTCTTTATCTACTGTATATATGTCAGTATGTTTTATTAGCTTGTAGAACTGAGAGACATCTAAATATTATTGAAACAATTGTTTATTTTAATACTTCAGGGTGAGCACTGGCCATTTTTTCAAAATGGATGAGGCTAGAAAGCTAACTAATAAATTTGAGCTCCACTGAAATAGATATATTAAACAGAAAGTTACATGACCGAAGTATAGGTGTGAGGTGTGAGGTACTACAGGTATAGGCAGCTTTGGAAGGATTAGAATAAAAATGGAGTGATTTCAGTGGGTAAAATGTATCAGGCTGTCAGTGTATTATACATTTGGGAACACATAATGACTGTGTAATTTTTAGCAAAGAACTGATGGTGCGTTTGTTCTCTCATAAAACATGATTTTGTAATGAATTACTATCGATCAGTTTCCTATTTTGAATTAATTTGGGGGACACATTGGTAAAGATGTAAAATATTTAGCTGGAAAAGAAAAAAAAAAAAACAATTGTACGACCACTTGTGAAACTGTTCAGGGCTTGTCTATTTACGTTAGGCTTTAAGCATTGGAGTATTTAATGAAGTCATATTGTGAAAACTAGGATATGTGTAAATATGTTTGCCACTTGCAGTTGAGAATTTCCAGCCTTTTCTCTAAGCTGCAGTGTGTGTGCGTATCTACACACGAACTGCGTACATATATATGCTGCCTGTATACATGTATATAGCACTTAATGGACTGAATCGGATGAATAAGACTGCTTCCTAATGAATTCTGTAAACGTATAAAATATAATTCTGGATATTTGTATTTCTGTGAAAATAATCATTGATACTGTAAACGTGATGCATGCTGTACAAATACAAATGATCATCTGTCTTGAGGAGCATGTGATTGTTCTTACAGAGAAGTTGACATGAAATCACGGAGTCATAAATGGTTTGGGTTGGAAGGGGTCTGAAAGATCCTCCATTTCCACTCCCCTTGCCATGGGTAGGGACACCTCTCACTAGGTCATAATCTAAGGAAGAAAAACCTTTATGCTGCTTATTGTATTGCTTTGTTATTTTGTTTTGGTGTATACCTTTCAATCTATTTCCTTCTGGAAAATTAAGTTTGTCACCTGAGTTTTATAGCATCTCGGGAACTTGCTATTGCTAGAAATATGAGGGGAAAAAGCAATATAAATGTCATATGTTTGGTAATGCTTTTTTTGCCAACTGATACTCTTCTTGCTAATTTGGTTCAAACACTAGACAGTTGAGGTGCTGGCAGATATTGTGTTGTAAGATAGAATAAAAATACTTTTTTTTTTTTTTAAACGAGCTGTTAGCTGCTCATGTGTAGGTCAGTTAAATTGTCATATTTGTTTTCTCATCTTTCTTCTAGTATTTTAAAAATACATTCCATGTATTTTAAAAGCATAATGCTTTTAAATGTCTTTGAATTATTAACTGTTGTGGTCAGTATGCTGCACACTACCATACACCTGTTTTGTGCCTGTTTTTCTTAAAGCAATTCATATCCAAAAATCACTTCATTTCTTCGACTCAATGGGTTTGTTTTTTTATGTAACATCTATTTCTTATTTTTAGAGGTTAAATAAAATATGACTATTTATAATGATTTCAGATGAAATGAAATTCAACTTTTAAATATCAGTATGGTCCTCGTAACCTTGGGGATGTATCCTGCCTTCAGGAATATGAGAATGAGGACTGCATGTGACATCCAGAGTAAGCACATGATAAATACAGGTTCACGTATTTAGGGTTTATGGCTCATAAGCTTTTACTGCTTCCTCTGTGGTATGGATTCTCCATCTTTCTTTTTCTACCATTCTTCATCTTTTCAGTTACAATGCCAGCAAGTTTATCTGGCTTAGCCAGGGAGGGCTGCTGTGTTGAAGGGTTTGCCATGTAAGCAAAGGACAGTCATGGAAATTACTGGTCCTGCTTAGGGATGAGGACCTCACAGACTTTGCAGCTGGGAAGTGACAGGACAGAGGTAATAAAGTTGCTTTTTCCAGTCTGGTCCTAGCTTTGGATAGGGGCTGGTACAGGCTTTTAGCCTGGGGTGATCACTTCAGACAGCTTGATGTTTTGCCTGCTCTACAGAGGCAGATAACACTGTTTCTCCCAAGGTATGTGACAGCTATTTTGGAGTTAGGAAGTGGCGACAGTGAAAGTGAGGCACGAGGCTGCTCACAGCAGCTAAATTTCATGTGTGCAAAAGGTTGTCTGAGCCTGTGCATCTGTGGAGTGGTTTCACAGCACTGGAGCAGATGGCAGCAACACAGCACTGCACTTTGTCTGGAAGATCCATGAACAGTTATCTCAGTAGTAATGCATTCTTTTACCATGTGAAATCTTACGCTATAGTTATTCACTGCCCTAAGCATGTACTGAACTGCACCATGTTCTCATGAGTGCATTATTGTTAACAATGTTGAATGCAACCTTGCAGAAGGAGAGTTTTGCACCTCCAGCAGGCTATTTGCAGACCTCTGAGGTGAATTTATTTATTTATTTTTTTAATTAAAGCATAACATTAATTAAACATCTTTTTTAGCAGTTGGTAAGAATGTAAAATGTAAACTGATTTTGTAAGAATAGTATTGAATTTAATAGCTTCTAAGATTATTTGCTGATTGGATGCTGTACCTCAGCACATGGAAAAAAAAAATGAATTGCTGTATATGGCCATTGCATACAACTGATGAGCATTTTACTCTTCTTCTGATGAGAAATCTTTCACATTTTTTTGCATGACTCTTTCCTTTAGAAAGGTGTCCAAAGGGAGTTACTTCTAAGTTGACTTTCCTTTCCTAATATACATGAGAAAAACTAGGCACTCTTCAAAATGTTCTTAATTTTAGTTATGGAAATTGGTCTTTCTTTGCAAATCTTTCTTCTTTGCTCTTGATCAAAATGACATATAGAGTAACTCAGTCCTTTATATTTGATGCAGTGTAATCTGTCTGCTTAAAAATGTCCAATTAAGGGTTGATTAAAGTGGTAAACTACATCAAATGTAATAATGTTTGTGTTTGTTTAGTATGTTTAGTGAAAGAAGCAGAGAAACTCAGTGTTTAAAAAATAGACTTAAGCTTAAACATTCAAAGCCTTCTTTAGAAGAATTGTGATCCTTGACATTGCCTCAAAGTCAGGCAAAACCTCAGTACAGAAGTATTTGAATGGCTGGAATCATGTTCTTTTCCTTGAGAAATGCTGGTTATTTGTGTGTGATCTGATGAGAAATAATAGGAATTTGTATATTTTAACATTAACTTTTTAAAATGTATTATCATAAGCTATTTGTTTGTCTTTCCTGAAAGAATTGTAAATTAAGGGTAGGTGTTTCAAAGCTGCATGAAAAAGCTGGATTTCTAACTCTCAGACAAAGGTAACAGGAGGTAATACAGGTAATCTGGAATCTTTTTGAGCACAAAGAAATAATTCAGGAAGTCTTGTATCGAATCCTCCCCTCACATATACACACCCCATTGCTTCTCTGGAAACTTTCTCAAACTTTCTCACCCTCGAGTCACATTGCCTGCAATCTTAAGTGTCTTAATTGCACTGATGTAGATTACAATCAATGCCAAGTTGCTTGAGGAGAAACAAATAGATGTTAAGATACTTGCCAGCTCTTTGCATTCTATTTGCATAGGGAAAACAGTGCTTGTGGAAATGCCATTCCTCTTTTTCTTTTATTTGGCAGGCAGAGTTGCGAGCAGCTGTTTTTTTGGCACTAGAAGAACAAGAGAAAGTGGAGGTAAGAGAATTCAAAGAAGTGTTTTCAGTTCAGCCTTCCTGACAGTTATTAATGTAGTTCTGAATTAAAAATAATAGCTTTAATACATTATGTTTGTCAAATGTATCAAGAGAAAATTATATATTCATAAGAGCATAAAGGAAACAAAGCAGGGACCATCAGGGTGTTTCCCAATATTTAGAAATAGGAATTGTCATATAGACTTTACTGTAAAACTATAGCTTTAAGTAATCGTCTGCTGCTTTTATATTGCTTCTGTCTAGTTGATCAGAATAACTTATAGATAGTAAAATCAAGAGACAGTAGAATCAACAGAAAGGTAGATTTTGGTACAGTGTATTACATGTGACAGGCATTATATGGAGTAGTATACACCAAAACAACCACTTGCTGTGATTTTTAACAACTTTTTAGAAGTACAAGGATATTGTTAATTACCATTTGGTTTTTGCTTTTTGACAGAACAAAACACCTTTGGTAAATGAAAGCTTGAAAAATTTTTTGAGTACAAAAGATGGTAAGTTCTTTGATTACTATGCCTCTCAAAATAATAAAATAGTAAACAAAGGATTAAATCTTCTATTAGCAGTACTATCTTGATGCTTAAGTATGTGTTTATTCCTGTGAGATAAATGTATTACTACTCCAGAATAGAATACAGTCTAGAATTTTTAATGTTGCTGAAGCTGTATTTTTAACTGAGGTGACTAATGCATTTACGTTACTATTTCATGTTGAGTTGTGATTTTGCTATCTCAATAAAGCCCTTCTAGACAGTAAGCAATGAACACAGACTGTAGAGGTACGGTAGTGAACATATATAGGAGTGTTGAGGGATTTTTGAAACAGCAAGGAGGCCATGACTTGCTGCAGCTGAGCAAAACAAGCTACCAGGACGACTATGAGAAGCTCCCATGACAATGTTCCCACATCGCCTGATTGAGGAATTTAAAAAATATTGTTGCCAGCAGCTGGCTTCAAGGACAAGATCTACGTGACTGCTGATCACGAGGGGGTTGTTTTCTTGCAGGTGGGGTTGTTTTCTTGCAGTTGTTTGTCTGAGTGCTTTTTACCAATAATCTTGTGTGAGATATTGTCCGCCCCTGTTAAGTTTGCTACAAAAGTCAGGCTATTCGGGTAATAAAGGGAGAGTGTGATCTGACCATACCGGTGTCTGTCGTGTTTTCGTCTGTTATTCCTGCAACATAGGAGAGGAGCCAAAACAACGTTTTTAATGCCACTGAACGTTTAAAAAACAAAAAATAATCTTTAAAGCTGAGTTTTGTAAGCTATCTCTATTTATGCTCCTGCAGTATTGCTGACTTCAAATAATTCAGATACGACGGCTGAGATAGAGATTAGGGAATTAGCACATGAATTATGAAGTGGATGTGATGTGAGTTTGTGTAGTCAACTGTGGGATGGTAGCTTGCTGAATGTCTAAATGATACCTGTAGAAGTGTTGATTCAACATAGATGTTCATCCTGAAGCCATATACGTGCTATATTTTTGAAATAAGAATTGTTGCTGTCTGGTGTATTTTTACTTTTCTCATTTACTTTTTAGGTCGCTTGGTTGCAGGTCTTGTTGCAGAATTTCTACGTTTTTTCAATCTTGATTTTACGCTGGCTGTTTTTCAGCCTGAATCAAGCACAGTAAGATACACTGTTTTACTTGTACGATATGCTGATTGTTTGGAGTGCACGGCACTGAATGCAGAAGCTATGGTAGATTTGTTTAAGCCAATCGCTTGTGTTTAGTCTAAAATTTTTTATATTTAGTCTACAAAAGGTATGCATTGCCGTAGATTTCCCAGGAAAACATGCCAATAAGAATGATCCTTGCCTTTCAAAAGTCAATGCTCGGCAACATGTTAAGTTTAAGTTAAAAAACAAACAAACAAAAAAAACCTTTTGTGAAACCGTAGAAGAGTATATATGACAGAATACTGCAACCTTTTTTGTTGGTAATCTCACAGTGTCATATTATTGACTTAATATTGTTACATGAAGGTTTAAATAAAGTCAGTAATCTACTCTGAGAGAAATTTCACTGAAACAATGAACTGTTATGAAGTGATTGTTTTTAGGTTTTTGATACTGAGGTCGTTTTTCTGTTATGTGTATTTTGTTGTCTCTTCGTGATACAAACATTTTTGTAGTAAATTTTGGGTTTGAAACAGTTTGACTTAACTGAAGAATTTTTCTTTACATTTCAAATGCTTGTTTTTATTGTTATTTTCACTTTAAATAGTTTATTTTTAAAAAATAAAATCTATTCATTGACTTCTTATTTAAACAGCGATTTTCTTTTTTTGTCATTTGAATTGGATACTAATTTAATTGTTTTAGGAAAAAAATACTGCGGAAATGCACTGAGTACAGTTTAAATCAACTGGTGTTGTAATTAAAAAAATCATTTTGCTGTTTCTCAGAAGTCGATGTGTCTTTTTAGGTGCTTAACCATATAAAATCCTATACACTCTTGTTCTTTGCCAAATAATCTTTAGCTGTATTTATTACATTAGGACACATCTGTGCCAAGATTCAGATTCATGCTACCAAACAGAAACAGTCATGCTTTCTCTCATGTTGCTACTTGCTGTTGGGAGGAGTGCTTTGTTTGCAGCATGAAGGCATCTTATGCTCTTTGAAATGCTTTCTTTTTCTAACAAAAGCATTGTCTTCAGCTGTTGCAATGTTTTTCTGAAACTTGGCCAAAGTTAAGCAAATTGGCCAAGACTGCTGTGTATAATGCTGAAAGGTTTTACTTTGCCTTCCTGTACTAGTCCCTGACTCTGAGCAGTGTATTGCATTGTCTTATACTCTGTGTTTCAGTGTGTTTGGCCAGTGTTTCTGTATTTAAAACAACTTCAGATGGTCAGTGATAAATTCACATAACAGATCAGAAGTAAATTATTTAAATAGGCTATCACTTTATTCTACGTGCCACAGGAAGTCTTAATAATGACTGATTATTCAGATTATTGTTATTTTTTAAATAAGACCAACAAGCTTTAGGAGTTAATAGAAAATATATGTAGTGTTTTCAGACAGTTATTTCTGTGTTGTGAGTTACTTTTATTTTTTTTCTCTAGTTAAATGGCCTGGATGGTCGAGAAAACTTAGCTCGAGACCTGGGAATTACAGAAGCAGAAGGTACTGTGGGTGGTCCCCTGTTGCTGGAGGTTGTTAAAAAATGTCAGCAGAAAAAGATTTCAGGCAGCGGAGAAGTAAGTAGCTATATGTAATTTCTTTTTTCGTAATCCTTTATTTTCATTTCAGTTAAAAAAAGAAAAAAAGGAAAAAAAATGAAATTAAGAGCACTTGGCTAACTTGAATTGTTTCAAGTCTTTACTATACGGTTAGTGTGGAATGAAAAGCTTTCAACATAGCTTATTGCAGAAACATGACTACCACTATTCTGTTACTTCTAAACCACCCCTTAACTAATATTCTGCAGCAACATACTAGCACAGAGTGAATCTGGAAAAATTATGCAAACTTTTTTGCCACTTTTTTTCCTATTTCTTGTGTGGTTAGATAACATCTTTAGCTGTTATATGTTTTTTTTTTATCCTTGGTGTACTTCTAGACTTTTCAGGTCTTATTAAGATAAAAACTGGTTTTGCCAAAGCTTTATAGCTCTTTTTAAGACAAATATATAATTTAAAAAATAAATATATGGAAGTACTGAATTAGCTGATAGCAGTGAGAGTAATATTTTAATATAGTATAATAAGAAGTTGTTAATTAAATGAATTAAATCCAACAAATAGCATTTTATTAGTGTCTGTAGTGATTGTGGTTTGAAAGAAAATCCTGTGTACCTGAGATGCAGTTGACCAAAGCTTAAATTTAGAAGCAGTTGTCATAGACTTCCTAGCATATCAGCACAGTGTCACAACATGCTTACAGTATGATGGTATTATGGCATGAACCAATATATTTGAGTAAGTATTTGTGTGAAATGTTTTAGATTGCTCCAGTTCTAAGTGATAGCCTGTGCTCCACATCAAAATCATCAGATGGAAGATCAAATACACACCCCATACCAAGTAAGGTAAGATTATTTAAATAGAATGACAAAGCTATATAGCATACAGGAGAAGTGGAAGTTAGGACTTCTGGAACTCCAGGTACAATTTCATTCACTTAAATGATCAGTGGATTTTTCTCCATTTCTCTCTACTATTAGTATTTTCATTCTGTGCTCAGATGCTTAAGATTTTGTAAATGGAAGAAGTGTTTGGATTAGGTGGCTGAGCCGGTAAAATGCCCGAAAAGAGAATATGTTAGCCTATGGTTTAGACATTTCTTTAGAGGAAGAAATAATATACAAGTTGTTTCTGAGCAGCAAAAAGAATGGATCAAGGCTTCTTACAGAGTAGGCCCTATATTTTGGCATGCAGCGGCAGCTGAGGTGGTGATCAGAACATTTTAATTTACATGCTCTTTCTAATGTGATGAGTTTCCAAGTAGAATATTAGTTCCAACAAGTTGGTATTTATGATTGTGCTTTTTATACCAATCTTCTTTTGCAAGTGCATCGTAATTCCATTGAAGTGGGAGACAGACAAATGTGCTCAAAATGCTTTTCATGATGTATTCCAAAATCCTCGGTGAAAATATCTTCTCTCAGAAAGAGGCAACAGTTAGTTTCTGTATCGATATCTGGTTTAAAAACAAACAAAAAAAACAGCAACAGCTCTTGTTTGGACAAGTTAATCTCTAAGAATAAGTAGTAGATATCTTAATGGGACTACAGTTCTTCAGTTTTCCTGGTTCTCTCACTCTTTGGCAGCATAATGGAAGAATATTATGCCTGCGCACCATACTTGGGGTAAAAGTAATGCAGGAGGAAGAAATGTTAGCAAGTCCCGGCTGTAACAAGGTGAAAGTTAGCTGAACAATGTAGGTTTCCTGTTGGAAAACTGAAATTTTCTGGTGGATTTTCAGCAAATCTGAGCTGAATTGGCTCTGGTTGTGACTCAGCAGCCAATAGGTGTCATAGAAGGGATCGTGTAAGAAGAAACCAAGACCACAGCTCCTGGCAGCAGAAAGAATGACATTTGTTTAAGTGCAAGTGTGAAACCACATTCTGATTTATCTTATTAACAACATTAGACTGAAACCCAAAGTAGGCATGTTGCTCATTGAACCATTAGTCATGCTTAGCTTACCGCTACAATTTGAAAGTAGTTATTTCCCTTTAATAAAGCTTTAGGATATATGAATTCAAGCAAAAATCAACTGTTGTGCTCCCAGTTTTTCAGGTAAGATAGAAGCAGCTCACTCCCTCAGGGCCCAAAAGAGAAAAGTGGCTGTAACTTCCCTCTTACTCTGATCAGGGTATTGCTAAACTCTTAATTTTCAGCAATTCCGTGTCTCAGGGACAGGGAATTAGAAAATTGTAACTACCACTTGCAGGTGTAAGTACTACTTCTTTTCCTGGAAGAACTGAGCTGCTGCTAGCAATCAAATGTGGTTCTGTGACTGAGGTAATACAATCTTGGTAGGCCTTTTTCAACTTCCATGGACTACGTTTTGAATTGACTACTTTAGCCTTCTACATTTATTTATTTATTTTTAAGATGGTATAATTTGCATAAGTTTAATTTATTTTGAAGATGATAGCTTTAATTCAATAGCATTTTTTATAAAGAAGTTGCAAAATAACATTAAGAAAGTTTCACTTAACTTTCACACTTTAAAAAAAACCTAAGTATTCAAAGCTGGAACTTTAGAAGCAGCATGTGCGTAGATTGCCTTTTCTGATGAGTGACATCTTTCAAAATAAGTTGCTCTTATAATAGAGCTCATCTAGATAGAAAAGCTATGCAGAGGGTGGAACAAATTTTTTTTAAAGGCAGCAATGGTTAAAAAAAAAAAAGAAAAGCTTTTTTCTGTTGTATGATATCTGATGATTGCAGAGGAGTACTAATAAAATTGAAATAACCAATGTCGGTTGGTATATATTATGCAACTGCTTACAATATTTTAAGAAATAAGTTTGTATGGGTTTTCTTCAAGAGAAATTACTTTTCCTTTCAGTGAAGTCTGTTTTCTTTATCTTTCAAGGTTGCCGAAAGCACTCAAAGTGATACAAGCGTCTCATCAGGGGAAGCAAGCAAAAGAAGCATTCATTTCCTACCTAACGAAACAAAACTAGATCCTCAGTTGCAAAACAAAGACTTAAATACCAAAGAAAAAAGTGACCCAGGTATGGATGAAGATGATGTAGAGGGAGATTCTTTTTTTGACGATCCTATACCCAAACCAGAAAGAACTTACGGCTGGTAAGTGACTTGGACTCTCTACTTGATTTAGGTTTCTTGTGCTTAATATTCTTGCAGACCTTCAAGAGCTAGTTGATGTTTGATTATTCATACTTTGTAAGTGCAAGTGTTCAGATCTGTTCTGAAGTATTTTTTTTCTGAAATGCACTGTGTCAAGTGTGATCTCTTGAATGTACCTGAGAGAAAAACCTCTATCATTTTAAGGTGCATCAGTTAAGCTGTGTAATGTCCCCAGGCTATTACTTTGGTGGAATGAACACATGAGGTACAGACACCAGTGTTTCTTCCTGCAGCAGAGCTGCAGCTGTGACCAGCACTAAAAGACATCAACAATGAGAGGGATGGTGTTTTGGATATCTGTACAAGCTCGCAAGGAGTACAAAACATCTGGTGAATGTGTAAACAGTAAGCATAAGGAAAGCTTTTTCACAGCTGAGGATTTCCTCTTCACACTGCAGCACCTTTTGTGTGCAGATCTGTTTTCAGCAAATTGTTACTCTTCCTGCATATGTTAATTTTGCAGATGTTTATGAAGGGCATTTTTAATTGGTCTACTGTGGCTGTCTGATTACTGAAAAATACCATTTGAAAGAATAGCTAGTGATTGAACTGTGCAACTGTTTCTTTTTTTATAAAACTCTACAGTTTATCTTTTCATTATCACTGCAGAGTTGTGATTCTTTTGGAGCTTAGTTTAACTATATTGAGAAGTGCTAGAAGATTGTTTTATGGTGTTCTTCTGATGTGCTTTAGTAATTGGACAATTTTTCTAACAATTGGAGGATTGTCCTAGCATGGTAGGGGCTACCAGAAGAGGCTGTAGTAACATTTGCAAGTCTGTTTCACAGTAGCCCTCCTCAAGTTCACCTTTTCCCAGGCTACACTGATAGTGGGCAGAACAGTATAAACCTTTTTGTATTTGTGACACAGTGAATACTTACCCTTGAAACAGGATTGTTTGGGTACATCACAAAGTAATCATGCTAGGTTTCTTTCCAAAAGATGAATGGACTGTTTGAGAAAGATTACTGATTCATTTTTAGTTAGAATCATAGAATATCCTGAGCAGAAAGGGCCCCGCAAGGATTGTAAAGTCCAACTCCCGTCTCCACACAGGACCACCCAAAAATAAGACCAGATGTCTGAGCATTGCCAAAACACTTCCTGAACTCTAGCAGGCTCCGTGCCATGCCCACTGCCATGGGGAGCTTGTCCCAGTGCCTGACCACACTCTCGGGGCAGACCCTTTTCCTAACACCCAGACTGACCCTCCCCTGTTGCATCTTTCTGCCATTCCCTTTGGCCATGGGTAATTGGATGTCTACAAAGAGCAGAATTGCTTTTTCTCAAAAAGCAGTGATTTTTTTCTGTGGATAATACTGTGTGTTACAAATAACCCTATGATGGTAGTTCTTTTCTTTTTCTTATTGGAAATAGCAGGATTAAAACTGCATCTTGAGTACGTTTACTGTTCCATATTCAATAACATGGTTAAGTAGCTGTTAACCAAAACCTAACCTTTGTAGCATGTGGTTACGTTGCCATTAAGCATGTTTAAATGATAATTTGTAATATTAAAAATCAAATAATTGAACTTAATCTTTAAAATGAACTATTAAAGGAATTCAGTCCTTCAGATATTGAACCAGAGATTGTTATTGAACTAAAAATAAAATAGGAATTACTGCAAATTATTATATTTGCAGGTCATGGTAGAAGTGTTTCTTAGGTTATTTGTTGATGCAGTGGCCAGGTGGTAGAAGCACAGAAGACTGAACATCTGGGTAATACCCATTTCTCATTGTTCAAGCATTTTCATATCACAGGGCAAATTAACTCTGTGGGTATCTTTCTTTAGTGCCTACTAAAAAGAACCATACAAGAAAAAAAGACTCTTTATTATTGATTAAAATGAGGATTTTCTTAGTGGAGAAACTTCCTACAGAAAAAACGATTTTCAAATTACATCTGTAGTAGAGTCACAGTCTACTGACTAATAGATTTTCACTCGCCCTCAGTCTCTGACCTGTTGTTGAAAATTTAAGTGGTAAAATACATGGCATTTTGGTCGTCTAGGTATAATGAACAATTTAAATTATGTTGTTCATTCTTAATAGGAATGCAGTCAGAATAAGAGTTCCAGTAATATTAAATGTGAAAATATCGATCTCATTTTTAATAATAGTCTTTCTTTATTTGTAAGAACTATTTGAACTTGGCACTTTGAATATATGAATGGAATGTGTAATAACCAAGTAAACTTTAACTGACGGTGATGAGATCCATCATGCCGTAACAGAGGGTTTTCATTCTGTGGACTGATTGCTGTTGGGATTAATAGTTTTATTAGACGTAATCTTTTAATTGTAAAACAAGCTGATTTAAATACTGATTTACATTTGAATCTTTCTTCTTTTGGCTGTGTTTATCCATGGGGATAATAAAAGGCTCCTTGATAAAAAATATATAAATGATGATGCTGATATAGGTGCAGGAGGTCTGTCTGCGATGAAAGAAATCAGGTAGAAGTCTTTGCATGGAGAAAGTCTCTGTAGGCATTTTGTAGCACTCCGGAATACTTGTTTATTTGGTTTGTTTTAGGAAAGCTGAAACCAATAAAGCAGGAGGTCTAGCATCCCTTTCTGATGCACCGCCTCTGAAAAGTGGGTTAAGTTCCTTGACTGGTGCACCTTTGCTAAAGGAGCCTGATGGTAAGCTTTTGTGTGGTTTTGTGTTTTGTTGAATGTAGGAGATACTTCCCATAACACAATGAAGGTCTGTACATTTAGATACAAGTATAATGTAAGTTGACTTTATGTGGCCCCCTGCTGGCTGTAACATGCTTTACAGTCATGCTTATTTCACTGAGTGATGGCATACTGTTTATGTAATACCCGGGTGGTAGCATAATAGAGCAAAATTTTTCCTAAAGTCCTTTTTTTTTGTGTAAAACAGTTTTCAGGAGTATAAAATCCTATGGTTCATTTTTAACTGAAATTACTTAGGTCCTTTCTACTACTGTTATTTGCACAAGTTCCTTGGAGACACTTAAGGATATTTGTAAAACCTGCTCCTGAATATTGGAATATTGTCTGTGTTTGTTGCTCATGTCTTTAAATGTTAGCACAGTTCAAACCTGAAAACTGAATGCAATATTGTCATGCTATATATATATGATATATATATATAAATTATATAAGGTTATTATAAAAGACCGCTTTCTATAAATGGTTGATGGGTATGTTTAAGTGGGAATTTATTAGAGTCACAAGCCAAATTTCTGTTATAAATGGTTTGGTTTTCTTACAGATTTGAATAGAAATCCCGTTTTGAAAGACCTGCGGTTGGTGAATGCAAAACTGGGATCTTTAGAATTAGGCAAGTAGAAGCAACACAAGCTCTGATATTTCAAACCCTAAATTCTGGCACAGCTTTATAGAGGAATCTGAGAAACTGAAAAATACATATTGAACTACGATTTTCAGCTTCTGTTATTCTATTGAACACAATTGTGAGACTTGCTGGAATTAGGAGCAAGGTTCCATATGAAGGAATACAGAGAAGTGAGAACCTGAGTTTTGTGTGCAAATCAGTGTTTCACCCATGCAGCAAAAGTTTGATCCATTCCATGCATACATTTTCTAATATCAAGCGTCTCTGTTTCTAATAAAATAAGGATTTTACATCTGTTTAAAAAAAAATAAATAACCAGACAAGTCTTGCTGTTTTTCAGTGGCATATTTACTTGCCCTCCACACCTTTTGAAAATTGTCCTGAACGCTTTAGCAGCAGCAATTAGATGTGATGGGAGAAATATCAATTGGCTCCAAATACAGCTGCTAAGTGTTTAAATTTTGTCTTCAGCAACACTGCCAATATTCTGGAAGTTCGTGTCTGATTTCAAAGAATTATTTCAGTGTGAAAGAGATGGAGATTAATCACAAACATAAACTCGGCTTCTCTTCCTAATCTGCATAAGTAGTTTGATCTGTTCCCACTATTGCTGGCCATAAAAATATGTGTCTCAGTGCAGGAATAGATTCTTCTTTTGCATTTTATGAAAAAGAAAACTTGTTTGATTAATACCCTTTAAAAATTCTATAGGAAACGGAGATGACGATGAGTATGCTGATGACTTCAACAGGTAAGAGATGTTATTGCAGTAACTTAATATTTCAAACACTATAAACATATATATATATCCATTGATATATTTACATTATTTCCATAATATTTCAGCCAGTCACGATTGCTGGACTCTGCTAGTATCTCTGAACTCCTTTAAATTTCAATTAAAAATAAACTTAAAAGCCAGGTGCTAACTTTAAGATGCTCTCTAACTTTAAGTTGCTTTTTCAATGGAAGTTCTTTTCTTGAACCATGTACTTGGCAATGTTTTAACATTTTAACTAATGATATTAGCGAATTAATAGGGTGAATGCTGAATTATTCCAGTATAAAATAAAGCTTTATGAATAGTCAGTAATATTTAAGAGCTTCATCCTTCTAATGCAAAGATATTAGTGTTGTAAACTGCAGGATTACAGGCTTAAGCCAGTATTTATCATGGCTTCATCTAGGTAGAAGGACTCTGATTA
The DNA here is from genome assembly GCF_963932015.1 of Anas acuta. Classification (NCBI taxonomy): domain Eukaryota; kingdom Metazoa; phylum Chordata; class Aves; order Anseriformes; family Anatidae; genus Anas; species Anas acuta. Next base: position 45,053,065 of record NC_088981.1, on the reverse strand, counting down.
TTGCTTTTTTTTTTAATAACTTCATATTTAACTTGCTAAGGAGTGAAATCAAAATCAAATGTCAAGTATAAATTATATGAAGATGAATGTAATGCTTGGATGTTTGAAAAGAAAGTTTTAATTATGGTTTTCTTTCTAGTACTAGCCATCGCTCAGAGAAAAGTGATATCAGTATTGGCGAAGAAATAGATGAAATTTCTGTTGAAACAGAAGACTTGAATGCCAGTGATAAAGTATGATTCTTTTAAATTTTTTCTTCATACTCTTCTCATCTTGTGTTTTTAGTTTTTAATCCCTTGTGAAAGAATGTACTGTTATATATTCCAAAGTTATGTGTTGAAGTTGTATTATCTATTATACTTCGTATTTTTATACCTAGTATCATGTTAGATACTATACTGATTTAAAAACAAACAAACCAAAAAAAAATGCAACAACAAAATTGTTCAGTAGCACAACCCACTCTATTTCAAGGCAAATAAAATGGATTTAAGACTGAGTTAGTATCCAGCAAAGGAATGCTTTATCCCTTTATCTCAGGATCTATCTAAGCACCTCCTGAAGGTGTTAAAGTCCTGGTGAAAGAGCTTGAGGCCAAGAGGATGGGGTGATAATATGAAGGACTATATGAAATTATGCTTGTTTTTTTTTTCTGTGCTTTCTGAGTTTGTGATTTCATTGATTTTTCTAGCTTGAAGACATCACACAAGACCACACCATTTCTCAATTAAGTGATGTTGCAGATTATCTAGAAGATGTGGCATAGAACTGAACAGCAAAAACGTTTCATTGTGCTGGACAAGAAGACTGCTGTGGACTGTTAATTTCAGACAATCACTTGCTGGAACGTCCACTCCCTATTTGTGCCTTGTTTCAAAAAGACTGTAGTTGGAGAGGGCTTTTAAATATTCTTAACCAGAACTAAATGAAACTGTGTTCCTATTTGAGTCTGATATTATAATTATTTTCTTCATTTGGTTCAGCCAAACCTATTACAACAGGAGTTGGATTTTCCAAGCAGAATGTCCATTGCTGGCAATGGGCATAATAAAAAGCAATGCATCAGAGAACATCTACACAGAGGCATATGGCTTTATAATGAACTTTTTTTTTCTTTTTTTTTTTTTTTTTAAAAGAGATAACCAAAGCAAGAACCTTCAGAGGTAGTGCTTCAAACTTCTGGTAGTTTTTAACACAGTTTTTTCGAGTCAGCATGTCATATACTTATGGTAAATCTAGCCACAATACCTAGTTGCTCCAGACTTACTTGAAACTACAGTTCTTCAGACTTTTCTGAAAGTCAGACTTCTTTTTAAAGGCGTATCAAGTTAAGCATATCTGAACTCTCAAATCTAAATTTAGCTAAATTTAGGAGCTAAATTTAGTACTAGTCTTAACTCCAAATATTCTTGTTTAGATACGTTTGTTAGACCATTGATGGCAAGACCTAAGCTGTTATGTATGATAATTTCATTGATGTTACTGGTTGTTAAATCATGAAAAGTAATTCTGGAAGGATCCACAAATCATTAACTAAATCTTCCTGATTTTTTTGTTGTGTTTTTAGTAGTGTGGTAATGATTTGTGGAGCTTTTGTTATTGAGGGCTCTTCCTTTGCTGTAAGCACACTTTCATTCTTGAAAATCCTTGTACGAAAACGAGCGAGCGCCAAAAAGTGAAACCACTAACTGTCTGTTTTTCAGATTCTAACTGCTGTACGGAAGTAAATCCAAAAAATTAAAAATACGATACCGAAGATATTATTGACACTAAGTTCTAGCTAAGAGCAAATTTCTGTATTTTCATTGTAGTTTTGCAAAACAGGGTCAGTAATGGAAACATTGACAGTTCCTTAACAATACTATTGTGCACGGCGCTGCTATAATATATAGGTCATGGACATTTAAAATACTGAAACTAGACTTCGAAATGTGCACTTTCTGAACATTGTGAACACGTTTGGAAAATATACATGTACATGAATATAAATAACTTAATCATTTTTGTAGACTTAATAATTTTTTTTTTTAATTTTTTATTTTTCAGGAAAACCATTGGCCTCTCATCAATGGCCACCTCAGAAGTAGCATGCTAAACTAAAGCCATTGGTTAAGCATATAGAGCTGCTACTAGCTTTGGATGCTGACTTGGATCTTTCTTGCACTGGGCCAGCAGGCATGGAGCAGTGCTGGAAAGTTAGGCTTGTACAGTACATAAATAATGAGCGGAGGGGGGAAAAGTGTGCCTTTTATTTATGTGCACCCCAAAATAAGCCAGCAAAAAGCATCAGAATACTTAGTCACCATGTTAACTTCTAACTTTGTGCCATGTTGTAGCAGATGAGAATTTTTTTTAACCCCAAAAAATCAATGTGCCATAGACTCATAGACTTCAAATTAAAGCGATGTTGTAAAAAATGGTACACCCTGTGTAAAATTTACTTAAACTTTGGGGGAACCTGTGCCTCAAGATACTACATGTAAAAAGGTCGTTTCTGTTTGATCTTTTTTTAAGGGAAGTAACAGCATGTCTGAAGGATGTAAAATTCCACTTGAACACTTGGGAACAATTGATTTCTGGCATTCATTTTTAAGGTATATGAAAAAATGTAGAGACAGTGCTATTTGTGTTTTAACATGTCTTGGGAAACCATGATACTGTTGCCTGTTAGCTGTAGGATATCTAGCAGTTTGTCATACCAAAAGAAGCTAAAATTTTATTTAAATGATTTCTAATTGCATTTGAAGATGTGGCCTTTAAATAACTGATTAATATTTTAAATGTTAACATGACTTTTGTTAACAGCAGTGTGGTGTTCTCTTACCTTGGGAGCTAATTGGAGACCTTGCACTTTGGCTCTCAATTAGGAAATGCCAAAAGGTGGTACGTCTCTGTGCTGTTCCTCCTGTGGGATTTTACTGAATTGTGTATAATACTTCAAGTTGCAAAATAAAGCTGTTGTGCTGGCTAAGTTGTATTTTTGAGACTTCTTGAATCAAAAATGTTAATGTTTAGGAAATTTGGGAAGCCCTGTAATTTTGGATGTTTTCTGGAAGATTTTTTCTTCTTCTCATAGTGTAGACTGCAGTTGAGAATGTATATGTGTGCTTGGGTTTCACACCCAAACTATCCTGCAAATTCCTCATGGTGATTCATAAAGTGATTAACACCAGACTGAATAGGGTTATTGAGTATCAGTCTGAATTGTCAGATGGTTTATGATTCAGCGGGGGGGAGGGGGGGCAAAAAATACAGTCTTGATCAACAACATTTCATATTCTTTACCCTTATTAGTTCAACTAAGTTTCTTAATAGTAACTGGCAAACTACATCGGTTCAGAAGCACACACTGTGAAACACTCATACCTTGTAATTTCTGTAACTAATCCTAGGATTTCCAGGAGTAAAAAAAAAACTCAGGCCTAAGCTATAGTTGACAGTCCCATATCATTTATATGTCTGTGCTGTTGCTGACAGAATATTAAAAAAAAAAAAAGAGAGAGCCTATGTCTGCTGTGCCTGTCTCAGTTTTTTGCAGTGCAGTAATGTGTTCTACTTCATTTTTATTATTATTATTTTTAAGCAAATGAAAAACTGCAGTGCATCTGACCAAATATTTCCTCATAAATGACTGTTTCCCCTTAGCTGTGGGCTGTTTGGGCATTATAGTCCTTATTTAGGCTATATATCTAGCTGTTCAGAAAACATTATTGGGATCATAACTTCTGTTACTGACAGGTGAATTGGGTGCTGATGATAAATGAGGTTTTTCTTCTTTGTTTGCATTTTAGCAAAGCCCAGCCTTTTCTCCAGGAAATAATGCATTCTTGGATAATTTGGTTTGGTTATAGATAAGACCCAACTTCAACTTGTTTTTAGCACTTACTGGGCTGCAGGAGTTGAATCTCAACTACAGAGCTTGCTTGATGATGACAAAGCTTACTGTTCGTTTCAGAAATGCCAAATGCATTTTTTATTTTCTTTATAGGTGTTTTTGGTTTGGTGTTTTTTGTAAGCTAAGGACAAATAGGAATTTATCTCAAGAGATGCAGTTTTGGTAGACTTGAGACTTCACTCATCCTAAAGCAAAATCTTCTACAGACTAATTGTAATGGCATATTGCAAAACATAACTTGCAACATGACTGTATTTATTTCTACCTAAGAAAAAAAGGAACTTGGCTATTCAAGACCATTGAGTCACCATAGGTTGAACTTCCAAGAGAACTGCGGTGAACACTGAAAGTGTCAGTTCCTTTGTTCATACATCATGAACAATACTAAATTTTAATAAAAATGAAGAAAAGAAAAAGACATCATCCATACATATTCTGTTTTAGGAACTACTGAGGTGCTAAAAGCTGTTGCAGCTGTGATTTTAAAATACAGAATAATAGGAAAAATACATAGCTGTTCTTGAGTGTACAACGTGTCACTTTCCAATAAGTCCATAAAGACTTAGTTCCAAACTTTATATGCAACTTTTCCAAATCATTTACTCTTTTTTTTTTTTTTTTAGCATTTTAGAGGGCAAAATTTATATATTTTTGTTCAAAAAAGGGCCACAGTCTATCTCCGGGGCCTTGAAATAAATCATCAGTCAGCTAGGTCTGTTGTGGCAGTTGAATGTGTACCTTTCGGGGAAAAATGCTTCATAAATAAGTAAGTTGAAAGAGGGTAGAACTTCGTTCACTTGCACACAACCATCTTCAAGCGCTGTCTTCATACAGTAGCTGAGGAACAGTAGAGAGATCATAACAAGGCTGAGCATATAATTAAAAGGTTACTTTGGAAAACATTTGTTTTGTGCATTGAGCTGTACGTTTGCTTTTAGTGTTGCGGTTTTTTTGATAAAGTGTGTCACTCAACCGAGGGGAACAGAGTGCTTTGTAAGCTCCTCGGAAAAGCTTTTCAAAGCCTTGTAAGCACACTGCAAGAGAAAAGACGCAGACAGACCTGATGCTCGTGAACTAGTGAACCACAGCTGAGAACCAAAAGGCAGTATGAGGAGTTGAGCAAAGAGCAGGAAATCTAATGGGGACGAAGCAGGTGTGCATCAGTGCATGGTGCCTGGGAAGCAGCAGGCCTGCTGGTCCCAGGTGGGAGATACACAGCCACGACCTGAGGCTGAGAAGCTGAGGCCATGACCTGAGGCTGAGAAGCTGAGCAGTGGGTAGTAGAGCAGGCTCGTCTTCAGGTTCCTGCTTCACACCTAGCTTCGCACCTAGCTTCACACCTAGGGACCGCTGTGACCAGCGTGTGCAAACAGCAGTAAAAGAGATGGCGAAAGGGTGAACAGTGAGGCCACAGGCAGTGCTCAAGCCAACTACAGCTGACACAGTGATGATGGTGACAAGCCACACACCACGGTGCCTAGTGCTATCCAGAGCAACTTCCCCAGCGTACTGGCGGCCTCAGCGCAGACACAGCCCTGTGGAGGGGGTAGCTGTCCTGGGGGAGGCTGCACAAAGTGGCTGGAGCTCTTCCTTGAGGCTGGGGCTGTTGTCGAGGCTGCAGCCTCACCTGCAGGAGCTGTGCTCTGGGCAGGCCCCTGAGCAGGGTGAGCAGGCTGGGTGGTGTCCGGAAAGGCCAACAGGAGCCAAAGGTACTTTGTGGCCATCATAGAAGCAAGGACACCCAATCCCCCAATGCATGTAAGGAGGGGAGGATCAGAGGTAATGCTTAAGCAGGGGGAGGACTGATTTGTGTGAAATTAAACAAATCTTTTTCTCTAGCTGCAGATATTTACTTGGAGAACCGTAGTGCCTTTGCAAAAAGTTGGAGTGAGTTATTGAGGGATACACCTACCTGTGCCACTGGAGCCACTGATGCTAGAGAAAGTGACAGGTAGCAGTAGTCAGCAACTTGCTTCTGCAAAGGGCTTGATGGCACCCCCTGCCAGTCGGATCTGTTGTTTTGGGAATTTTTCCCTGCCTCATCCTATCTCTAGAACAGTGTTGAGAGGCTGAGGCTGTCAGGCTACTACTTGTTGTTTCTCACCTGTGCAGACCTAGAGACATTGGAGGGGATCTAGAGTGACTGCAGGACTTGGGTGTCAGCAGAAGGATGTGGGAGTCACTGGGCCTCACCTCAAGTTCTTTTTCATGACCAAATGTGCAACAATAAACAAAAGGAAAGGGAAGTCTGCAGTCACAAAGCTATGAGATCACTGCATGGCAGGAACATGGTAGGGTTGCACTACTGGAATGATACAAGGGATGAACACAAGTTTGGCCAGCAGGTGGGAAAGAGAAACAGAGGATTTCATAAATGGGTAGTTTGAACATACAGAGCCTAAATGGAATAGGAGACGTGACAGACCTATTGAGAGCTTATTGTCAGGGATAAAGCGGAGGTCAACAAAGGGGATATTGTGGTAGGCACCTGCTACAGACCGCTTGATCAAGAAAAGGAAGAGAATGAAGCCTTCCTTAAATAATTTGAAGAAGTGCCCTGACTGCATGCTGTGGTTTTCATGGGGATTTTTTAACAACCTCAAAATTGCCAGAAGAGCAACAAAACAAGAAACAAGCAAGCCAGGAGACTCCTGGGTGGTGTCAAGGACAATTTTTACTTGAGTGCTGGACAGGATTTTGGGGGGATGTGTGCATACTAGGGGGGGCACACTAAATCTGCTGCCCAGCAATAGGAACTGCTCAGATGTAATACCCAACACTAACCTTGGCTACAGTGACTATGAGATGAGCAAGTTAAAGATCTGAGGGCAGAGATAAGTAGCTGAGTAATAACCTTGCACTTTGGGAAAGTGAACTGCAGCTTGTTCAGGGATCTGTTTGGCAAGATCCTATGGGAGGCTGTCCTGTGCCATAGAGAGATCAGGAGAGCTGTCTGCTTTTCAAAAGCGTTTTTCCCACGGTGCAAGAAAATGAGTAGGCATGGCAGGAGGATAGACTGACTGTCGGGAATGCCTGGCTGAACTCAAATGTGAAAAAGCGCGTGGAAGATGGGAGTGAGGATGGGCTGCAAAGGATTGCTTAAGGAAGGTGCACAGACATACGGGAACAGCATAAGGAACATCAAATTTTGGTTGACACTGAAAATAGCAAGGGATGTGAAGATAGTGAGCAGTTTTTTTTTTTTTTTTTTTTTTGCAAGTGGGACATCAGCAAAAGGACAAATCAAAGAAAAAGAGGACCTGCTACTGAATGGAGTAGGTGACTTAGTGATGAAGGTTAAAAAAAAAAAATGAGGTACTGTTTATTTTTCACTTCTGACTTTACTGACAAAGTCTTGCTCAGGCTTCTTTGAAAGGTCATGGTGATTAAAGGTTATTCCTGATGACTTGAAAAAGGAAAACATTACATCTAGTTTTTAAAAAGGTGAAGAAGAAATTACAGACCAGTTGGCCTCACCTCAGTCCCTGGGAAATTTGATAGAAGTCCTAATGGCAGCCATTTCTAAGTACACAAAAGATGACTGATTTCAGAACAACCGAGATGGATTTATGAAGGACAAATTATGCCTGACCAATGTGATCACTTTCTGTCATTAGGTGATTGGTTTGAATAACAGGGGATGTTATTTTCCTTGACTTTAGCCAAAGACTCCCATAGCAAATATGTAGCCAAATTGTGGAGAGGTGCAATACAGAGGTGCGAGAAAATTACTTTCATATGGTTCAAAGGGTTGTGAAAGTTGGTGGTGGGTTGAAATCCAGGTGGTGACCAGTTAGAAGTGACATTCCTCAGTGCTGAATACCAGCAAAGCAGATACTGTTTTATGTCTTCAACGGTAAATAGGATGTTAGGCAGGACTGCATCCACATCACATTCACAGATGGTGTCAAATAGTTGGTAGCAGGTGATTTGCAGGCCTGCTGTTCAGAGGGACCAGTAGGATGATGATGGGTCTGACCTGTGGAGGGCTGAGGCTGTTCAGCCTGTAGAAGTGAAGGCAGAAGTGTGGGGTTAAACTGTGGTGTTCTGCAGTTATTGGGATCATCTGGAAAACAATCCTGGACTCTTTTTGAGGCACTTGGTGAAAGGACAACAGGCAACAGTCAAATTACATTAGGAGAAGTTCCAGCTGCATGGATACAATAAAAAAATCACCAGGAGAATGTTCCAGGAGTGGAGCAGGTGCCCAGGGAGATTGCACGTTCTCCGTCCTTGGAGATTTTCAAAATTCAATCTGACAGGCCATGAGCAGCTTGATCTAGCTTTGAAGTTAGGTCTGTTTTGAATGGGAGGCTGGACCTCTAGAGGGCTCTTTCAACCTAAATAATTTCGTGATTCTACTCAAATGGGCCTTTACATGGAAGATTAGTTACTATGGGGATAGATAGACTCAATCTGGCTGCCACTGTGCATGCAAACTGCCTTGTTTGCATGTAGAAACAGTTTTGTTACACTATTTATCTATGCAGATGTTCATGTACATGCTAACTATCCAGCAGAAAAAGGCCATCATTTGCAAATACGGTAGCTTAATGACGACCCTAGCTTAAGGTTTTTAACCCTAGGTGCTTGAAAGAATCTCATGGAAAATATGAATTTATAACCTAACTGGATTGTGCACTGCGTAGGTAACAGCAGCTGACCCTTATACTGGATCTATCTAAGTTTAAAAACAAGCCATACGGTTGTTTTTCAGTTTCTTAGCAGCTTTAATTCTGTGTTAGTGTGCTTTTTTTTTTTTTTTTTTTTTTTTTCTTTTTTTCTTTTCTCAATTGCTGAAATGCTATGGGGAAACCACAACAGATACAAGGTACTAAAATCAGGTCATTTGCACAGTTCCCCTGTAGAAGTATCACATGCCTTCATAGCAAGAAGAGGTGCTTCAGCTCTTTTTGCTCCGAAGTGGAAAAATTTCCACCTCATGTTTACAAGATTGCTATTTCAGCTACCAAATGTCCTTCAGGGAGGGCATGCTGCAAGTGCACCACTAGGAAAGTCACCGTGTGTGGCAGAGCTGTGTTTCCAGTTGGATTTGTGGCTAGGTGGTTGTGGCAGAATCACTTTGAAGTGATGTTCTTGTTATGTTTTGGGCATACAATTCTGGTGCTTGGTGCTAGGCTATGTGATGAAGGGTTCATCTCCGCAGCTGGAGGTTACGGCAATCCTCCACCTGGGCCACTCTCATCCTGCAGCTCCTTTCTCAGGAGCGGGCCTGTAGGGCTCAACACCCTGCAGCCACAAACTCCCGCAGACCCCTTAGAAGAGGCCTTGCAGCCACATAAATTCTCCTGCTTGGGGTGTGCAGCCCTCCCAGGAGGTGAAACATGGCTGGGAAATGCTGAGGGAGGAGAGAGGGTGGTGAAGTCCCTTCAGGTTTTCCTTTTATGTTGGTGACTGTTAGGTTATGGGATTAAGGCTCAGCTCTGTGAGCAACGATACTGAACTGGAGCCCCCCAAGCCTCCTGCCACATCTCTTATCCTCAGGGCTGATGCTGGAGAGTCACCATCCCACGGTCCCCCAGCGGAGCCAATGGGAGAGGCTCTCCCTTGGGCCACCTCAGAGGCTGGGGGACCTACAGGGCTGTGGGCTCAGGCAGGAGAATCTGAGGAGTGCACAAGGACCTAAAGGGGCAACGGGGAGAGATCATGCTGGTTTGGGGGAGCAAGGAACCCCTGCGGCTTGCAGCTGGAGAGGCCCACACATGGCTGTGTTGGGCCCAACTCTGTGCTCAGCTGCTGCAGGCCTTGAGCCAGAGCAGATGGACAGCAGGGCTGGGTCTGCTGAGAGACCGGGCTGAGCAAACTTGGAAGGAAAAGGCACCTGTATGGTGCCAAGTGGCTCGAATGAGTGACTGATGTGTAGCGATTCATGTTTTCATCTCCTTCCAACTGCAAAGTGGGAGAGCTGTGCTCTGTTTGTTAAAAGGAAACTGATAACCTTGAAAATCAAAGGAAAAAGTTTTGAAAAATTCTGAGCAAACCAAGAAAAAATTACAGTATTCTGGTTTTCAGAAAAAAATAAAAATAAAAATCCTAGAGTTTTGAATTACGTACACTCATACTTCATAGTTTAACACATATTAGTGGAAGAAATAGGAAATTTAGAAAAAAATCATTAAGGAATAAATTGTGGATTTAAGAAACGTCTTGCGAATAAAAACAAGACATGCCCCCACTCAGTTATTGCAAGCGTAGCACTGTCAAAGTAGTATTCCTCAGTTACACCCAGTCAGTATGCTGAATTAATTAAGTCTTTAAGGAAATTTTAAGTTAGGCACCTGAATACCTGGTAGACAAATCTGGGAAAATCTGGATTTTGAGCTGGTTTTAGCACTGCAGGTCCCTTTAAGGAGTGTTTACAGCTGTAGGATAGTGCTGGCATCAGAAATCCAGGGTTCCTGGAGAGAAGTAAAACCAACTTTCATGGGTCTCTTCCATGAAATAATTTCAAATTCTCAAATACATTCTCTTCCCCTAGTTTCTGGTTTTAATAAATGTGTGCTAATTTGATGGTACATATTTTGATGGACGTTAAAGTACCAGTCAAAAAAATAAATGCACTGGGGCCATAGGCCTCATCTAAGTTGAGAAATTAGTGTAGAATAAATTAATGTTATGTTAGCTCACAGTAGCTGTTCCGCTCTGAGTACAATGTGTGCATGCTCATTTTCATTAAATATCAGAATGCTTTAAGCTAAACTGTGGAAAGATACAAAGGAGACCAGAGAAGTATTAAGAATATGTGCAGAAATGAATACCAAGTATCATTTTGAAAGAACTCAAGCTAATCTGGTTTACACAAAGAAAAAGAAATCAAACACATACCCAAGAACTGAGAGACCAGTACAAGGAACAATGAAGGTGAGAGGGCAATTGGTGGTAGCAGAGAGCAAGTAAAATGGTTTGAACCAAATGAGTGCCAACAGCCAGCACATGAGAGACATGGCTTGGTGCAGGAAACTCTCTTTACGCTGCTGAAGCTGTGTTCCCTTCCATGCAGGACATGACCATGTTTATGATAGTTAAGCAGATATCAACTTGGGTGATTTAGAGTGGTGAGCTGCAGGTGTATAGATTAACCCGAGTTAAAAATTTTAAAGTGTGAAGAAATAACAACAGTGGGTTAGAGACTGACTGCAAAGAGCATTCTGTTTTTGAAGTAGAAAGTCAGAGTCCCTTCTGTAAACAAAAATTTAGGAGGTGGACTTAGGTTTTGACTCTAGCCTGTTATTGTAGGGGATGTGATGGAAAATACGTTTGTTGGGAAAAGATGAAGAATTACGTGCCTGTAGAAGCCCATGTAGACCATAGCTCATGCCAATTGGTGTTTGTTTGTTTGTTTTTGGTTTGTTTGTTTGTTTGTTTTTTTAATAACAGAAATGCCTTGTGACCCAACAGCTTTACGGGCTGAAGGTGCACAAAGCAGGCACAGCTTATTTGCTGTGCCAACTGTGCAGACAGCTGCTCTGCTCTTGAAAAGCATGATCTTTGGGGGCAGCAACACAAACATCACTGACTCCCCTCTCCTTGTCAATGGAGGGAGTAGAGCTGCAGAGGGCCTCTTCCTGTGCCGCAGCACCTTCACCAACACCGTCAGCAGCAAACAGTTCCACCCTGCCTTGAGCTTTGGCTTTGCCGAGCAGCTGAAGCTTGGGAGCACTTCAGAGAGTAGAGCCTGAGACAGGGGCTGTTTTCTCTTTCTGTGTCTGCTTTTCTCCCTTTGTTTAAGACTAGCGTTGAAGCTTCATTTCAGATTTAGATCTAAGTGAAAGTTAGAAAGCATGACAGAACACCATGCGCCTCATTCAACATCCTCTCTGTACCCAGTGGTGACCATTGCCACTCCTTCACAGCGCCAGCTTTGTACCAAAGGCTTGCATCTCTGCAGTACAGCTACAGACCTGAAAGAAAAATGGGGTCACAAATATAGGCCAATTACCCATACATCACGGAACAGGAAATCTTGCAGAACTGCCTTTTTCTTTTTCGTTTGCTCATCTCCCAGTGTGGTGTGCTCTTGTGGTCTTTGAATTAAAAAAAAAAATAAATTAAAAAAAGGATGCATCCTGACTCATGCTTTTGTATAACCATACTGTTACTGATCACTGAGGATCTGTTGGTTCTGGGAAGCAAACTGAAGACTGTCCTGTTGCGTGGTTGTTTGCAAGAAATAGTATCTATATATTTTGTGACCACTGCTGTGCTTTTAATCAGGTTAGCTATTTTTTTTCTGCACAATAGAACTGAAGTCTGCTAAGGAGTTAATACTGTTAATTGATTCTCAATTTGTGTTGTCTTAAGGGGTTGGGGAAGTGAAATAAAACAAACAGCATCAACAGGTAGGAACATGAAAGAGATCATCCAGATCAAGCATGCCTAATCAGTTGGAGCTTTCTTTCTCTCTTCTTGATTCCAAAAGTATAGGAGTTGAGAAGCTGAGCTGTGGTAAGCTGACCACACAACAAAAGACAAAGTGCTTTCTTGAGTAACTGTTGTCCCCTTCCTCCCCCTGATTTTGTTTGTAAACAGAAGGTACAATCTAAAACCACAGAAGTCTATTTTTTGCTACCAGACGGGGCATGCAGTTATCTGGAATGCTCCTTAGCAAACTACAGCCATTATTTTAACAAATATGGTATTTCACGGAGTATGATTCTCCCACTCAAAGCTGTGGAAGTGCAGAGAAATCACACAATGGAGAATTAGTTGGGGCTTTTGGGAAATCAGTTTTGTCACTCGGAGTATTGCCCATCAATGTGAAGTGCTGGGGGGGGGGGGTGCGGAATGTCCCCACCATGCACTTTGGACATGAGGTTGCACCGGGTGAGGGGAATTTAATGGCATGGTGTTAAACTTGCCTAAGTGACTGAGTGCAGGAACACTGACATCTCTGAGAATCTTATGCTAACCTCTACCTGTGGAAAACTGTAAACTAGATGAAATTAAACAAGGACAAATTTGTATCCAGTCTCAGTTGGAACCATAACAGAGGGATAATGGACAGTGGAGGATTTTCTGCTATATATTTGGAGCCTGGAGGGTCAGTGTTGAGGCAGTGCTGAAGTCTCTGTGGAACAATGATGAGACACATTTGGGCTGCATGGTTCAGAGCCTTCCTTGCTCTCAGGTTTGTACAGTGGTGTTAGCAAGAGGTTGGGATGTTCTTTCTTCCCCTTAGTTTGATGGGTCACAAGAAGGTGAACCACACTGTTCTCAGAAATGCCATCTGTATTCATCAGTCCTGAGGCCTCAGACATACTGGGAACTCAACCATGATAAGCTCACCATAGGTAGCCACAAGATGGTGGCTTAAAAAGTCCCTTGACTGTTTCAAGCTCCTTCCCATTGCATACTGTCTCTTTCCTTTCTTATTTTTTTTTGCCAACTTTGTTGCCTTCATTCTCCTCTGTTTCCTACTGGATCCCTCTCTCTCCGTTGTTGTCCCTGCATTGTCCCTGCTCATCTCACCTCCTCCTCAGCTTCCAGTTGGTTTCTGCAGAGCAGCACACCCCCACCAGCTCCTCTGCTCCTAGCACTAGGAAAAACCACTTCTGTCCAAAGATGGTATGAGGAAGGCCCTTAGGCATCAACCTGCATCTCCAGCATTGCAAGGTACATTCACAGCTCTTCCACAGCCTTCATGGGTGACTCTGGCTAAGCTGTGTCATGTTTCTGTGTGTCAAGTCCTTGACTGTTGAACATGGATGGATGGTGCAAGCTGGCAGCTTGTCAGACCATATAACTTGTAAAGTATGATACATCCCCGAGCAGCACTTATGCTTCCTTCCAGGTGGGCAGAATCACCATCTTCCTATCCAGCCTGGGTCTATGACCTGTCAATAACACTCAACAACTCTCTGGAAGTGAGACAGGTTGAAGCTGGCCCACTTGTTCACTCTGGAGTAGAGAATGCTTGGTTTTCCCCTATTTTCTTCCCCTCTAAAATCCCTTGAGACAAAGACAACCTAAAAGAAGAGGTATTTTATAGAGTCTGCTTTTAAAGTACTGCTTTTGGAGTCTCGACTCTGAGCAAAACCTGTAGGTATATGCTAGCTCATACTCAGAGTGTAGTTCATGAAGTGAGCAAGGAGTCCTGCATTTCTGGTGGTACATTAAAGCTTTGGGGAGGGAGAAGAGTCAGGAATCAGTCAGTCTGAGAGGTTAAGCTTTCAGGAGCATCAGCTAGGCAGGAATAGTCACCCCAAAGACATGCTTAGAGATCCTAGTGCAGGGGCAGTGCTTCAGACTAGTCTGAAGTTCAAAGCATTTGGGTGGGATGGGAGCAGAAGAGATCTGCCCTGAGCGAGGAGGCTGGTAAATGGCCCAGGAAGGAGCTGCTGCCTCCAAGAGCTTCAAAGCCTTGTCAAGAGTACTGTGAGGGGGATCAGAGCAAGACAAAGTGAGGGTCTTGGATGCTAGGTACTCTTACACAGACTGAAAACCATTCTGGGCCTTGTAGCAAGGAGAGCAGACAGAGAGAAGATGAAAGATATTTAGTGTAGGATGTTACCGCCTCAGATATAACAAGATAACAAGGGAGGCAGTGAGCAATCTCTGCACTTATGACTATTAAAAGAAACAAGTCTGATTCTAGTCTTTCCTGATTATTAGAAAAACGAGATTTGAACTTTAACAAAAATCATCTGAAGCCCTCTCCAAAACAAAGCAGCCTGAGTACATGGCTTCTAACAAACTGTACTCTTACAAATATTCTTTCTTCTTTTTTCAAATAGCAATTTCTTCTTTAACATGCGAAGAGGGGAGCTTTTAAGACTAAAACCCTGTGCTGCCCTCAGTGAGGTGGCATCTTCTGCATTAGGAGCTCAAAATAACTTCTAACCACACACCTCCTGTTGCTTCTTCAAATCTTTCAGTCTAACATTCCGTCTTGCCTTTTACAGTCTTTGTTGCACTCAGCTATGATGGAAAATGAAAATTAGTGAATACAGAAGTTACTTCAAAGTCATAAGAAAACCTAGGGGGAGAACTGCAGAAATACTGGCTTTCCTACACACCTTTTGCTGCAAGCTGGAAAGGCCTCCCACTTACTCTCCATTCTCCCCACAATACTTCATCTGTGCCTAATCAAAATGCTCTATAATCCAACCAAAATTGGAATAGGAAGTATCAGGAGGCCAGGAAGACATCAGCTCTCATGATATTTCATGCACAGCTTACCAGATGTCAGATCCCCCATCTAGGATTGTTCTGAAATCCTTTGATCCTTTGTACCAACTCACCTCAGCTGAAGATCTGGCCCTTGGCTCCCAAAGTGCTTAATGAGGCAAAATCTACTTTACATGTCTGACAGTTTCTCTCCAGCTGTTTTTTGGCATGGCCTCCTGCTCAGCCTCAGCACACGCGGTTACACGGCTGAGGGGAGGGGGCAGCCCTGAAATTCAACCTTTCCCTTACCTGGTAATGTCTTGCCCTGAGAAGTGTCTACCTGAATAATGAAACATTGCTGCTGATGAGCTACCAGCAAGGAGATAAATTACTATTGCAATACCCTACCATAATGAGAATTTGTTTTTGAGTAATTAACCCTGCCACTGGTTCCACTTCCATAAGGTCAGGGGAACTTATGATTTCTGAGGTGTAGTTCACAAATGTTATCAGACAATTGCATCTGAGTGACACAAGACATGAATCTAGTAATTACGGTATAGCTCCTTTCATAGTTACTCTTCAGTAATACCATTAACTAGGGCAATGCAGTTTGTTCTCTTTCATCATATTTGTTTGGATTATTTTTTAAGCATTCCCCTAGCATTCCATTCAGGACTTCCAGGTAACTTCTGGCTGAGCTGGCAGCAAGCCACCCCTCCCTTGTACTGCTGAGGTATGGTGTTTATCACATAAAACTACTGGGAAAATTGCAGCAAAAATCTTTGATTAGTGGGAGCTCTTTGCCTGTTTTAAACATACTAAAGCATTAACAGCAAAGGTTCTTGACTAAGGGTGCAAGCCAGGGTGTGCTAGAAGTGGCATGGGTTAAGTTGGTCGGACAGCTCTGGCAGCATCTGAAGGGAAACAAACCTCTCTAGTCCTGCTGCCTAGGACTGGAGGGCTGGGAGGTGGTATGACACTTTTCTCTTTTTCAACCAGGTAGAATAAGACCTAGAAGTCTCTGTACTGCTTGTGTTGGACCATTGATGACAAGGAAGCAGGTTTTCCCCCCACTCACAAAAAAACAGTAGATAAACCTTGAGACACATAACATGTGTGTATATCAAATCGGAATAAGGAAAACAACCCCCTGGACAAATCCTGGCTGAGCTGCATGAATTCAAACATGAAGAGTGCATCCCGTGATGGAGCCAGGTGATGGAGATGTACTCAGAGATCTGGCTTGACAGTGGTGCCAATCTTGCTGTCAACATGTCAGAAACCTCTCACTGTTGGATGGGGAGAAGGGGGCTCCTGAAGCATGGTCTCCTCTGCTCTCTGTGTTCCCAGGTGTGACCAGCACACACCACATGTTGTGCTCTGTGAAGAAGAACCAGACCAGGGTGAGGCCAAGGGACCATGTCCAGACTTCATGCATCTCTGGGTTAGTGTGGATGGCCCTCAGCTACCTGGGTGAGACCTCTGCTCTTGGCTGCAGAAGGAGTGGCAGTGGGAAGGACAATTCCCAGCAAGGAGGACCTCTTATTCACAAGCAGAGGAAGGGGAGGCAAGGCAGACCCACTTCTGTTTAAGGTCAAGGTCTGGGTCTTTCTGTTGGCTTTTGCCTGACCCCTAAAGGAGTTGGGTCCATTTACTAAACAAGGGGAAAATTCTCACTTAAAAGAGAGACAGAAATCAAGGAACCATTTACAAGTTTGCATTCTGTTTTGTTGTTGTTGTTGTTTTGTTTTTAATCGTTATTATTTTTTAAATTATATTATTTTTAGGTTTTTGGTATGATAAGTTAGTCTGCAAGATAGTTCTTGTGACTTGTTTGCCTTACTGGTTAGGGCACTTAGACTTGGCACCAGAGATTGAACAAGGAGCTGCCACGTACCATACAATAGGACAAAAAGTGCAAAGCAGCAGCAGCTCTGCCTTGATGCCTGCGAGCAGGTAGAAGGAAACAAACAGTTGGACCAGGTCTCATTTCAGCACACAATGATCAGAGGTATCTGAGGAGAAAGTGAGCATTGAAAGAGGGAGAGGAATACAGTGCTATGATGTGTGTATATTGTGCCTGTAAAATAATGAAAGAACAAGATTGCTGGCCCAAATATTCCCAGCTGAGACCTGATCCTGAATTGAAATCCAATGCAGGGGAAATATGCTGGGGCATGGTAAGATCAGTTCCTCCCTGTCCCTCTTTGCAGGAGGAAGCAGACAGAGCCACAACTGCTTTGCATGAGGACACAGAGACCAGCCACAGAGACCAGCCACAGGAAGCAGCTGCAGATCGTGGTGAGGGCATCCTGGCTAGTACCTTGGTGGTGATTCCTAGGATGGGCATGAAAGCTTCAGGGCAGTGAGAGCCCACTGGAGATGAATGATAGACCAGTGAAACTGTTGGTGTCTGCCAGCCCTGGTCAACTAACAGTGAGGAAGCTGCAGTGAAACAGGAAGTGGTTAATATTAGCACACTTTCCCAATTCTCAATGGTGGACACAACCAAAACATCCTGTGGAGGAGGGAGCATGTACAGCCAGCATTTGCCAGCTGTCTCAAGTGTGTTCTCACAGACACCCTTCCTTTATCCCTTCAGTAAAGAAAAACATGTCTCTAATGCACAAAATATTGTGAAGAAATAAGTAAGGTGGTTGGGTGGGCATCTAAAGCAGTCCATCTGCCACATGGGGTGGTGAGTTTTTGACTAACACAAGCATGTGCTTTTCCCAAGAAACAAGTCACTTTCTGACTTGTCAGCTGGCTGACAGAGGGCTTACCTTCCTGAAGTGGCCAACCAACCCCTCCAATTTGTCTTTATGATTGGGAAAATCACATTCCATGGGCTCAAAAACATGCACTGCATCTTGGTCCACTGAAGGACTGAAAGAAACCTTGTTTGAGCTGTACCCACCCCACCCAGAGTCTGCATATTGTGCAGGCACGATTTCATATGTCATTCTTCCATTTTAGCATTTGTAGCTTTGGGTGGGAGTCAGGATCACAGATGCCTTAAAATTTCCATAGTAAGCAACCAGTTACATCATTAGATATATAAGCACCTTTTAAATGCTAGCTTTTAGCTCTTAGTCAAGCTATGAAGGCTACAGCTGTGGAAACAGAGGTGACTGGGGCATTCCATGGTGTGGGGCTCTTGTAAAAACAGTCATATAAAGAAAGTACAGCTCTAAAAGAAATCAGGTCAATGAATTCAACACACTCAGGTTGAAATGTCAGTGCTTGGGAGTATAGACTGATGACATGCTTTGAGAAATTACTTTGGTAGTTTTTTCAATGAGACATGAAACAGAGAGTGCGCGAGTAAGCGAGCAAGAAAAAAAAAAAAAACATACCGCAAAGGTATCATCTAGCTACAGCATCAAAAACATAGAAATTATGTCAGTGACTGCATATGTAGCTCTTCTTTTCTCTTTGCCTGTTTTTTGCAGCATTTCTGATATGGAAACCCACTCATTCTCCGCAGCCTAATGTAAATTAGTCATACGTTGGCAGACAATTCAGCAGAATGTTTTTCAGGGGACCATTTACCTCAAATGGCAGCAATTATTTGGAAATGTTTTGTGATATTTTGTGTTTTGTAGCAAAATACTTCATTAAAAAATTCAGATCCATTTTTGCAAGAAACCAGCTTTAAGAGCCAGTTTCTTAAACCAGCTTTTAACCACGCTAAAGAGTTGTTGCTGTGTGAAGTGTGGTGGTGTAATGGCATATTTTGTAAGTGTTGCTGTAACATGTGCTAGGTTTCACAGTTTCATTGACTCAGTTAGGGTCAAAGAGTAGTGTAATAGGTACTTCTGATATGCACATCTCCAATGGGGAGACATGACCAGAGAAAAGGGCATTTACAATGAAAGCAACTGAGAAAATCTCTGGGTGATGTACAGGTGTATGCAAAGCATTGCAGAGGTGGTGGAGAATAAGGGACTGGGACTGCTGCTACTCTCTTCCTTGGGATTTCAGGAACAAACATGTAATTTCCAATCAACATAATAGTTTATCATGGGCAGACAAAGTAGATAATTCAGATTACGGGTTCCTGGCTTCTTCAGTCAATTGTCCCTTGTCTGTTCATCACTGTGTAGCTTCCTTACCTCTATGGAAGCATGGGGGATGCTTTCACCAGAAATGGTTCTAAAATCTCTAAAAAGATAAAAGGTTCTAAAAAGATAAACAGCTGAAAGGCTATACTAGGAAACAGGCCAACACAACATAATTCAGGTAAAACTGAATGAGTAAAAACTTAAATGAGTAAAACTGATACAAAATGCTCTGCTCAAGATGATTCTTAATGGAAAGAAGCATTATTTGAATAAACCATATATATATATATATTTCATTTAGTATGCCTTTAATTATCTCAGAAATATTTTGTTAATAAAATGAAATGTATTGATGCTGCTCTTATGCCTGATGTAAGTTGTTGTTCTCTGTGAATTCTGGTCCTTTTCATGAGACTTTAGACCATGGAATGACATTACTCATTGCCTACTTTCTCTACCCTAAACTAGGACATGTAATCAGATAAATAACCTCACCCTACAAAAGAGAATAAAAGAATGAGCAACCATATATTAACTCACCTGTGCCTCTTGGTGCTTTTTCTAAACTGGTATTTTTGTCATCCAAGCTTCCATCAAAAGAAACACCATTTTTTGATTAAAACTTTCATTTCCATCAGAAAATAAAATATATTTTAACCAGCTTTTCTGAATCCAGTGATTATCCATGAGAGGACACGCTCCTTATGCTTCTTCCTAACAGCCACAGCAGCTCAGCTAGGAGATGGGCGGGCTGCAACAAGCAATGCTGCAGTGAAGCAGAGGAGCACTCTGAGTATGACTGTGCTCCTCCTTCAGAAAATTCCCATTTCATTATAAGAAGAAATCACCTGTGATTCTTTACCATCTTCACATGAACCACAAACTGGTTCCCATCATTTATTTTAGTCCCTCTACTTCCCAAGTGCTCTGTTTACCCTTGTAACCCATTTTATCTCCTGAGCCATATTTGCTCATTTGACTAAACCCTGCAGAAGACCTTGGCAGGGCTCTGTCTTCTCTGACTGGTTTGACAGATGTCCAAGTAACGGAACTCTTGATGGATGCCTGTGCTGGGATCATGTTAGTTCAGTGCCTGACAGGCCATTGTATGTGAGGAGGGCTGCTTCAGACATGAAGGGGTGAATGGAATCAGGTGGTAGTGAGGCTGAAAATATTAACAAAAAAGATTAAAGGGAAATTGAGTTGAGTCGTGCTACAAAAAGTAATGCTGGAGAGAAATGAAGAGGATGGAAACAAGAAATGGAAATAAGAGAAAACTAGAAAAGCCAAAATGCAGAAGAGGAAGAAATAGGGGCACACACACACACAAACCACACATAGAAATACCAAATATAGAGAAATGTCAGAGGGAGCAAAAAGCCAGGGGCAAACAGAAGAAGGAAAGTTTGAAGAAAATAATGAGAAAAAAAAAAAAAAAAGATATAGTGACAATATAGTGACAACATGGGATGGTAATGTTAAAAAAAAATTAAACAGGTCATAGATTATCCGAGTTGGAAGGGACCCACAAGGATCATTGAGTCCAACTCCTAATATAATAGTTAATCGGGTAATATAAAATACCTGAATGTAAAAATATAGTTTACATTTTGTGGTCTGAAAGAATGATGGGGAGACCAGAACCTCAGCTGGTGGCTAGTGTTTTTAATCAGATTACACTGATATAAATTTAACTGAATGAACGTGAAAGCAAGGAGGAACAGAATACAATATATGTGCTGCATCTCTTTTAGAATCATAGAAACATCCTGAGTCATTCCAGAAGAAACACGTGGATCCTGGAATAAATCATAGAGTGGTTTTGTTTTCCTTATCTTTCAATATTTTCTTTCTTTAATTAGTGGTGGCAGAAAACTAACATGTGGTGAGATTTGAAAAACCACAGTAACCATACTAGCTAAACGAGAGTAAATTTCCTTTCAGAGCTCTAACATGTACAAAAGCAAACTACATGTGGGGGCTTCATTTGCATAGCATGCAGATTTTCAAATAGGTGTCTTAAAAAGAAAAAAACCCTTTCCATTCGCCACAGTGTGAAGGTGAAGCACAAAGTGTCTGCAAGGAAGGCTGTCTGGGCTTTGTAACTAGGTCAAAAGAAAATGCACTAAGGAGGTAAGTTGCACCAGCTATCTTTTATTAATTTGGACATTAAGTGGATTTAATTTTTCTCTTTCTGAAAGACTGTTATTCCTGCTGAATTTTGACTATATTGCAGATTAAACATAAGATACATTGAAATTGGAAAGAACATGAGTATGGAAAAAAATGAGCAAAGTTTTTGTAGTGGGTAATCTAAAATTCGGATTTATCTTTTAATGAAACAAGCCATCCCATTACATTGAGTCACATTCCATGAAACAGAGTTGATAATATTTAGTTGCTTCTGAGCCTACGCTGTTAGTTTTCAAAATGTGGGCTGGTGTCTGGAAGAGATGCTGTTTACTATTACTAGTAGAAGACGTGCGTGTTTGAATACGGATTACAATCCTCATGAATTTGGTTGCTGATTTGAAGTCACATCCATTTTTATAATACAGAGGGAATTTCTACTTATATCCCTGTACCAACACAGAAAGTGTTCCTACTCTCAACGTGCTTTTTTTAACAGGATTGGGGCCCGTGTTTCAAAATGTCAGATATGGTGAGCAGGAATCAGTGCTTTGCTTCAGATAGCGTTTAGACAGAAAGTTATCTGTAACCAGGATCTAGGCTGACATATATATCTGTTATTACAAAAAGTATATGCACCTTATCTTATCAAAAGTAGATTCCTCACAGCACTTCAAGGACAGGAAAATTAGAAATGAAACTTATATTTCCTTTTCAAGAAAGTATAGAAGATGCCTTATGAGCCTCATCTGTAGCCCAAATCAGAGGTAACATAGGCAATCTCTGTTACTGCATTTTGAAATGTAAATAACTTAGCGAAACAATGCAAAATTATTTTATATATATATATATATATATATATATTTTAAAGTAAAATCTCTTCTTAGCAAAGATTAACAGAGTGTCCTGAAGTCCTGAAAACTCATGAGGCTTTGATGGTGAAAATTATTATGAATTATGAAATAAATAATACAATGAGGAATACTTCATTATTGTGACTGAGGATGTCTCGAAAGAGTCACAGGATCTGGGCATACTGCCAGTCATCTCAATGCACAAAACCAAAACGCCATGCGATAGTTTTACACCTTCCCCGACATCGCTCATGCATCCTCTCCACTCACATTGCGCTGCTCTCTGATGCTAACCAGTGTCTCGGCTCTACCTGCTGCTGGTCTTCCCAGGCTGCTGAAAAGATGGGTGTCCTGGGTGTGCTGTGAGTCACTGAGCCTGGGTGCCTTCAGAACAATGGGGCAGCTGCCAAGGATACACAAACTGTCCCACAGCGGGCCAAAGGCCCACTCAGTGCCGTGTCTTGCTTGTGAAAGCAGCCAGAGGCAGACACCTAGGGTGAAGAAACACCTGCCTTGTGGTGCTTGTCCAGGGATCCGTGTGCAGTTCTCAGGAATCCACCTTTAGCCAAATTTCCTGGGCTGGGGGCTTCCCGCAGCCTGTTAGGAATAACAGCCTCCATGGACCTATCAGATCTGTGCCTGCCTAATCCCTCTTTGAACTCATGTATGTTTTTCCTCTGTGATATCCAGAAGCAAAAAAATCCCCCAATTTTATCAGTGCAGTGTGATGATATCTTACTTTACGTGATAGCTTCACAGGCAGCGATCTGTGTGCTTTCATTGTGTGACTCAGTAAATAATTATTTTGCATTCATACCCTCCCCAGACTCATGTATCATGTCTAAGTAGTCTCTTTTCCAGGCTGACTTTTTCATCTTTCTTCAGCTAGTTGAAACACACTCCTGATTACTATATAGTATTAATCTTGCCTTGCCATATGCCTTCTGAGAGCAAATGAGCAGAACAACATTGTAGTTGTGCTGTGGGGACCTGGCAGATTTCTACAGAAGTATTAAGTTGATTTCCATTTTCTTATTTCCTCCTTTTCTAATTATTCTTAACAAAAATATCACCCTTTTATGATGTGTTTTGTGGAGATTGAGATAAAGTAGAACAGCCTCCAGACCATTTAGGACATTATAATATAATACCGATGCATTTGAAAAGAAATGGAAGGTCGTAGGCAACTAGAGAAGGACAGATCTCTAAAAGATGTCCTAGGTACCTAGAGAGAAATGGAGTCACTTGTGGTAGTCAGACTCCAAAACTTCATGCCCATCCCATTGCCACAGATCAGCAAATTTTTGACTGTTGCTGCAACCCAGTTCTCTAACTGCAGCTGCTGGCTTGATTTATCAGAATCAGAAAACTGAAAACAGAAATTTAAAATGGAGACAATCTTCATCATCTGCTACAGTTGTTTCTCTTTGCCTTCTATTTTAACACATCTCTGAAATTTAACGAGGTCCATGATGACAGGCAATGATTTAGCCTGAACAACAATAAGAAAGCAATGAAGATTTTTTTTCTCAGCAGTAACAGTCAAAGCATTCATGGGTGTGTCAACATACACACACCTAGGGAGGGAAAAAACAAAATCCTCATTTCAGGGTTTTTAAGGATCTATGTCAAATCACATTTTGACATGGTGCAACATTTCTGTTTCATTCTCTGTGTATGATTTGTGGAAAGCAGTACCATACTTCAGTGGCTAGGGAATCACTGGCATTGTGAAATACACTGTTTTGAAAAAAAATATGAGCATAGCATCTCTCATCCTGTATTTCTTTATGTTCATCTTTCTGTTAAGCTAGGCATAGCTTACAAGGCTATCCGGTGTCTCTAATGACAAAACAAGACTCAACTAAATGCTCACAGACAATTTATGAAATAAGAAATTAGAATGTAATTTTAACTTTATTTTATTTTTCCTCTGCTAACATGAAAATCTAAATTGCATTCAAATACTAAGGACTGAGGTGGGGGAAAGAATATTTACAGGTTTTTAAATTTAGGAATCATAAAATGAGGTATTTTCACGTCTAGTTACAGCTAACTTTAACAACAGACCTGAACAAATCACAGAACCATAGAATGATTTGGGTTGGAAAAAACCTTTAAAGATAATCTGGTATGAATTCTCCCATACCTTCCTCCAGATCAGGTTGCTCAAGACCCCATCCAGCCTGACCCTGAACACTTTCAGGAGTTGGACATGTTTGTACCAAGCAGACAAATACAATTATATTTTCCATCTTTATCTGGGTATTTGCATATTTTATTAGTGGCTCAGGCAAAAGATTTGAATAATGTGCACCTTGATGTATGCCAGTTTCTTATTTTTTCTTCAGAAAACAGTTCTTAGTCAGTTTTGTAGTTAATGCTTGCTCTAATTTTGCAGTTCTTCATGACTTTCAGTGCAACCTCTGCGGAAATAGGCCATCATTCAGGAAGTGTTCTGAGGACAGTGACAATTGACACCTTATCTCTTATGATTCTACTGCTAGCAGCTTGTCTATTTTAAAACAATATCACATTATATAGGTAATTGAATTAGTAAATTACTTGCCTCATGCTTGCATGTCTCCAGCACAGATAAGGTTAAGTATTTTCCTTTACGTAAGAAAGCAGGTTATTGTTATTTCTTGACAGGAGGAAGTGGTAATAATTTCAATTGAACTCTGTACCTTTGACTAATGCTGTCTATTGAGGCTGATTGTAAATGTGCTTGAGACAGCCACAAAAGAATGTAACGGAATCACACACCCTCTTCGATCTGTTCTTCTGACCATTTTCAAATCTGGTAAGTACTAACATAAGATAGTTTATCTGTAATGTGTGGTGAATGTACTAAATCACATGCATTTCTAGGAGTGTGCTTACAATGGTAGGTAATGCTTAAAAAATAATTATTGTTTTCCTCCAAGTGCTGAGAATTTTTTTCCTTATAGAAATCTGTCTTTTTCCTGAGGTTTTTCTTTGGTTCGTCTTTTGCTTGTAGAATTCCAAACACTTTGCACTGAAGAATGCATTTTAGTCTTCTTTTTGAGTTTTTACATACTGCTTTCATAGTGAAAAGAAATGTTAATGTAGATAGAATGGAAAATATTAGGGTAAAAAATACAAGGCTTATATGACATTTAATATGCAGAACCTGAGTGTGTTTGTGTACATGTGCATAGACGTGCCAATATGCAATATACAAAGAATATTAGAACATACCCAACCCTTACACATGTGGAAATTTATTTTTGATAATTGCCTAATACATTAGTGCTAAATAAAGCCATAAATATGCAGATTATAAATTATAAAACTGCCTATTGTAAGACTGTTGGAGAGATTTAATTTATGGTGGGGTAAAGTGCTTAAAGAGGTTCTGATTCACCCTCCTTTGCAGCCAGTGCACCTTCCTAATAACTCCAGTGAATGCTGTTTCAAAATCATAAAAGGAAATCAGCTCAAGAGATTTAAATCAGGTCCTAAATCTGATCTTTGCTATTCTGGTTTCAGTTTGAATCTTTATCTACTGCTCTTGTAGCAACCAGCCTCGGGAAGCTTTTGCTGGGCAGTGGAAGTACTTTTGTGAAGAAATGTGTGACTGCTGGTGTCCTTGTGAATTTCTGTATCACTAGAGAAAGCATGAAGCTCTCCTGTGCTCAGTAGCTTTCTGCTGAGCACTTCTGAGGAGCAGTGAGCCTTTCTTCAGTGCTATTCTGAAGAGGTGTCCTTACAGACCCAAAGAAACACTTGTACTTCCCTTCTTCAATTGTGTTCACCCTGCCTTCTTCTCTGTACACTTTATACTAATGTTTAAGAGTTACTTTGGCAACATGGAATATGGAGCACATTTTTTTTTAGAGAGAATATATACCATCAGGCTCTTTGTATGCTACAACCATGTACATCCTAGAAAGATATTTGTCATTCCTTTTTTTTTTTTTTTTTTTTTTTTTTCCAACAATAAAATAGCAGTTCCTAAAATAATAACCTAGAATAACCTAGACAGGTATCCATTTAGTGCTGACTGAGGAGTTACTGTGCTGACAGCCTGGTGCAAAGGGTAACAGGGACACCGAGAAGGGG
This sequence comes from Anas acuta, assembly GCF_963932015.1. NCBI lineage: Eukaryota > Metazoa > Chordata > Aves > Anseriformes > Anatidae > Anas > Anas acuta. Next base: position 45,026,906 of record NC_088981.1, on the reverse strand, counting down.
GGTGTGTGTCTGCCTGGTGGGGGGCAGAGGAGGGTAAAGCAGCAGATGGAGACTAGGGGTGCTCAGAGAACACAGGCCAGGAACCACAGCCCTAGGTGAACTGTACAGCATCACTGCTTGCTTTATACACCTTTGCACTTCAGAGAGACACTTTAAATTGTTAAAGTTTGCTTCAGAAAGCATTCAAGACTTTCAGGCTGTCGTACACCAGCAGCTTTTAAAAATCAGCTTTGAAACGGTGGCAGAGGAAGCTGGAGTGGTGGGTGAAGGTTTCTTTAAAGGAAAGGAAAGCCAGAGAAGCTGTGATGCTTAGATAACATCATATTGTATGGGTTTCTACCCATCTGAAGACCTGCAATGTGAGCCAGCCCCCTCACATGAGTCACACAGAGTCTGATCCTCCTTACGCCTTTGGACAGTGAGGAGTCTTTAGTTCCTTCCCTCCCCCAGCTTCCTTCTAATGTCTGTACTGCATCTGCCCCACTTTTACAGATTATCAGTCTCTCCCTTTTTCAAAACTCAGGTAATTCCCAAACAGGAAGGGTTTGTAAATATAGACTTAAGATTGACCCATGTATACTTCCTAATTAGCAACACAACTAGTAAAAAGCAGAGAAACTCTGAATTAAACTGACATTCACACTCTTGGCAAATAAAAGGCCAGTCCCTGCTGGTATGGGCAGTTCTCATGGAGCAGGTAAGGGAAAGGAGGGGAAGACTGATTTCATGCAGGGGAATGCTGAGGAGCTAAATCTCCTGCCCCTGGGCTCCTGTGTGAGGTTAAGCGAGTCATTTAAACCCAGCTTTGTGCATGTGGCCACCAATGGTATGTTCCCCATTTTATCCACCTGTGTCTTCAGACCCTGTGGTCTGATTTGCAGAAGTCTGAGCCTCCCTGCAACCAGAGTCAATGGATTTAGTAATTTACGTAACTGAAGTACTGTACTGCATAATGCTAGGCACTACTAAAAGTGATGTTGGGGTGGGGGACAAGTGCCTCGAACTGAACATCCCAAGTGAATACTTACAGTAATTACAGTAATGACTCAGTGCTCTAGTTCCTTCTCTGTAAAACAAAGATAATCACGCAAAAAAAAAAAAAAAAAAAAAAGTTAAATGGTGCATTATTATTACAGAATATAGTAAGGTGCTGCTGTTTTACTGTTCTATATACATCTCAATACACTAATTTACATTGTCATACAAAGTTTTTGAAAGTAAAATGTCATTTGTTCATATTTCTTGTGGTGCAAGGTCAATGTGAACTGAGAATCACATATTCTCATGTATCGCTTATTAGCTCTCTGAATAAACAATCCGTATGTAAGACTGTACTCATAATCATACCCATACCAACCCCATACCAACCATCCACCCTCCCAGCTGCACAAAGTGCTGCAGCGATGTGTGATTTGTTGAGATGCTATCTTGTTGATATAGCTAAAGTGAGATGATTCTTCTTTGAATAACTTGTATTTCCAGTTGTTTTCCTACTTCTCCACATTTCCTGTGCTGCTTTCCCCATCAAACTCTTTCTTTTTTTTTTTTTTTTCTTTTTTTTCTTTTTTTTTTTCATTTTTCAGAAGTCCTCGGAAAGCATTTTGTACTTCTTCTCCACATACATATATATATAACCTTTTCAGAAGTGTACTGGCAAAATGAATATCGTAAGTACTCGATTAACACACTACATCAGTAGATAATAAAGCAATGAACCTGACAGTCCCAGCTCTTTGAGGCTGCTGGTCCAACTGCCATAATTTCAGGAGTGACTGGGTGATGAGAAGTTTCTTACTCAGCAGATTTCACTGAAAATGCATGCAGTTTCTTAGGTTTGTTACTCCTCATTTAACAACCAGTCTGGTGTCTGCATTGCAAGGAACTGCATCTCAGGCTAGCTATCCCAGAATTTAGATTCTTCTGTGATGGCAAATTATTAATTTCTGCATAATGTGTTTAGGGATGGAATCCTTTGGGCCATCCCAAAAGATTATCTCCATGTTTATAGTTTAATTAAGATTTTGTGAACTTCACTAGTTAGTTCTTTTATGTGTGCTCTGCAGTGTTAAACACATTTGTAGTTTGGGCGGGTGGAAACTGTAAAACAGGTAGTACTGGAGGAAACAACGCTACTATGGACTGTCTTAAGAGAAACTTGATATGGGCTTGAAGCTGAGGGGTAGGAAGTGCAGGACAGAAATGTTACAGTTACTATAAAGGAAATGTCACTTCCATTTCAAATCAGCAAAGCCATTACTATATCGTATTTGTATAATGTTGTTACCTATCATCTTTCAATTATATAGAAATTGAGGAGATTTAAAGTGTGATTTAACTTGTGATCTTCTTTTTTTACAGACAGAGTCTAGTGTCACAGAGTATATGTATGATTCAGACTATCCTTCTCAAATTGCACAACCCTGCTCTAAGGGGGAAGTGAGGACCTTCACAAAAGCATTTCTACCAGTTGCATACTCGTTGATTTGTATCATCGGCCTAGTTGGTAACATCTTTGTAGTGATGACCTTTGCTTTATATGAAAGAACCAAGTCCATGACAGATGTTTACCTCTTCAACATGGCCATCGCGGACATACTGTTTGTTCTCACCCTCCCACTGTGGGCAGTGAACTATGCTGCTGACAAATGGATTTTCGGTAATTTCATTTGCAAAATGGCCAGAGGTATCTATGCGATCAACTTCAGCTGTGGCATGCTGCTTTTGGCCTTTATCAGTGTGGACCGGTACATTGCAATTGTACAGGCAACAAAGTCATTTAAACTAAGGGCAAGAACACTTGCATACAGTAAACTGATTTGTTTGGCTGTGTGGGTATCATCAATTTTAATTTCCAGTTCCTCTTTTCTATACAGTGAAAGTTACAACTTCTCTGGCAACAAAACCAAAAATATTTGTGATCACAGATTTGACAAAATGGCCGAAAGCACTATGCTGAAATCACTGCTGTTGTGCCTACAAGTTGGATTTGGATTTTTTTTACCTTTCATATTTATGGTTTTTTGCTATACATTCATAATCAAATCCTTGCAACAAGCACAGAATTCGAAGAGAAACAAAGCAATTCGTGTGATTGTATTAATTGTAGCTGTTTTCCTAGTTTGCCAGGTACCCTATAACATTGTTCTTCTTGTGGCAGCTGTAAATATGGGTAAGATGGACAAATCTTGTGACTCTGAAAAGGCAATGGCCTATGCAAAATACACCACTGAAGCCATAGCATTTTTACACTGTTGCCTGAACCCTGTGCTCTATGCATTTATTGGAGTGAAGTTTAGAAGTTACTTTGTGAAGATAATGAAGGACCTATGGTGCATGAGACACAAGAAATACAATAAACGTGGTTCAAGGACAAATTCTGATATTTATCATTCAAGACAGACTAGTGAAATTCTGACTGACAATGCATCTTCTTTTACAATATAATACAATTTGAAAAATATTATTACTGAAGGACTCTGCTCACCAAGCAACCCAAACCAGCCTCACTATGCCTGTGGTAGCCAGTCTTTTGGACTTCTCTGCACCTCAAATGGAGCTCTCATGACCTACAACTCCTTTCAGGAAAACATCTAAGATAAAATAACAACACTGTCCTGTGGAAAACTGAAGTCTTGTTCACCTCTCTTAACATTCACGTTCTTCTAAAGTGCACTCTTGTGAATTTTACAGAGGAATATTTCTTGTTTTTAATAATAATAATTAATAAAAAACAAGTGTCTTCTCTGTTGTACATCACTGAAATATCTCAGAAGTACTAAGTAAATGAATCAGTCTATGTCTGGCTCATTCTACTTACATTTACGTTGTTGCTATTAACTGTTTTTACCTGGAAATCTTATTTAAGTGTAGGTCTCCATGGTGCTTTTGCTGCAGACAGCTCATTTTATAACACCAACCTAAAATATGGCATTTTGAGCAAAGTATGGCAAGCAGAGCTAACATAGAAATGAAGAAACAGGCTCAAGGATTCTGGAATAGGTGGGCTTAGGTGTCAGGTCTCATAAATCTTTGCACAGTTCTGTGCTCCACCTGCTCATCGGGAATTCCAGAAGGTTACACCAAAGCTGAGACTGGTTAAAGCCAACAGAGACGTGCCTACTAGAAACAATGTTACAATAAATAAATAACACAAAATAAAGAGAGCTTTGCAACATGCACAGAAAGGTTTTCTGAAATCTGCTTAGACTATTTTCTGAACAGAGAAAGCAGCTTTATCTGAGAGATTCTTCCCTTCATTTGGCACTAAATTCCAGTTCTGCCTTCAGTTGAAGCTGTTCAGCTTGTAAACATTTTTCTGTGTTGTTGTTTCTTTATGTTGTTATTTTTTTTCTTTTTAGCTGAAATTCACACTCCACTTTCTAGAAGCTAGAAAAATGAACAGAAATGTAATTATTCAAATTCCAACTCTCTCTCTCTTTTTTTTTTTTTTTGACTAGATTTGTCAAAAAACATGCATTTCTTTGTATTTCGCTATTGTTCACAAAGTTTCCTTAGGAAGAGATATACTATTCCTAAGTATGTATGTATGAAATTTATTCTGTTAGCTCCAAAATTATTAAGGTCTATGCCTAGAAATAAAACCAGAATCTGACTTAATTCAGCCAAAATTTTTACTGCGTCAACATTTATCTCACTCTGTATATAAGGATATTTCTAATAAATTCAATTAGTTTTACGCAGTAAACCCTCAGTGGAACTTGTGTTCACCACCTTGTGACTGTGCGGGGTGTGGAAAGGTAGAGAGGAACAGGATCTGATGCATTTTATAGAGCTGGAGGGCAGAGGGGCAGAGCGGGACGTAGGAGAGGACAAGAACACATGTGCTACCTGCTTGCAGTCTGCTGAAGTTCCTACCACAAATTAATGCAATGGGCAGATCACAGTTTGCCTTGGATGTCTTCTTTTATACTCATGGCTGAGGAGACAGAGAAAGAAGTAACCACATCTTTCAGTGGCAATCCAAAGGGCCAAGAGAGGCAGTGCTGGAGCTGAAGAAGATTTGAGGAAGGGTGTTGATATGGTACGACTTGAAATTGGTACTGCTTGTGCTGGTGTAATCTGTCCTTGTTTACAGTACACTGTGAGGTTCTTAATATCAGTGTCAGATGTGATAAAGATTGTATGCATTTATCATCACTGAATAGTAACTTAGGCAAGAATATAATGCAAAATAACGTAAATGCGTATGTGTGCATTTGCTGTATGATTTTCTGCATGAGAATTTAACAAATAAAAAATGTTACCGAAAAGGAAAGAAAAGCCTCATCTCTAAGTTTCTTGCTACACTTATTACCTTGAAAATTCTCTTAATCAGTGCAAAATCTCTCATGCCTGAGGACAGCATGTCACCCTCAGGATCTGGATCAAGGACCTATGCACTGACTTAAAACCACCCGGCACCACAACAGCTCTCAGGCGGACCCCTGTGAGGCTTGAGCAAAGCTGGCAGCCTCCTGAAGTCCCTTCAGCCACGTCTGCAGGGCTTGTCATCAGCCCCTGACAACCTTGGTAAAAAAATCACTTGAGGTAAAGCTGAAACCGTGAATGATGTCCCCATCTCTGGGACAAATGGGGTGAGAGGGTGGGAGGAGCTCACAAGAGGCTGTTGAGCAGGTAGAAATGGGGCTCCAACCAGTGGGGAACAGGCTTGGTGTCCTTACAGTTTTTACTTGGATTTGGTAGGCAACTACAGAAGTGTGGGTTGTTAAACATTTAATTTACACATAATATCTCCTTAATTTGTGTGTGTGAGAAAGAAATCTACTCTCAGATAAAAGATTGAGACCAGTTCAGAGTGAAAGCATGGGAAGGGCAGAACCCAACAGCTAGGCATTGGGTAGCTGATGGTCAGCAGATGTCACTGGTGATCCTCCACCTCCAGACATTCAGAGTCTTTTGTTCAATGAGCACATCAGCAGAACTGTCAGGTAAGCTCAGGTTGGTGCTGGGAGTTTAAGGAATGAAAAGGGCATAGATTTATAGGAAAGTGGGTGGTATTCTCACTGCAGAATAACTTTTCAGAGCTTGCTATGGATGCTGTTTTTTACTAAAATAACGTTGTGGTAGCTGTGCAGTACACTGCACAGTCAATACATGGTGAAAAATTATTTTGTGTTGCATGTATTTCAGCAGTTATTTTTGAAGAAAAAAATAATAGTTTTTAGATGGATCTTCATTTTCTATTATGTTTAAAGACAGAAGAATACATACTGTGTTGTGTCAAGGCATAGACATAGAAAATGCAGCTGATAAGTTTTGACAAGACAATTCATATCCTACTTCAGCTGGAGGCCGGGGTTGGGCTGTGGTATTGGTTGCATGTACAAATTCTTTACTTGTGAGTGGATTTCATTCTGCTTTTGGTTGCTACATGGGGGCTTTGCCTGACAGTTCCCATTCAAGTGGTTCAGAAGGAGGTAGGTCATCTGTGCGTAAAATAAATCTTTAACATCTCAGTGTAGACAGCCTAACTAAATCTGTTTTCTGACACATATCTTGAAAACTGACCTGACTTACTGACCAGCTTCCCATAAAGAGTGTCAGTTTTCTTCCCATGATATTTAAATTCTGTTTGCTAATTTTTCTGTTGATATATTCATTTTCTTAGAAGAGTGATCACGATAAGCTAGTGAACCTGCAAAAGAGTCATACTGAACAGAGGAGACGAAAGTCATTTGGGCCTTGCTACTTGGAAGGACAGGCAGAGGAAAGAAGGTGAAAATTTTGTGCAAAGAGAGCTAATGGTTAGAGATTATGGGTAGAAACTGAAGAGAAACAGGACAAAACAGTCTGGAGAGGAACTTTTTTTTTTTTATAGAAGGTTATTGGTAACTGATGATTAAGTACATAACAGGTGTAACTGATATCTCTACTTTTAATCTTTGTAGGGCAATCTTACTGTGTAGAATTGGGAAAAATTGTGGAATTGCCAGTTTTACTGATAAAAGTACTATGAAAATGGTATTTGAGGTTTTGAGAACTTGGAATGAATTTTAAAAATAGATTTTGATTCAGTGAAAATCATCAAGTTTTCAAAATGTCAAAACAGTATATCTCATGAAACATCTAAAATGTGTTGATGTTTCCGGTTAGTTTTCAGATACTGTAATTAAAACCAAGGAAATGATTTCACAAAACCACTGAAAGAATCTCATAATCTGTTTTTTCGGCTGTTGCTGAGCAACCAGGATATTCCCACCACCACCCACCTGTGGGTTTGGAGCTCATACCCTCTTGAAAGGAGCCCATGCAAAGTACAGATCCCCTTCCTTCTCCTACACCCCCCCAAAAAAAAATAAAAAGAGGATGCTTCACCCTTAAAGTGTGCTACACGTATATCTCTAATTCTCTTCTGGGTCGTGTAGTTGCAGGTCCTTCAGGCTGAAGAAGGAATTAAGTAACATCTCCTCTTGTGGACAAATGACATAACCTGATGGTAAAGATGTGACCACTAAGCAAGTAGTTGGTCTCTGACAGCTTTGAACAGAGCTAAGTTCCTTTTATTACAAATTCCTTAAAACAAATTCTCCATTTTTTGTTGAATGAACTACATTATCTAACCTGAGTTGAAAATTGTCTAGGTTTTACATAGTCAAAAAAAAAAAAAAAAAAAAAAGACCAATTCATTTAAAAGCTATTTTAATAGTGAAAGTTTTTATTGACCAATCAGGATCCTTTCCCTATCAAACTGAAAAACTTATTGCTTGTGCAATTTCATAACTGAAATCTGTAGTTGTTTTTTTTTGTTTTGTTTTATTTTTTGATTTATTGTATTATGTAACTCAATTGTATATCCTGATGCGTGACTCATATTTTTAAAGAAATCATCCTCTTCCATTTATTTTTCATTTTTTTTTAATGAGAAATATGTGATGAATTACTGTGTTATCAATTTGATCTATATATAAAGACAAGTTAAAACAATTAAATCAACATTCTTCTATCAACAAGTTTTAAAGCTCTTATTCAGTTGTTATAGTTTTGCCATTCCTAAACAATTATTATAGTTCATACAAAATAATTTAATTAATATATATTCAATCTGTAGTAACTGGAATTTATTTATAAACCTACATGTATATTTCACTGAGAATTAGGGGAAATAGAGAATATTCAGCTCCTTTCATAAGAAACAAGGGAGTAAGAGATGAAGATTGGAGAAAGAGCTTTTTTTTCAAAATAGAAAATATTTGTGCTCTTGATTTATATGAACGATAGATAGCCCTGTTGTTTTAGCACAGAACATGGTAGATTTAGTTATGATGTGTTTGTGCTTAATTTTATTTGGTAAGTAGGAATTATAAAGAAAAAAAACTACTTAATTACCAGAAATTTGTTGTCGGTTTTGTTGATTATTTGTTTATTTGTTTGATGTTGTTTGTTTCTTAGCCTGGATTGGATTATCCAGCTATGGCTTGGTTGTGATATCTGGTCCCATTTCTGAAAAAAATTTACAGACATACGGAGCCGTTAAAGTAGTTATAACTGTAACTCAACTTGCTGTCCTTGATTTTATTTGTTCATCTTTTGTTAGTACTCTGTTTTTAATCTATGGACATCTTGTAGTTATCAGATCAAGTTGTGCTTCTATTCCAGGTAATTTGTTAATATTTTTTACTAGGATCAAGCTCTTAGCAAAATATTATTATTAAAACATTTCTAGGTTCTGTCTTCCATTAAAAATTACAGAATGGTAGAGAAAAAAGGAGCACTAAAATATAGAAAAATTAGAGTTTGTTAGAAAGCATAAATGAAAGATGTGTATACTATAATTATATAATGAAGAATATATTCACATACATTCTTTACCTTATGGCTTTCCTCAAACCTATGTTTTGTCATTGAACTGTAATTGTGTGATATTTTTAAATATTCTTTCAACCAGTACACCCCTCCCTACAGAGTAGCTGCTGATGAGATTTTCTTTTATCATCTCTGTTTTGTTTTGTTTTTCCCATTATAAAGACATCAAATGAATCTTTGTTTCATTCTGTAAGGGTGTTTATGGACAAATACTTCCTGGCAAAACAACTGTGGAAGAAACTGCTTGCCCTGAATGTCTTTTTACAAGTTTCAGAGTCCTAGGTGAGACTCAATAACTCACTCTGAATTCTCCTAACACATTTTAGCAGTGTTTTACCTGGGTTTTCGGTTAATTGTGACATGGTTGAGGGGCACAAGTGACCAAAGGGAGGGGGCCACTTTTAAAACCCTTGCTATGCCCCCAGATAATCCCAGAAAATAGTACAGGCTTTAGGAAGAGAGTCATGTAAACAACTGGAATAAATCCTGAAGCTTCTCATCAGTTCTGCATTCTGCAGCCTTTTGTTTTTGTTTTTGTTTGTAGAAAGCTCCATGAATAATTTTTGTCAGATTTTCAAAGCTAGGTGATAGTAGTGCTTGATTGATCTTGGTGCTGAACACCAAGAAGTGTTCCTCCATTATGATCTCAGTAAGAAAGGCACTCAGACACTATAAGGTGTTATTTAAATGCTATTTTATTAGAGCTATCAACATTTATCCTTAGCCAAAACGTTTTCCTTTGGAGTTAACTGCCATGTAACATGTAGCAGTGTTAAAGTTTTTTATTCCAAATAATCTACAGATTTCAAGGTTAGTGTGAAATGTTGCACACATTTCTCCAATAAAATTAGAAATAATGCTTCCAGTAAAACCACTGGTATATTTTATCTGCACAACAGAAAAACAACAAACCAAACTGTTTAAAGAGTGAATTGAAGGATAGAATTAATGGAGATTAAGAAGGATGCATTTTACAAATGACAAAGCCTGAAAATTTTGCCAGTGGCTTTCGAAGCACAGGTTTAGCATGAACTATCTAAAATTATTTCAAATAAGAAATCCCTAGCTGCACCTAAAAAAAAAAAAAGATCTTCAAAAATTATTTGTTATAAAGGGATCTCTATGATATATTTACAAATGAGAACTCTGAGTAACTTACACAATTCAGTGGATAATGCAGCAAACATTATGGCACACATTTACCCTGCTTTGAAGGGAGAGCTGTACTAGGCAGCTCAACAAATGTAACCATCTATTCCTGACTTTACTGTGGAGAACAAAATGAGCAATTTGTTTAGCTGTCTTATGTTTGGAAAAACACATAACATAAAGAACACCAATGATTTTACATTAACTGGACATTGGGATTTTCTTAGTGAGTCAGGTCCTTTTTAATATAGTGTTTATTTTTGATGGCTTATGTAGTTTTTGCATCTTTCTGTTGGTTTCACAGTGTTTCCCTATGCATTTAGTCAATTCTTCTCTGCATTATTCTAGTTTTATACTGTTGCAATTCTGAAATTCTTTATCACCAGATTGTCACATGTATTGCTTCAGATTCTGTAATTATGTTGCTTAGAAGAGAAGGTTACTGAAATTAAAGGGGATTTGTCTACCAAATTTTTCCCTTCTCAGGTTGTGAAAGTTAATTCCTAGTCTAAATCTATATATTTTCAATTCACAAATTTGATTTAATAATAAGTACAGTCCCAGAAGGAGGGAAAATAAGCATGTATCATGCTACATGTACTACATATTTCCTGTCTGAAACCTCTGGCTTCCCACTTGATTGCATTATAGGAGAATATTGAAGGATGATTTCATTTTCAGCACTACAGAGTCTGGAAGTCAGTGCAATTTGTACTATTCACTAAGAGTGAAAATACTCAAGAGACGTAAGTGAAGACTGAGTTTTGACATAGAATAGATAGAATGAAATTATTGGCAGAAAATATTAAAAGTTCTGTGTTTGCTGCTCTAGTATATAGTGTGCAATCTCTGATAAGGTACTGACTTTTGTGGAGAATGCAGTGAATTAAGGTGTTGGTTGTTTTTTTTTTTGTTGTTGTTTTTTTTTTTGTGTGTGTGTGTGTGTGTGTGTATGTTTTGTTGTTGTTGTTGTTTTTGCGTGTTTGGCTTTTAAGTAAAAAATTACAGTTATGTATAGAAATTTCTGCCAAATATTGCTTCATTAAAGAAACGTTCACAGCAGTTTTATGTATTTTTTATGCATTCATAACAAAAGCTAAAATAACTGGTTTTATTTAATAAAAAAAAAAAAAAGGGGGTGGGGGGGGGAGAGAAAAGGGGAAAATAAGAGCAAATAAAGGACTAAATCTGTACTGGAGCACAAAATCCCAAACAGACAGACATTTGTAAAGACCCTTGTAGCAGACCCCAAATGCAACAGTTCTTTGAAGGATTCTGCCTTGATGCTGTGTATGTAAACAATCTACAAGCTTTCTGTCTCTAACTTTAATCACCTCAGAAAAATGGTAATTTATTGTTAAGACTATATAAACTGTACATAGGAAACTTTCTTCTCTCTAGTTTATCTGCTGACTTCTACCCCACAAAAGAATTTTTGGGAATGCAGTTATCAGAAATGAATAATCCTTGAAATCTACTTCCTCCTGTAGCTTCCTACAGGTAACATGCCTAAGATATGGGAAACTGCTGGATACTCCAGAGCGCCCAGTAAAGTCCTGAACATCTCCAGCAAACAATTGGAGCATATAGGAATCCTGTTAGACATGGACTTGTTCATATATTTCTTGCCTCAGGATAGGAACCAAAGTATCCTAGTGGACTGAAAAGATAAAAAGAAGCTACCCATGACAGTGCAGGATATGGGATCTGACAACTACAAGCATACAGGTTAATGTTTTTAGTATATGTTTATATATGACTCTTCCCACAGACATTACTATCCCATAGAACTAGGCAGTGGAATATCCTTATGGGGAAAAAAATAAAGAAAATAGCATCTGTTATATGATATGATATCAACTGCGATAGACTTGTATTTACAGAATTCTCTTTACAGAGAGGTTTATGCTGCCCATTCCCCAGGCAGTGAATGCCACTGCCAGATGCATCTTGTCTGGGTGGTGAAGCATACACAGAGACGTTGTGCACTAAAGGAACTTACAGTGTGATTTAAAAAATACTAAATTAATGAACAGCTGAAGGCCCAGCTGTCAAAATTATACTGCCCACAGAAGTCTGTCTTGGAAAGGAAGCAGGGTTTATTGTTAAGTGACAGAAAGTCAGTTTTGTTGCTATAAGCTGTATCCACTTTATTGCTTTCATATTTATTATAGACTTTGTACCTCTAATTAGCAAAGTGTACCTGTTGTGGATTTGGTTCAAGGTTGGCTGATGACAGCAGCTGGCAAAGTAGATGTCTTGTTATAAGCAGACTGAGCCAATTGTGTAGGATCACACAGTTCAGCAACAGAGTAGTGCTCCATTTTAAAAACTGCAAATCATTGATACTGTCTTACTGACCCATGTTTGGATTCTTGAGTGTATCTGAAAATTGTTACAGCTTTTCATCATAGTTCAGTAGCTGGTAAGGTATACCAAAACACAACTGTTCATAGATTAAGACTTATTAAATGTGAAATTTTAATATCATGACATGTTCTGACAAACTAACACTGTGCCGAGAATGCCTTAAAATTACTTTAAAGAGCATGCATTTATTTTAGGCATAAAAGTATTTTCTTGGTTATTTTTCAAAAAAATCGGTATACTTAGATTTGGTCTATTTGCTCATTCAGAATAGTGCAAGGTTTCCTTCTAGTGGTTAAAAGCCATATAAATTGTGTGAAAACAATGCAGTATCTAGTTGTTTTTGTTTGTTTGTTTGTTTTTTAATTATTATTCTTATTTAATGACTTTATATTGTGAAAGATGCACAGGAATGTCGGTTCTTAAATAGATATTATTAATTTGTAGATTTACTCAAAGTTTCTTAGCAGACTAAATGAACAGAGAAATACTACAGAGCACACTACAGTTGTACAGTTTAATTTTTTTTTCCAAAATCCATGTTTCTTTTTCAATGTTGTGGGCTTGAGTTGTCGTAGTGCAACATAGGATATATATCCATCCATATCAGAGAATCACAGAATCATCGAGGTTGGAAGAGACCTCCAAGATCATCGAGTCCAACCTCTGACCTAACACTAACAGTGCCCACTAAACCATATCCCTAAGCTCTACATCTAAACGTCTTTTAAAGACACCCAGGGATGGTGACTCAACCACTTCCCTGGGCAGCCTATTCCAATGCCTAACAGCCCTTTCAGTAAAGAAGTTCTTCCTAATATCCAACCTAAACGTCCCCTGGCACAACTTTAGCCCATTCCCCCTTGTCCTGTCACCAGGCACGTGGGAGAACAGACCAACCTCCATCTTGCTACAGCCTCCTTTAAGGTAGAGTGAGATAAGGTCGCCCCTAAGCGTTCTCTTTTCCAGGCTGAACAATCCCAGCTCCCTCAGCCGCTCCTTGTAAGACTTGCTCTCCAGACACCTCACCAGCTTCACTGCCCTTCTCTGGGCTCTAGAACCTCGATGTCCTTCTTGTAACGAGGGGCCCAAAACTGAACACAGTACTCGAGGTGCAGCCTCACCAGAGACGAGTACAGGGAGACAATCACCTCCCTAGCCCCGCTGGCCACACTGTTCCTTATGCAAGCCAGGATGCCGTTGGCCTTCTTGGCCACCTGAGCACACTGCTGGCTCATATTCAGCCGACTATCAACCAATACTCTCAGGTCCTTCTCTGCCAGGCAGCTTTCTAACAACTCAGACCACTCAGATAGCTTTTCCAACCATCTTCAAATTTCCAGATCTAGACGAACACTGGCTGCAGCCTAAAAGCCACATGTACATAAGTTCCTCCAAGCCAGCCAATCTTCTTCCCATATCCTGCCAGGAAACATCAATGTAGGCATGTAACCAAATCAAAGCCCAAACCTTCAGCCCAGTCCTTGACCCAAATAGTGAGTGAGGTCCTGGCATTTACATATAGCTTATACACAGCCAAAGTAAATAGTGCAGCCAGAGGTCATGGGGCTAGATCTTGAAAAGTCCTATGTAAAGAAGAGGTCTCAGAAAAGCAGATTTAAATAAAATTAATGTCAAGAAAAGGAATTCTGATTGCTATATTTATCTGTCATGACTTGACAGATGAAAATCTATGATAGCAATTTTGCCTTTAAGGCCATTTTCTTTTTTCTTTTATTTCTTTTATTTATTTATTTAAAAAAATCTATTTATTTATTTATTTTAATAGGCTCTGTACTCATTTTCCTCACAGAATGACTAACAGACATATGACCCTTGGGCACCTTTTGTAGTTAATTCATTAGGTCAACTCTCACCACTAAGCCCCTCGTCAGGTCATTTCTATGAGTGATAAGGACCAATTGACCTTAAAATACTGAAGCTAGGTAGATGAGCCTATTCCACAAGGGCTCTTGGCTCCAGCCTTGTGAAGTGAAATCTGCCAGGTGGGGGATCATTTGACCTTCGCTATACAGGAAGCCTGAGGACTTGTGGGAGGAATTGCCTCCCCAGGGGAGTTTGAGGCTCAGGTTATCAAGGGTGCTTTTCTACTGTGGTGAAATGGAGTTAGTGTTCTGCAGTAGGCTGCTTTTTCTTCATGTTTTCTACCATCCCTGTGACTATTGTTTTAGGGACACTATGAGCTAATTATGTTGGTGGTGCCTTCTCAGTACAGTAAAAGCCTGGTGGTATGACATCACTGCGCAGCAGTTTGGAAGCTGGCAGATAAGTGTTCCTGGGTTCCTTTCCCCATCTCCTTAGTCTCCTGGCCAGATACCAGAGACTTGCATAGTGTCCCATGCAATAGTCATAATAGCTAGCAGCTATTCTGAACCCCCCCAGATATCAGAGACTTCAAGTAAAAGCCTACAAATACATTTCCCTTCAAGCTCTCTATTGACACGAATTGCTAAAACATTCCTTTGCAAGGTACAAGAACTACACACATGTACATTAACCACTCTGTTTTTCTTAGACTTTTGCTTATAGGAGGGTCTGTAGGACAGAAGGTCACATTCATCATACCATGCAGCCCTAGCATTGTTCCATACTGCCACGGATCAGATGAACACATTTCACACCACTGTCACTGTTGAAGACAGGGAAAAACTTCTGAGCTCTCCCATAGGATAGTCTGAGGGCTCCTCAGAGAAGGTAGCGTTCCCAATCCCCCGTCCAGTATCCTCTTCTTGCATTCCCCCGGGGTAACTGTAACTGTTGCTTCCCTAAAGTGCCTGTGCACGGAGCGTGGGAAATAAACAGGATGAGCTCAAGGTCTGCGTTCGGACACGGGGCCACAATCTCATTGCGATCACTGAGATGTGGTGGGACAGCTCACATGACTGGAACACAATCATGTAGGGCTACGTCCTCTTTAGGAGAGACAGGCTGGGGAAGTGAGGGGGTGGGGTTGCCCTTATGTGAGGGAGCAATTAGAGTGTACCCAGCTCCAGCTGGGGGAGAGTAATGGACAGGTGGAGAGCTTGTGAGTAAAAAAAAAAAGGGTGGGCTTGTACAGGAGACACGGTGGTGGAGATCGACTACAGGTCTCCAGATCAGGAGGAGGAAGTCGACGAGGCCTTCTACGAGCAGCTGCTAGTAGCCTCACGGGGACCAGGAACTGGGGACCAGGAACTGGGGACCAGGAACTGGGGACCAGGAACTGGGGACCAGGAACTGGGGACCAGGAACTGGGGACCAGGAACTGGGGACCAGGAACTGGGGACCAGGAACTGGGGACCAGGAACTGGGGACCAGGAACTGGGGACCAGGAACTGGGGACCAGGAACTGGGGACCAGGAACTGGGGACCAGGAACTGGGGACCAGGAACTGGGGACCAGGAACTGGGGACCAGGAACTGGGGACCAGGAACTGGGGACCAGGAACTGGGGACCAGGAACTGGGGACCAGGAACTGGGGACCAGGAACTGGGGACCAGGAACTGGGGACCAGGAACTGGGGACCAGGAACTGGGGACCAGGAACTGGGGACCAGGAACTGGGGACCAGGAACTGGGGACCAGGAACTGGGGACCAGGAACTGGGGACCAGGAACTGGGGACCAGGAACTGGGGACCAGGAACTGGGGACCAGGAACTGGGGACCAGGAACTGGGGACCAGGAACTGGGGACCAGGAACTGGGGACCAGGAACTGGGGACCAGGAACTGGGGACCAGGAACTGGGGACCAGGAACTGGGGACCAGGAACTGGGGACCAGGAACTGGGGACCAGGAACTGGGGACCAGGAACTGGGGACCAGGAACTGGGGACCAGGAACTGGGGACCAGGAACTGGGGACCAGGAACTGGGGACCAGGAACTGGGGACCAGGAACTGGGGACCAGGAACTGGGGACCAGGAACTGGGGACCAGGAACTGGGGACCAGGAACTGGGGACCAGGAACTGGGGACCAGGAACTGGGGACCAGGAACTGGGGACCAGGAACTGGGGACCAGGAACTGGGGACCAGGAACTGGGGACCAGGAACTGGGGACCAGGAACTGGGGACCAGGAACTGGGGACCAGGAACTGGGGACCAGGAACTGGGGACCAGGAACTGGGGACCAGGAACTGGGGACCAGGAACTGGGGACCAGGAACTGGGGACCAGGAACTGGGGACCAGGAACTGGGGACCAGGAACTGGGGACCAGGAACTGGGGACCAGGAACTGGGGACCAGGAACTGGGGACCAGGAACTGGGGACCAGGAACTGGGGACCAGGAACTGGGGACCAGGAACTGGGGACCAGGAACTGGGGACCAGGAACTGGGGACCAGGAACTGGGGACCAGGAACTGGGGACCAGGAACTGGGGACCAGGAACTGGGGACCAGGAACTGGGGACCAGGAACTGGGGACCAGGAACTGGGGACCAGGAACTGGGGACCAGGAACTGGGGACCAGGAACTGGGGACCAGGAACTGGGGACCAGGAACTGGGGACCAGGAACTGGGGACCAGGAACTGGGGACCAGGAACTGGGGACCAGGAACTGGGGACCAGGAACTGGGGACCAGGAACTGGGGACCAGGAACTGGGGACCAGGAACTGGGGACCAGGAACTGGGGACCAGGAACTGGGGACCAGGAACTGGGGACCAGGAACTGGGGACCAGGAACTGGGGACCAGGAACTGGGGACCAGGAACTGGGGACCAGGAACTGGGGACCAGGAACTGGGGACCAGGAACTGGGGACCAGGAACTGGGGACCAGGAACTGGGGACCAGGAACTGGGGACCAGGAACTGGGGACCAGGAACTGGGGACCAGGAACTGGGGACCAGGAACTGGGGACCAGGAACTGGGGACCAGGAACTGGGGACCAGGAACTGGGGACCAGGAACTGGGGACCAGGAACTGGGGACCAGGAACTGGGGACCAGGAACTGGGGACCAGGAACTGGGGACCAGGAACTGGGGACCAGGAACTGGGGACCAGGAACTGGGGACCAGGAACTGGGGACCAGGAACTGGGGACCAGGAACTGGGGACCAGGAACTGGGGACCAGGAACTGGGGACCAGGAACTGGGGACCAGGAACTGGGGACCAGGAACTGGGGACCAGGAACTGGGGACCAGGAACTGGGGACCAGGAACTGGGGACCAGGAACTGGGGACCAGGAACTGGGGACCAGGAACTGGGGACCAGGAACTGGGGACCAGGAACTGGGGACCAGGAACTGGGGACCAGGAACTGGGGACCAGGAACTGGGGACCAGGAACTGGGGACCAGGAACTGGGGACCAGGAACTGGGGACCAGGAACTGGGGACCAGGAACTGGGGACCAGGAACTGGGGACCAGGAACTGGGGACCAGGAACTGGGGACCAGGAACTGGGGACCAGGAACTGGGGACCAGGAACTGGGGACCAGGAACTGGGGACCAGGAACTGGGGACCAGGAACTGGGGACCAGGAACTGGGGACCAGGAACTGGGGACCAGGAACTGGGGACCAGGAACTGGGGACCAGGAACTGGGGACCAGGAACTGGGGACCAGGAACTGGGGACCAGGAACTGGGGACCAGGAACTGGGGACCAGGAACTGGGGACCAGGAACTGGGGACCAGGAACTGGGGACCAGGAACTGGGGACCAGGAACTGGGGACCAGGAACTGGGGACCAGGAACTGGGGACCAGGAACTGGGGACCAGGAACTGGGGACCAGGAACTGGGGACCAGGAACTGGGGACCAGGAACTGGGGACCAGGAACTGGGGACCAGGAACTGGGGACCAGGAACTGGGGACCAGGAACTGGGGACCAGGAACTGGGGACCAGGAACTGGGGACCAGGAACTGGGGACCAGGAACTGGGGACCAGGAACTGGGGACCAGGAACTGGGGACCAGGAACTGGGGACCAGGAACTGGGGACCAGGAACTGGGGACCAGGAACTGGGGACCAGGAACTGGGGACCAGGAACTGGGGACCAGGAACTGGGGACCAGGAACTGGGGACCAGGAACTGGGGACCAGGAACTGGGGACCAGGAACTGGGGACCAGGAACTGGGGACCAGGAACTGGGGACCAGGAACTGGGGACCAGGAACTGGGGACCAGGAACTGGGGACCAGGAACTGGGGACCAGGAACTGGGGACCAGGAACTGGGGACCAGGAACTGGGGACCAGGAACTGGGGACCAGGAACTGGGGACCAGGAACTGGGGACCAGGAACTGGGGACCAGGAACTGGGGACCAGGAACTGGGGACCAGGAACTGGGGACCAGGAACTGGGGACCAGGAACTGGGGACCAGGAACTGGGGACCAGGAACTGGGGACCAGGAACTGGGGACCAGGAACTGGGGACCAGGAACTGGGGACCAGGAACTGGGGACCAGGAACTGGGGACCAGGAACTGGGGACCAGGAACTGGGGACCAGGAACTGGGGACCAGGAACTGGGGACCAGGAACTGGGGACCAGGAACTGGGGACCAGGAACTGGGGACCAGGAACTGGGGACCAGGAACTGGGGACCAGGAACTGGGGACCAGGAACTGGGGACCAGGAACTGGGGACCAGGAACTGGGGACCAGGAACTGGGGACCAGGAACTGGGGACCAGGAACTGGGGACCAGGAACTGGGGACCAGGAACTGGGGACCAGGAACTGGGGACCAGGAACTGGGGACCAGGAACTGGGGACCAGGAACTGGGGACCAGGAACTGGGGACCAGGAACTGGGGACCAGGAACTGGGGACCAGGAACTGGGGACCAGGAACTGGGGACCAGGAACTGGGGACCAGGAACTGGGGACCAGGAACTGGGGACCAGGAACTGGGGACCAGGAACTGGGGACCAGGAACTGGGGACCAGGAACTGGGGACCAGGAACTGGGGACCAGGAACTGGGGACCAGGAACTGGGGACCAGGAACTGGGGACCAGGAACTGGGGACCAGGAACTGGGGACCAGGAACTGGGGACCAGGAACTGGGGACCAGGAACTGGGGACCAGGAACTGGGGACCAGGAACTGGGGACCAGGAACTGGGGACCAGGAACTGGGGACCAGGAACTGGGGACCAGGAACTGGGGACCAGGAACTGGGGACCAGGAACTGGGGACCAGGAACTGGGGACCAGGAACTGGGGACCAGGAACTGGGGACCAGGAACTGGGGACCAGGAACTGGGGACCAGGAACTGGGGACCAGGAACTGGGGACCAGGAACTGGGGACCAGGAACTGGGGACCAGGAACTGGGGACCAGGAACTGGGGACCAGGAACTGGGGACCAGGAACTGGGGACCAGGAACTGGGGACCAGGAACTGGGGACCAGGAACTGGGGACCAGGAACTGGGGACCAGGAACTGGGGACCAGGAACTGGGGACCAGGAACTGGGGACCAGGAACTGGGGACCAGGAACTGGGGACCAGGAACTGGGGACCAGGAACTGGGGACCAGGAACTGGGGACCAGGAACTGGGGACCAGGAACTGGGGACCAGGAACTGGGGACCAGGAACTGGGGACCAGGAACTGGGGACCAGGAACTGGGGACCAGGAACTGGGGACCAGGAACTGGGGACCAGGAACTGGGGACCAGGAACTGGGGACCAGGAACTGGGGACCAGGAACTGGGGACCAGGAACTGGGGACCAGGAACTGGGGACCAGGAACTGGGGACCAGGAACTGGGGACCAGGAACTGGGGACCAGGAACTGGGGACCAGGAACTGGGGACCAGGAACTGGGGACCAGGAACTGGGGACCAGGAACTGGGGACCAGGAACTGGGGACCAGGAACTGGGGACCAGGAACTGGGGACCAGGAACTGGGGACCAGGAACTGGGGACCAGGAACTGGGGACCAGGAACTGGGGACCAGGAACTGGGGACCAGGAACTGGGGACCAGGAACTGGGGACCAGGAACTGGGGACCAGGAACTGGGGACCAGGAACTGGGGACCAGGAACTGGGGACCAGGAACTGGGGACCAGGAACTGGGGACCAGGAACTGGGGACCAGGAACTGGGGACCAGGAACTGGGGACCAGGAACTGGGGACCAGGAACTGGGGACCAGGAACTGGGGACCAGGAACTGGGGACCAGGAACTGGGGACCAGGAACTGGGGACCAGGAACTGGGGACCAGGAACTGGGGACCAGGAACTGGGGACCAGGAACTGGGGACCAGGAACTGGGGACCAGGAACTGGGGACCAGGAACTGGGGACCAGGAACTGGGGACCAGGAACTGGGGACCAGGAACTGGGGACCAGGAACTGGGGACCAGGAACTGGGGACCAGGAACTGGGGACCAGGAACTGGGGACCAGGAACTGGGGACCAGGAACTGGGGACCAGGAACTGGGGACCAGGAACTGGGGACCAGGAACTGGGGACCAGGAACTGGGGACCAGGAACTGGGGACCAGGAACTGGGGACCAGGAACTGGGGACCAGGAACTGGGGACCAGGAACTGGGGACCAGGAACTGGGGACCAGGAACTGGGGACCAGGAACTGGGGACCAGGAACTGGGGACCAGGAACTGGGGACCAGGAACTGGGGACCAGGAACTGGGGACCAGGAACTGGGGACCAGGAACTGGGGACCAGGAACTGGGGACCAGGAACTGGGGACCAGGAACTGGGGACCAGGAACTGGGGACCAGGAACTGGGGACCAGGAACTGGGGACCAGGAACTGGGGACCAGGAACTGGGGACCAGGAACTGGGGACCAGGAACTGGGGACCAGGAACTGGGGACCAGGAACTGGGGACCAGGAACTGGGGACCAGGAACTGGGGACCAGGAACTGGGGACCAGGAACTGGGGACCAGGAACTGGGGACCAGGAACTGGGGACCAGGAACTGGGGACCAGGAACTGGGGACCAGGAACTGGGGACCAGGAACTGGGGACCAGGAACTGGGGACCAGGAACTGGGGACCAGGAACTGGGGACCAGGAACTGGGGACCAGGAACTGGGGACCAGGAACTGGGGACCAGGAACTGGGGACCAGGAACTGGGGACCAGGAACTGGGGACCAGGAACTGGGGACCAGGAACTGGGGACCAGGAACTGGGGACCAGGAACTGGGGACCAGGAACTGGGGACCAGGAACTGGGGACCAGGAACTGGGGACCAGGAACTGGGGACCAGGAACTGGGGACCAGGAACTGGGGACCAGGAACTGGGGACCAGGAACTGGGGACCAGGAACTGGGGACCAGGAACTGGGGACCAGGAACTGGGGACCAGGAACTGGGGACCAGGAACTGGGGACCAGGAACTGGGGACCAGGAACTGGGGACCAGGAACTGGGGACCAGGAACTGGGGACCAGGAACTGGGGACCAGGAACTGGGGACCAGGAACTGGGGACCAGGAACTGGGGACCAGGAACTGGGGACCAGGAACTGGGGACCAGGAACTGGGGACCAGGAACTGGGGACCAGGAACTGGGGACCAGGAACTGGGGACCAGGAACTGGGGACCAGGAACTGGGGACCAGGAACTGGGGACCAGGAACTGGGGACCAGGAACTGGGGACCAGGAACTGGGGACCAGGAACTGGGGACCAGGAACTGGGGACCAGGAACTGGGGACCAGGAACTGGGGACCAGGAACTGGGGACCAGGAACTGGGGACCAGGAACTGGGGACCAGGAACTGGGGACCAGGAACTGGGGACCAGGAACTGGGGACCAGGAACTGGGGACCAGGAACTGGGGACCAGGAACTGGGGACCAGGAACTGGGGACCAGGAACTGGGGACCAGGAACTGGGGACCAGGAACTGGGGACCAGGAACTGGGGACCAGGAACTGGGGACCAGGAACTGGGGACCAGGAACTGGGGACCAGGAACTGGGGACCAGGAACTGGGGACCAGGAACTGGGGACCAGGAACTGGGGACCAGGAACTGGGGACCAGGAACTGGGGACCAGGAACTGGGGACCAGGAACTGGGGACCAGGAACTGGGGACCAGGAACTGGGGACCAGGAACTGGGGACCAGGAACTGGGGACCAGGAACTGGGGACCAGGAACTGGGGACCAGGAACTGGGGACCAGGAACTGGGGACCAGGAACTGGGGACCAGGAACTGGGGACCAGGAACTGGGGACCAGGAACTGGGGACCAGGAACTGGGGACCAGGAACTGGGGACCAGGAACTGGGGACCAGGAACTGGGGACCAGGAACTGGGGACCAGGAACTGGGGACCAGGAACTGGGGACCAGGAACTGGGGACCAGGAACTGGGGACCAGGAACTGGGGACCAGGAACTGGGGACCAGGAACTGGGGACCAGGAACTGGGGACCAGGAACTGGGGACCAGGAACTGGGGACCAGGAACTGGGGACCAGGAACTGGGGACCAGGAACTGGGGACCAGGAACTGGGGACCAGGAACTGGGGACCAGGAACTGGGGACCAGGAACTGGGGACCAGGAACTGGGGACCAGGAACTGGGGACCAGGAACTGGGGACCAGGAACTGGGGACCAGGAACTGGGGACCAGGAACTGGGGACCAGGAACTGGGGACCAGGAACTGGGGACCAGGAACTGGGGACCAGGAACTGGGGACCAGGAACTGGGGACCAGGAACTGGGGACCAGGAACTGGGGACCAGGAACTGGGGACCAGGAACTGGGGACCAGGAACTGGGGACCAGGAACTGGGGACCAGGAACTATTGCCATAAAGAATTGCTACCTGTGGAAAGCAGATTTGATTAAGTGAAGATAATCTGTGATATTGTTCTTTAGTCTTAGTAGCGGATGCTAGTTTTGATAACATCAATATATTGGAGGACTCGGGGCCCTGTTAGAGACACGGTCAAAGAAATTCTCAAGCTCCCCAACCCATATCAAATTGTTAACCCATGAGCACTTACCTGCCAGCTTCTGAATTTTACTTACTACCAAACAACTTCATGGGGAAGTAGCACCACCAGGGTTTTCCCATTCTGAGTAGTCATCACCGATGTTACTAGCTCATAGAGTGTCCCAAACTATTTCACAGAGATTGTAGAAAACACGATGAAAAAGCAGCCTTCTTAGGAACGCTGATTCCATTTCACGAGGACAGTAGAAAAGCACCCTAAGTAACCTGAACCTCATACTCCCCTAGAGTGGCAAGTCTTCCCATACTCCTCATGCTTCCTTTATAGCAAAGGTCAAATGATCCCCACCTGGCAGATTTCACTTCACATGTGTGGAGTCATGAGACCTCGTGGAATAGGCTCATCAACCTAGGTTTCAATGTTTAAGGTTCAATTGCTCCTTATCGCTAATAGAAATAACCTGGCTTAGTGGTTAGAGTTGACCTAATGAATTAAATACAAAAGGCACGTAAGGCTCATATTTCTGCTAGTCATTCTGTGAGGAAAATTAGTACAGAGCCTGTTAAAATAAGATCAATAAACTTAAATAAAATAAAAAAAAAAATGACCTAAAAGGCAAAATTGCCATCGTAGATTTTCATCTGTCTAGTCACGACAGATAAAGAATATAGCAATCAGAAAGACTTTGCTTGACATTAATGTTGCTTAAATTTGCTTTTCTGAGATCTCTTCTTTATGCCGGACTTTTAAAAATGTAGCGCCATGACCTCTGACTGCAGTATTTACTTTGGCTGCACATAAACTATCACGTATAAATGCTAGGATACGGATCCTCACTCCCTGTTCAGGTCAAGGACCAGGCTGAAAGTTTTGGCTTCAATTTGGTTACATGACTACATTGCTGTTGTCATGGTTTCCCCTAGCCGGCAGCTAAGCACCACACAGCCGTTCGCACAGCCGTTCATTCGCTCAAAGCTTGTTGGAGCTGTGCCAGGGGGAACAATGGCAAGGCCAGGGGATAAGGCAATGGCCCAGCTGAAGTGCATCTACACCAATGCACGCAGCATGACTAACAGACAGGAGGAGCTGGAAGCCATCGTGCAGCAGGCAGGCTACGACTTGGTTGCCGTCACGGAGACGTGGTAGGACCAGTCTCATGACTGGAGTGCTGCGATGCCTGGCTATAGGCTCTTCAGAAGGGACAGGCAGCACAGAAGGGGTGGTGGTTTGGCTCTCTATATTAGAGAATCTTTCGATGTTGTGGAACTCGAGGCTGGGAATGGCAAGGTTGAGTCCCTTTGGGTTAGGATCAGCAGGAAGGCCAACAAGGCTAGCGTCCTGGTCGGGGTCTGTTATAGACCGCCGAACCAGGATGAGGAGACGGATGAGGAGTTCTACAGGCAGCTGAGAGAAGTTGCAAAATCATCGGTGCTTGTTCTCATGGGGGACTTCAACTTCCCTGACATATCCTGGAAGCACAACACAGCCCAGAGAAAGCAGCCTAGGAGGTTTCTGTGGAAGATAGCTTCCTGACGCAGCTGGTTAGTGAGCCTACCAGGGGTGGCGCCCCGCTAGACCTTCTCTTCACAAACAGAGAAGGACTGGTGGGAGATGTGGTGGTCGGAAGCTGTCTTGGGCAGAGCAACTACAAAATGGTGGAGTTCTCTATTCTTGGCGAGGCCAGGAAGGGGACCAGTAAAACCGCTGTACTGGATTTCTGGAGGGCTGACTTAGAGCTGCTCAGGACACTGGTTGGTAGAGTCCCTTGGGAGGCGGTTCTGAAGGGCAGAGGAGTCCAGGAAGTCTGGGCGCTCTTCAAGAGGGAAATCTTAATGGCACAGGAGCGGTCTGTCTCCATGTGCCCAAAGACGAGCCGGCGTGGAAGACCGGCCTGGCTCAACAGAGAGTTGCAGCTTGAGCTTAGGAGAAAAAAGAGGGTTTACAATCTTTGGAAAACAGGGCGGGCCACTGAGGAGGACTATAAGGATATTACGAGGCTGTGCAGGGACAAAATTAGAAAGGCCTAAGCTCATCTGGAGCTCAATCTGGCTACTGCCGTTAAAGATAACAAAAAATCTTTTTACAAATACATCAACACAAAATGGAGGACTAAGGAGAATCTCCATCCTTTACTGGATGCAGGGGAGAAATGGTTGACAACCTGCTACGGCACGTGGATGTGCACAAGTCGATGGGGCCAGATGGGATCCATCTGAGGGTACTGAGAGAACTGGCAGAGGAGCCAGCCAAGCTGCTTTCCATCGTTTATCATCAGTCCTGGCTATCGGGGGAGGTCCCAGTTGACTGGCGGCTAGCAAACATGATGCCCAAAGAAGGGCAAAAGGGCAGACCTGGGGAACTATAGGCCTGTCAGTTTGACCTCAGTGCCAGGGAAGCTCATGGAGCAGATCATCTTGAGAGTCATCATGTGGCACTTGAAGGGCAAGCAGGCGATGAGGCCCAGTCAGCATGGGTTTATGAAAGGCAGGTCCTGCTTGACGAACCTGATCTCCTTCTATGACAAAGTGACGTGCTGGGTGGACGAGGGAAAGGCTGTGGATGTGGTCTACCTTGACTTCAGCAAGGCTTTTGACACCGTTTCCCACAGCATTCTCCTCAAGAAACTGGCTGCTCTTGGCTTGGACTGGCGCATGCTTCGTTGGGTTAAAAACTGGCTGGATAGCCGGGCCCAAAGAGTCGTGGTGAATAGAGTCAAATCCAGCTGGAGGCCAATCACTAGTGGTGTTCCCCAGGGCTTGGTGCTGGGGCTGGTCCTCTTTAATATCTTCATCGATGATCTGGACGAGGGCATTGAGTGCACCCTCAGTAAGTTCACAGATGACACCAAGTTAGGTGCGTGTGTCGATCTGCTAGAGGGTAGGAAGGCTCTGCAGGAGGATCTGGATAGGCTGCACCAATGGGCTGAGGTCAACTGCATGAAGTTCAACAAGGCCAAGTGCCGGGTCCTGCACCTGGGGTGCAATAACCCCAAGCAGAGCTACAGGCTGGGAGAGGAATGGTTGGAAAGCTGCCTGGCAGAGAAGGACCTGGGAGTATTGGTTGATAGTGGGCTGAATATGAGCCAGCAGTGTGCTCAGGTGGCCGAGAAAGCCAACGGCATCCTGGCTTGTATAAGAAGCAGTGTGGCCAGCAGGGCTAGGGAAGTGATTGTCCCCCTGTACTCGTCTCTGGTGAGGCCGCACCTCGAGTACTGTGTTCAGTTTTGGGCCCCTCGCTACAAGAAGGACATCGAGGTGCTTGAACGAGTCCAGAGAAGGGCAATGAAGCTGGTGAGGGGTCTGGAGAACAAGTCCCACGAGGAGCAGCTGAGGGAGCCGCTTGTTCCTCCTGGAGAAGAGGAGGCTCAGGGGCGACCTTATTGCTCTCTACAGGTACCTTAAAGGAGGCTGTAGCGAGGTGGGGGTTGGCCTGTTCTCCCACGTGCCCGGTGACAGGACGAGGGGGAATGGGCTAAAGTTGCCCCAGGGGAGTTTTAGGTTGGATCTTAGGAAGAACTTCTTTACCGAAAGGGTTGTTAGACATTGGAACAGGCTGCTCAGGGAAGTGGTGGAGTCACCATCCCTGGGTGTCTTTAAAAGACATTTAGATGTAGAGCTCAGTGATATGGTTTAGTGGAGGACTGGTTAGTGTTAGGTCAGAGGTTGGACTCGATGATCTTGAGGTCTCTTCCAACCTAGAAATTCTGTGATTCTGTGATTCATTATGGGCTTCTTGATTATTACAAGTCTTTCTTTTGTTAAAATTCAGCTGAAATCTGTGCTTTGTTCAAGTGAACATTTTCTCTGACTTCCCTCATATTTATTGGAAACTAATCTTCTGCTTCCATTGGATAGAGCAAAAATTAACTCAGATTAGCTGATGCACTGCTCTCTCTACCTATTTGTGGACATAAATTAAATTTAAAATGTCAGGTAAGAAAGGAGGCAAATATTCCACTCTAGTGATAATGACAGTGTGTGGCTTGAAAGTCACCAGATAGTGGCTTTAGTGAATCCTGTGTGGTGTCAGACATGAAAAGATTCATGAATCATGAGAAGACTTCTGAACTGAGTATGCTTAAGAAGGCAGAATCAGTTGTGTGACATAGTAACTTCAAATATGACACAGACATTGTGTCTGCATTTAAGGCTGGCCTTGTTTCTAAATAATATATGCTACTTATAAGTCACAAGTTGGAGAGTTTAACTGTAGGAAAATGTTTTATTTTTTTTTTCTGTACTGATGTTGGATCTCCCCAGTCTCTTCTACAGCCAGGATCTCTCCATTGCCTAGTTCTGCAGCAGGCAGTTATAAACCAGCCAAGTGCTGTAGGATAGACTATCTGCAGTTACGGTGGGCAGTAAAGTCAAAAAGCTTTGGTAGCTTTCCCTAGAAGCTTTCAAGTTATGAAAGCATATTTTAACTGAACATCTCAAGTGCTCTTGCAAAATGAGTTAAATCCTGAAATGTTTATTTTATATGGGGATTCACTGTGGTCTATTGAGTTTGTTTCTCTCCTGTTTGTTTCTTTCCTTTTTGCACACTCAGCCATGTGCAAAAAGAAAATGGGGCTTCAAATGGGGAGAATAGGGAAGCTGACGACAGCAGACTCCTAGGCTTGTCATTATCTGAGCTTTCACCATCCAGCTAACATTGGATCCGATCCAACTGGAATCCAGCACGAGTATGGGCTAGACTGGTGGGCATACTGCCCAGACTTCCTGAGTGAGCTCCGAAATGTGTGACAGACACATGTTCTTTTTCTGATCTTATGGCAGAAGACCTTGCAGTGAACTATGTGAATGAAGAATTGAAGGCTCAGAGAAATGGATGGAGTATTAAACAGAAGCCACAAATCTGTGGCATAGTGATAAATCTGAACATGGTGACTGTTGTCTTTTTAGCAGAAGGATGTTTTCAATAAGAGATCCTCTGAATTTGGACAGCTCTAAATTTTGGATATAGTTGAAACAAACACGCTGTTTTTCCTGTGTAGAATTGAGATCCTGTGCATAGGAGAAAATCAAAATAGATGGGATCACCCTGACTAACTGAAGTAGAGATATATGCCACAGATGTGTGGCAAGCTTTGTAAGACATTTAAGGAGAGGTTAGCTAGGGATGGTGAGTTTCCTCAGCTGTAACAAAAAAAGCTAAACAACACTTAACATCTGATGTATTTTTGTCAAAGCTAATAGAATTTAAGAATATGTAAAAAAAAAAAAGCGTTTGGGGTGCAAGTCTGAATAATGACTGGTACATGTTAAAGAACCAGATTTTGGCATGATATTACGGAAAAAAAAAAAAAAAAAAAAAAAAAAAAAACATATCTGAGAGAGCAGTATGCCACTTCCTCTACATCTCTGAAAAAGGTATATTCTGTTTGCCTATAATTCTTTTACTAATAGTGAATCCCATTTGTACTGTTATGTGATCTAATTGGTGAAGAAATGGCCACTTCAAGCCAAACTTCAGTGAGACAAGAAAAATATCCATTTTACCTGTATGTCATTAATGATTCTTTCAGAATGAGGCTTGAATGATGTACAGGTTGGCTAAAGTGGTTAACACTTGGAACTCTCTCTGAATTTCTGAATGCATCACATTAAAAACTTGGCAGAAACAAGTTGCCAGTTTCCTGCCAGACATGCAGCTATAGGTGAATCCTAGTGACTTCTAGGAGAAAGCAGTTATTCATTTGTACAGGGGAGAGCTGTACTGAAAGGCATACCAATATCACTTTTTAGAGGTCCTGTCAGGAAAGTTTCAATTAAGGCCTAATGTGCTTACTTCCAATCCTACTAGATGAACTTGCTGTCTAATTTTGCCATGGATTTTGATTACCTTTGAACATGTTATTTCCTTCTCTATGAATATTCTTCCTGAGAACTGACTTAATTATGAAGCAGGGAAGTATGACTTCTGAGAACATGTAGACAGTCTTTTGTGGCTTTTGAGTTTTCATTGCTTTATTCATGAGGATTTGCTGATTTCTCACAGTTTTTTGATCTGTTAGTCAAGGTCTGGGAGTGAAAATTCCACACGACACAAATCACGATATTTGGAGGTTATACAAGATCATTCTTTATGAGATTTGACAGTGAGAGAGTTCTGGGACAATTTGGTTTGTATCACAATGATTAAGAATTCAATGTATTAACAACGTCTTGAGGGAAAAACTCATTAGAAAATTTAAAGGATTACTGTTGTGCATGGGGATCCAAGAAAACATACTTTTAAAGTTTGTCTTGTGTACAATGACCACGAGTAACAGCATCTCCTGCTCTCTGCTGCCTTCCTGACAGCATAGATGTATAGGACTAGAACAAACCTCAGGAGGTCACCTGGTCCTTCCTTTTGCTGACAGAAGGATCAGTGTCACTGACAGTTATTTAATCTGTGTTTCACCAGCTCCCATGAGAATAATCCAAAATGAGCTGGCATCTTCTGCTGTTTAGCTGTTCTTCAAGTTATAAAATTCATAACTAAACTCCCATTTCCATTGTTGTCACAGCTGATTAATTTTTATTCTGTTTTCAATAGGAATAGGAAACAACTGATGTATTTTGTGCATGCTGGAGGGCTGTTTCCTTCCTCAGTCTCTGCAATCTGTATCATTTACTGGTGATTCATGTGTTTAAAAAGGAGAAAAATGGCATTACTTATTTAGATAATTTGATGATTTTGCTTATAAAAAGTGGTGGAGTTGAGATATTCTTTACCAAGAAACTGATCACAAGTACTTGTGTCTCTTAAAGTGTAAAGCTGAATTGCAGTGGTTGCTTGAGTTGTGGTGATTGTTATGATTTATGAAATGTTCTCTGAGATTGATATCCAGCTTTATAAAAAAGACCACAGGTAACTCACTAAGCCTGTCCTGATTCCTCTGATGTTATTGCTTTAAAAACAGGTATGCTAGTGTACAACTTAAAAATCTGCAGTCTATGCTTTGCATAAAAAAAATGAAATCAACAGTTTTTACAATGGTATACATAGCAATGTGGAGTACTCTTACTAACACTGTTCTGAATGGAAACTCCCTCTACAGAACTGGTTGTTGTTTAGACACCTAGTGAACAAAACTCACCATGTTCATGGAAATACCTATTCCTTCTCTCTGTCTTCATCTCACTGCTTCACTTCTGCAGTCCAAGTTCATCCTACTTCATGAGCTCATTAGTTCTGTAAGCTTAAAAACAATGAGCAAATGCTGTTTGTATCATATTTTTAAGCCAGAGTCTTTGTCCCTTGGTTAAGGGACATCATCCATTGCATTGTACCAGTAAATGTTGAGTTCTGAACAAAGAACACCTTTAAGTAGCTCATGAGGCTTTGTATTCTAAAATAAACTTCCTAGGCAACTCTATGTTAAAATCTTGCCATAAAGTATTTTCTATTTATTGCTCTTATGAAGATTGTGGTTTTTTTCAAAGCTGTAATTATTATAGTCTTTCTATAATACACCACAGCAAAGCAGAGGGAAAAACTGTCTGGCTGAAGCTGATGAAAATTTAAACTGCTATGACCCTGTTGACACTTTCTGATGATGGTGAGATGGCTCAAAACTGACCAGGCAGAAGAAAGCAGCTCATTTTTTTTGCCTGACTCTACTTACTGAACCAGCTCAGTCCTACTCTTTGGTTCGTGGTGCAGTACAAGGGAGGGGCTGGGAATGTGCAGCTGGGGATAGAGGGAGAGGAGTGGGACTCGAGCAATTGTGCTGAGGCTGGCTTGAGCTGCTGTGAAACTGCACCCTTGTGTTTTCAAGTTCTGTTCAATCTGTACAAGTTTCAGTCTTAATATTTTTAGCAATAAAATGATGGCTTACAAGATCTTTCCTTCTTGCAGTCTGCAATTTCTGAATTATATCTCTTCATCAAAAATAGCTTTGAAGGTTTTTAGTACTGAAGTCGTTTGTCTTGAACTGAAGAACCAATCATATTTTGACACTGCCTATTCACTTGTAATTAAAATTGTGATTATATCTGGAGAATTCACGCATATTCACAGAATCTGTCTGCAAAAACATCTCCAAATTCAGAATGGAAATCATATTCCTTTAGCAAAGAGTTCTATTCATTCCTGTATCTTTTAGCATTGTTGTCTGAAAGAGCTGATCAGTGGCCTATCTCGTGCTCAGGGCCATTTTGTGCTTGGAGGAAAAGATTTGGCCATTTACAATTGTCCAGGTTTCTGTTGTACAGACAGGTCCTCTTTATTTGTTCTTTCCTTGTAAGTATATCCATTAAATTGTAATGTCATTTATTAATATAAATATGGTGAGATCACCATCCACAACAACAAATTTCCTGGATTTTATTGATCCAATAGAGAAAATTTTGCAGCCTTCATGGAAAAATGGACATAGTGACTGTTTCTGGAGAGGGAATTGACTCTCTGCAGCTTTGCTAGTGCCACATCCCTTGAACAATCATTCGTGGAGTTGGACAAATTAAGCTGATGGCAAATGTATTTTTTCCATGGACTACTTAACACTGACGTTCCCAAGCAGACACTGTCCAGTGTGTGAGACATTTCAAATTGAGAGGCCACGTAGGCTAAGTCATTGATTTAGATAACTACATGTATTTGATCAGTGTTTGCTTCTTCCCTCATATACATTGCAAACTTCAGGCTGCTCCACATTTCTCTGAATGTTTTTTGTGTTTCTGACCATCACTTGCCCACTGCTTTAGTTATTCAATGGCTCAGTATTTCAGAGATTCCTCTGCTATCTGTTCTGATAGGCATACACAATTTCCCTTGCCATTCCTGGGACTGCTTTCACAATGTGAACATTGTGATCATACTGTCTCTACTGGCAGGAATCTCTGTGTTAGGTGCAGGACTTTCAAAGGTCTGACTTGAGAGTGCAACCTCAGTTTTCCTGTTATGCCAACATAATGCTTACTTTGCAGGTCTTGGCCCCTGGCAGTTGTTCTGTCAATCCAATATCTCTTATCCTGGTCATGCCAGGAATATTTTGTTTCCTCTGTGATCTGATTTAATGGCTCTGAGAAAAACTGGGGAAGTGATGTTGTGTATTTGTGATCTTCCTGGCCAACTATCTGCTATCACGTGTTTGAAACTCTTGACTCCTCTTTTCCCTTCAGTGGCTTACATCTGTCTTAAGGTCCTACGGGGCTTGCATCAGCCTTGATTGATGGGGAAATATGAGAGCAAGATTAAAAAGGGTGGCCATATGGCAAGTAAAAATGAACTCTCACGCAATTTACTGGATCAGCTCAGTCGTAGTATACCAGGGAAGGATACCATTGTTTGTGATTGGCAAGGTGTTTGACTGAGGGACAGGAGCCTGAAAGCAGCTGTTGGTTTTGCGATGTGCCAAAAGGACTATCATTAACTTGCATCACTGTCCAAGTAGAAAGAACTGTGGGAAGCACGGTCAGAGCCCAAATAAAGAATTAGGTATAAAACATGCATGTGTATACCCATATACACAAATATACATTTTCCTAAAAGTTTAAAAATTTAATGAGCCACCTGCTGTAGAAGAATTTTAATGCTATGTTTGTATCAACTTAATGCAAATGTATTTAAATCTTTTAGGCAATAAAAAAGCTCTGTGCTAAAAGCTGATCCTTTGAGATTTGTAACAAAGGAACATCAAGAAAGGAAAGCATCTAACTGCTCCTTTGGCATAAGCACAACACCAACTGGTAGAAAAACACCTCACCAGGGAAGAATGACACCTTTTGCATCAGAAAAAAAAAAAAGTCAGTGGCAAGGTCTATTTAGGCAGCCTCTATTTTCTGTTCACAGTATTGTTCAGAAGGTGGATTGGGATCATATTTCTTGCAAAGCTGCTGCCTAGTCTTCTTGCCCTGGTATTGCACCGGTTTTGCCAGAAATAATCTTATGGATTGCTCATACGTTGAATTATTTGCACACCTTCGGGACAGAGTGTGGGTGAACAATTTGAAACCTATCCCCCTTGCCCTCAGAAAATGTTCACAGCACCAGGCCTCAGGGCACTGTAGGACAGGGTGGCTCCTGGGGCCCAGGGGCTGGGAGGAGCAGGGGCTCCCCATGGAGCCTGGCAGGGCAGGGCCCCAGCTGCCTGGGCCCGTTCCACCACCTGAGCCAGGGAGCAGGGCTGGCTGGGGATAGGAGTCAGGGTCAGGCCAGAATCCCAAGTGTAGAAGTCCATAGTGATGAGGCAGGTCATGCTAGGAAGTCAGCCTGCTGGTCAGGGTAGGGGTTTGCAATGATGATGTGCATGGCCAGACACAGGCATGCCTGTGATATGGTGTGCCGTGTTGTGACATGGCAACTCAACGAGCACTAAGAACAAGAGACACAGCTAAAATGCAGCTCCTAAGAGGAGGAGGGAGGGAGCCCTGTATGGGGCCTCTTCCAGCTCTTTCACCTAGGCCATAGGTTCACAGAAGCCTGAACCAAGACCAAACATGGACATTGTATCGGTGATCTGGTTTATGCACAAACAGCTAAACTGCTAAAAAGGAGGAGCGCTCTCTGTCTGTGTCACTGATAGCTCCCAAACACAACCATGCTACTTCAGGTTGTATATCCTCCCTCTCCTACAGGGAGGAGAATGGATAATAGGCAATCACCTGGAGCTGGTTCGTGTCTGAGTATCTTTAAGGGGCCTAGCTCATCTTCTTATGTCAAAGGTAAGATCTGTGGGAACTTCCTGTCTGCTTACAGTCATCTGCAAATGACTTGATCCCCAACCCTTGACTAGTAGGCAATATGTTGTCACTAAAATTGTCCTGTGACACATAGAAGTAAAAAAAAAAAAAAAAGTGTACTTGACAAGAGAGAGAGAGCAGATTGCACTGTCTGTGATTACATGCTGAATTTCTTGTCCTGGAAGCCTAGAACGTGGAGAATGGAGGTGGTCTGCCCTTCTCTTTGGTCCACGACAAAGCACCTTCAGAGAGGATGGGGCAAGCAAACATCATCAGTATAACAAGCAATATGTTGCAAGAATCTGAGAGCTAGCATATTTCAAAAACAAACAAACAAAAAGCCTTCTGTGGTAGGTGTGGAAACATGATTGGCAATTTTCTTATCCTTTCAATAATCCCTTTTACTTTGCTTTTTCTATAGGAAAACCTTTGTCCATTTCAGGTAGCTCAGAAGACATGCCCCTCTCAACTAAGCACAGCAATAACACTTGCAGCTTTGCAGTCTGGAGTAACAGTGAAGAAACAAAGGTATAACCCTAAGAAACTGTATACAATTTATTGTCTGTGATCTCAGTTTTCATATTCTGCATGCTAACTCTGATTTAGCTGGCTACAGTACTCTCCTGGCTTTATTTTCTTGCCTCTACCCATGATGAGCAGAGTCTTTAAAATAATATTGCAATGACTTACAAATAACATAGTAGATTTCTTTATCAAGATATTCCTGCAAGAACACTTGACACTAATAGATTTATGTTGCTAGTTAACATTTTAATTTGGCTCAGGAAGAAGAGACAATCTTAAAAAGACAGAAAAAATGTTAAAATCTCAGAATAAATTGGCTTTTGTGACCACACAGACAGAAAGTGGTATAACTGCTTAAGAAAACAAGGTACCTACAAGCAATTCTGCTTTTCTGGATGATGAAGCAAAGGTTTGAGCAACTAACATTTCTAGCTCTTATATGATCAGCAACTGTCATCTTTCCGTTAGCATTGCATACAGCTAAGAACCATGTAATTTGTTTAGGAAGAGTGGATCTAACTAATACACAGACCTTTCTTTGCAAAACAGTAACCCAGTATTAAAAGAGAATTCTGTTCTTTGCTCAATTGTTCATTCTCTACACTTCCTATAGTGCAGTTTCCCTGGAATACACTCTTATTTCCTGATTTTTCGTCTTTCTGTATGATATCTTTTGCTTTTCTAACTGAAGTTAATTAGAGCTAATGTGCAGCACTTCTAGTTATGATTAAAAGCTGTTATGACTATGAAAACATCACAGATATTGCCTCCAAAATCAATATTATCTAGAAGGTCAATGTTACATCAAGAAGGAAGAAAAAGTGAGGAAGAGGTGAAGGAAAAAATAGAGTATTGTGAGGGAAAGGTGAGATAAATTACAGTGCTTGGAGAGCTGCAATCAATAGGAATCACAGCTTCAAGTAGCTGCAGAGAATTAAGTCTCAAATGAGGAGTCCTTTCTTGAAAGTAGAGCTCAAGTGTAAAGTTCACATTGCAAATGGCAGAAAATACATAAAGCTGACAGGCTGGAAACAAGTAACCAAATTCTCTTCTTACCTACCACCTTGATTTGTTCTGTGACTTTCACTGAGGCCTTTTTGTTTCAGCTGCCTCCTTGAAAATGTGCTAGTGGGGTAGTGATGGTGTTTAGTAATTCAAGATTTAAGGCCATTCCTTTCTTTCGTTGAAAGTGAATCTTATGTCAGTGAGCTGTGCCAGCTGGACACCACTTGTAAGTCTTTTGTTACACACAGCTGGCCACACCTGGAGTAGCTCTAATGCTGAGATGGGCTCTGTGAAAGCTTCTACCAATCACAGTTCCTTCTCAGAGAAGAAAAAAACCACAGTATCAGTTGCTTAGATCCTTGAAAGAAAAATAATTATGAAAAGTTCATTCTGACTTTTCATACCACTGAATCTTATTCTTAAAATTGATGGGTGGATTAGACTTGTGCAACTAGAGAGAAGTCAAAATGGGAACTGAAGCATTCACTCTCATTTAAACTAAGTGGAATTTCTTGTAGCATTGCCTTTTGTTGCAAGTATCTATAAGAACATCTTTCTACTGCTTACTAATAATAAATAATTTAAATAAAGTTTAAATAAAATTATTTCTATAAACCTAAAATCTTGCCCTCAGTAGTCATTACAATGCCTGCTTGGGGCAATACTGTATTTCTCTTGACCCAAGGATATATATTCCTTTTTGTTTTACGGGGAGGTATTTTCTTTATGTGAAAAGTGAATGATAACGTTGGAACCATACAGCAAAGCTATAATGCACCTTCTGGTTGTCTTCTTTTTGAAATTCAGCAAATGAATTAAACTGTGAAATTTGACATATGCCGAATAGAAATAGCTACTGTAGTCATTCCAAGAAACCTGATTAACTAGAGGCCATGCTAGGTAAGCCTCTTTGACCAACATGTTTGTTTGTAGAACACCATACTGATGACATTGTTGCCACCCATTGACAAGTCTTGATCAATTTTGTAGGGGATCTCTGCATGCAGTCACATTTAACTCTAGTACTGGTTGTCAGTACTGGTTGTCTGTATGGGCCTGTGTTACTTGGAATAAAATGGTTGTTAATGTATGTCAGCTGTCTGTATTCATACACCAAGTTCAATCGTGTTGGTTCACACAATTCAGAACCTGTGTCTCCTGGGTGACTTATGTGGGATGTGTACTAGCGTATGTGAAATTGGTAGAGACAGTAAGTAACTGAGGTGAGGTGAGGAGTAACTTACATGGCTCCACTATTGCCACATGGCTGTATGCCTTGTCTTGCTTAACAGAAACGAAGGTGATGAGTTGGGGATTTGATACAAGTGATTGAAATTAGATCCTTTTGTAAAAATATAATGTCTGACTTTTGATTTCTTTTATGCATAAATGAGGCAAAAAATGTACCTGTGCTGCAGAGAGAGCTTCTGAAATACAAAGGCATAGAGTGGGTTCACTGAGTTACTTCAAGCTCCAATTTCATTGGAAGGCAGGGCGGTGTTACCCGTTCCCTTTGACTTCATTTACATTAGATACTCTCTGTTTTTGAAGGTAGAAGAGAGGCTCACTTTCCGCAATGGTACTAAAAAAGAGATCAGTGCTGATAAAAGGATGACCATTATTACTTTTTTCAACTGCGATGTAAATAAGATCGTGCCAGATCAGAGAGTGGCGAGTAGCATTTGTTTTTCTTTAAGGAAAAATAAGTGATTAAGTGCCTTTTTTCAAACAAGTTTGTATCATTTATCTTGATATATCATTTCTGGGAGAAATTGGTGAGGAAGGGAGTTGGGTTCACAGCCCTGAGCAAAAAGGCTGCTCTACCTACAAGGCCAAGAATGGAAAGAGGTAAAGAATGGAAAGAGGTGGAGGTAACAGTCATAAAGGGACAATAGGGGAGTTGGCCAAGCAGATCAAAGGAAACTGAAAGAAGGCAAAGTGCAGGGGCAGCCTTCTGAAGAAAGGACTGTTTTTCATACATTTTAGGGTAGGGAGCACGGGGGGTTCTTCACTCTTGGCATTATGTAAATATAAATAGTTAATAAGTGTGAGATAGAGTGGATATGAGTAAGGCCTTGGCAGGAATGTGAATATTTTAAATTAACAGTGTGTGGAAAGGATCTAGAGCTCCCACCCATGGGGAGGTGGGAGGATCACTCTCATGTATGCCCTGTCTTGCTCTGTGCTACAGAAGAAAGTAGCAATATCTAGACAGAGACAAAAGGGGGGGGGGGGGATAAGAGGAAAGAATTGAAAAGCAGAGAGATATTTATATGGATGGTAGATATGGAAAATAACCTTGAAATGACTTTTTCAAGTTGGCTTATTTATAAGCACATTGTTATGGTTGAATCTGCTTATGCAAATATTGTGAGCGTGCTGCAAACAGTTTGCAGTCTTCCAGATTTATTATTATGCAGATGCACAGGCAACTCACACTACTTATCCAGGTGGCCTGGAGGTGCTGCAGTTCCCTAATAATCAGATAGGTATGCAAAAGCTCATAAATGTGAACTATATGTACAGGAAGATTTTTATTATGAAAGTGGTGTATGAGTCCAACTCCAGAAGATTGTTGTTTTTTTTTTTTTCTTAAGTTGCTTTGCCTTTGCATTTGGCTTTCAGTATGGTCCATCACTTTACTCTCTCTTTCCTCTGACAAAGAAAGATAATAATAAAGTGTAAATGCATCTCTTCTATTTTTTACTATCTGATTATTTGATTTTTTAATTTCTTTAGCAGTATCATTTCTAAATATCTAAATACATTCCAATGTCTAAAGAAAATTGGATCTAGTTCTGTGTAAAGCATTTTGAAAGAATTCTAAACAGATTTTTTACATCTTGTTTTCAACAGAAAAACATTATCCCAATGGCACACAAGAAATCGTTTTCCCAGATCACACAGTGAAATGACTCTATAGTGATGGATCTG
Source organism: Anas acuta (assembly GCF_963932015.1). NCBI lineage: Eukaryota > Metazoa > Chordata > Aves > Anseriformes > Anatidae > Anas > Anas acuta. Next base: position 44,988,592 of record NC_088981.1, on the reverse strand, counting down.
AGGAAACTTATTTCCCACATAGTACAGTACTAAAAGTAGAAAAGTAAGTCTCCTGTTAAAGACAAGAACCATGCACTGGGCATGGGTTCAACGATACCGATGTAAAACTGGTTAATTCTGCATGACTGGTAAATTCACAGGTGAAAGGAGAAGGGATTTGGAAGATAACAAGGGTTTTGTTACAATGAGGAACTGAAAATTGTTCACTTCCACCTTGAATCACAGGTGACCTTTATCGTTGGCAAAATGACTGAAATATTCCTCATTTAGTTCCATGTAACTTTACATTTAGTCTGTACATCTGGCCAGGGCTGCAGAGTAACTTGCAAGAAAAACAAGAGCCAGTTATCTGTGCGAACAGTGTAGGTATTGAAGGACTCGGGATGACGACTCCTGGGCTCTGTTCCGAGATTTTTGGCTCACCTTCTCTTCATTGGCAAGATATTTCAAATGTTGTCTCTCTATTCCTTGTTGTAAAATAAAGACAAGTAACAGTAGGACAGGCTAACACATGCCTCTTCCATGTTTAGTGAACATACTGTTGTAAAAGGGGTTTCCTGTTTGCAAAATGGCTTGAGATCCCTGCATGAAGAATTCATATAAAATGCAGATCCCATCATCCATAGGGTGGATAATACCATTAGGTATTATCCTATGTACAAAAGCACGTTTGTATTGAAATCATATTGTGATACTTGATCTGTAATGATACCCCATGTAAACTCAGAAGTGAATTATAACCTGTAGAAGTTTCCACTTTTATTGTGTCATATTAGACAGCAGCTTAGTAACATAGGTTAATAACAGACAATGCCTTCTGATCAATGTACTTGTGACTATTGCTTTCAGGAATGGAGATAAAACAGTTGTATTCAGTAATGGCCAGAAGGAGATTCACACTGCAGTTCAAGAGGAGGGAGTACCCAGGTGGAACTGTAAAGACCGTGTACTGCAATGGCAGACAGTAAACCAAGTACTCCTCTGGACGGGTTCGAGTTAAAGATGAGGAGGGTAATATCATCTTAGATAAGAAGTGATTCCTCCCCTCTAAGGGCTGCACTGTACGTAAGTGGTTCAACCCATTTTCTCTGGGGTATTTAATCTTTCTCCTCTAAACGTGTATGTCAGTTTATAAGACTCTTTCCTTACGCCTCTGACACTTTTCTGTTCCTGTTAATTAAGATTAGAACATGTGCAATAGTGAAAACCACTATTTCTATTGAAATAAACTAAGGATAGTACTCCTAATTGTGTTCTATACAAATTATTATCATATGCCACCAATAAAAATATATAAATAGTTTAACAGATGGAGACTAACTTATCTCTGTGTCCTGGGGCTATGGAGGAAGAGGAAGGATTAAAAGGGCCATGACAACAATCAGGGACTAAAGTACCTGCAATATCAGGAGAGGCAAGAGAGCTGGGGCTCTCAGACCTAGAGAAGGCTCAGTGGGTCTTATCAATGTGTATACATACCTGATGAGCGGGAATAAAGATGGAGATCCTCAGCAATTCTGTGATTAAAAGGCTGAATATCAGGTTATTGTGCCTAGATATAAGGCTTGTGAAAATGTGTGGAATCTGTACAGCTGAAATTTACTTTGGTTCAGTGACTGGTGCTTATTTTGGAAATAACCTTACTTGGATGAAATGTCTCCTGAGCGAGACTTGAAAGAAATGCAGTTATGCTGTCTTTCTGCAACATTAAAATAAATGCCCATAGTACCTCTCATCAAAGTGTTTATTTCATGATACTGATCACATTTTCCCTTGATTTCCTGTTAGTTACAGAAGTGACTTCAAATAGGGATCACAGCATAAGAACCTCTGCTACAAAGCTTCTTTGGAGTAAAACATTCCAGCATGCATCAAACCTTAGCAGGAGCTGTGTGTTAGGCCAAAACCTGAGCAGTTGACTGAACAGTAACCCCTCTAGATCTCCCTCCTAACCCAAATTATCAAGTAATGATATGATCCTAATCTAAGAATTATGCCTAGTACACTTGAAAACAAACTGTAATGTTTATTCCATCCTGGTCATTATTCCAGATGAAACAGATGCTGCTTCTTTCTCCAGAAGTCTTTCCTCGGACCTCCTTTGTGTTGCTTTGTTTTTTAATTAACCTCTCCCACTACTGCCTCTATTCTTCCAGTAGAGTAAAAATATTTCTGGTCAGTAAATCTCTACAGCTTCAAGGCTCTTTGGATTGCATTTAATTCCTAGGGGGATTAATCATTTATCAGATGCTACTTTCAACTGCCTTCCCAGTAGACTGCCTGTCCATCATCTGTCTTGAATTCTTCCAAAGCACTGAAGCATTTCCCCTGTAGAGCTCAGCTCATTACCTGCCCAGTGACTGAGAAGACCAATTATCTCCTCATGCCCTTCAGATTCCTGCAACAACAAACACACTTTCAAAGCATGCTGGTTTAGCTTCTTCTCATACCTATAGTGCAAAATAATTGCAAGATTATGGAATTGCTCTTTCTTTTCTTCGGTTTCCAGTGGACCAGACTACCAACAAATCACCATTCAAACCACAGATCATCTTTGGAAGAAATAGATTGAATAGAGAAGGCAGTGTTGCTAATATTGATTATAAACATGATGTAGTTTAGGAGTTATTATGTTCTAAGCATCCATGTAGTTTGATGTCAGCTGGTGTTATAATAAAATTTCAGTTTTTCCTTTGTTCCTTTATAACAAAGGAACAATTTATAAACTTGTGCTTTTTACTACTGCAATGTTCATTTTGTGTTTTGTAAAAGGAAAATTTAAAAAAAAAAAATCCAAGAGATCATTCTTCTCTGCGTTTCACTAAGAATTTTAGTTAAGTGCTGCTTTATTCTAACTAAAACAAATCTATGTTTTTGTGTTTTGCTTTTTTTTTTTTTTTCTCAATCATCATAAAAACAGTCAATGTGATTAATGTTTTCAGGTTTTCAGATTGGTTGGGAAAATAGATGTTTCTAAAGGACAAGTGCTTTTATTCACAGGAATTCCTTTTGACAAAAGGTCCCTGTTCTTCAGTTAATATTGCTGACATCCTCTTTGTTTCTACAGTAGTACACAAACTTGCCTTGTTATTTGCCTACTGTTGTTTGTTTTACACTTGTGTACTTCGCAAAAGCCAGCTTACTATGATTTTTGTTCTGGAAGGTGTATAGTGAGAATACTTCTGTGAACCTTCAGGAAGACAGAATATGGTTGGGAAACCACATTTTTCTCCATAGGTTTTCTGTCATTAGATGAAGCATGCTATTTAGCCTCAATTTTGAGACAAATTTATAATGTACTGTAGATAACTTCTGAACAGAGTTACTTCCCTGTCAGACAGCTGGGGGCAGCAAAGGTGTACAATGGAAGCACAGTAATTTGAAGATCTCAAATGCTTCAGTTCAGCGTTAGTATTTTTCCATGCTCAGTTGATCAGTTTTATTGGAAGCAAAACAAAGCAGACTAACTGCTGTACCCCTCAAGTGGCTAATTCAGAGTCTGTGAGACAGAGATTTGATTCGGTCTTCTAACCAGGATACTTGCACTTTATAAACTGCCCTCCATTATCAAATTTCTCTCTTACCTTGGGAAGCCTATTTTTTTCTTACTCATGCAGTCTACAAGGCCTTGTTTATCAAGAGTTTATCTGAAAAAAAATACTGGAGCAGTATATATATATTTAAACTTACTTTCCATAAGCATTTCTACAGAGTCCTACAGGTCATAAAATGAAAGTTGTTTCATGCTGTTGTTTCATACAATGCAAAATTAACCTGTAAAAATGAATGTCAGGAAGCTCACTGGGTTATTCAAAAATGAGATAGTTTTGTGTCATTCATATCATGTGCACCTTTGTAAACTGAAGGCATGCTGAATGACCCCCCGGTGTAAACTGATCAGCTTTTTCAAATCATAAGGCACTCTTAGTCAAGAAAAGGAAATAAGCAAAGATCTGTGATATAATAATAAACAAAGACTGGCATCTCTGAGGATGTTTTGAGAAATGTAATTCTCTGTTTTTATTTGTTGATTACTTTAAAGGATTATTCAGTGCTTTCATTTTCAAAAATAATCTCTGATGGTAATTTCTAAATTACAACTTTTAAATTGTGTATGGTTTTGAGGTCTCTCTCTTTCTAAAACAATTTCAGTATATATCTACCTCCTTCAAGTTAAAGATGTCATTTATGGTATGTCTATATAACCTAAAGTCATGAAATTAAACAGAAGTTAAATAGCCTACCCTCTTCTTTGTATTCTGCTGTTTTGATAGCAACTGTTTGCTCACTAATTTGTTTATTTCCTTTATGATGCTCTTTACATCTGTCCCATCCCTGGAAGCTTGAAGTGCAGCTTCATTGAAAGGAAAAATAAGGACAAAGTCTCCTACCCGGCGGATAGGCCTCTGGTCTTTATCTGAGAGGAAATAGGGATGTGTGCTTATCTTGCAGTTGCGGAAATCAGGTGTAGGTAACCAGTGGTTGAGCTGGGCAGAACTGCATGGGGAATGTACAGCTGGGAGTTTGTTTTTATCTTCATTTTTTGCTTGTGAGGATGTTTTTGGCCTGTTCATCTTTTCCCGCAGCTGGGAAGTCAGTGTTTTCCTTGGATGTGCTCTGACAGTTTTCTTGGTCAGGGAAGCCACTTTATGAATTGATCCTCTTGCAGCCTGCGGGGCAGGTTGTACTGGAGAAGCAGAATTAGATGTAGGCACTTTCTGGCAAGTGAGTAAGCCAGGAGCCTCCTCTGGGGTGCTTGCACCAGCTGTTCTCCAGGGCACCCGCCTTCTGACAGCTTTTGACCCAGCCATTTCATTCTGCCTGAGAGTGTCAATCTCCTTGTAGTTCAGCAGTTCAACAATATCATGAAGAAGTCTTCTTTTCACAGTGTCATCAATGGAACAGTCTAAGCACAAGGCTGGATTGTAGTTGACTTCTAAAAGCCACGGCTTGAATTTGTCATCAATCAGGATGTCAAAGCCAAAGAGCTCAAAGCAATTGGAAGCCACTGGTAAGGGGGTTACAGCAAGCAAGGTGAGAATCACTATGTTATTGATCTTCTGCCACAGAAGCAGGTCATCAACCCCAAAAATTCGAAGGTAAGAACGAAATTTGCTGAATGTCCACTTGCAGCCACAGCCAATCCCTTCTTTATATTTTTTATACGAAGCCCCGTATTTGTTGATGCTGGTGTTCGTTAGGTGGGCATAGACATTGTCCAGAGAACCAAGGTCAAACTTCTCGGTCGCAAACCTCACCAGTCCTTCTTCGTAAGTGTAAATGGTAAGGGGACAAAAACTGGTGACACACACATAGAGGCGAAGATCCAATTTATATCCTGAAATGAGTAAGGGGTTGCTAATGTACTTCTGCACAATGACTGTACAGTCATATACCAAGTCTTTAATGTCTTGGAAAATGAGTATGCCCCTTCCACGGGAGAGATCCACAGGCTTGCAAATCCAGTAGCTGGGTCTTCTGCCTACTGACTGTCTCTCCTTGCTGTATTCAGCTATAAATTTGACATAGTCATTGGGCATAATGAATGCCACTGGACTAAATTCATACAGAGCTGATCCATATGCCCCTTTCATACGTTTCAGATGCCTTGCCAAATAGTCTTTTCTGGTGATTCTGACAGCTTCTGGGTAGTGGTTGAGTCTCTGCCAAGGTTTGATGCTGTGGTGGTCTGTCATACGAAAAGGTGAGTTCCTCCAGTATAAGTTCCAGTCTGTGTCATCTTGCTCCTTTTGATCAAATTCAGTCCAACCACGTTCCAGTAAAACCTCACGGACTATTGCAGGGGCATTCTCATGTAAACGGAACACAAGAGGCTTCAAGATATCTTGTGTCTCATAGTCATCTGCCATCACTTCCATCTTACTAGCTGAAAGAAAACAGAATTATCAGGAAGGAAACAATGCCACAGATTGTGCTAGCAGTCATCAGCCTCACTGTATTCTTAATGCATGTCACTCTGTGTGTTCTTAAAGCATGTCAACCCTGTGTTTCCATGGTCCACTAATGAGAAGTCAGCTGTGTTTAAGCTGAAACATATATTAGAAGGGCATCAATTCCAGATAGCTGGTAAGGGAGCACAAACCACTGACTGCTGAAAAGTTGGATGTCTCCATTCTAGTATTTATTCCTTCTTAGAGGTAACCTACTACAGTAGTAACTGTTCTAAAACCTTTGTAATTCATGGATGTTTTCTTTTTTTTTTTTCAGATGGCTTCAGTCTAATGGCCATAACTTTGCCTAACAAGACCTGTTTTGCACTGCTGCATTGCTGAACCTTCCAGCTAACACATCACATTGCCCTGAACAAGCTTCCCTTTGTAAGAATTACAAAGCCAAATGCATGCTATCAGGAAGCAGTAGGGAAAACTCCCTTCAAATGCTTCAAACTTCCTTCAGATGCTTCAAACTTCAATTTATTTATTTTTTTTCCTCTTTGGAATATGCAGAATCTAGCTTGCTGATAATCTGCTGCTATTCCTACAGAGAGGTGCTCCCCAGTTCCTGAAGACCTGGTCCTATGAACCTGTAGATTTGAGTGTTGCTGGTTTAATTTCCTGAAACCCTACTAAGTTGCTCCCTAAAGATTAGCCTCTATGTTTGAAGGGGAGGACGTCTTGGATGACAGCAGAGTGTTTGTGTTGAGAACCATTCTGACACAGCATTAACATACTGACCTTTCCCTTCACTCAGAAAGTGCAAGCAACAGAAATACCAAATCAGTGGGACATATCCTAAATAAAGCTCCTTCACATCATATTATTAGGGGTGACATCCTTATTCTTTCTTTTCAGGTTGAGAATCTTCACCCTGGAGATCTAGACTCCAGAAAGAAAATATCCTCTTACTTCCAAACCACTACAGAAACTAAGGGCACATGTCACACCTGAAAGTATTCAATGCAATATACAGCTGAGTTGGCCACCGATGCTTTCCTGTGGAAAATTTTCAATTGTCGAAACTGAGAGCTTTTTCCCTCAGAAGAAAAGTAATCTTTGCCATATATATATATGTGTGTGTGTGTATATATATAAGTATATATATCTATATGTATAAGTATGTGTATATATATATATATATATATATATATATATATATATATATATATATAAAATCTGAATTTTCTTTCAAGTTGTCAGAATATCTCATTTCCATTTTTTAAAAGATCCAGATTTGAGAGTTCTGGGCAGACCATAGTCAATTTTTTAGTGAGAGCTTTCCTTGGGTGAGGTGTTTGTAGAGAACAGGAAAGAAAACATGGTAAGTACTGCAGTGCAGTCACAATGCAATAGAACTTACATAAAAGATCACAAAAGTAGTCTTGCTGCGTCTCTTACAGTCAGTGCTTTGTTTCAGATCCCACAAAACTGGGGGTTTGCTGCTAAGGTTGTACACAAACCTTATGAGGTGGCATGGTGGTCCCAGGAAAACTTTGCTATTTTTGCTTCCACTTTCTTTCCTGGGAGATTTCTTTGCTTCCTGCTTATTAAACAGCAGTATGTTACATGCTAAAATTGTGTGTGTATATAAATGTAAAACTAAGTAAGTTTTCTACTAGTTGGTTCGAATCATTTGGAAAAGGTTATTAAATTAAGAAAGAAAAAAGAAGTAACTGAAAGTAGCCGTGCTAAGCATCTGAATGAGTCAGCTTAGGACTGCAGTTAGCTTTGTCTTCTCTGCATTGCTAAGTGTTGCTATTAGCAGTGTTTCACTGAAAGGTACTGTTGTACATGAATCCAGTGCAAGGTAAACTGTGCTATCATGGTCTCTGCTAGGTAATTATAAATTAGGCTGTTAGCAGTGTCTGAACAATAAAACCTTCTTTGTTGATTTTTCATGTCAGTTTTTATTAATGGCACATCTTACATACCTCTGGTGTTCAGGGAATAGTTTACTGGAAATTGCCTCACCAAGCCTGGATATAACAAAAGCAAGCCTCAGATTTCCAGATAATTAAGTACAAAGAAAACAAGATATTTTAACCCACAAAGAACATTTATCTGCCTTTAAAAAAGTTGTACCACTTATAAACAGAAGCTCTTGAAGTGATATTATAAAATTAACTCTGAGTTTACGCATCAATCTAAATGAACAAAATCAAATTTCACTCCTGTACTCTATACAGACGTGTGCCTGGATGAACACACATCTCTTCATTCAGTGGAGCTCTGCCTCTTTTCCCAGAGGGCTCTGTTTTTGGCCCAATCTTTAATAACTTGGAAATCCACCCGTGTATTTACAGACATTCTTCCACAAAGCAGACATTGCTGCAGCTGCCTGTGGCCACACCGAAGTCTAACACCTACCCAGTGTCACTGCAGAGGGGCACCCAGGAATGGTGATGCTCCCCTCGGAACCAGGGTTCGCTGCTGTGACCTCACTGTTCCAGCAGAGGTGTGTGGTGGCCCCGGTGCTGCAGGGCAGCCCAGGTACACATACCTGTGTAAACCAAGGCTTTGTGTTCGCCCTGGCTGCTTACAACGACTTATGTCACCGTTGCTCATCTTTATACCTATGGGAGGCAGATTTTTTGGAAACATGATCCTTAATGGGTAGGCATTAAAACTGTTTGTTTGCGGAGTTAATGTGGAATGTCTCTGCGTAACTAAGCTCAGCAGACTGCTCAGTATTAAAGTCTTTGAACCCTCAGGGTCACAGACCATAACACGGGCCTGAGAGCTGCCTGCCTTGGGCTTTCAATTTGGAAATAACCATTATAATTATTCTTACTGGTCACAGTTTTTGGTAAGCAGACATGTTTCAAGGCCAGAAAGGATACCAGCCCTTCCAGCTTCATCCCGTCCTCCCCTGGCTACACATCTCATCCCTTTACAGACCGCAAGTGCTGGACTGACAAGGTCACGTTCCCTACACCCAGGCACCCTGATGGCACAAAATCTGCCAGCGGTGATCCCACCATCGGTGCACAGGGACACGACAGAGGGGCACGCACCACGCCTGGCTACATCGCTACAGCGTTTCAACCCGTGGGCTCTGCCGACCGCCCGGGGTGCGGCTGCGCTCCCTGCCAGCATCGCCTCTCCCCGCGGGGCTCCCCGCCCGGAGCTGCTCACCCACCTCACCCCGGGGCTGCTCCCTGCCTCCCGGCTCCATGGCGGTGGGGCCGGGGCCGGGGCCGGGGCCGGGGCAGGCAGGGCCGGCGGGCGGCCGCCGCCGTTGCTTGGCAATGGGGAAGGGCGGGCAGCCGCCCCGCCGCCATGTCGGGGTCCCGGCGCAGCCGTGTCCTCCCGCCCCTGGCTTTTGGCCCGGCGCGAGCGGATTACAATTACTGTATCAATATTAATTACTTGAATCTGACTGTCTTAGGTGTCAGGTGGTGCCGTAAGGCATGGGCTGCCCAACACCTGCCTCCTCAGCAGAGGTTTGGTGTGGCAGCCTCAGGCTGTGAGCTCTCTGGGAAGAATGGCCAGGCTGGGCCATGTCCTCATTGTCCCATTGACCCTCCTCCTACACCTCTAGGGAACCACAGTTCAGACTGAGAGCACCAGGGAGCACTTTCAGGAGATGGCCATCACCAGCCTTCGTCACCCCTTGCCTGTAATGCTCCTGAAGGTTTCAGCCACGTGGCTGGGGAGGGACCCATCCTGGAGCAAGTTCAAACCCCAATGCCCGTGTCCACTGAGTTGGCTACACCTGCTGCCACGAGCCTCACATAGTCAAAGGCAGACAGTTAAAAGCTATTGCTTCATTACAGGCTGAACATGGTTGTGGCTGTGGGAGAGATCAGAGCATGTGTGGTAATGCAACATGGGGTAAAGAAGGGTGAAACCATCTCTGCCCTGCTGGGGACTCAGGCAGTCCCCCTGAGCCAAGAAGGCAGAGGCCTCAACCATCGTTTTGTTTCTGGTGTTTCAGTGTTGAGGTGTTCCTAGATGAACTTGTGCCTGAGGTTGGTTTGGAACACTATGCAGCAAAATCCCTGTGGCACGTTTTTTTCTGTGATACCATTGCTAAACTTTTACTGCAGACACAGCTGTCTGCTGACCAAAGACAAGTTGATGGACATGGTGCATTTTGTGGTGTTCAGATAAAAACTATATATATATCCAGCTTATACCATAATGCTATTTACAGCAAGTGTTTACAAAACACAGGGTGAGAACAATACACATCTTTATAAATAGTGGTTCCATGATCATAGATCATAGATATTATTATATTATACATGTTCTTTGCAATCAGCTGAGCAACTCCAGGTGCTGTCATCTTCAGACACTGCATGTAGGATTTGCAGGTTTGTTTATAAACCTGTAGTATCAGGTCTAATCCACAAATACAAATACACGAAAACTTCAAGAGTCTTGTTTACATTTATTAAGACTTTATTAATTAAAAAAAAAAAAAAAAAATTAGAAAATTAGTTGGTCACCTGAAAGGGTGAAGTCAGATAATCTTCCTTTATAAGGCTGAAATGTCAAAAAAACAAAAAAAAAAATAAAAATTCCAAGACATTTGTAGTACAGTGGCTTTGACATCTGTTCCTTTATCCTCTTTCCAACAGTACCTGTTGGAACACCCATGGAGACATGCCTTTAGGAGATGACCTCGATTACTGTGATGCTGTTGGGTTACATCTTTGTTTCCTGGGTGCAAGGTCCTACATTTTCCTTTTTTGTAGCAGTAGGTGTCCCAGGGGAGCTCTTAGTTTCCAGGTATTCCACCACTCCATACGTGACCATAGACAACACAAGCACAGCCAGTAAAATGTATAGCTTGATGTAGACTTGCAATGTGGTGCTGTAACCAAAGGCAATAACAAATCCACACGATTCCCACAGACGGTAATTTGCAAAGGCAGCCTCCTTGTGTTTCTCAAATAAAACACCATAGAGTCCTGAAATCAAGGAGATGAAGCTTGTGAAGGTTAAATTTGAAACAAATATTTTCTGCAACAGGGATAAATAGGCCATGAGAGGGAAAATAAAAAAATGACAGAAGAAGGAAAATTGAGGCTTTGTCTTGGAACATTTTTTTACTCATATGAAATGTAATAAGAAGTGAAAGAGCTAAAATGACAAAGTAGCAAAAATCAGAGAAAAAGGGGAAAGAAAATGAGAGGAAGGAAGAAAGGATGTGTGTTATTGAAGTGAGGTAGCAGGAAGTTTGTTTTTCAAATGATAGCCAGAAAAGGGACGGTTTGTAGACCAAGTCCTTAAATGCTTTCATATTCCCTGGAAAGCTCCCACTGAGCTTGGTCAGCTGCACACCCACAGCTGGGATTCAGGCAGGGATTTCTGCCTCCAGCTCTGACTGGTCAGGCACCCAGGGAAGAGGAGAGGACTTGATTTCCTCTGGGTGCTGAGCTAGCATCAGTGGTGATAAAGAAGCAAGCATTTCCACTGAGTCAGCTGTGGTGAGCAGGAAGGAATATGATGAACCTTGACTCTTCTCATCCACTTCTGTATCTAAGAACACATATGTTTGGAATATGCACATTCAGCCAAAAGACAAAGAGTACAAAGTTCTCTAGAATTCTGGATAGGCTCAACTAACCTTTCAGCTTTGTTACCCTGGGGGAGACATCATCTGTATGTAAAAACTCACTGCTTCCTGATGGCTACAAGATGACATTAACTGATTGTTTCAATTTATATGTGATGGAAAAGTTGGATAAGTGCATTGTAAGAGGTACTTAGTTCATTAAACTGTCTGAATTATTTGATAATCCTTCATAGTTTTGCCTAATAAATGAGCAAGTACAAGTTGTTCATGTAACAGAGACTTTGCGAATATGTCCCGTGTTTTCTTCTGAAATGGGATTTATGTATGCATGGCAAACAGCAGATATATATGGCATACGGCAAACGGCATGGCAAACGGCAGATTAGTGGGAAGGGTTTAATATAGGACAGTTTCTAGTGCCATGACATTTCTACGTGTAAAGATACTGGGTTTCAGCTGGCACCTCTTTTCCCTTCTTATGAAGCCTTCATTTTGGATCAAAGCAATGGGAGAATTGAGTGGGAAGCTATAGTCTGAAGTTCAGCTGTGGGAAGTGTCAACTTGTCAGGGAGGTTCTAGTTTCCTGGATGCATATAAGCTATCAGCTAGCGGTTATCGAGGACCACAACAGTGTTTTTTCTTGAACCTAAACATTTATCTGTATCACAAACACTGCTGAGGGCAGCATGGCATGAGTTGCCTGGCTGAAGCTGGGCTGGCTGAGTGCAGAGGCCACTAGGTCTGAATTCTTGCTGGCAGCCACAAGCCCCCATTTTCATGGAAATATCCATTCTGCTTGCCACTGCCTGCTTACCCACTCCTACAACGTCTTCCCCTTTCTCTGGTACTGTTAGGCATGGATATGTAAGAGGACTGCTGGAAATCATTTGAATCCAGGTTTATAAACTTTCCAGACTGATTCACATCCTTTCTAAAGGCACACATCAGGCTGGAGCTTTATTTTTCTGTGGTCTACCTGATAGCTCTGTGCTGCACAGTTGTTTGTGCCCGCAGTGCAGTTATTGCCAGGAAGGTGATAACAGCAGCTGTGTTCAGTTTAGATAAGAGAGGGCACTACACTCTCTGAAACGAAGCAGCTTTCACTGCAAATAAATGAGTGCACACACGTACACAAACATATTAGGAAACCTTTACAAGATGAAGTGACTCATCTATTGTTTGCCTATATATCCTCTAGGGGGAACTCCAGCATTAACTATCCACAGCAGGCCAAAGTAAACCATCTCTCATTACCATAAAATGCCCGAGGTATGCAGCACAACGCCTTTGTATGTATTCAGTGGTTAATCTACTGAGACGGAAGGGGCATTCATGGGATCTTGCCTGAGGAAGCACCACATATCTTAGTCCCTAATGCTATTTTAGAGGTCTTAGTCTCACCTCATAGCCTTTGGAGCCACAAATTTCTCATGTGATGTTAATGCTGTTTGCCCTGTATAAAACTAATGAAGGGATGAAGAGATTTTGTCCTAAATGGGCATGTCAAACTGCAGATCCTGTTCCGGGTTGCAGCATAATGCAGTAATGTCACTGCACAGTCTGCTGTCATCACTGTGACAATGCAAACCTTGTGCACTTTTATTACTAGAAGCTGCCAATAAGCAAAAGAAACAGATACTGTACAAACATAAGAACATTTGTGTGTTATTTTTTCCCAGTTAGCAACAAATGTGAAATTATTGTAAGTATCCAGCAGGAATCTGGGAATGTAGATGACCTATCACAGTGCTGTAATAGGGGTCAGACTTGTGTCAGCACTGCAGGGCTCACTAGCAATGAAGAGTCATCCACCATTTGTGCCTTGTCTGAGGGTTGGGAACTGCAGCCACCTCCCAGCCTTGGTCTCCGACACTGAGGTCCTCTGCACTATCCCTTTTCCTAGTGAGGTCACCAGGTCACCAGGTACCCCTTCCTCAGGCATAGAGACCTTACTGAGGTGTCCTCAAGGGAGTCAAATGTCTGAGGGCAAAGCTCACTGGGAAGGTCCCGTATCACAGTGGAAGATTTAAAATCCTGTTTCTCAAGAGTGTTGGGAAGGAGATAGATGAACAGCCAGGGAGACTGTGGGCAGAAGCAGCAGGAAATGAATGAACAGCTTTTCTTCAGAGAGGGTGGATTATCACTGATGCTCTCCTTTCGTGATCCTGAATAATGAGAGCAGTGATTTAAAACTGTGCCAAAGTCAAAGGCACAAGGCTGTGGGTTGAGATGAGAGAAGCTGAGAGGGTGTCACTTGATTCATGTACCAGCTCTGCTCCATGCAATATGACCTGGAGCAACTGGAAGGACAAGGAAGAAGTCAGACTGGTCAGTTCTTTGTTTGCTACGCACACTGGGAAGGCGATTACTTTAAGTGCCAGGCAAAGGGCTGTGGTGATTTCCTTCTGGATCTGTAGGAGGAACATACTGATTTGTCCAGTGAGCAAAATCAAATCATCATCTACTGAAGCAACCAGAGGGAGGGAGGCCCAGACACACATGCTGATGTGGGCCAAGCGAGCTAGTTCTGTCACCTGTATATTCCTACAGTATCTGCCAAGTATGAATCTGAGGAAAATAATATGAATAAAGAATCAAAATATGGGAGCAGGTGGGAGAGGATTTAACTGTATCTTGCGGACACAGGCTATGGCATTGGCTTAAAATGACTGCGACTGACAGACATTAGCAGGCTGTACTTCAAGGCATCAGAGACTATGGCTCTTTCTTGCCCCCTCCAGCATTTTGTAGTCTTTCTTCAGTCTCTAGAAGAGCACTTCCTCTAGTTTTGGTGAGGGATGAATTTCAAGGATCCTTATGGAAATCAGTTTGTATCAGTTCAGTAGCTAAGCTGTCGGTGTATAATAATTTCACTCAATTTGTGTCAAGGACACAAAGCGGAAGAACACAAAGATTATAAGGACAACTGCTATGCATCAGACAGGAAGTCCAACCATAGCCTTCCAGTAACAGACTCCTAGGGTAAGAATTTAGGAAAGTACAGAGTGATCTTTCCCCTCTGATGGTCTCCTGACTCTGGCAATCAAAGGCAAAGGGACTTTCTGTGTTGGAGGTTTCCTCTGGATCACCAGGCTTAGTAACCCCCAAGAGCATTTTCCCTTGAAATGATGTAATTCCAGCCTAAAACCGTTTACATTTTGGGACTTTTGTAAATCCTTTGTCAATGAATACCACAGTTCAAGTATGTGATGTGTGAATAAAAGCGTTTCCTTAATTTTTTATGAGGGCTGCTATGGGATAACTTTATTTGTTAACACTTACTCTTATTGAGTGAAATACTGAATAAACCATTTTTCTAACCACCTTTTTGATACTATTCATAATCTCACCAGCTGTTTTCCATACTTATCACTTGTCTGGGATGAAGCATTCTAGTTTGTTAGTCTTCCTTCACATGGAAGTGTCTCAAGGCTCTGCTCCTTTTTGTTGCCTTCTCGTACCTTATCACATTTGATTATGATTTTTAAATGGAACAAATCAGAACTGCATGAATGATGAGTTTACATGGTTGCATAATATTGCTTTCTGTGGTTTTCTCCCTTGGTTTTTGCCTAATAACTCCTAACAGCCAATTTGCTGCTTCTTTTGTTGCTGATCTTTGAGTTGATCCTTTTTTTTCAGTGCTCTCCTTTATTACAACAGACAAAATATATCATTTTTCTGAATTTTCTAATTTTCTGTGAAATACTTGCACAAATATTCCTCCAGAATATTTATTCTAAATATCTGCTATTATCTTCTGCAATGTTCTGCTCTCTTCATTTTGGAAAAAAAATAAAAAATAAAAAAAAAATTTATTGAGTATTCTACTTTCTTATTCCTAACTTGTTCTTATTTCTTCAGGTCTCCAAAGAGCTAACATATTTCTTTCAGATGCTGTCTTAAACTCATCATAGTTATTATGCACATTCTAAACCAGATTGTTTATAAATACAAATGTGAATTTTTATATCTCAGGAGAATTCATTTCATTGTCACCAGGACTTACCATTAGTTTGTGTCTGCCAAATGGCATCAGATAAGCCCCAAAGAGCAGGGAATATGAAGAATACAGCAAGCTGGTTAGGATGAGGTTTCCACAGCAGTAGTGCTATTATGCAGGCAGTGTTTGCAACTGTGGCTGTCAATTTAGAAAGAAAGAAGGGAAATAAAAATGTTAGAATAAACAGGACATATAGTGGTAGATGCACTTTAAAATTCTTCCCCCAACTAAAGCACAAAGTAATCTTAAAATCTTTCTGGTTCATTGAGATTTGCGCTGACTGGGTTGATATCACATGAAATACAAGACAATGCAATCCCTTTGCAGTCTTCAGTTAATAATTCTGAGCAGTGTCCTAAACTGAGAGATTCTGGAAGCTGGTGTGGCTTATATCCCAGAGGAGGAGAACTGCCACTCGGCAGCAGAAGGGGCTGCTGAAAGCCCTGCAATCCGAATGCGAGGCATGTGGCAAGGGAGAGGCAGCACTGGTCACCTCTCCTTAGGTAGCCCTTAAACACAGATTTTGTTTCAGGGCTAAAGGAGGCAATTAAGGATGTCTAGAGTGACTGCTGTCTTTCTGTCTTTCTGTTTAAAAGCAGCACGTAAATGAGTAACTGACTCTTCTCTGTCACGGGCACACCTTTAGAGTCTGAGTACAAAGACTATTAAACAGAACTGAGAGGTTAGAGGTCTTGCATTACTAATGCTATTTTTTTTATTATTATTATTTTAATTTGCTGGCTTTTTTTACATCTAAAATTAGTTTTACAGAATGCAATGCATGTAGAACAATCACTGAATAGCGACAGTAATATAAAGGACACTAAATTTCTTCTTCCTTGCCCAGGTTTAAAAATTCCGCTGGAGGTCTCTAATAATAGAGGTCTGTGTAATGGAAGTATCACTACACCTCAGCATAGATACTTCAGTGGATACTAGGAGAGAAATTAAACATTTCCTGGTGTTCTTCTGCCTCCATTACTTCCTGTAAGAGCATTCTCTGGAGAGGGAGAGGTTATTAAATATACAAATCTCTTCCCATGGCAATCTGAACATTGCTGTTCCATATACAGGCGGTCAAGTTATTTTAGCCTGAAACATTAGCATATGACCCTTTACTTTATTTTTCACCCTTTAGAACAAGCAGTGAAAAGGACACTAGGCCAACCTTTTAAATTTTTCCTAAAATTCCTAGATTGGTTATTGACAGTTCTTGGCTCACCACCCCCTGAGACTCAAACCAGCAGTGTATCCTACTAGATTCTCACTGCCTTTCACTCCGTAAAGATGAGGAAGTTTCACCCCAAGGGAGAAGTCCTTCTCAGGTACAGTGTAGACCTCAGTATCTGCATTGTAAGATTATTTATCACTGTTTGCATTAGAGCAATAAAGCATCAAAGCTGTAGGACGCTTTCTGAGTAGACAAAAGCAGGGTTAACTACACCAGCAAAGTGGTGTAATGCAGTGACTTGAACACAGTGGTTGGCTGTGCTGCCTCTCTTCTCATGAGTTAAGTTTGCCCCCCAATTGACTTTGGTTTTAATTAAGAGTTGACAGGGAGCTCTCCTTTTGTAGTGCACACAAAAGGGGGAGCACTGGATTTGATATATTACATGAGGTGATCAGTCCTTCAAGTGACCTTTACATACCTAATGCAAAAAGGAGTTTTCTACCCATGAACTGAGAGATCTTTCCAAAGAGCAGAGAGCAGAGGGAATTCACAGCTGAAAAGCAGATCATCACGTAACCAACATAGTGTATCCCCAGGGCACAGGTCACATATGTCTGCAAGAGAAGAGACGGTGGTGACACATTGGCTTCAGGGAAAATACGCAGCTAAGGTTCAAGGGTCTTAGCCTGTGTATTTAGTAAATAGCCAGCACAGACAAGGTCAAAGGAGCACAGCTACGGAGTTTGCTGACAGGTCTCTGGAGTACTGACATAGCTGGCCTTCAGCAGTGATATTCCTAACCCCGTTCCCAGTCAGACCTATGCTATGCAAACAGAGCAGTAACAAGCTGGGGCACTGCTAACTGTGCAAATAAAACTCCTGGCCGTGGCACTAGTTTTCTGCCCTTCCCTTTGTAGCTCAAGATCTGAAGATCAACAATTGGTACTATGGTTATCGCTGAGCACCTCCCAGGAAATGAAGAGGACCTCACCTGCAAGAGCATGCAGCCACTGGACGTGGCCATGGAGTGCCCCTCTCAATTCTTTCAAACACAGCAGCAGGTGCACTCTTCCGTCTACTTATATGCAAGGTTTGAAAGCTTAGATTTCAAATAAGCAGCTTAGGAAGTTTGCCCCCTTTCTTTGGAGGCTTTCTCAGCAAATATGTGGAGAGCACACCTGCTACATGTCCAGGTTTGGAGAGGAATTGGAGGAGCAGAGGAGGTTTTGATCACTTCGATGTCAGGGTTTGGACCTGCTGCGCTAGCGACTGGTGAGGGCTTTCAGCCAGCAATGTTGAGGGCTTGCCCTCTTACTGTAAAGGTTCTTAAAATAAAATATGTGGTGTGTGTGCTGACTTGCATTTACAGAAACTCTACGGAAACCAGAAGGAAGGAAGATACAAAAGCTTTGCAGACTTCTGGCTTTTCTCCCAGTTTGTTATTTACAACAAGCTGAAGAGTTTGAACCTGTAGCTCTCTGCTGTGTCCTCCACTGATGAGTTAAGCTCTCCCCTGTGCTCTTTTTAAGGCTGTTCCAAGGGACATGCTTACCGCTGGCCTATTGTGTTTGAAGATGTCACTCAGAGTTCATTCAAGTAGAAGTAAGCAGTAATTTAGCTAGCCACAAATCACCATTGAGAACATCTTCATTTAACAAGTAAATATAGATCAGATGTAACAGTAAGTCACAAAGGCACAAAAAAAAACAATCAGACAGAAATAGATTTGTATTGTCATCCACACCTTTGTGTAGTCACCAGCAAGAAATCCCTGTTCAAACCCACTGTACATTGTCAGAGGGATTAGAAGGCATTGTCTTTTATCTTTAAGGTGCTGGAAAGTTGCTAGGAACGTAGACCAAAAGGATGGTGTCTTTTGTATTTCTTTCTCAGTCTCTGCTTGGTCAGATTTGATCTGGTCCAGAAATATAACAATCAGCAACACAGCTAGCACACCACTAGCTGCAAAAACAAAACAAAAAGTTCATGAAAAAAATGAGGAACGCTGGAAGGATGGGAAATCGCTTGTTGCTGTTATTGTTCTGACTTAGTGCTTAGCTCTCTATGGGATGTTTTGGCAGATTAATCTGATTCCGCTTCAGTGTAAAGGCCATTTCTGTGTAAACAAGGAGGCCTGATCTACATTTGCATCTTCAGCATACAGCTGTGCACTTCGCAAATCCCCTCTGCTTAGCTGTGACTCGCCTGTTGTGACAGCCGCCAGGCCAGCTGCACGGCCACCGAGGGTGATGGCTCACCCTTCCAGGGCAGGCCAGGGGTCACGGGGCTGGGGAGCTGGCCAGAAAGAGCTCCCTTTGGATCTATCAAAAAGCTTTAAATCAACACAAGTGAGGAATATTCACTTTCAGTGCCAAGGAACTCATGGTTGGGGGCAGATCTTCCTTCAACTACATGGAAAGAAAAATAAAGCACTAGGAGCAGAACCGCTGCTTTGGATCCCAGTACATGTAGCCCTTTTATTTGATCAGCTATTTGGTCAGCGCTGAGCAGGGCTTTGAGTAGGGAATATGTGCTGTTTTAAAGTTGACAGTGAACAACTGTGGGTGACTTGAAAAAGACACAAGTTACATCTTTGAACCTATCATTTCCTAGCAGAAGCAGCATATAAAAGAATTCATAGCATAGTTAATTAAAAAAATGATTGTGTGTGTATCAGTCTACATTTGTTGCTTGTGGAGTGAATCAATATGATTTTGTTCATGTTATCAGGAAGATAATTGTAGCTAATAATATACACGGAGCCACAGACTGACAACTGATTGCTTTATGACAGATACAAGGCATGACTGTGTTTCCTCTCTTACTGATGTAGCCTAGAAATCCATCCATGCAAACAAGTGGAGTTAGAGAATAAGAGGAGAACCAAGCCCCTCTTCTCATCCATGTGGCTTGTTTAATGTCCTCCTATATTACTATATTTGTGCTACTTTCTGATGACTTTTACTGTCCAAATACATTAGCAGATTTATATTAAATTGCCTCAATTTCTAATTGTTTATTATTTCTCACTAATGTCTTCTAGAATGAAAATATATTCTCCAGCGTAGTGTTTCTTCACTGTGGCTGGACTGCAAACCATTAAGAGGTGTATATTCTGCCAGGGTGTTCATTAGTGTCTATAGGCTGATTGCAAGACTTAAATGGATGAGAGCAGGATGTGCACATTTACAGAACAAATATTCTAACAAATATGTCAAATGAACCAAGAGTGACTACAGGAGATAAGTAACTGCATGGCTTAATAGTGATTGGTATGAACATAAATAGAAACATGCACAAAATAAACAACAGGAGACTTATCCATTATTAGCTCCACCTAACCTGGCAAAACATGTATTCAGCAACCAAATAGGGGAGATGTTTTAAAAATGTCTGTAAATGAAATATCTAGTTATATGGCTTCCCCTGAGGTAGGAAAAGACATATCTTTTATTAAAAGCTTAAAAGAAAAATGAAACCCCACTGACGCAGGGTCAGTAGACAGCAGGGTTGCATTCATTTTGCATGAACAAAGCCTAAGGGAGTGCTGTATATGTTAGTCGTCAAATTTAAATTTGAACTTGCAAGCCAAACCTGCCTTTAACAGAAAGGCATCAGCTCCAGCACACTCTGTAAGGGAAATTGGGGAATACTCTTTGCATTTTCTCACCGATAAGGAATGGAGGTTTGGGAAGAGAGAGGGCTTGCTGTGATGGACTCGTCTGGTGAGTGCTGGCTCTGGGTTGCATACGCTCTGTATGAGCATATGACAAATTCTATCCATCTGTCCCAAAATAGTGAGCATATATGTGTGCAGAGACTGCGAAGATATTTTAACAGAGGTACACTGACATATTGCCTTGCTAGATACTTCCCCGTTATCTAGAAATGAACCTGTTCTGAGCCAGATGCATTTTGAACTTTCTTCATTGCTGCAAGATGTCACTGAATGAATCCTTATATATCTATTTTTGTCATTCCAGTTTTTGATGGCATCAACCTTCCCCGTCTTTGATTTCTTTCTAGCCTTATGCAAGGAAGGTCTATTGGAGCTGTCATTACTAAACGAGAGACATGCCAATTCGCCTAGCGCTGCTTTTTATCTTCGCCTTTCGCACAAATGTATTATAAATGCAAGCATCACAGCTGAGAATTGACTGAAGCTGTAAAATCTCAGCAGGGATCCAAAAACCTCCCCTCTAAATGACTGCATGTTCTGGGAGCCGTGGTACAGATCCACCTCTAATTACAGTACAGTCCTGTGGGGGACAGCGTACTGGGCTTCAGCTTTACTCCAGGTGAAAAGTGCCTTGCTCCTTTAGGCAAAAATGATGTGGCACTGGCACACAGCATGTGAAACTCTTCAGGAAGGAGTTGTTTACAGCTCTAACATATCGTACTTCTTTTTAGCAAATTGGATTGAAGGAAGAATTTGGAAACTTAATCTGCAAAATGATGCTTGGATTCACAAATAGTGGGTTCCTCATCAGTGATATTCATTAAAGATTGTGCAGATTACTTACCAGTGTAGATCCCTAGCAGGGTGTATTTTAAGGACTCAGAGGGTCCTGCTGATGCAGTGGTGTTAGTGGCCTCGCTCATGCAATCATATGCTCCGCAGCACGCTAGGCTTTCTTCTGAGATTTCCACTATTTCAGTAAGAACCAAAAGAAAGGCAGGACAGAGAAGACATGAGATGAGTGCACACTGGATATAAGGACATAATGAGAAGGGAATCCAGCACTCGGTGATTAGTCATGGTTTCAAATCCTTCCCAATTAGAGGCGTTTAACTTCAGAACCCAAGCTTAACACACAAAAATTTGGTTTAACGGAAACAGTTGCTCAAGACAGAGCATTGAATTGGCAGTTACATGGAGATGTGGACTAAAGCCAGAGGCTTAAGTCTGAATCCCATCTCAGATTGCAGCATTTAAAGTTCCAGTATGTATCAGTACCTCTTAATCGTAATGCACCACCGGAAAGGTCCCTCAGTTCACAATAACATCGAACAGCTGGACCTCAACTCTTACAGCCAGAACACACTGTCCCTCTCCAGGTAATTTCTGCATACATTATAGCAATGGAAACCACCTTGAGACTTCTTCCTGCTTTATTAATTCAAATTATGATCACCCGTTCATGCAATCTTCCAAGAATGCGGATTTTCCTGGCTTTGTTACGGGCTTTATTACTATTTGAGAACATACTTGAAACCAGACCAGCTTGGCAGAGTTTGGAGTAAGACCTTTGCTTTGTTTAATCACTTCAGCCTTGTGCTGGGCACGTGCCAAAGTGGCACACGTGTGCATACTCACACACCCTGTGTGTCCCTGTCACACTGTGCCCACTTCCTCCAGGACCCTGTCTGTAAAGGCAAAATACTGACACCAAGCATCGTCCCAAATAAGCTGTGCAGTGGGAATTGATGATCAAAACCCCATAATTTCAGTACTTTTGTTGCAGAATTTGTCACTGGCCCAAGCATAATAAAGGGCAATATGGTGTACCTTGGCTGGTTCCTTAAACAGGGCCTGATCTGTAATTTTTCAGTTGAGTTACTGAGTAACTACTTTTAGTGTGCTTTTCCCCATTGCTTCCAATCAGTGCTGCTGAGATGTGAAGCAGCTGTTCACCAGTTTCATAAACAGCTTTAGATTCAATACCAGATTAAGCTTAATAACATAAAGAAAATAATTACTTTATTATTGCCAATGGCTACTTTTGCGTGGTTTTGGACAAACAGATCCTCAGACAAGTTATGATATGGAAAAAGTGACTCGCAGTAGTAAATCATAGAAGAGCATAAAACAAGTTTTTTATCTGTTCATCTATCATCTGAAGATGCACACGTAACTAGGGGTATAGAAGGTGCCAGGCAGGGTATGCTCTGTTCTTTTGGAAATAAGGCTACAATATCGATGAATGAGAGACAATGACTCTTGCAACTTACATTGATGTAGCATTGCATCACAAAGCAGCTTGCCTTGCTGAGTCTAGATGCAGTGATGCAGGTGATATGTCAATGCATTCTGATTCTGCAGGTGCCTACTGTATCTTTCTTACTGCTCCATTAAATTTTAAGCACATGTGAAGTGGGCAGTATAGGTATGTGCCTTTGCTACAGTGTTAGAGGAGAGGCAAAGGGCCTGGAGACCCTTACCCCAGCCAGCAGTTCCCTCTAGGTTAAAGCCTAGTCCTGCTGACAAGGCATGGTTGGGAAGTATAACTTGTAGCATGGCTGCTTGTCACTGAGATGTGCTGGTCATTGCACACCTCTCAGGAGCACAGCCTTCCCTGAAATCCCATGTAGCTGACAAAAAGTAAGTAAAAGTTAAGAGTTCCTTTGGACTTTAAGGAACATCCTCGCCTGTAAAACTAGGAGCGGATTTACAAGACAGACAGCGTTTTAATCCTCTTATTAACATCATTTAACGTGACTTGTACTGTGAGGCAACAAAGAGTAAAATGTTTTGCAGACCCCACAGCTGCACCAAATCCTCTGGCCTGCAAATGAAATCAGAGCATATGGTCCCTCCTGAGATATCGTGTGGCTCAGTAATCAGGTCAGCAAGGCTCTGTTCAAAGTGATAAAGTCCTTCAGCATTCTGCTTTGATGGTGTTTGGATTTAAAGGAAGCCTGATTCTCCACAAGTGTCACAACTACCTTGCCATATAGCCAAGGATTCAAAGATTAAATCCTGATGCCAACTCCCTGACGTTTAGGTTTAACCTAATCCCTATGCGAATACCCCCCAGAGGACGTACAGTTTAACTGAGCCAGGGAAGAGAGGTAACTTCTTGCTTTTCGTAGTAGCAGTGGATATGGAAAGCTTCTTCCATGTCCATCCAGTTCTGACTTTGACAGAATAGGGAAAGCCTGGGAGACTGCAATAATTATAATACACCATAGCACTTTGAATCTCTAAGGTGGTGTCCAAGTATTAATTTATCTTCACAACTGCCCATTTAAAGCTTATACCAATTACAAGCTTGGGAAATGAGGGCAGTGCTGTTGAGTGATTTCTTCAAGCTACATGAACATCTGCTGCCTGAACCTGAAACATGCTGGAGGAGCCCTGGCATGCAAACTCCTGCCAATAGCTACTTCTGTTTCTTCTTGACATTTCTGAAAAGCACTAATTTTCAGTAAGCACCAACATCAGCTTGACTAACCGTGAATGTTTAGCAGCAAATTAATTCAATACTACAAGCTTTGCGAAAAGGCAGCTCCAGTGCCTTTTGTTTTAATCCACTTTAAATAGAAGTTAGATCCGAAAGACTGTCACTGCCAGCAGCCGATCTGTGCCTTACAAGACAGGGGTGGAATTCAAAAGGAACTCAGTAGACATCTATTTTTGATCTAGTTGTCTGAACTCTGTTTATAGCTGATGAAGAGCTGATAGAAAATAGGCGATTTCAGAGAGCAATTTAGCCAATCTACTTCAGACATCTGCCTTCAGATGAGATAATTCGTATCTGAAGTGTTTGTTTTCACTGCCTAGGATGAGAATTGAGGGTCAGTAGCTCAACTACAGAACTCTACCTTTTAGCTATCTAAAAGTGGCTGATGGATATAGTAGAAAGAAGTGCCAACATTTTAAATTATTTTACCTTTGTTGGAAGCCTGGCTAAGTATCAGGGATGAGATAAGATTTCCCCAGATTCCAGAAGACTGAAATATCAGAAAGAAGACCCCAAAGTATTGGTTGATAATGTCTTTCCCATTTTTTCCTGCTTTCTCAGCGTATGAATTGCCAGCAATGGTGAGGTAAGTGCATTTGGCAGACCAGAGTGGTGCTCCTCCTAAGCCCAGGATCACAGAGGTAGGGATTAATGTGTACCTGCCAAAGAACACTTTATTTAGCGTGGTTATCATCCATTAGCATAATAATCATTTGCACAAAGTTCCAGAGGCAAAAATAGACACCAAAGAAATAGATTTATCCTGTGTGTGATTCAACAAATCAATGATGTGAAACCAAGAAAGGGTCAGCTTTCTGAATCTTAGGATCTGAACACTCCCAGCTGTGTCCAGGGGCTAGGTCTAGGCTAGGCTGGATAGGTATGTGTGTGCCCTATCCCGTTGTAATTGGGAATTATATTGCACTTGCCCCTCGGAGGATGGATCGCAACACCTTTTCTTTGCAGATTTCTATCCCCTGTCACCAGAGAGCAGAAACAAATTGCTCATCCACCTCTGAGAGGGTGAGGCAGGAACGTGCCTCCTCATGTGGTCCTCTGCTCACAGAGACACTGACTAGAAAACATCTTTCCCTTCGATACTTCCAAAAATAGTTCAAACAGTCATTTGGATTTTCAATTAACTTTTTTTTTTTTTTTTTTTTTTTTTTTCCTTTGGAAGGGAAATCTCTGCTACATATATGAGCTAGAGAAGCAGCATCAGGTGGATACATGGATGCATTCATTCTGGCTTTTTGCAGCTTTTCACTTCTGCTCCAGCTGCTACTGGATTTATTTATCCCTACTCCTTGCAGACAGTACCTTTGGCATTTAACTTTTAAATCCACAACTTGGAGCTAGGGTAGGGGTTGAGAAGAGAGTTTTGCCCTAATTTTTATCTAGTCTAGAGACAATAGAGAGGGTTCAAGTACTTAAATTAAGCACTCATACCAGCTAGCATAGAAGTTCCCCAAGGAGAAGGCAATGTAGCAGCACATAGAGCCTGCGATGGTCCACTTGCAGCCCAGTTTCTTGATGAGGATTGGAGGCAGAAACATGGACGAGATGATAAGAGCAGCATAGAGAACACTTAGGGAAGCAACGCCCAGGCCTTCCTCTGAGTTGAGACTGCTCTGTGAGGACAAAAACAGCGGGTATGACAGATTTTACAGCAGGTGTATGCTGCTATGGTGTACAGAGGGTGGCTTCAGGCAGAAATAGTAATATCCAGCCCTAGCTTCCCCAGTCTCCAACTCCTTTCCCCAGAGCATTTTGCTTGTGCATTGATGCTTATTTTCTCACAGTGATGGCCCTTTTATGAATATACAGTACTGAACCACATGAGGATTGCTCAGATCCAAAGCGTTGGTCAGTACCATCTTGGGTTATTTAACGTAAATTGTTTGAGTTTCTTGCTGAAAGCAAGCTAAATGAAGGATAATCTCTTTTTGGTTTTGTCCTCTCTTTGCCCCAATCAAGAATATTCTTAGCTCTGTATTGCAAAGGCTGACTTGGCAACAGTGAAAGATTCTTTACTTCAAACTGCAGGTCTGATACTGTCTAAATTCTTCAGCCATCAGGACAGGGAGGTGAGGAGGGGATTTCCTCTGTTGAGCAGTGTCAGTGTGTTTGGGGACTGGAATAGTTGCTTTGTCAACAGGCAAAGTGACTCCCTGATCACAGAGGTTTCATTTTGAACACATCAAGTATCTGCTTTTGTCAGCTACGACTTCCCAAAATTAGGAGCCAGTCTTTCAAAACCATATGGTTAGCTTAGTTGTTAAGAGGGTTTGTTTTTCTTTTGGGGAGGGAGAAATATTGAAATAAATGGTGCTTGATTTCAGTACCTCTCCCACAGGCTACAATAAAATAGTAACCTTCTTTTGATTGTGTCTCAACAAGTTGTCTTTAACTTCCAAGATAAAAAGTAGGGGGAAGAGAGCTACTTTGTAAGTCAGCACCACTCCGTGCTGCAGGAGAGGGAACATCCATGTTGCAGCACTTCACCTGAACACGCATGGCTTCAGATGGTGGGGCTGACTTGTGATGTCTTGGGTTTATCATTGCCCCTCTCATTAGTCTGCCTGGCTAGTAACATCTCCATCCATTTTGGGACTGTTTTTGCAGATCTTCCCTGAGCGCGGAATTTGAGTCTTAGCAAATATAAACTGATCTCGGAGAGAAGAGGCAGGTGTGCAGAGCTAGGGGGGACCTCCCCTGAAATGAGCTTTGCTCCTTGTTACTGAAAACTGTATTATATTACACAAAAAAAGAAGCCTGAATAAACATATCAAACTCCACCTTTAAAGCATAGAGATTCCTATACTGGTTGGAAAATCCTTCAAGAACCCAATTGCTCAGGGATATCTTTTAATATCCTGCCTAATCTTGGTCATGGATGGCTTATATCTGTTTGTTTATCATTAGACCAGCAGTCTGGAAAACTTCTTGCATTTATCTAACATGAAGTATTCATAGAAAGCAACGGTATCCCCTCCACCTTTTTATTTTTCTTTACTATGCTAAACAATCCAGCTCTGAGGTATGCTATGCTGAGTGTTCAAGACATTTACAAACCCCTGTACTGTGTTTTAGGATGTTAATGTCAGTACAAGCTGTGGCTGCCTTTGATATAATTTTTTTTTATTACAGTGTTACATCATGAAACTATATTATTTTATGTTCACATTATTTAATAAGGTGGGCATATATTTTTATTATTAACATTGCTGTATTATAATAATATTGAAATTATAGCAATTTAGAAGTATTCAGAAGAAACCCTTTCCAGAAAAGGAATTTGTTTTCAATTTTTCAATATCTTCTGTGAAATATCTCAGAGAAATTTAGTTTTCATTCAAACAACTTATATGGATCAAACAAAGTACTCTGATGCAACTATTCAATCTATTTGAGAAGTATTAAAATCATCTATTTCGTTAGATGTTATGGAACTGGGTGAGGGATACTAACCTGTGCCAAGCTGATGTCCTACCTTATGTAATGTAGGAAAAAAAAATAAGTGCATACCTTCCTTGTAGAAGCCATGGAAGCCATGGACTGAGGGATTTCACACCACCAGCTGAGCTGATGCACTTCCAGGCCAGCTGTCCTGCCAGCTCATGGGAGATGCTCCACTTACCTGCAGACTCTGGAGCCCTCCATAAGCAGTGAAAAGAAGTAAAAATCCAAAAGAAATGACCAAAACGTTCTTAAGATTCCTTTCCATGTTGATTCAAACAAGACAAGGGTCTCCCAGGTCACAGAATTGATCCAATTATTCCAGGGGATGCTTTGAGATGGAGGAAAACAGATTATGTTTTGTTGGAAAAGATCACTTCTCACTGCATTTGTGAAGGAAAGAGTTGTTAATTATTTGAGGATTGGCCAATGAACTTTACTTTTTCCGATACTGAAAACTCTTCATGGAGCTGTTACTCATTCACCTGTTGTGCTTGTGAGGCAATAAGGAGTGTTCCCAAGGGACATCTATCAGGTTTTATTAGATTCCTGTTTGATACTCAGGTATATAAGTCATTTGTAATACTCAGACTGATTTTAATATTGCAGCCATACATGATATATATATCTCTCCCTTATCACTAGCATGGGAGAAAAAAATTGCAAGCAGTTAAATGCCTGTCTGGCATAATGATACACCAATCCATAAAGGGCAAAGATTAAAAGATCATACAGAAATCTATATTAGGCCTATTGCTTATCTAAGGTTACAAAAGAGTACTAGGAAATGAGATTGTTTGTGTTAAAGTCTCATCTGCATACAGCAGCTCCATAGCTGTGCAGTGTATCAAAACACTGCTAGCTGCCTGGCAAATGGCAGCTCCTTCATCTACAGGGGAACCACATCAAATGGCTTTGACATTTTAAGTTTACCAAGTTGTAGTAATGAAAATCGTTTTTTTTTTTTCTCATCTTTCGCATCAATAAGAAGAAACATGGACCTAGCAAATAAATTAAAAAGCCATTTACTTTGCCCATCTCTGGCACCTGGAAAAAAAGTATCAGTTTGGAAACGCATTTTACCTTCCCAGTGCTGCCTGGCTCAAGGGTCGAGAAGTCCCCCCATCTTCTGCTGTGTCCTGCTGTGTTTGCCCTTGTTTTTCCCTATTCTCCCTATTTTCTGTTTGTTAGTGACACACTGGATATTCTGGCCATTTTTTGGATACTCCCTTTCTGAACACAACAGGTTCCCCTGCCCCTAAGCCAGGCAGGGTGAGCAGACCCCCTCCAAATGCTTCCTGCAGCCTTAGCAGGGGAGGGATTTGAACCAAGAAGCAAAATGGTATCCAAGACCCATGCCATACCATGAACATGTTAAGTGGAGGTTGTAGGACCTGGGTCCACAGTGTCTAGTGAGAATACACAGTTTAACTGGCTTGGTCTAAATCCCACTAGATGGCACAATTTTGCTTCCCAGAGGGACACTCGAGGGTGAGGGGAGGAAGTTGTAATGCATTAATTCATTTAATACATTAAAGAGGTCACAGCTAGTTTCTCCTTTGGAGAAAATTCCAGTATTTGCCTTTTCATTTTCTTCTTTTGTCTTATAATCTTCTGGAATGAAATAATGCAGAAAACATAATCTTTTAATTCCCTTTTGTTAATGGTACTTCTACATTGCAAGTCTAGAAAGTGAAATACTGGCTTTTTATTTTACAGACGGCCATGCTCAGCATGCAAACAGTTTCAATTAGATCACAATGTGAGTCCAATGTGAGTTTTGCAGTGGTTTTAATCCTCTATAAAGCTTATAAACCAAACTGGTGCTACTTTGGCCTCCTGGTTTCCATCCTTTTAGTTTTATGGACCCTAGCTATCTCCCAGTCCAGATCCCTGTATAATAAATTTACACCCGATGATAACATGTTTTTTTTGTTTCTTTTTTGGATACCTTAGAAATACTCTGCAAAATTCTAGGGAGCTGAGGTCACATTCCCTGAAAAAGTGAATGAGCAAATGCACAAACAACAGTTGTCCTAAGCTAAAGCATAGTTATCACCTGCTCCTGCAGATACAAGAACCAAGGATAGTGCAAAGTACACTCAGTTCTAAAAACCTTTATTTTCACTGCTCTTTCTTGGCACTAGCAATAATAGCTTTAAAAAAAAAATAAAATAATAACTTGACACTATTTTTAAAATGCATTGTGGATAGATTATTCGATCAGCTCTTCTGTTCTGGAGGAATTCTGAACTCCTGAGCTTATGGGGGATGGTGGGTTTGGGTTTTCTTTTTTCCCCTTTCAACTGATCAAAGATGTTTATTCCTGTTCCATCTCCCTTGCCCAGAGCTTTGGGTTAGCCAGCTGCCTGCTCCTCAGCCTCTCCCTAGGAATGCACAGTCTCTACCACAGAAATCTGATAAGGCTGAGGAGCTCTTCTTAGGTACCAGGCAGCAGTGTCTCCAGCAGGCCTGCTGTGCATCACCCTTGACACCTCTTTCATTCTTTCTGTCAGTCTAACCAAGATTAAGTGAGCCTCGGGAGCTGTGTGCTGCACTTCGGGCTTAGCTTTCACATGGCAGACTGCAGTCACCAAACTGAAACGTCCCACAGAGCACGATCACAAACACAGAGATAGAAGAGGCTAGTTAAATTCATGGCTCTGTCCCACAGCCCATAGTGTTTATTTTCCTGTGTTTATTTTCTCAGTGTAAATGAGGGCAGGCTTTGCTTAAAAGATCATATCAGCAGAAGGTAATCTTTATGTTGGTTTTGTCTTTTTTGTAATTTATAAATATTTTCAATTTTACCTTCATAATTATTTTTTCATTTCCCTATTTCATCTTTCCTGGTTAGATATATCATTGAAGCAATTAATTTAATGACAACAACAACCCCAAACCCAGAATACTCACCGTAGGAATCTCTGTCTTGGGAGGCTGTTAATTGATTAGTTCCTAGTCCCTTGAGTCTACCTGCGGAAAGGATGAATATTTTTTTATGCTGCCTGGACAATGGTTTGGCCACCCCTGTAACTGGGCAAATGTTGCAAGAGCTGCTCTCAGCTGGCCGTAATTGGCACTGGTCTCCAAGGAGCTGGTGCCGAGGACAAGTACTTGCCCGTGGCTGTCTCCAAACACAAGGGTGGGGAGAGGGGTGAGGGGAGACAGCCTGCATATTCCCTCCTGGAGAAAGGAAGCTGATTCCTGCCCTTTTTCCATGGTGAAGGCATTGCAGATGTGTTGGAGGGGAACACTAGGACAGAGCCTGTTGTCCCGAGCTGTAGCATTACTGCAAAGCCCTTAGTATATTGGCTTGTGCTGGGTGGTGCAGCCAGCAGAATGCATGGCAGGTTGCAGAGAGCTACCTGGATAACATTCCCAGCAGGCTGAACCCATGCTGCTGCTGTTTAATCCAGTCTGGTAGACACAAGAGCTTCTCTACCTAGAAACTTCTGTGGGGCAGTCAGGTCCTTCCTTTGACTAAGCTACCGCCATCCCAAACACTCACCTGAGGCTGTCAGGCAGAGGACAGCCTTCGTGGACTGTAGCAGTGTGAGTGTCTTGATGAAAGAAATTACTCCTCCAGAGAGTGGGGTACCTGTGAATCATAAGGTCGACGCATGGGGCAACATAAAGTGATCCAGGTAGGAGAAATCTTTCACAGTTTGCAGCTGGTGTAGGAGAACATTGCTGATTCCTAGGAGATGCCCATGCAAGTCTAATTGCAGCAACCAGTCCTTTTTTCCAAAACCCTGCTCTCCCAGGAAATGAGCCTGTCCTGAAATGCCTGCGGTCTTCCCACCCACCAGACCAATGTCCCAAGTTCTCCATTCAGATGAAAAGGGGCTGATTAAAATTCAGGGCTGCTTGGCCCAGGCTGCCTGCACAGTGTTTCCTTTCTTGCTGTGAAAGGCTAGCCATGTTGCTCTGTTCTCCCCTCCTCCTTCACCTCCTTTGGTGTCCTGCTGATTTTGGAGCTGAGACAGGACCAGCCATTTCTGGCCCGGGGGTCTTGGTTTTAGGTGTTTACGTCCCCGAGGGTTAAGCTCACTCTCTATGTTTGTGTGGCTCTACCATGAGGGTGAGCGCTGGCTGGGAGCTAGAAGGGCTGAGGTGGTCGGAGGCCTTTGAAAACACAGGCTGTTAAATGCTGGGAGAGACTCACAGCTCAGACGTGAGATTCGTAATACTGAGCTGAGCAAATCAAGGCATAAAAGCTGTTTTCTCTCAGAGGTAGGACTGAAGGGGGCTGCCAGTCAGTGAACTCATTTTGCCCACCATGTCAGAGGAATATGATTTTTGTGGCACAAGTGCCAGCAGTATGAGTTGCTCCTGTGCTCCCCCAAAGGCCCAAACATCCCCCCCTCCTCCTCCAGGATTTCAGCTCTCATGTCCAAATTTCCTGCATTTTCCTTCTTTCCCTTCAGATCCTTTTCCTCCATACAATGTATCCACAGATAGTGTCCTTTTACCTGTTCTCCCAAGCCCCTGCTGTGTGCATGGCTGCATAGGCATCAGCGTACCTGTTCTGTCTGAATCCTACCTGGTGATGTCCTCTGTCTTTCTCTGGAGACAGCAAACTGTCTGTCTCAGTCTTCCCTTCTGTCCTTGATGTATCCTGTCCTCCTTTAGTGCTTTGGTGTTCCCTGGCCATCCCCCCACCTTAATGTCCCTGCTTTTCCCTCCTTACCTCACCTCCTGAGTGCCATCAGACTTTCTGCTTCTTAAGGGAGTCACCTGAAAATTACTGGTTGTTACACTCATTTTAGACTTTAAGGTCACTCTCCCTCCTCCCTCAAAACTGTTCTCAATAACTCACTAGGACCCTTTGCAATTTGAATATCGCTTCATCAAGGAAGAGGAGGAGATAAGTCTTGTCTTCAGCACTGGGAGCTAACTCATGATAAAATAGGGAGGAGAAACAGAAAAAGAGCAGAGAGGGTGCAGGCCATAGGCTTCAATGCTGTTAAACATTTCTGTCAGTAGGACTCTGCAGGAGCCCTTCCTCATGGGACACTTGTCTGCACTGTTGAATCCAGCTGCCAAAATCACCAGTATTGTCTCTGTAGTATAGGCAGGAGTCAGTTTGGGATAGGATGATGTGATGACAGCCCAGGCTCACCGATCCATTTTTATTTGCTGGAGAAACAGTTTCTTTAAGTTTTCAAACTTATAGATGTTACCAGCCTCCTGAGATTTTCATCCCCCTTGGCTGGAGCTTTGACTGCATGAACAAGTCTATGAGGGTGTTCACAAATACCAGTCCTAGCCCAGGGAGAGATTCAAGCATTCTGAAGTTGAGCTCCTGCCTTGTGCAGCAGCCAATATCTCTGCAGAGGACAGCCAGGGAGGGAAATCAGCCTCTCCAGGCTAGCATTTGCCAGTGTTTCTCCACTGCAGCCATTTAGTGCTCATTCTCATATATATAAAGGTGCTCTCATCTGATTCAGACTGCCACATTTTACCTTCTTAGAAGTGTTGCCCAAGCACCGACAACGTACGTGTGCCTTGTCCTGCATTTTGAATGTTTTGGAATAGCCAGGGTAAACCTGTTCCTAATCCTAAACCAGTGGCCGTGACTCAGTTGGTAGGACTTAACACCCTGCTAAGATAAACATGCCACTGTTGTGATCTGTGCTTTTATAATGAAAGGGTAGGGAGGCAGATCCCACATATGAACAATAGACTTTTGTATGGCAGCGGCTCTAAAGTCTTAAGAGCCATTTACCGGAAAGTGCTTGACTGCACATTAGCTGTTCATAGGAGCATGCATCAGAAATTCCCTGCACACACCCATGGAGCAGGCTGGGAGGACAGGACACTGTCAGCAGCCCAGACCATTTGCCAAGCATGTTCTTTTGGCTTTCCTTTTGGTTCACATGGCCGCTCATGCTGTTAATGTTACTAACTACCATGTTATTAAAAGTCCATTAATGGCTGGCAAAAATAAAAATAATAATAATAATAAAGTACCACCTATTTACAACCCACTTGCCATCAATGTAAATACTTTTGTCACATAAAAGCATAAGTAGCATGGGTCTCTTCCTCTAGCAGTTTGGCTGCCACTCACCTGTGCTTTCTGTAACTGGATGTAGTATGACCACACACAAGAGCAGGAGCTACCAAGCTGCAGAAGTGCAGGCAGGGGCTCCTGAGAGTGAAACATTAAAAAAAAAAAAAAAAAAAAAAAAAAGGCTGTTCTGTACAGTCTGATGTAGAGTTAGGCATTAGAGAAAGGGATTGTTATAGGCAAATAATCACATCTGATAGAATTAATCAGAATCAGAAGGTGATTTCTTTTTTTCCTGCAGTAAATTTTGATGATACAACTTCTTCCCTTTCCCAGTAGATATTGCCATAGGGTGTACCTGTCCTTTTCTGTGACACAAAACACAGAGAAGGTCCATAGGTCCATAACCTTCCCCTGGGGTGACAGAGTCTCTCCCAGCCCTCAGCAGCAGGGTCCTTCCCTTGCACCATTATACCATTATTAGCAAATTATGCAGCCATCCAGCACGGCTTGTTCTCTACCAGCCATTCCTGACCCTTTTCTTCCCCTCTGCAGTCTTGCTTTCTCCCACACATGTTCCTCTAACCACAGGCTTATTAGTCGGCAGCTCCTTGTGTTCAATCAAATCAAATTACCTTTTCAAACAGCTTCCTGTGTACATTCAAATTATGAAGCTATGATAGACTTCTCAGACTTCTCTGGAAACAGGTACTGGAGTCCAGCTGGGAATATCTTGATGGTTGATCCTCTGAACAAGCTCCGCATCTCCTGTGTCTTTTATGGAGATCAGGAAGCCTTCTGTGTCTCTCTAACCTTCTATAGACCTTCCCAGAAACAGCCCCATAAGGGTTACAAAACTCCTATCCCATGCTTTCCTGGAAATTTCTCTTCATTTTGTCAGCTACTGATGTGAGACTTCAACTAAGAAGCAAAAAGTATATTTAGGAAGAGAGGACACATACAACTCCACCTCTTTCTTATCATCTGAAATGAGTAGTTACTATTCCACTTGCATTCTTGATTGCATATTCATTTCTTAAGAACTGTTAATATTTCACTGATGTTCTCCTGCCTCCAGAGAAGTGCAGAGATTGCTCATCATGATCACTCTGTCCGCTTCAAAGAAGCTGTTCAGTGACTGTGGATGGAGGGAATTAGCAGTTGCTCCCCACACAATATGGAGAGTGCTTAATGGGGACCTGAAGGTGAAAAGTGTCAGCCTACTACCACCAGTTCCTTAATCATATAGCAGTACCACAGGAATGGTCACTGCACACAGATAGTTTCAGCCTGGATTGTATCTCTGGAAAACCATGCTTGTTGTTTTTTTCCTATTCGGAGTCACTCACAGAGTCTGCTCCAGGACCCACAGCAATGCTGACCCTGGTGTCGGTACTTTCAGTCCTTTGTGTGCCTGTGGATGGATACCCTTGGCTTTCCTACATGAGAGAGTTAAAGCTTGGTGATGTCAGTCTAAGCAGCAGGCTAAAGACTTCCGAGCATTGTAGGACAAGTCAGGAGAAATGTGTTGGAAAAACTGTCAGAGCTGCAGGCAGGAAATCTAGAAGCAAAATCTAGTTGCTAACAGGCTACTAGCTTCAATAGACTCTCTGTGAGAAAAGGTATTTCTTTGCTTTTTGCTGGATTCCCTAAAACCAACAAGCAGACCACAATGGACTAAATAAGTCTAGGTACTTTACAAAGATATCTCAATATACTTAAATCTCAGTAATTATAAAAATGATACTAAACATGGATTCCTCCCTGACAGCCCTCTGGAGGTATGGTAGTTTTAATTATTCATCATTAAATACTGAATTAATTGAGTTTTTTTTACTTAAACATCCTCTTCCAGAGGTAGCTTTTTAAGTGAGTGAGAGTGTTTTTCTTAGACCAATAGAAAGAAATCCAGAGTATACTACAGAAAACTTGGTGTCTTTTCACTGTGAGATTTCTGCTTTGCAAGGCAGGAGAAGAATTAAGGAGTAAAGCCACATCACATGGAGAAGGAGTGCCAGGGAGTTCACTGGAGCAGTTAGGGACCAGAAGACAAACTGGTGACCTGTTCTCCTGATTACCAGACCCTTATACAATCCAACTCTCCACATCTTCCTTTAATGATCAGAGGCAGAAGGCAGACATGCACAGCTCTCTGTCTGTTAAAGGAGCATAACACACGTGACAAGGTTTTCAATGACCACATAAAACCCATGCTACAAAAACCTGTAATGAACAGTAATTAATTTTGACTTTCAGCACAAATGATTCTGGCTTTGTGTGTAAATACACCCACTTCCCTCTGGCCTGTCTTTTTCACTGGCCAAATCTGGCCGTGACTCAGGACTGCTGTCCCCTGAGGTACTTACTGTGAGATGCAAGGTGGGGCTGCAGCCCTTCTGGAAACCGCAGCTGTTTCTTATACACTGGACTGAAGACCACTGGCTTTTATCTTCCCCAGCACTGTACAAACTGACTGAATGTTGTTAATAACACAAGTTAAGCCTTTTTTGTATATATGGGCCTGCAGAAAGCGGCAGCCAAAGCAGCACCAGGCTTCCTGGTGCTCACCTAGGAGGGTTAGACATCCCAGCTGGACTGTCTCTGGCTGTCCTTCTGCTGGTATCAAGGGTGTTGCAGCACTAAGAACCAGCTTCTAGGACCAGAAGGTGAGGTCAGTTTAGATAAGCGACTTACAAGAAGGCTCCTAAGGCCCTGTAAAGGGCTCAGCTTTTACCTGGAGATTCCCAAAGGAGGCATGAAGGGCCAAAACTCTCTTCTTGCAGGCAATTTATGCTGATTGTGCAGAACGGTGCTGGAAAGACCAGGAAGCTCCTGCACTTGATGCCAAGGGGTTGCACTGAGCAGGCTGCCACAGGGAAAACTGTGGAGCTGGGATCTTGCTACTGAATCACTGTGTGAATGTGCTTGGTGTGGCTAGCAGAGTTTTGTGCATTTGGAGAGCAGGGAACTGGCAGTACCAGATTTGTCACGTAGCAGTATTTGCGTTTCCCCACGATGGCTTAGATATACATGAGTTTAGACAGCCATTGAGAAATTTCATAACTTAAAGATATGGAAATTACAAAGTATCCTCTATCAGTGGGACCAGGAGCTGAGAATATATTTGTTTACACAAAAACCTCAGGATTGTGCAAGTGTTAAGAATAGTGGCTGCATGAGGGCAGAGGGCAAAGATCTGTAGAAGAGATACTTACAGCTCCCTTAAGCTGAGCCTGTGTTGAGCCTTGTGACTGTTTTAAACTATGGCCTAATATGCACAGGTTATTTCCCGAGTGGGACTTTGGTATGAATCTAGTTATTTATGGTAGCTTTTGAGGAAATCAGGGCTGTAATGAGACTGTTTGGTATGTAATGGTGCAGGCTGTAACTTAGCTGTCAGCTGTGCAGAGTCCCTTTGCAGAGACAAAAACGCAGGCAGGAAGGCTTATCTATTTCTTGTCCTTTTAATTTTTCATGGAGAACCACGAGAGAACATTGACTTCAGGGGCTGAAAGCATTCAGGGCTTGGTTCTGCAATGAGTGGAGATTAAGCCTGTGTTTTGGGTTGCAAATATCCTTTTATACTTTATGTGTCAAGGTCCTGATATGGGATTTTAATTAATTGTACTTTTAAATTTTCTGCCATTCTATTTAAGCTAAGGGTGTAGGTGCAGAATTCCAATGGACTTCAACTTTTGCTAAGACAGAGTTCCTTGGCAGCATGTGGAGTAACTTAAACCTCAGAAAAACAGATAAAATATTGCAGCCTAAGTAGTTTGCTGAAATTACAATTTGAAATGGGTAAAAGTCCTTTCATTTCAGCATTTAAACAGAAGTACATCTCTCCTAAAGATGTAATCTATGAAGCATGTCAAAGGTTTTTGACATTTGAAATTATAGCTCTTGTACTGAAGAGTACTGACTGTACTGTCAATTTGTAGCTTTGTATTTTTTCTCCCTGTAAATGTGAGTAATTTCTCTTAGCCCTCAGTACATCACCAGTATATTGTTGTTTGTGGAACTGCTTGGATTTAGTAGATGAGAATCAATAAATGAACCATTTACTGGCTGTGAAATTGACTTTTATAATTGAGAGACTGCTGAAAATGTATGTATACGTGAGGAAAGCAAAAATCAAGCTACATT
Source organism: Anas acuta (assembly GCF_963932015.1). NCBI lineage: Eukaryota > Metazoa > Chordata > Aves > Anseriformes > Anatidae > Anas > Anas acuta. The sequence continues at coordinate 44,951,132 of NC_088981.1, read as the reverse complement.
ATATTGTATGTTTGTTGCAGGACTGAAATAAAAGTTGATCCTTTTGGATAAAAGCCCCAGAATCACATAAAATTTTGTTGGAAGGGATCACTGGGTGTCAGCTGCTCCAACCTTCCACCCCAAGAAGTGCTGTCACCAGCACTAAGTCAGATCAGCTATGAATTTGTTTGGATCAAGTCCTGAAAAACTTTCAAAGATTTCCAAAGACAACACAACCTTTCTGGTAACCTGTTCCTGTGCTGGTTAAAGCATAATTAATTAAAAGCCCATATCAGGGCCTTGACTTGTAAAGAGTAAAAGAATGCTTGCAACACTATCCTCCCAGTAGGAAAATGTTTTCCTTTCTGTAATGCAAAAGTAATTATTCACGTTTCCTACTTGTCAATTTTCAGTTTTATGCTAATATTCTTCCTCTTAAGAGGAAAAAAGTCCCACCTGCACAAACTTCAGAGTAATAGGGGAAAGCTCCTTTTCAATGTCACATATCAGGCACCACAGCCACTCAACTCAATTAATCAGCTAGGGTCCCTAAATGCCTTGCTAATGGAGAAACAGTGGCACTTTTAGGTGGAGATCCAGAGGAACCATGCTGCTTACAGCTGGCCAAAATGCTATTTCATCACTAAAGGTGGTGTAATTGTCTATGAAGTCAGCTGGAACTTTACTTAAGGTAAAGTCAAGTCAGGATGTTTTCTGCTCATTGTGTGCAACAGCTTGGAGTATTTTAGAAATGAGCTAAAAAGCATGATAGGATGCCTGGAACAATGTAACCTGGGCTGAAGTTAATGTTCCCATAACAGGGACACTGCAATATTTAGCTCCTGTGAAATAATGCTGGGTAGTGGGAGTTTCCTGTGGATGGTTCTGTTGATTAATCCTACTCCTAAGGCAGGCAGCCCTGTTGCTGAGGCTATTCCCAGAAACACACATACATGAACAGCATGTTCAGCTGCTAGATGCATATAAAGAAAGCTTGCTGTTCCTCATGCTTCTTGGGTACCTTACGTAGCCTTTAACAGTAAGTAGTAGACTGGCTTCATAGAGAAAGGAGTGGATGGTCTACAGAATCCATTTTGAAATTTATGACAAGTAGGTGGTAATGTAAACGCTTTTTAGAAATGATTGTAGGGCAAAATTAGGCTTATAGTCACAAATCTTGCCTTAGCCTTCATTTTAAGTTTATACTTTGAGTCTGTTTTCAGGTAATGGGCTGGTGCATATCACTGGGTTTAAGTAGCTCATTATTTGGAGGACTGGGAATTCAGATTTAGATCTAGGGTTAGGATATTTGTTATGATAAAAGCCTATTGTCAGTTTGTCATGGGTTTTATATACATTTCCTGTCGAGTGCATCTGTCTTTTTTTCTTGCTCCAAATGCTATGGGATTTTATGAACTTCCTTTAAGAATTCAGAAACACTTCTTAACTTGCTGCTCAGGTTTGATGCACTCTTTCTGTATGGTTGAACAATTTCCATTTGATCAATTCTCAGGTATTGAACTTACTTGACCTCCTGCCTCAGTTACTTCCCTGGACTTGCTCAGCATACTAATTTTTCTCAGTGATTCTTCCATATTTATTCAGAGGCTGAGATTCTCTCCTATGTCATGGCTAATCTTTCTTTTATCCTGCTTATCGTATCATCTTCCCCCTCTAGTCTGTGAACCATGAGTTGATAAAGAGAGAAACTGAACATAGCAGTTATAGGTGACCTGCCAACTTGTACCTGGAAACCTGTTCCTCCAGCATCTGACTCCGTTTAACTAAGCCTGGGCATGGTGAATTATCAAAGGGAGTTCTGCCTCTGACTTTCTGCTTTTCCCTAAGAACATTCTGTGAAAACCTACTTAGTATCATGAAGAATATAAAATGACAAACAAAGCTGTCTTCCAAAGGCTCAAAGGCTTGCCCTTAGAAACGTGTTAGCAGAGGCCTCATGAAAATGGAAGCCAGACATCACATTAAATGCTGCAAAGTCAGTGTGAAGATCCATGTGGGTCAAAGCAGCTTCAAAAGGATAAGGGGGGGTTAAAGCATAGGTACTGTGTCATGGCATTCTGTTCATATGTACTTACTACTTTTAGCAACACAGCAAAATCCTTTATAAACTGAACTTGTCCAATCAAGTGATCTAATTTCTATTTTAGGTAAGCTATTGAGTTTAAAAACCAATGCTGTAATCTGATGATTTGGTAACATGAAATACTGCTTTGTTCATGTGTGGCTGCTAAAATTTCACTGTGTTTAGAAATGAGACAATCAGAGAACATTTTTTGATTCTGTTGCTCCCAAGGCAGCAGGTGTTTTTTTAACTAAAAAACAAACAAATAAACAAACAAAACCAAAAAAAAAACCACTACCTTTTATATTGGAAAGAGGAATGGAAATGCACAAGTCTTAGGACAAATCATTAAATGTATGGGTGGAAAGAGCTGGCTTAGTAGAACAAAATATCTGAAATAATGGTTATTAGAAAATCACTTAGTGATTTTGACTGCATATTGGAGCATGCAAAGTACTAACAGTACTATGCGTCATGATACATCAATGCTGAATTAGGAATAGAGAAGTTCTTAATGTTGGTTTAAAAACAAAACAAAACAAAACCACCAACAAAAAAAAAACACACTTCATCCAGAAAAGCAGGATTTAATTTTTGTTTATTTAAGCATAATTTATCTCTTTTCATCGGGAAGACCAAATTTCTGTAAACTCTGACCAGGTCTACTTAGCATTGTGCACTGAGGTGAACCTCAGAAAAGCAATCTTGTCTGCCTTGAAAGCATACTCAGGCTCCCTGTAATCCATCCTTTGACAGGAAGCATGTTGAAGTATGTCCCTCTTCCTCCTTGGCATACAGCAGTTATTCTCTTGTCCCCTCGTTTTCTGCAACATGTAGTCTTTCAGATGTTACCATGTGTGGGCACCACATAGCCACCTTCCAGGAGAGCTGCAGGGAATTGCTGCAGAGGAATAGAGAACTTCAACACTCAAAGGAGTGTTTAATGCCCAGTGCTAAAGGACATAATTTATTGTATGACTACTTCTGCTTATCCTTGTTTTCCCATAAAATAGTGAGTGAATGCTCATAGATAATTGCACCTATCCATACTCAAGATCTACTTTACTCAAATTTCCTAGTCAAGCAGACACCTAGAATTACTTTATAAGCAAATAAAATACAAATGATCTCTTCATCCCACATATAAATATATTAAAGCCTTCTGGGAAATATACACTGTGATATTTCTCTTATGCTTACTCAGATGCCCTCAGTGTGAATTTTTACTAATTACCTAGAAAGTCCACGTGCACAAACCTGCACAATGTATTGGCATGTTTTTGATATGGAGTCCAGTATATCTAAGGAGTTTGAATTAAGTGGGTTGAACATCAATCACCAAACACACAGAGCTGTGCATGGCACTTTTCTCTCTGTTCCTCTTAAAAGTGAATTGACAGGAAGCATTGTTGCTGGCAGATGAGCTCTTACTGTCTGAGCAGAGGTACTATTGTTAGCATGAAATTGTACAGATTCCAGTAAGTTCATAATAAGAGGAGAGAAATCTAGGACTGTTTCAGTCTCAAAGGTCAAATATGTACTGATGTAAACCTATGTAGTTTCACCAAAGTCACTGAGTCTAGGCCCATTCACAATAGCTCAGCATTACTGCCTGTATGTAGTTAATCTGTGATTTTGTGTTTTTCTTTTTTATTCTGCATGGCTTGGCACCCATTGAAAGCCAAAGTACATTAATAGGACTCTATGAATTGCCTGTAAAGGCTGACATATCTTCTCTGAAACTTCTGACTTGCTGATGAGTGTGTAGGAGTACCATGTTGCTAGTCTAACCAAAATGATTCTAAGAGTAAACAGATCTCTCGTCTTATATTGGCCAGGGAAACACAGGATAAGAGAACCAATGTATTAGGAACCTCCCCCCCTTTTTTTTTTTTTTTTTACTGCTGTGGAATTTAAGCAGATCCTCAGAAGAAAATAAGGCTTTATAACTCTCAGTGCATCATTTCTAGGAGAGGAGACATAGAGTTGGGCCCTGTTGCATGTTTTGCTACTTCGTATTTACCAGTACATCAGATAAAGCACAAGATCCAGTGTCCAGTCTGCCTGTTTCCTCTTAACCCAGCAAGTGAATACCTGCATCACTGGATTACAGCTTGTTCCTTGTTTCCTGCCTAATGAATCTTCCAGTCTTTTTGTGAAGTGGGAGAGGCAGAGGTGGATCATATAACATATACAGCCCATAGGTTACCACTCTGCTTGCAGGAGGTGAGAGAGAATTGTGCATGAATCTCTTATGAAAGAAGGCATTTAATCTGTTTCTGGCAGACAGTCCTACAGAGTTGTATTTGGAACATCTCGAGACACTTGGGTAAAGTCCTATCTCTGAGGAGACAGGTGCTACAGGAAGCATTCCCTAGCCCCTTATTGCTAAGTATAGGTGTAATCTACTAACTGCAGCCATCTGGGAAGTGATGCTATTTGAAGAACTTTAAGACTCTCTAGCTCTGGAAGATGCTGTGTAAAATGAAGCACTATCCTGGTTTACATGGACTGTGCTCAATTATCCATAAACTTCATTGGCTGTTGTATGGCCCTTAGGTTTTAAAGGTTCTTGGAATCCTTTTATGGCTGGATTATTTGGAACCTTCAATAAGAGCTTCTCTTTTGTTTGACTACTTCAGATTTAAGTGCTGAGCTATCCTATATTTTTGAGTATTGTGAACTGGAATTAATGTTTCTTTCCTGAAAACCTTAACATGCTGAATTAGAATACTGAAGTCATCACAGACAAAAAACAAACAAAAAAAACAAACAAACAAACAAACAAACAAAAAAAAACCAAACAACAAAACAAAACACAAACCCCTCCTTTGGAGACATCACATGCAATCCCAGTCAACACTGCTGAAGAAAGAGGCAAGATTGGGGGTGGGGAAGGAAAGAGGGTCTGGTAGATAGGAAGAGAGGAGGAAAGCTAAACAAAGGATCAGAAGCAATGTGCTTGCTATCTACAAATAAACATATTACAGAAAGAGATTTATGTAGGTTAAAAGACAAAGATAGTGCAAGATCAAATAGCTGTGAAGTAGCCACAGTTAAATACAGCTGCATGAAAGAAAGCTGACAAACTGTCAGAGGAATGAGATTCTAGGGTCCCTACCAGAAGGAAAATAAATAAATAATTAAATAAATAAATAAATAAATAATAATAATAATAATAAAGTGACCTGAGGGAAACCCAAATAAATTAAAAAACAAACAAACAAACAAACAAAAAACAAACATTAATTTATGAAAGTGACAAATGACAGCTGTCAGACTGAAATCAGTAACCCTGGATGTCCTGTTTAGTCCCTTGTCCTGTGTTAGTCTTTCAGTAAAAGGGTTGGTTTTTGTTAACTTTTAGGAGGTTTATTTCCTCCTATGTTACAAATGGGTTACAAAATATGCATTCTGGTTGTTGTTCCAGGTGCAAACTAAAATATTTAGGTTCAGTTTATTCTAGTCACAGAGGAGTGCATGTTCATGCAGGAGGACACTGTTCTAGCAGCTGATGTGCTAGAGGAAAGGCTGTACTGCTTTCAGCCCCAGGCTGTTTGAAATGATTTTTCACTGTCCTCTATCCCCTGTGCTCATGAAATCATGAAGACAGTACTTCCAGTTCTAAATATTCTAAATTATAACTAGAATAGTTGCTGTAACAGATAACATCCTCATTTTGTGTTCAAGATATCAAGATAGTAAGAATTTCAAGAACAAGAACTCTAAGTTGTCATTTGCCACCTGGTTTTAAAGATAAAAGCTTCATTTTTTTATAGTTACAAGAATAACAGCTAACTGTCATTTTTTAAATGAGAGCTGAGATCCTTGTACATGATTCTAGAAACTGGGACTTTACAAAAATACCAAATAACATGCAAGAGAGAGCAGCCTTCCTCAGCCAAGTATTTCTTTTTCCAAATTAAAAAAAAAAAAAAAAATATAGAGCAAAACAACCTCTCCAGAAATTATGATGGTGGCATGGGAATTTTTATAACCTGTCCTTCCTAGCAATGGGTTTGGAGGGACAAGCAGCCACACAGAAGTGCAATGTGACAAGAATACCAGCTTGTTGTGGGAGCAGAGATTTGGAAGGGCAGAAGGACGAGAAGCTTTTTCTGCATAGTCTTCACTCCTGGAAGTACCCAGGTCTGACACTGCCCAGACAGGCAGAAGAGAAGGGACTGTACTTGAAGCTAAATACCTGGCCCCTGGAAGTAGCAGCAAGAAGCAAAGACCTTTTCAGGGACTACCTATGACTTTAATTACTTGTTTTAGGAAACCAGGCACAACTACCACCAGTGTGGCCTGCAAATGAGCATTAGTACTTGAAAGCAAGACAGGCCAGACTGACACTCCCCAGCTTCTTGCAGCTATAGAAGAAGCTACAAAAGAAACCCCCAGATCCAAACATCATGTTCCAGTTAACAAAAATCAGGCTGGCACTTTTGACCATGTCCAAACAATTGAGGAGGCTGAACACAAAGTTATGTGGTCAATTAGTCAAACATAACATTGCAAGGCTTCTTGACCTTTCAAAACTGGAATGAATTTTCCAAACAGGAAAGTGTAGGAATGAAGCAGAACAAGTAATTCAGAAACCCTCTGGGTGTAATCTGCCAATGCCTTGCACCTTCAGCTTCATTTCTGGCCTCCTAGCAGAGTAATTTGTGAGTGTCAGCAGATTTCCAGGAGTGAGAGCAGAATCCTGCATAACCTGCTCTGTCACTTCTGCTTGTGTGAATTAGAAGAATGGTGTTTTACCCCCATTTTACGCTGAGAAGTGTGTGTCTCCCTGTGTATCTCTGACAAGTGCCTGCCCCAGCTGGGTTATTAAATGAATGTTCACTGCAGGACTGATGCAGAGAAGTAAGGACATAAGGATAGCTGTACTGGTTCAGGCTGAGGGTCCCTCTGCCTCAATATTTGGTTTCTGACTATGCCATAGGCAAGGGCATAGGGAAGAATCAGGTTGGGGCAAGAGCGTGTGATACTTCTCTCATGTACCACATAAGGAAAACAATGTGTGGTAGAAATCGCATGTATGGGTGGCACAACTTTTACCATCAAGTCCTTTGAAGCCCCCTCGTCCTCCTTCAAGCTTTCCCATAGTGCTGAATATGTGGTTGAAAAATGGGACAAATGAAAGGGCTGAAGACTCTGAGGAAGAAGAGTGAAATGCAGAGGATCTTTGGTTTGGCCCGCTCCTCTGGCTGTTGCTGTGTGCTGGCAGCATGTCCAGAAATGGCAGGAAGCCTCTGCATTTACACCTGAACTCTTCCTGGCCTGTGCATAACACCCTGCCCCACACTTGCCTGAAGCTGCCAATACATCTGGCTCCCAAGTAGCAATGGTTCCTGAAGCCTATATTTTATTTTTTCTCACCTTGAACTGTATGTCTTTCTGCAATAACTGTTGCTGTTTCCTCTAGAGATAATGGCCGTGGCCAGATTTCCTGTGGCAGTTTGGAAGCATCAGTGCAGGCCCATCAACATGGGGCCTGCTGGTATACCCACACCTGTCATGGGTTGAAAGTTGTAAGAAAGGAATGAGATGAAAGCCCGGAAATAAACCAGGCTGTCAGTCATACACAGAAACCCTTAAAGGCTTCAGAGCAAACCGCAAATTGTTACTGTTGGTTCTCCTGCACTGGTGCCATATGAGTTTTGGTTTGTCCATGGAGCAGGCGATGTTCTCCTCTAGAGCCAAACCTTGCCTGGCAAGTGAACAGGCTGCCTGCATTTTCATTGCTGATTGCTATTTATTTTATTTTTTTAATAGATTTCAAGTGAATCTAGCAGAATTGGCTATTAGCTTCTGTACCATCAGCATTCTCAGGATGTTAGTGCTGAAAAGCAAAATGCAGACCAATTACTGCTACATTGTCTCTGTGAAATGTTCTGCTGCACAGACAGCTTACACATATTTCACCCAAACAGCTATTTCTCCAGTCAGGCTTTTCATCTACCTATACCACTTCATGGAGGAAGGAGATGAAAGCTGCTGTCCTTTTTCTTCCTGGAATGATTTTGCAACCAAGAGTCTGGACTGGAAACACAGATATTAATCAGCTCCCAAACACCACCCCAAAGGGTAAATCTTTGCATTCAGATATTGGCTAAAGTAGGCATAAACTGGTACCTCAGTTAGCTCTTCAAGTAGCAGCAAGCAGTGCCTTTTTGGAGACTGCTCTAAGTGACAAGCAGTCATCTTTAAATTCAGGAAAATAAATAAATATATATATATATATAAAAAAAAAAAAAAGCCACCCACATGAAACTGATTTCCCTGCTGTGTCACAGGTTATGGACAAAATTCCACTCAGTTCCCCTTCTGCCAGTAGGGGAATACATAAACACTTCACCAGTCATGAGCCAGTAATACTGTACTATTACCGTGCATATGTATATATATAAATGTGCAGTGTGTACATATATGAGTATAAAAACTGTGATATATGAATGTGTATATCCATACGCATATACTACAGCATATGGTAGTACTGCTGCAGGATTATACTGCACACTGGTTTTCCCCAGTTTGCATGTTGCCTGGGTTTTGCGGAGGTAGGGGTTTTGCTGACAGTTCCACAGTGCTGGCAGGGAAGGAAGGGCAGAAATCCTCAGGCCTTTTGTTCCAGCTACATAAATTGCCTGATTTGCCTTTCATGAAAAGGAAGATGAGGAGTAAGGCTGTACTCATTTACACTCAGTACAAAGACTGCCACCCAGTGCCCTTTGAGGGCAACGGGAGTCTTTCCAAGTGAACCAAAATTGGAGTTTTTTCAGTAGTTTCAGTAGTTTCAGCACAGCCAACAGAGCTGTGAAGAACAAAGAACAACAAAGGACACCATACATTTTTGGAATAGCATGGGAAGGTCTACTCTGAGCTGCAGACAAGCCCTGTGCTTGTCTGGAACCACACTTATTAATGTTCCTCAAGTTTGGGGATTTTCTAAAGAGTGCTAATCCCCCATGCCAGATCAGAGTAGTGACTCAGTAGGGAGTCCACTACTTGGTGTGTTATCAGCAGTGGTATGAAAGACACCGTGATCAGGGGTGGGAGAAGTGAGGTTGTGTCTAGAGGAAGCCTCCTGCTTCTCACTGTCAGCTCTTCTCTGAATTGCCCAAACCTAGAAAACTTGGCTATACAATTCACAGTACTGGGACATCATGCTTGCAGTTTTGCAGAGAAAAATAAAATATAAAATGAAATTAAATAGTAATTCCAAAAAAAAAAAAAAATGGAGATGGATTTATATTGAAAAAACATGCCTGGACACTAATCTGGGAACATTTGAGCTGGATGCTTAGACTGACACCTACCTTGAAGAAGCACAATGAATTAGATCATGACTCAGTGAAAACTTGCATCTAAATGCAGATGTGAACTTTGTGGCTTGAATTTTTCTCTACAACAAATCAGTTTTATTTAAGTAATACACTAGTCTTCTACTTAGGCATTCAGTGGAAGGGACAGTGACAGGATGCCCTGGGGACAGGCCTGTTTTAGTTGTCTGGAAAAATATTATTGCTTACATATCCATTAAAGCAATAGCTCCACCTTAGGCATGTAAAAGCTCAATGATCTGTGTCCTTCTGTGCATTTACTGACCATATCTTTGCTGTGATGGCTCATTACTGACACTGCACCTTTTGCACTGAGGATAGGTGAGCAAGAGTGGAGCATCCAATGCTGAGGTCGGCACCATTACTGGAAAACATCCAGCCTTTCTGGACCTGCTGCCGTTCACACGCTGCACTGACATTTTGCAGTTCCTAATATTTTGCTGCCCTGGGCAACCACCTATTATGCGTTTTTGTTGCAAAGCCAATCTACCATGGAAACACTTCCAGCCCACCAGCAACTGCAGTTTCATTAGGTCATTACAGAGATGTTAAAACACAGATTGCAGATGTATGCATTGCAACATGAAGCATGAAATAAGTACTGCTTTGCTTTGAGATTAGACTGCCATCAGTCTTGTTTATGCCAGAGGAGTCTGGCGTAAGTTCCTTTGTATCATTTGAGAGTTTGTGTATGCAAAAGCAGGTAGATTTGTATACCTGAACCCTGACTTCAATAATTGGTCACTTTCACAAGAAACAGCAGTAAGTGCTGCACAAGGCAACACATTGCAGCTGCCCAGAAGCCCAGGGTGAGCATGATGCATGAACTGCTGCCCTCAGGATGCCAGGAATAGGGAGTGATATGCACGAGCTGTCACCGCACGGCTGGTGGGGACACAGCGGCATTGTTTCATCAGGCTGAAAGTCTTCGTCATGAGCCGTAACGGAAGGATGACAAAGATTTGTCCCTCTGCTTTTTCATGCAGCGCGTGGCCCTTTAAAGCCATCCTTTGTGACCCCAGTGACTCAACACGAGGGACATCAGCAAAAGGGAAAGGAAATGCCAGAGCGTGACACAATTGTTTCCAGGCGAGCGGGTTCCTGGTGGAGAGCCAGGTGCTGATACCCAGACTCACACGTAAGTCGTGGATCTGCTCAGGGTCAGGACCTGTGCATGGGGCCTGTGGTACAAGCTGGGTTTGCTGCATGCAAACTGAGATAGCCCGTGCATTTCTGTGAGCGGTGGTCTGGTGTTCCACTTGTGTGCAGGATATACAGTGCATCTGGAATAATTAATTTCTAAGCCTATTGTTGCTTTCTTGTGGATCAGAAGTTTGCTGCCTCTAAGGCTGGCTGACTGTATTCAATATCTCTTCCTGTTTAACTTTGTTATTCCGGCCTCCTGCCTTTTTTTAGGACCTGTCTTTTCATTTTTCCCTTGAACTAGAGAATTTGCCTAAAGTATGGATGAGTCATGGATACCGTATTTCCTCTTCTCTGCAGCACGTTCACATTTTTGAGCAATTACAGCTGACAGTGATCAGCTATATGTTCCAAAATATCCTTTTTGAAAAGGAAAAGGGAGGAACAGTGATGCTGAAATCAGCCTGAAAGGTAAATGACTGAAAGAGAGAGAGAGAAATAAGAGACAGAGAGTCTTAGAAGGGCAGCCGGACGTGGGCACTTACTGTGCAGCATTTGATGGCAGTGCTTCAACTGATAACGTTCCTGTAATCAGAGACACTCTGTCACACCTGTCAGCAGCCATCAGGCATACCACAGGCAGCTCTAAATACAAATATCAGAAGCAAAAAGGATAAATAACCGGAAGGTCTATTCATTTTCCCTGCTCACAGCATGACATTTTCTGAAGGGTGGGAAGGTTAGTTTATAACAGAGGATGTAAAAGATGCTGCCAATTCTGCATTGTTCCGTCAAAGCCATACAGCTCCAGCTCTAAATTGTGGCTCTTACATCAAGGACTTTAGTAATGATAATTAATTATCATAATTTAATTAATTATAATTAAGAACAATTAATTATTAATTATGCCAATCAATTCTTTAAAGCTTTCCTTTTTGTTCCAGAGGTCAACTTTCCCATCTTGTCTTGTGTCACAGGCTGTTTCCTTAAGTAGGTCTTGTGGTTTTGTTTCTCTTGTTTCTGTGGGATTTTTCTTTCTTTATTTATTTAAAAGGTGTAGCAAATATTCCATTCATAAAGAAATCTGCTATTGAGGTTATTAAGGGCTAAAGTTTACAGGGCAACTATACCCACTCTTTTCACCCCTAAATTGTGAGGCTGTATGGGGCTGATAACAGAAGTCCTTTGAGTATCAGAGAGAAAATCAGGCTTGTCATAGGCAGTCATTGACAAAAGAGGCTAATTCCAACCGTCTCTTTCCACATATCAGAGTACCTTATATAAGAGCCCATCAAGCACTCATCTGTAATAGAGAGTATTTGTGTAACGATCACCGATGCCACACTACAGTCAGCAGGAGCCCTAGAAACAGTCATCCTGACCTTCAGTCACGACTGGAAGAAGATCATGTTGCAGTCGCACTACACACAGCAAGTTCTTCCAGCAAATCTTTTGTAACTTTAGCACAAGGTGGGCTCCATAGCTGCTGTTTTGAAGAAGCATGTGTGGGAAGGAGTCTGCTCTAAGCATATACCTCTGGAAGAGCTCTCAGCACAGCTGAAGAGTGCAGCTAGGAAGCTGAAATCTGCATAACTGTCCTGCTTCCTGGTTATTTCTTTATTCCTGATGTACTGCATCATCTCTCCTGACAGTAAACAGTGCTGTCAGTTTTTCTACTTCGAGGGAGTGTATGGGACTGACAGGACAGGAGAGTGCCAGCGCTCAGGTGCTGTACATGTATTTTGGGAGGCTGGTCCTCTGGAGGTCTGCTTGGTGAGGGACTCTCTGGGAAGGACAGGACAGTAGCTGAGGGTGAAGTACTCATTAGCCATAAAAAAGTCCCTCTATTTACTTGCTTATTCGCCTGACGGTCTGCTGATAAATCTCAGAATATTGGATGGGAAACTGACTATTTCTTGTGTGTTTTTCTTGATATAGCTAGAGCCTTACTTCCCAAATCTGTGTTGGATGAAACATTTCACTCCAGTTAGTGACCTGTCCTTCATTTCCTCAAGGACTGTCTTCACCTCCTTACAGTTGAGGGAAAAGTACAACACCTTCTTCTCTCCACATCTCTTTAAGACATTCCCATGATGAGAGGCACTAATATAATTGTAGGTGGTTGGCCTTCCAGCCCTCGATTTATGTGTAAAGGGCAAGCTAGTTTAATATGATCACTGCAAAATGGGTAGGGTTACCCAAGCAGTGTTCAAATGGGGTCTTGCTATGTGTGTGACACAAGTGGTCCCCAAAGACACCCAAAGAAGTTGCTAGTGCTTTACCAACAACAGGTGGTAGGCTATTTGAAGGAAGGCCGAAGGATGTCAATGAAGAGATGAGACTGATACTTCCAAACTACTGGTCTAGAAAGACCCCAGTAAAGATATGTCTATTTACACTTCACAGAGGTCTGAAAATAGCATTTATTAGAAGACTGAGACACCAGTTATTGATAACTAATCCTTTCTTCAACATGTTTCACAACCATTTCCTTTAGTGAGAGTAACCATTACAGGCAGCATGCACAGAAGTGGTCCCCAGCTTTATTTAAAATAGCACAAACTTTAATGCCTTTTTAGAGACAGCACCATGGACCATTTATGCCAGCTGAAGATCTGCCATTTCAACTTAAATTATTCGAAACTGTTTAGAGAAAAAGCTAAATCTGTTTGAAGTAGTTTAGCAGTTACAAACATAAGAGCTGGAAAGGATATCAGAATTGCTTGTTAAACCTCACCTGGGGGAAACAGGGGTAATTCTGATAACCCTACCCACAGGAACAGCTGCTGATAAATAGGGCATCAGCAGATGGTGAGGGTTAAGGTTAGTGGAAAGGCAAAGTATGGAGCTCTGACTGGAGAGTCCCTGAAAAGAGGCTGACTGAAGGGATGAGTAGGCTGCAAAATGAGTTCTCCTTTTCAGGTGAGTTTCCCATGAGGGAGTTTTGGACAGGGGATGAACCCAAGGCTAATGTTAGTGTTAGGGCTGGGTGAGAGGCAAAGCCTAGAGCTCCAGCTGGCATAGTGCTGCAAAGGGTCTGCCAAAATATGGTGTATGTTGCAAAACCAGTTCTCCATGGGGATCTTGTTTAGGGGAGGTATGGTTGGTGGAATGGGGCATTGGCTTAGTTACGGTCAATGCTTGGAGAAAGGGTTAGGACAGGAGACAGATAAAGCCTTAAACTCCATCTGGCATGGGACTGCTATGCAGCACCCCCAAAGGATGATGAAGGATGGAAAAAGATTTCTCCACAGAGCTTGATTACACTGCTGTCATAGCATATGGATCAGTCGAGGCCAGGGCCTAGGGTTAGTGAGGAACAAAGTCTACAGTGGCATCAGGTGTGAGGTTGCAGATGGCTGCCACAGCATGGTATAGGCTACAAAACCTTCTCCCCTAAGAGTTTTTTATTGTGTGCTCTGGATACATTTCTTGGCATAGGGCTTCTGTGGCCTAGGAAAATATCATGGGAGAACACTGAATGAGAGATAAAGCCTAGAGTGGCAGGGGTGTGAGATTGCAAAGGAGCTGCCTAAGGGTGGTGTAGGCTGCAGTAGTTCTCCCTGGAGATTTTTTTGTGATTCTTGGGTAGGAGTCTTGAGTTAAGGCTTGTTCATACTCAATTTAAGAGAAGTCTTAAGATTAGTATAGCAGTAGTGACAGTGGTAAAGGCATTTAAAATCAGCTCAATGCTCTGACTTTAAAGAGCCAGATGTCTGGGTGCTTCTCTGGGAATGGAGTAGCCAACTCCAGCTCTCTGCCCTGGTGCTGTATTCTGACAGCTCTTCCTCATATGAAAGTATGAGGAATCTGACCACTGAAACTCACTGCTATAAAATCAATTCTAGAGTCAGCAATAATGAAAGCACAAGTATATTGTGATACCTGGCTGCCATCTTTTCAACCACCTCTTCCCATTACTATTGTTCAAGGTGGCTTTTAGAAATACAATATCCGCTAGTGTCTTCTCTACACTCCTCTTGACAGTGCTGTTGATGTAATGTTAGGAATTTTGAAGAAGATAAATTGTAAGTAGGCAAGAGCAATCAGTATTTTAAGCAAGTTAAACCAAGAGGACCTACTAGAGCCAATTATTGTTGTCATGCCACAGTAAGTTAATATAAATTACTAGGGTTACAGATAGGGCAAGCAGTGTGAGAGAAGGAAGATGCCTAGGACTGTCCTGTTCACAAAGTCTTTGTAATCTTTTAGGACTGTGTGTCCGTTGCCTCTATTGTCTCACTTCCCTTAGAGCTGTGTGAATACCTATGAAGTGCTGGGATGTGAAAGAGAGGTTTCTGCTAGTCCAATATGTAGAGTTGGAGCAAAGGCTCCTGCAATGCAGCAAGGTTCAAGGTAGAGATGCTCTAGTCCAGCATGTAGGAATGTCAAATTCCCAGGTATAATTATGGAGGTGTTTGGGGTTGATTCTCAGGTATCTGATTTTCCTGAATCTGCTGGTATCTTTTGAAGCATTGATTGTATTGAGGTGTTAACTTGCAACATAGTCACTTCTTGCACCAGTGGTGCAGTGATATTCTTCAATTGTTGGCCAGATATATAATAGCATTCTCTATAAAGTAGTCTCAAGGGATGACCATTTGGCTCCTTTCACTAGGCCTAACATTTCCCGCACTTACAAATGAGCCTGTCTGTGTGTATATGCAAACCTGAGAGAATTACTGGTGGTAAAATACACTGAAAGTGAACTTGGGTACTAGTGAACAGTAGTTCTAACTAATTTATTGGAATAACTTTTAAAGTGTTAGAATTTATTTGCAGTCTACTTTGGAATAACTTCAAAACCATTCAATAGAGAAAAAAAAAATATATATATATATATATAAATAATCTGGTATTCCCTTCAGGTTGTCTCTCAAGAAATGACCTTAGAGCTTTGAGACCTGTTAAAAAAATTCATCAAAATCAGTGCATCTTGGTGAAATATTTTAGCTTTGACTTGATCAGTACTGTTATGGAATTGCTTTTAACTGAAAATGTCCATATTAGTTTGGCACATCAGTAGAGGAATCCTTAAGATGCCCATTTACACTGTGTATTTATTTTTATGAGTTTAGAGATTATGATGATCAAACACTTTAACACTCCAGATTCAAAGACTATTTGAACTTCCTGCTCTGCACTGATTCTGTTTTTTCCCTTCAAGTGAAAAATTAAAACTGTGATTAACAAATGTACATCTGAAATTGGGAGATCTCCCTACAGGCTGCAGAGGTTGGTTTATGCAGGAAATGTTGTTTCCAGTAATTGAATATGGTGATATAATTTATAGCTGCTCAGCCACAAGTTTGAACAAATCAGACATAATGCTCCTGATTAATTGGATTTTCTGTTTATCACAGTACCACAATCTTTAGGCAAAAGATGATAGTTCCTATTTTACTTAAAGCCTTCCAGAAGGCAAAAAACTTCTGAGAACTGAATTCCTGGCTTCTCACATTGCGGCCAGTCAATGGGATGTCCTTCACACTGCAGAACTTGTAATGGTTTGCACAGCATTGTATGTACCGCTGCTGAATCAGCCTGCATGCAGTGTGTGCGTGTAAATGCACATGAGCATTTGCACACATGTGCATGACAATCATTTGGTGATTCTTTCTTTTTGAAAGAAGTAAAAACATTTTTTTTTTTTTAATGTGAAGTGGGAAAGCAGCTCCTAGATTATTCCAGTTGCTCTTCCTGTAGGTGATTCTGTGATATTTATTTTTTACCTGCAGCATTTAAGGCCTTCAAAAAATAATTGCTGTGCAAACCTGTGTTGCTTGCTCTGAAACAAGTGTGGTTGCCTCCAGTGAAGTAGAACAATACTATGATAATCTATTATTGTTACTTTCTACATATTAAGGTACTAACCTTGTGCTTAGCACTGAATGAAACACAAGAGATAGAGACAGTCAATAGGCTGTGCACTGAGCTCACTGCTCAGAGGCTGGGACAGGAGAAGGTTATTTGTTCAGTTTCTGCTGAGCACTGTAGCTCCATCCCCATGTCATGGGGACAGATACTAAGACCACTACTGGATTTGTCAAGCCCTTAGTCATTTGGCTTCTGGAGAAGTGAAATGACAATCTGGTCTGGGACCTAAGAAATTAAGCTGAGAAGTGACGACTCTGGAATTCTTTCCTCTTATAAAGAAACTGTGTGAGTGTCCTGATATGTGGTTTTGTGGTCCCCAAATACAAAGCATTGTTAAAAAGCTAAACAGGAAAGCATGAAAATCATCATGCAAAAGCAAAGTAACACAAAGTCTTTGCAGATGCTGAGGGCTAGGTGAGCTGTCTTTGCATGAATGAGGCTTCCCTGTAGCCCCTCAATGACTTCTCATGCTGGTGGAGCAAGTGTGTGTGCAGTGCAAGGAGCACATAGGTCTCACTATGAGACTTGGTAGCCTGCTCCTTCCCATGGTGTGTCTGTCATGGAGGGTCCTGAGAGAGGTGAGGCCTTTCCTGGTTTGCTCTCAGGGAGAAAATGATTGTCAGGACTAAGCTACAATGCCATAAATTAACCTGGTGATATCAGCCTGTTTTCAAAGCAGGGAGGGAAGAGATATGGAAAAAAGATGGGTCCATGGGAAGGCTGCTGACTTGTGTGAAAAAGGTGGGACTCAGTTCCGTAATGGAATTAAACTAAGATGTATGCCACCCCTTGTGACATTTCTCTCTGTGGCACTGTTGAATGTGGTACTGTGGCCTAGGACTGGCTGTGCAGGAGTATTGGTTTCCCCTACAGGCTTGGAAAGCATGTAACATGTTGTAGCTGTGCAGCTATGGTACAAATGATAACACATGGTGAAGTGAACAGGTGAACCCAGCAGCCCAGTGTTCATGTGCATGTGCTGGGTTTGAGTTTATTTCTGCACAGGGATCTGTGCAGAGGAAGTGGCAGTGACACAGTCCTCTGGAAACTGGATCCCAGGCAGGAGCAGCCCATCCTGCTGTGTGAGGGTTCTCTGAAGCGGGAGCAGAGGCATGCCCCAACCCTGCACCATTATGGTACAGGTCCCTTTTCAGCATGCAACAGCCTTAACATGTGGCTCTGCTCTCTGTGGAGCAGAGGGCTGTGTGGTTTTGTATTGTTTGGGGAGCAGGTTGAAGTTGTTAGCCTAGAGATCACAACTCTCCGGGTGGGGGGGGGGGGGGGGGGGGGGGGGGGGGAAGGAACTGTGATTAGAAGACCTTTATGATTATAAGTACTTGGGGAGGGCTGGGGGGGGAGTATTAGAATTATATTAACTTTTTTTTTTTAAGAGGGGGGGAAAAAAGTGAGTTTTTATTAATGGCTAAAAAAGAAGTGAGAGATCAATGGCTACCTACATGTGGAATCGGGCAGCACTTTAATACTCTCAACATTATAAGTGAGCCTTTGTCTTTCTTTAAAGTCAACTGAAGCACTGAGTGTGCCAGCTGGGTGTTGCTGACCTCCTGCTCCAGACTTTCTAGTGTTAAAGTATGCTGCTGAAATTTCTGCAATTTGCTTGTTCTGGCTCTGCAACATTCCTAGTTTAGAAATTTTCATGCTGATATTTCTGTGTTGTTCCCCAGATACTATTACTGGGAATTTTACTGGATTCTCCTGGGTTCAGTTCAGTCCAGCAGCCACTGAAGTAAAAAGACTATTTCACTTTGGATGGACTCACAGTTCTGACAAAGCTCACAGCTGGTGAAACCTGCTTTGACTTCACAGAATAGTTAATGTTGGAAGGGACGTCTGAAGGTCATCTGGCCCAACCCCACTTCTTAACCAGGGCCACTCAGAGCAGGCTGCCCAGGCCCATGTCCAGGCAGCTTTTGAAGATCTCCAAGGAGGAGACCCCACAGCCTCTCTGGGCAACCTGTGCCAGTGCTCAGTCACCCATACAGTAAAGATGTGTTCCTAGATGTTCAGAGGGACCCTACCGTGTTCTGGCTTGTGCCCATTGTCTCTTGTCCTGGCACTGGGCACAACTGAAAACAACCTGGCTCCATCCTCCTTGCACCATGCTTTCAGGTATTTAGATGCACTGTTAAGATGTCCCCTGCGCTCATCTTCCACAGGCTGGGCAGTCCCATCTCTCTCAGCCTCTCTTCAGAGGATAGATGCTCCAGCCCTCTGACCATCTTGGTAGCCTTTCTGTTAGACTCTTCCCAGTATGTCCATGTCTCTTGTACTGGGGGGCCTAAAAGTGGTTGCTTAGTGCTTCAGAGTGATGAATATGAAACTGTTGTTGATGGAGTACTGAGCTTATAGTGAGTTGAGCAGAACACACTTTTGTTTTGCTACGTAAGATGAGAAAGAACAAACAGAAGCTTCTAGGGTTAATGCTGTGCTCTGAGACAGTCTAAGAGCAGCACTGGACCGGGAGGACAAGAGAAACCTTTCTCTCCAGAGAGAAGAGTCCCTTTCCTTGAAAAGGCTCCAGTTCTGAGGAAAGCTGCATGTAGAATAGGGATTGAATTGTTTACAGGGTTATGAGAACCTCAGTGAGCACTGAAGAAGACTGAGAACTGTATGCAGGTATGGTAGTTTTGAAGAACTGTGAAGGCCACCTCTGACCTCAGGGCTGCAAGCAGTCTGTTATACTGAATGGCGCACACACCAAAAGTGAAGGAAAATACTGCTACAGCAGCCTCCGCTCACTCTCACAGGAAGCTTAACATGCAACAGAAGTGTGTTGAATGTCCACCGAGGGATTTCAACAGTGTAGTCACAGCTCCACAGGGAAGCACGGTATGGGAGTGATGAATGTGCATTAGGCACGGCACTCAAGTAATGCAGGTGGGTAGCTGTGTTAAGAAGCATTATTTCCATCAACACTCATATATCACTGTGTACAGGGTGTATAGCTGTCCAGGCTCCTCTTTAAGTAGCACATGGCTTGGTTTGTGAGCCAAAAGGTCGTGGCAGGAAAGGAGAAAACTGCAGTTGCATTTTGGTGTAATATCTACCTAGCAGTTGTAATGTATTTATCTCTGTACTATCTGAGTACAGAATTTCCAACCATGGCCCTATGAATTACTGTCTCTCACAAGGTGTGGCTATGTTTTACAAGTAACCTTGTGCTGGTTGGCTGAAATATGAGTCCACAGCATTTAGACCAATAATATTGTACAAGTTCTAGTGTTTTCCTTAGACTCCTGGGTATCGGTTAGCTGCAAAGCTGCCAAAGGACATTCCACAGTCAAAGGAAATTGAGTGTAGGTGGGCAGTCCAGAGCCCAAGTGCATACTTTATAATCTCTCAGTTGTTATACTTACGAGGTGAGTCACACAACAATCATCCTGTTATCAAAATCACTGTTGGGTGTGTTTTTCTTAAATCAAATTTCATGTAAGAGTTGCCAATATTTTCCAGAGGCTTAAATTTTGAAACTGGGAGAAAATGAAGCAAAGCAAGCTAGCTGACACATTTGTGTGTGTAAGTACTTCTTTAGTTGTGCAGTGTTTTGTTTTTTTTTTTTTATTTTATTTCTAAGTGCCTGTATTTCTAAGTTTCTATATTTAAAAATAACTTCATATAATTATACTAACTGAGGCTGAGGGACTGGCAGAAAAAAAGGGACTTGGACATCCCTGTTGTCTGATGGCAAATAGTCATTAAACAGTATTACAATGGTCTTCAGTGCTGGAGAACAAATGGCTTTCTAATGGGACAACACCACCAGCTGGGTCAGAAGGTAGTCACCTGGAGGAAGCACATATAAAATACTCATATTGAACATAGGCAAAATATTTTGCCCCCAGGGTTTGACCCAGTGTGGTGTAATGTATATATGTATACATACACATTTATTTTGTGCAGTTTTTCCTCAGTTAAGCTCTTAAAGCAGAGAGCCTTTTCCAAAAGACCACCTAGAGTAGGACACTGTTTATGATGAAATCCTGATGCATTTTTGCCAAGTGACTGGCCTGTGACAGCTGCCTCTGCTCTGTGCTGCTCTATGCACTGATGTGTTTCTGTAGGATTTGCTGATGCCACAAGTAAGTGGGCCTGGATAAAGCTCCCCATAGACTAAGAAGGAGTTGTGTGGGCCTTGCACATCCCCTTCTGCCTGAAGCTTGTGCCAGTCCTTTTCCGGTGCCTGCTCTCCATGTTGTGCACAAGAAGGCCCCATCCCCTACAGTGAGCAATCCCATGGCAAGGTTTCTGCCAAGGAATCTACAGGTTTTCTGTTTCCCCTCTGTTCATCTCCTGTGGTACTTCAGGCAGGGGAAGGGTGGAGGAATGCCTTGGACAGGGATGTCTTCCAGCTCCTTTCCTCTCCTATGACAGAAGAATTTTATCTTAACCTCTCAGGCCACCGAGGTCTTGCCCAGCCCATTGCAGGCATGAGTCGGGCCAGAACCAGCTGTCACTGCCTCCTCCAGCTGAGAGGAAATTTCTTGCAGTAAGAGAAGCAGAAACAGAAGGATAAAAGGCATATCATCAATGACAGTCCTCTTGTTTCATTTGGTTACTTCTTGGATTAACCTGTTCTAAAAGCCATTAATATCCTGACAGCATAAATGAGGAGAAACCTGTTTCATTTAAATGATGTTAGGACTTCATTCTCTACTGTGAAGCCATTCTTCCTGTTCTCTGCTTTGTCCTTCAAAGATATCCTGGAAAATTAAACCTCTTTACTTACATTGCATGGTCTCCATGTAGCCCTGCTGCACTTTTTCTTTTTTTCTTCCCTTAAAGTGCATGCCAGGGAAACAAGAGGCCTGTATAAATGCTACATAGCTCAAAGACAAATGAGAAAAAAGGTGCCCTACCCACCCATGCATAGAAGCCTACCCACCCATCTCCATGCATAGAAGCCCTGACCCAGAGGTGTCAGGTAGTGACTTGGTAACTTTGCTGCTGGAACCAAGGGTCTTGCAGGCAACACTAATGCTGAGGAGTGGGGAGCTGAAAGCTTTTTTTTTTTTTTCTTTTTTCCTGAATATAAAAACCATTTCCAATAAGAGTACTGTGGTTCTTCTTAAGGAAGAAGTGATCTCTGTCTTTTTATTGTGCACACAGGCAGCACAGCAGGCCTTGGCTATGCATCAGGGTCCCTTAAGGGCTACCAATATTGGCTCAGCAACCTCACATCCCTATCTGTATGCCTTCTAAGCCTGTCTCCCCTTCATTTTCTTCTAGTGTTCAGGGGGCTTAGCAGCAGACAGGAACTATTTTTGGAACAGAATTACCTTCATTTTTTGTACCTCAGACTCCCTTCTTCCTGCGGAAGCTGAAGTGTGCCAGGTGCTGTGCAGCACAGGTGTCCTCTGGATGCTGCTGCCTTTGGCATCAAGGGTCTTCCAGCCCCCATACGGTCACAGAGCATTTCCTGACATTGTGCACAGGAACAGCTATTTGTTTCATCATCTTCCACCTAAACCACCTTTTCCCACTGCTACTGCAAATTATGTTATTCTTCCAGAGGCTTCATTTCAGTGGTTCAGCGACCCATGTATAAACTAGCCTTTGTACCAAAATGCTTAAATGACTGTTTTGTGATTTGAAATAAGCAGTGACACAAAAATGCTAAACATTATCAGTTATTATTTCCTTCCTGTGGATCAGGAATGAATGAAACAGTTGTGATAAACAGGACCATGTTACTCATGCCTTTTACTGCTAACTAATCTGAATCTCAGATGGGCATTTTTTTTCCTTGCAGGAAAGATTGCTACCTGTCTGGCCAATTTGTGGCTTAAGTATTGCATTGTGTTTGTTACCTGTCTCTGTGGATTAAATCTGATGTGCTTGCTGTTTGCCAGCCCTCCACACCCAGCACTGTGCCTTGTTTTACATGCTGCATCCAAGCAGTGCTTTAAGTCATTACATTTAGGCTTTGCCTGCCTCACAGAGCCTAACAAAGATGAATCCGCTATCAGCCTCTCCATACTGCTGAACCTAATAAAAGCCTTTTCATTAATGTTAATGGAAATTCAGTCTTCTTCTTCTATGCTGCTGCAGATTCTGGGTTCCTGATGATTTTCAGGAGGGCCAAATAGCACAAAGCCTCTTCAGAGTAAGGTGAAAGCAGGTACCTAACTTCTGCTGAAATGCACTGGAGTGAGACACATGATAGCTTTTGAAGGTCCTATCCTTAGACTTGCTTCATTTCAGGGATTTGAAGTGAAAGGTATTATAGATGTGCAGCTCAGTACTATAAAAGCAGGAAGATAAATGTAATTGTTGTATGTAGCCAGCTCAGTAGCTTCTGTTGTCTGATACCATGTATCTGAGAGTGACCAAAACAACTCACCTCAAAGAAAGATGCAAAAAAAAACACTGAACCAAGTTAGGTTGTTAATGAATAACTGCTGCCAGCAACACCTTCTTCCTGTATTTAATTTCCTATATTTGATATCTGACTAGTGCACTGATGCTTGTAGATGTATGCATCTTCTAAAACTCCCCTGCTGATTTGGAGAATGAATGTTTCTGGTGCTGGATGTTTTCTCCATAAGTGACTAATCTTTTCTCCCTGAGATCTTTACATGGACATGAAGTTGTGACACTGAAACATATCCTGTTTAAAATAATAATAATAATAAAGAAATCTGCTTGTGCAAAGCACAAATGTATCCCCCTGATCACGAAGTGATCGGTGCCAGCAGATCCCAGCAAGCAAAGTGCGGGCTTGTGGAGAAGTTCTTAGAGAGCTGTGCTCCAGTTTCAGTCTTCCATGAACTGCTCATAAAAGCAGCAAACAGAGATGATTATTTTAAGAATTTCAAAAGACCCTTTGCCTGTGTTCCTTTGAATAAATGTGATGTAGTTGTGTGTTGCCCCCCCTCCCCCTCAATTCCCATTGCCTGTAGGGCAATTGTGGGCTCCTTCTGCATTTCTTGCTGAGCACATTCACCCTCCTCCAGATGAAGTTTACCTTTTAGTTCAGCTTGCACTAGAGATTATGCAGTGTAGATAAACCCCATTTTTTTCCTGGTTTTGTGGCACACTGGTTATTAGGCAAGGTGAATGATGTTGTCCCTGTGTGTAGAAGGACATGGTGTCAGTGCTGTCTCATTTACAATTTGTATCTCATTACAGAGGTCCAGTTTCTGTGGTCACCAAGTTTCCCCTTGTTGCTTGTTAGCTTTTCTGGTAGCATTATCTCCTCATCTTTCAAGGATACAAGAGTCACCTCCGCAGAGCAAAGGACCTCAGTAGGTAGATTGTTTTGCTGAAGGAAAGGCACACAAAAGGTTTAGCACTTAATGAACAGACTCTGAAAAGCTGCATTCAAATCAACACTTGAAGGCTGAAGGGGCATGGAGAAAGATAAAAAATATTTTCATCAGTGGCAAAAGGAGTTATAAGGACCGCTGAATGCTATGCTGTAAGCATAGAGCTAAAATGCTTAGATTTTCTTGTAGCTCAGTCAGGTTATGACATGCTAGGACATCTTTTGGAGAGGTCTTTTGTTGTTGAATGCAGTTGTGATACAGCTGAGATAAGGTATGGCTGTTTCCATCCCACATGGCAGACGCATGGGGCTGTGTCTAATGGGAGAGATACTTTTCACAGGGTAATGGGGTGAGGTAGGCACTGCAGTGCCCTTGTATTCGTGCACTGAGCAACTGATGGCTAGGATTAGGACTTGTTATTTCTTCTTCTCACTGTGACATCTGTAGTCTCCCTATTACTGGCCTCATAATATTCCCCTGTTAAAAAAAAATATTGGTGGTTCCTTTCCATGCCACCCCTGCCTGCACGCAGCTCTTCAACCTCCCCAAAGTCCCATTTCTAGAAGCTGCACTGCCTAGCATTGAGCTGTGTTTTCCATCAGACATGAGGAGGCTATTTTATATATCAAAGTTTCCCAGTTTTCTTCTGCGCTGAGACAGCTGTGGCCAACCCTTCTTGTATTCTCCAGTACTTGCTGTCTTTCAGGCAACTTCTTACAGCCTCCTGTAGCTCAGGTAGGATAGAGCAGCCCTGAAATACCAAACGGCAGTATCTGCATAGTCAATATCCATACAGAGGCAGAGTCCTTTAATATAATGGCCACAAGGAGTAGATGGACAAGTATTTCCACCAATTTGGAATGATGCTACTTAGATATCCATGAACATCTTGAAGAGCATCCTCATCACATCTTTGCACATCCATTGTGCGTTGCTTAGTGCTGAGGAACTAAGGCAAGTTGTCATTGCCAAGAGTGGTGCTTCATTCATGTTGCAAAACAACTGCCGTGGAGATGAATAAGGAAATCTGTTCAAAATGCCTTTTTTATTGGCTGTGGAGAAAAGGGAAAAAAAAAAAAAAGGAGAAACCTGTGCAAATAATGACACATTTTAACAAGCTGGTTATTAAAATAGAAGACAAAGTAAAATGTAATGTATATATGATAAATATTTTTAAGTTCTAAATAAGTTTTCAAGGTTAAATTAATATATATTTTTTTCCTTCCTTTTTTTTTAATATGTATATATATAGGCTTTTCTCTCTTGCATTTAAATCTTCTCCCAATATGTTGTACAAAGCCAGTATAATTCCTGCATTTAGGAAGAAGGTTCATTGGACTCTACATTTAGTGTGAAGTGTTCATTCTTCTCACTGGACTTATCTAAGTTTCTTGGTCCACTGAAGCAGATGCACTACACATAGAGAACACGCTCCCATTTCTCCCTTTGTTTCTACCCAACTGGGCTGGAGCTGAGAGCTGTGTAAAGTGGCAGTGGATTTTGAATTCCCAGTGCCCTTGTCAAGGTGGATTTATATTAGAATAGCAGCCAAGCTGTGCATCTCTGGACTCCCACTGTAAGTCCTGTTGAGATAAAGAAAAGAGGCCACTTCAGCAATTAAAATTGGAAGACATCTCAAAAATAAGTAACATCCCCATGGCTTCAAGTCCCAGAGACTCCATATGGACTCTCCCAGCTGGGCATTTGTAGAGTTTTGGCTCTAATTCAAGAGGCACAACTGCTACTCACATGTGTGTGTCTAGATTTCCATTCCTGCCCCATCCCCCTGTGCCCACAAGCCATCCCAGTATCTATATCCATACAATTTTAACACTGGCTTGCTGCAGATGAAAGATGGCCACCAGCACCAGCAGCTCAATATAATTCCCTAATAAAACATCCACTGGTATTGGCAAGAAAGCCCCTAAGGAATGAATATATCTTCTGGAAAGACAATTAAAAGAGATGGTTGGGGTAATTGTGCTTGATTGAAAGGAGACATACTTTTTCTAGCAGAAAAATAAGCACTTAAAAATGTTCGGCCAGCCGAGGACAATTATCCAACCAGTGATGCACAAGCACAGAGGGCAGCTAATCCATTTTAAATTGCTCTTGCAGTCAGGAGAGTGGCTGGGAAATGTGACCAGGCTAGCTTGTGCTCTGGGTGCAGGAGGGAAAGCTTCTGTGATATCTGGAAAGGGTTTGCCATGCATAGCTACTCTCTTTCTCACTGTTGACTTCCCACCACATGCACTCAGTAGCAAGGTGTTTCTCCTGCCTTACAAACTCTACAGAGGCAGTCTGGGCCTGAGAGCAAAGAAGGGAATTATTCTCTCCCTCCCAAGGTGCTGCCCGTAACAGGCAAGTTGCTTTTGAGGTCTACAGCTGACCATGCTCCCCTGTTAGGGGGTCCCTGACCTACCAACTGCTTCCTGGCAGCGCTGGCCCTACCAGTAGAAGATGATCCTCCTGTCAAAGAAAATGCATGGATATGACTGGAGTGCATGTGGAATACGCCAGCAGAGGAAAACAAAACAAAATTTCAGGTCTTTTCCCCTACTGATATATTTCAAATACTGAGTTGCAAAATCTTTTTTTCTTCCTTGCGTGCACTGGGATGATGAAAGGAGGAATGTGAGTGATACAAAAAGGGCAGTTTTCTGAATATATTTGAAAGCCTTCAGAACGAGCCCATGCTGGGGTTTGCCAGCATCACAGCCCAAAACACCCATTTAGATTTCCTTTAACTTATGCGAGTAAAAACACTTCAAACTTGCTTATATGTTACAAAAGAAAGAAGGGAAGAGGAGCTGGAGCACTGGCATGCTTCCTTCCCACCGCCCCCTTTCCCTGTAGCTGTGAAGATATGAATTCGGATGCTCATTTGTACCAGCACAATAGAGAGAAGCTTCCCGGTTTTGTCTGGTTTAAGGAGAATTATAAACCACCCAAGCACTGCCATAGGGTAACTAATGCAAGCATTACCTCATCGCCATGTAGCGTTATTGGCTGGAGATAGCTGGAGGTGGGGTGTTATTGCCTACCCGCTTGGTGAGCACCGATTTTCTCATTATCTCTCTCTCTTTCTTTCAAACCAGCTGACCCTTTTAATGGATGTCATCTACAGGGACAGCCCTCCTTTGTGGAAGCATCATATAAAACCAGGGAGGAACAGCACAAATGTGATCATAAAGAGATTAAATTGGATCAATAGAAACAATTTAAAAATAAATAAATAAGTCTTTAAATGCAATAAACAATTGTGTATTCGATACAGTGATTTTAACCATCCTTTTAAAATTGCCATTAAATCCCACAGAACAGCTCTAAAAATGATGAGATCATAAGAATCCATAAGGCTTCTTGATTTATTTAATTTTTTGCTAAGTCTCTGTGTGCTTCCTAAGGCCAAATCATGTCATTTTTTTTCAAGACCACCCTCTGTCACTGGTTTTCAGAAAAATCATCATTGATTGCAAAGAGCATGAAAAGCCTGGGGATGACAATATCACTTACATCTTGTGAGGACCTGGCTTCTCACAGCCGCTGAGAATATATTGCCCTGTTGGGAGACACCAGGGAATTACAATTTCAATGCTAAGGTAAATCCCAGAATACTTTCTGGGGTAGAAGGCAAGGAAGGTAACAGCAGTGTAAGTCACCTGTTCTTGTGATGTCTGGACAGAAGTGGCAAAATTGAGACCAGAGGTGTTATGTGAATCCAAACAATGTTTTTGCCAGGGCCTTGGTTTTTTTTTATTATTTTTATTTTTCTCTTAGATCCCATTTCTGTGAAATACCCTTTGGCATAAAAATAATTTGATGTAAATTAAGAAAGGATCTCAAGGTTTATCTCTCAATGAATAACATGGCCAGGTGCAAACCTATTTCCAAAACCCTCTTCAGCATATGTGCCATACAAAGCTGTATGCCATGTGTGCTGCGAATGGCCTTTAATCCTTATTTCCTTTATGGCAGATATTAATAGGGGACTGAATTCTCTCCTTCTTTGTCTCTCTGATGTCGTTTCCTTTGTTTCATTTTAGGAGCGGCACAAGGGGATAGAGAGCAGACAAACTGCATTATCCTGGTAATTAACTATCTCAGCAATATAGTGGAACCATGTCAGTGGTAATGCTGTGTAACAATTTGCATACATTAGTTTTCGTGTCCCAAGAAAGCAATTTCTGTAGCATTTAAGAGGAAAATAAGGTGGGGAGGAAAAAAAAAAAAAAAAAGGAAGAAAATGAAAGGGGGAGGGTTAGACTGAGGTAAATTCTTATTTTAATTCAAAATAGGATTCAAATAAAGAAAACTAAACCACTAAACCAGTCCTGAAAGTGCTTGGAGCATTGTTAACATAGTTGCAATTATTCCTGAAGCAGTTAGCTGTCAATGTTCATCCAGTTTGGAAAGATACCCAGCACCTTTAGGACCCATTGAGCTGTGGGTAAGGAATATCAGAGCTGTATGCACCATGCACGTGCAGCACTTGTGATGCTGCATGGGCACTGCCCCCTGCCTTGCTGCCTGGTTTATGGGGTTCCATTCCTAAAATGCAAAGAACTCTGAGCAAAAGCAAGGCCCCTCCAAAACCTGTCAGATGATCATGTAGTGGCAGTATTTCCACTGGGGTGACAAAGACTTTGATAGTGAGAATTCATTCCTATTATTATTCATCCCCATTCTTCTTTGGTCAAAGGCAATCCTCAGTGATGCCAAGCTATGGTTATCCCAGGATGTCTTCAAGCCCAATTTGGTTGAAACAGTCAGGGATGGTGCAGGAGTCTGTGTTCTGGCAGAAGGGAAGGGTGAGGACCCTGAGCTGGTTTCTGATTATTGGGAACCTGCAAGCTCTGTGTTAGTTTTACAGACATCTCTCCAGCTTCATCTCCATGTGGCCTGGCAGCATGTGGTCCTTAAACTCTCTTCCTGTTCTTTTTGATGATTTACTCTGTGACTTTGGGAAAATTACTTACTATCTGTGTGCCTGAATTTGCCCATCCATAACTTGGGTGTATTAATTAAACAACTTCCTCAGAGGAATATTGTAAGGTTTAATGAATTCATGCTTGCGAAGTAATTTAAGATTTCAGATGAAAATTGCTAGAGAACTGCAAAGCACGTTATAATTAAAACAGAGAGGATACAAAATAGTAATAATCAAAAGTCTCTGAAGCTGTTGATCACAGTAAAGGGGGAATATTTATATTTGAAGCTGCTAATAAAAACATCAATCATTGTGTTACAAAGTAAAGTTTTTATAGCTAAACAGCATTAGTTAGTACTCTGCTATTTATTATTCCACTTACTATTTCCATCTCCATTGTCTTCACACAGAAGGAAAAATCTATTATTTTAAACTGATTTACTCTGGATTTATGTCAAAAGGAGATAGCATTGTGCCCAAAATATGTCAGAATTGTGTAGAGCCCTGGCACGCTCGTTCATATGACAGTCTTTACTGCCAGCAGAAGTTGATAAGATCACACACCTGAGTGAGTGCAGAAGGGTTGTGGAATTGGGACCTTGGTATGCAGAAGCAAGGGAATGAAAAATAGTCCTATCACCACAAACAGTGAAGTCCGTGCAGAGTAGCAAGTCCTTAGAAATGACTGACAGTCTGAATAGGCAGAAATTGTGTAACTCATGCCAAAGACCTTTCAACTATCATAGGTTTCATTATGTAATGCAGAAAACACAGGGATTTGTGTGGCCTTACATGGCTTCATAAAATGAAGGATAGCTTTGCCCATGTCCTGTTGAAAGGTGAGGAGAGGAAAGCAATAACTTGTGAGGTATTTTAGAGAAAGCTGTTGGAGAAGTAGCAGAAAGAAACCACAGAAGAACATGCAAGAACAAATTTTCTCTTCTGCTCATCACAACACAATCTTTGCAAGTCTTAAACCATAATCCAAAAATCCAAAAACTTTTGGATCCTGGAAGCAAGCCCAAGACTGATTTAAGGTTTTATTCCAGCTTGTTCAATTGCATTTGTGTAAGCCATACAAACCATGGACCTTCTTGTGCAGCCTACAAAGCTTGTGTCCTCCACAACTTGAGAGGCAGCAGTTTTCTTGGTAGGTGGGAGACCTGCCAGGAGGTTAGTGCAAGCCTTCAGCCCTGAGAGGAGGTGTAGGAGATGAGCTACCTTACAGAGACAAGTCCTCAGACAATTGAAATGGTCATTGATTTATCTGCTTACATCTCATACAAAATGAAGGGTTGTGCAGGCTTTAAAATAAAGATGGCTTGCCTGTTTCAGGACAACTTATACGTGTCCCTTCCTCAAAGGTGATTGATGATCTGGGGGGAAAGATATAAGAGAATTTTCACCATTTGGAAATTTTGACTGTTTGGAAGTGGAGCTTTGGGTTTCTGGCACAGCTTTGAAACTTGGTTCTCACATGGGTAAAAAATTACATCTCTAATGTATGTCCCTCTAGGAATCTGTTTTCATGGAGACGTATTTTGTTGCTTCTGAGCTTACATCGATCTGAATACTATATAGGAAACAGCATTTTTCCTGGAGTTGAGAAATCTCAGAAGCCCCCTGTTCTGTGTGTTGCGAGCCTGAAGGTCCCTTGGCCTCTGAGCTTTGAGACTGCAAAGCTCTCTGGCCTCAGCTTCTTGTTTTGCAGCTGAAGAGCGCAAACAGTGTTGGTCTTGGGGCATCAAACATACAGAGCCTGGTTCCTATAAGCTGATTTCTGGTTCATCCTCAGACAACGAACTCTCAGAAAAGCAGATTACATAGAGTGGCCAGTTTAGGGAGGAGAGTATATAGCTCTCAACATCCTCGGACATTGTGATTTGATGATGTGTACGTTTTAGGGACTTAATGGGAAATGACAAAGGAAGGGATAATCTGTCTCTATTGAAAGACAAAAGGGGAAATGTGGGAAGTATTCCAGCTCTCTGCCACAAAAATACCTTAATGCATTAGTCATCTGAGTGATTGCAACATGCTCTGGCATTTCTGATGCCAAATCTGTGACTGAAATATCAAGGAATGACAGGTGTCAATAGTCTTTCTAGTAATGAGTGGTATCTCAAACATATTCTTTGAAAGAACACATTTTATGTTAGATAACTTGGGGTCCAACTGTTTACAGACCTACAGCCTGAGCCCATCATCACACTGGGGAACATGTGAATGGTAGCTGCATTTCTAGCATGGTGCTGCTCATCTGTAGTGTTGTGAAAGCAAATGTGTTGGTGCTTTCACTCCGAGCAACTTCACAGAAATAAGAAGTTTCCTTAGTGCTGTGGGCAGATGTGACACAGCTGTGGATCTGGGACTGTGTTACATGAAGTAGTTAATGCCTTCAACCAGATGGTATGATCTGGATGAAGGGAGAAGTAATTTTCCTATTAAATCTGTTCCTGCCTTGGGTGTTTCTGACATTCAACACTCAGATTCCTTCTCTCTCTCCCTCTTTATTTTTTTTTATTTTTTTTATTTTTTTTAATTATGGACATGTGTGGCAACTGAATATGAACCTTCACTTGAATTTATCCAAGTATATTACAAAGGTGAGAAGATATTCCTTCCCTATTCTCACAAAAGTGAGAGGTATAAAGCCAGGACAGACATACTAGAGTTTGCTGAAGAGAGGGCTGGAAGAAGTGGGAATAGGATCCCCATGTTCACTGTGTTCAAGGATGTCCCAAGCTCAGGAGAGCAAAGAAGGGTGTCAAATGAGCTGGAGACAGTGATGTAACCAGCTTGTTTCCGTGCTACCTATTGAAAGCCCCTTCTGTGCCAAAGGAAGGAACTTTGGAAAGAAATGTGTTTATCATTTCAGGTTGTCAATACAGCACTTAATTACATTTAATTAAAAAATAAAAATAATAAATAATGAGAGAGGAGGGAAAAAAAAAAAAAGAAATATCCTGTTTTTTACTTCCTCCCCCTTAATGGCCACTAAATTCATCATGGTATCTGTGTACTGATTTCAGTAACTTCTGCTTGGCTAAGAAAAATCTGATCCTGGTTTGAGGATGTCAGAGATGGAGTCACCATTGCTGTTGGTATTTTATTGCATCAGTTAATCCCTCTTACTGGAGGGGATGGGGATGAGCCCAGTAAGGTATAGGAGAAGAACTAAGGTTTGTTTATAACTTTAAAACTGTGTACTTCAGTCTAGAGGCCTGCTAGTTGCTTGTTTATCTCTGGAAAATCATTTATATGTATGTACTTTGTCAAGTCCCTTCTTGATATTTGTTCTTTTCTTGAATTCCCTGTTCTAAGCAGGATGAGCTTCTTTATTCTCCTACTGTAGCATATTTTCTCTGCCCCATGAAAAATACATGGACTTCTTTCCTTGTTTCTGACTATCTTTCAATTTTAAGTATCTTTTTCACAACTTAGATAACAGATTTGTCTGTAGTGTTCCAGCATTGATCTTGCCAGTCTCACATATGATGATAAAATTGTTCATCTGCTAACTCCTCTTCTGTTTAGATAGTGCTCTCTTCTTGTAGTGTCAAGAACCATGGAAATGAAAGTGAAATTTCTTTTTCTTTTTTTTTTTCTTTTTTTTTTTTTCTAACTCCAAATATAGCTATTTGTTTGGAATTACATGGTGTGGATTTATCATAGTAGAAAATTAAAATATAATACTTGATAGGTAAAAAAAATATGATGAGAGCCTGAAAATAGTCACCTGTTCTAGAATAGCTCTGAAAATAGCTCACTTCCTATATCTCTAAACCTATTCTTAGGTTGGCTTTTTATTGGATGAACTTGTAGTGTACTTCTCTCAACCCTTTCTTACTTAAGGGAAGCCTAAGTGAAGTCTGGATAAGATACAACGTGCCCCTACTGCAGGGTACCAGTCAGCTCTGTGCTTTCTGTGTCTCCATCTTCATTGCGATTTATACTTACATGCATGTCACTTCACAGTTGCTGGTTGTTCCAGTTATCCAATCTTTCATCTTTTCACTGATCTGTAGAGAACATGGATGGACCTTTTCACTTGGAGGAGACGTTGAATGTGCCATGAATGTGTCTGTATTACTAATCTTATGGTGACTTCATATGTTAATAAATACTATTATTTTAACACACTGACAGTGATCCACTCACTTATATTACTTTTCTAAGTGTGAATAACAAAGGACTCAAGTTTAGGATTAGAAACAAAACCTACAAGCAGATGTTTGGAGACATATTTTCAAAAGTTGGATTTCCTCAGTCTGAAAATGAGACCAGCCAAATTGATATTGGTCAGCCAAATTTTCAGTAGAAATTATGGAGAACCCTTGGGATCCTAGCGACTTTTTTGAGATGCTCAAAGAGAAATAGAGGTCTTTTCAAAATCTAGTCAATAAACCCCAGAGATAATGAAGCAGATGATTTCTTAACTTAATTAAAAATGGGGTAAAACAAAGCCAATTTATGAAAAACCGTCAAAACAAGACAAAATTCTAGAGTCTGAAATTGAGTGCATAACCAATTATAACTGTTAACATTTTTAACAGACCAGTGGATTTACTATAATAGGCCAGTGGATAATCTCTTCTCCCACTATAATCAATGCAAAAGACCCTAGGGAAAAGCAGAATTGGGATCCTCTTAATTACCCATTTATAAGCATATGTATATTTTTAAAAGGTTGTCAAGGCTGGGCAAAACACAATTTCAATAAAAATCAAATTGATCACAGAGTTCCAACCATCTTTCCTTGCCCCTGGTTCTACTGAATCTTTGTGGACTCCCTAGCTCTTATTTCTCTACAGCATGAGAAAGAGGGCTGTGAGCCAAACAGACTATTATTTATTACAATCTGTAGTGGGAGTGATGGCAGCTGTTGATGGTAGTTTTTCATTAACAGTTAAGTAAAGCCAATAAATGTTGTAATGCACTGTGCAATGGCAGATGGTGAGCTACAGCAAGAGATTCTACCTCAACCAGTGCTCCATGCTCATCTCCACTTTGAAACACCATTGAAATAGAAAAGAGTTTTAAAGAGGACCACCTGTTCAGCTGCCTTATTCCCACATAACTTTTACATGTCTGGAAATGCAATCCAAATGCAAACAGCCAGGACAAAACAAACTGCTTGCCACCCATTCCACTGACGGTTTTACTATAACTTACAGTGTAGTTTCTGGCCTATCTTATGCTTTTTTTCTTTGCAAAATTGAGTTAGCGGTCAGGCCCAGAATAAAGCACCAGCCTGTGCTGATATTTGAAATTTTACAGCTTTCTTCTCCAAAGCAGTGTAGATTAGGGTAGAAATACCCATTTTATATTGTTCTTTGTACCCAATGGCTTTTATCATGAAAACTTTCTCATGTTCCTGGTGAGGTAGCTTTATGCTCAGGTTGTATCATAGGCAAAAAGGTGACCACACATGGAGAAGCCTGCACCTGACTGTTTGACATGGAATAATCTGAAGGAAAAAGCAATATTTAGTTCTTGAATTTCAGAGATATTAACATGTTGGAAAACTTATTGTTTGTATCAGTATCTGTTTCTACAAGATCTATGGTTACCGCTAGAAAATTCTTGCTAGTACCAGCAACTGCATTATTTTGGATACTGTCATGATGACCCAGGTACAGGATCTCGAGGGATGTTGTAAGTGGTTTCCCAGGCATTTCATAGAGTGTTGTATATCTAATGATGTTAATGCACTTCTGGCATTGTCATTTTCTTTAATGAAGAGAAAAGAATATAAATAATGGGTTTGACCAGGGTAATAAACATTTAAGTGGTTCCCGACTCTGGTAGTGGTCCCTGTTGTATTCTGAGTCAGAAGCAAGAGAAAACACAGTGCACGTATAACGCCTCCCTGCCAGTAAATGGGTTATTTGGTGCCTGGAGCATCAGTGGGGTTTCTGTATGTTATTGCTGTTATATAGTGAGAATGATGCAGCACTGTATTTCCAAGTGGATGCACAAACTTCATGAGTCATAGCTGTGCTCTGAAGGGAGGGACACAAACACATTTTTGGTTTATCTGTATTGCATTGCCTGGAAAGATAAAACAAAGCAATCAAAAATAGAAAAACAAAGTCTCTTAAGTAGATACACTGATGTCCATATGAAAAAGTACGTTAGTGAAGAAAGGTATGTTAGATTACTGTACTTTAATCCTAATCCTCCAAGATAGCTCCAACTGTGGCTGGTAATAGCAGGTTTATTTCCCATGTCCTGGCTGCTTCACTGCTATTGTTTGCTTGCCATTTATAGAAAAAATCACTATAATAAGCAGTCCAAGAAAAAGGCATTGCCCAGGCTCTCTGCCAGGAAAGCAGAAGTGCTGAAATGATGGGGTGACCCCCTCCTCTGCCTCCACATCTTGATCTTTGGCTGCTCAGCACATAATGGCCAGAGCCTGCTAATGTAGAGAGAGCAGGAACATGTCACTGTGAGGGAAGCTGATGGGGAGATGCAGCACCCTGATAATTTTTGCCTAGGTCGTGTCTGCTCTTGAGAAAACTGATGTGAGAGCTGAAAGTACACAAGTGTCCCCTTTTCATTCTGAACATGGTCCACCAAACGTATCTCCTATTGCCCAGCTCCAGGTGATGGGAAATAAACGCTACTAGGCTGGCAGCAGCAGCTGCAAGCAACTTCTGAGGCAAAGGTGTGCAGTGGCTTGAGAGGCAAATTCAGAGTCCTTCCTCTCTGGATGGAGAAGACAGACTTTCTGCAGTGCCTTCTGTGACCATTAAATGGGAATTATGGCACTTTGTATACTTATGAAACGGTGATTTTCCATGGCTGTTAGTAAAACTTCTATATCAAAACTTTCAATGGTGACATTTCTAACATGAAATAGTGGAAACAGATCAGCATTTTCTCATTAGGGGAGCCTGTGAAAAACCTCATAGATTCAGATTGGACCTGCGCAATCTACAGAGAACACACTGATCAAGTTGTGACTCTCTGATAGACACAGATTTTTTTTGATTTTTTTTTCTATTGGGCAACTCAATGAACAAAACCAGAAGAGTTTTTCATGGAGGAGATGGCAATGAGTGTTTTTCTTCCCAAGTGGTTGCAGCAACATTGGGATCAGAACGGTGCCTGCTTTTTCATGTAGTTACCAGCAAAATGTCTACCTTCTCAAATCAGAAGGGACCTCACACAGATGCTTAAAACACTTGAAAACATCTGAAGCCAGCAGATACCATGGTCTCTGCAAGGGCATGGAAGAAGCTGTGCCTGCACGAGCCTGTTTCAGAGCTCGAGTGTTTACTGAGCACCCCTGTGCAATTCCTCTTCTGTGGCTTTTGATTTGGCCTGGGGGGATGGGGGGGAGGGCCGGGGGGTGGGTAGGAGGTGTCTTTTTGTTTTGTTTCCTCAGCTGGGGACTTTCCTCAGCGTGTCATTTTCTTCTGTCATCTTAAGTCTCCAATCAGAGGCAATTATGATAGCACATTATGTAAATATTAAAGACAATTGCGGAGCTTTAATTAAAGCCAACTTTGTTTCTTCTTCCCCTCCCCTCCTCACTCCTCTCGATTTAGTCGGGAACACAATAAACTTAATCAGCTGCCCCAAATTATGCATGCATTAGCCCGTGAGATTCAGCAAGGCTGGGCTTCTCAAGGACAAAGAAATATACTGAGCTCCAGCATCTCACTTTGTTTTCTCCAGCCATCTTTTGTGGTGTGTCATGGGAAAAATTCTAATGAGACTCTCCCTGCTGCTGCAGAAATTCCTGTCAGATGCAAGCCGGTGGCTCACTCTGCTCTTTATTTCCCAAATACGAGTTTTCTGTTATCCCATCCTTCTGTGAGGAAGGAAAGTAGCACTGCCAAAAAATGGGGATTGGGATAGACTGGACTGGCACTGGCTAATCACAATCTATAACAGTTTCTTTTTTCTGGAATTAATTTTCCTCCCTTCTCACAAAACTTTAAGCTTTTTGGCACAGCAGCACACTGAAGAATGCATGTTAGTTTATATCTGCAGAATAGTTTCTGTGCGTCAACTTTCACTGTGCATGGATTTGATTGTGCTTGTTACGTAGGGTGCTTCTTTTTTAAACCCACTATAAAGCAGATGCTGTGACATAAAGTGTTCTGGGGAAATTTCTGGCACAGTGGAGATTCAGAAGAATTTGCTAACCCTCCCTCCCTGTAACTCTTCCAGCAAGCAAAGCTGCTCAAATTAGCAGAGCATCAGGAGGGAGATACCCCTTGTCCTCCTGACTTATCTCCAGGAGGGGAGGTGCAGGCTGGCCACTCTCTCCTTTTTCATTATGCATGAACGTCACCAAACCCAGCCGTCATTTTGAGCATGTGCTGCGTGATGGTGGTAGGGAGCTGCTACAATCAAATGGATGTGGGTGTTCTTGTTTGCTCACCGACTGAATAATAGCTTGCTGCTGTTTGCATTAGGCAAGGAAGCCCTGAAAATGCAACCTTCTGGAAATATTTGTGCTTATTTAAGTCAGTGCGGCAGTCTTGATTTAAGAAGACAAAATAAAAATAGCAGTTTCTCATGGTCTCTGGCTTGCTTGCCTGCCAGAGTGCCAAGTGTAGTTTAATAACACACAGGCTGAGTGTGTGCCTTCTCTGGGAGATGTCTGAGAGGAAATGAGGCCATAATGAAGCACAGCATTGTCCTGTCTACCAAACCAGCATCCTTGCTAAATTTCTCCAGACCAAAGTCAGATATTTACAGATCAACATAGAGGTGGTTTGCCATGACAGGAATGACATCTTAACACCTTTCCTGAGATATTATCCATCATTTATGTAGAAAATAAGTACCTTCAGTTTGATTTGACATTTGCATACTGCTGCTGCGAGCCCCCTGCCCTTAGATGAGGCAGGTGGGAACACTGCTCTGGTGTGGGGCCAGGAACCACCCAAGAGCAAGACCCTTGCAATGGACCACATCAGGAAGAGACTTGGCTCTCAAACAGCTCAAGGGAGACTGGAAAACACCTTCCTTTGCAATCTCACGTCAGCCAAGGTGAATTCAGAGGGGTTCCCAAGGCAAAGCTGTGAATTTGTTATCCTATCACCATTGTGTCCTACTTAGGATGTTTGTTCACTGCAGAAAAGTGTTAACTTTACTGTAGATTAGCTTACTTTGGTTTGCCGAGGTCAGTAGGTGTCTGGCATGTCCCACCTGCTGGGGACACAAAGCTTCCATTTACCTACCTAAGTAAAATCTACAGGTGCCTGTGCCCTGTAGGGATTTTAAATGATGCAAATATGGCTGACTAATTATTTCCTTCAAGACTGTTTTTCTAGTGAAGACACAATCTTAGCTTTTTTTAATGCCTCAATTAAGTGAGAATATATTCAGGAAATACCAATTTCTAAAAGTTATTATTTTGGCTGTACTATAGTGCATTTTTGCTGTTTTTTAAGACACATGTTTCTGAAGCCATAAAATCTCTGTTTATTTGGATACACGTTCTTCTTCTTTTGCTATAATGTATGAAGGTATATCACACTTCTCAGAAAATTTTGGCAAGTGAGAACAAACAGGGAAGCAAATTTTCAGACAGAAAATAAATAAATAAACACATGTCTTTATTATATCCACCTGATAAGGTACTTTTCCCCTCTCAACCCTGGAACAAATAAAGAGCACAACAGCAACTAAGTCTTTCGACAATCTCATCTCCAGGTTTTAAGGATCTGCCATTCAGCCTTTACATTTAATCTTCTATTTCAGAGGAAAAATATCCTTTGGTCTATCTGGCTATCTTATTTTTATGGAGCAATCTTCAGAATTCAGTTGTAAAGAAGAAAAAGATAGTCTTGCTCAATAGTAAAGTTGCAAACGTTCTGCCTTTTAGATCTTGGCAATACCTGTTTGCCTGTTCTGTAATGTATTAAACTGTTATTTATTTGGGGTTTTAATGCTCAGCTCTCACTAGCAGAACTAATGCAAGGAAAACTCAAAGGATTTGACTTTGCTGTGATAAGCCAAAGTCTCCACCAAAGGAAATGAAATGCATTTCCTGAATCTCTGGACAAAAGTTACCACAATAGCTTAAGTGCAGTTTTGTTAAAGAGGCATATTAAAATAACACAGTGAGGAGTTGCCCAGTGTACTGTTGCACAGTTAGAGGCTAGAAGTCCTCTGCATGCTGCAAAATAGCTGGTTTGTTGAGTAGGTCTTCGCTATCCCAGGTGGAGCTAATAGGAAGCAGTTGTCTCATAGGGAAAATGCAAAGGCACTGTGGGTTTCAAGGCAGACAGTGGTCTGAGCTCACAGGGCTACAGAGAAGGGAAAAAAAAAAAAAAAAAAAAAAAAAAAAAAAGGCATTCTGTTATGTACATATGAAAGGAAGAAGGAAAATAGGCTGGTACATGACAGCTGAAACCCCCAGACCAGTTGAGAGGAAGGATGAAGATAAGGTAGGAAAAAAGCAGGTAGGTGCCAGGTCTGCCTCATGCTGTGCTGTGCAGAATGTCACTGAATGGCCACCAGTGAAGCATCAGTTACAAGCTCAATGAGGTGCATAGGTAGTTAATATCAGCTTTGATATATGGTTTATGAAATGAAGAAACAATCATAAAACATTGTAACTTGCATCAGAGCCCTCCTAGGTGGAAGGAATAGGCTAGCAGGAGGAAGGTAAAAGAGGCGTAACAACATTATTGCTGTGATCACAGGGATTAGGCTAGCTGGAGAGGGAAGGTGGAGAGAAAAGAGAAATAAAAGGTGTCCGAGACATTCAAGTAGCTCTTGTTATGTCCTAATATCAAGCCATTTTGAAACTAGGGCCAGATGCCCATTTTCTCCTCAAAGCACTTGACTTTACTGCAACACAATGGTGAGAAAAACAGGTAAAGTGGCATAGTAAGGGAGATAAGGAATTGCCTTGGTTTTGAATTTTCGTTTAAAAAAAAATGGGGGGGGGGGGAGAGGGAAGGGAGGCAGTAAACATATCATTTGAAGCATCATTTGGAAAAAAAAAAAAAAGGCAAAGGAAGAAGAAGAAAACGATGTTGCTTCAAAAGAAAAAGAAATGTGTGTTGGAGGTTACATTAGATGCTGGGGTCTCTGATTTCGAGACAGTAGATGGACTGGCCAGGAGCCAGGTAAGACAAACTGAATGAAAGGCACATTTCCATTTAACTCATAGTTGTGTTTTGCCAAAACATCATAAAAGTCCAGCTGTCCGTGCAAAACATACCGGATCTGGAAAACAAGCAAATGTTAACAGTTCTGCTTCCCCCACTCCCTATCCCCTGGTTATAGCTAGGTTTTAAACTAAAACCTTTCCATCAATTATCTTATGCTCCATCTCAACTCTTCCCCTCTTGGGACTGCAAATACAACTCCATCATCTTCACTCTAATGATAATATTGCAAATAGTATTAAGCAGCCAACCATGGTAAAGCACAGCCTGAACAGCCAGATCCAGTCTGCCTTCAATTAAAGATGTTTTGGTCCTTTTGGGCTGTTCATTTATATGGACAAAGAAAAAACCTTGTGATCTGATTCAGAGTTTTGACTTCGTACTACTTCTGGGCTTCTCTGTCTCTGAGATATACAGGCAAATTTTACTGGTCTGTCAGATACATGTGGAGAAGACGTAACACTTGCAGGTTTTGAAGTACCTTTTTGGGGGTCCTGTCGCAATTATACATTTTGGGAAGAATGTTTTAGCTCTTCAGTTTCCTTCTTAGGAAGGAAAAAACTTTTTTTTTTTTTTCCTTTCTCCATTCCTTCATTTGTCAGTGATGTAAGAACTAGAACTAAAGTAAGGGGCCTTTTCTACTTGATTTGTATAGACAGGATACAGAGGTACAAACATGTGGACTGTGATCCACTTGCAGTTGGTCTTATAAAAAGAACCTAAGGATCAATGGCATTCAGGCTGGAAAGAGCATCCCTGGATGATAACAGATGATGATTTCTAGGGGAAAATAAACAATGTAAGTACTCAAATATTTCTATATTTTACATTTTGCAAATACAAATATAAAATTACAAATACAAATATAAAATTATAAATTATAAAATCTTTGTGAAGGGAAGGTTTGACATACACTCGTAGGAAAGAAAGAATGGAAGGCTAAGATTAGCTGTCTTGACACTTTGGTACTGTTCCTGTTAGGGTTCTACAGCTATGGACTTTGCAGACCTCAAAGACTGTGTTTCCATATCTAGAGACTTTCATCATTGGTAAGCTTTTTATGTTTCTGGCTCACACATACAGTATATCTATGATGAGTAAATTAGCCAAACAGTTGGCTCATCAATATTTACATAGGAGGCCTTTATAAATAACCCATCAGATTTCCACACACATTTGCTAAACTTACAGTTGTGACATCCAACACAAGCCCCAAGAGCTTGCCTTTAGAGACAGTTGATGGAGAGGTTTGTACATCCTGTGGAAGAAAAAACACCCAATCTTTATCAGTGTTGTAAAATCTGCCTTCAGAATGACTTCATTGTGTCACTGCTGTGGTGCATTGTTTTCAATTGTCATTTGGCTGTTTGGGACAAATGAGAACAAGCAAGTCAATGAAAAGCCTCCCTGGGTTGCAATGTTGTGAGTAAAAATGAGAAAATTGGCTTCTGTTATCACAGAACACCCCAAACAAACACGAGTTGTTTATCATTGTAGAGAATAATTAGCATGTTGAATTTATTTCATGATTTTACATAAACCGATAAGGAGCTCTTTTCCAAATGATTTGCAGGTGATTGTGATCTGTTAGTATCAATCTCTGTTTTTCTTTATAGGAATCATTTATTGAATGCTGGAATGTTTCCCCTGGAAGAACAGATGCGGATGCGTAGGGCAGCACAAGCGTAAATATGGAGTGGTTGATTTGAAGGCTTTGTGCTACCTGTAACCAAGCTTTGCTTGTTAGGGTGATTTCAGTGATGCTAAGATGAATCTTGCTGTATATTTGCAAGTGTGGTGTACCACCTTTGCTGACTCTGTCCTGGGGCTGAAGCCCATGGGCTAATACTTGATGACTGCAGTAGCACCTCCTCCTATGTGCAAAGCTGATCAGCCTCATCTGCCCTTCCTGTTGATTTCTATTTGCATCCTGCTGAGGAATTCAAATACTGTTGTACTGAGTGGAAGTGGCATGGGGTGGGGAAGGAAAGAACTCCCCAAGAGCAGCGCTCACCCACTGCAACACATCTTGCTGAACTCTCTGCTGATGGAGAGAGGGGACATGCCCCTCAGGAGAGTGCCCTGAGGGGAGGCTCTTGAAAGGACATCATGTCTGGTGGAGTCAGAGCAACATGACAACTGACACGTGCTTGTCTCAACTCACCAAACTTTCACAGCAGTGTTTTTTGTTTGTTTGTTTTGTTTTGTTTTGTTTTGTTTTGTTTTGTTTTGTTTTCTGCAAGCATCACAACTAAAGGGGACTTTAAAGAAGGATTACAACTCTGTAAACATCCACAGGGAACTCACCCCAGGGAACAACCTGTAGAGGAAAGAAACATGTAGTCTCAACGTTTCTGAGATGCTCCTTCTGTTGTGTTGCGGCGGCTCACAGAGCAGAGGCTGTCATGGAGGCGTCATGTGAGGCTGGAGGCAGCCTCACAGCCCACCACAGGAAAGGGACCTGCAGTGTGGGAGATGGAGGAATTGAGTCTCCTGACAGGAAGGATCCTCAGGAAGGGGCGAGCTTCCCTGCAATTTGTCTGTCAGTGATCTTTGATGAAGTGAAATTAATGATAACTTTGATATTTTCAGGAATTCACCTTGCCCCTGGCAGCATTTCCACTGCTAGCTGAGCCTCTTCTCAGAGCAGATATTGTAAACAACAAACAAGGTTG
Source organism: Anas acuta (assembly GCF_963932015.1). Classification (NCBI taxonomy): domain Eukaryota; kingdom Metazoa; phylum Chordata; class Aves; order Anseriformes; family Anatidae; genus Anas; species Anas acuta. The sequence goes on along the minus strand of NC_088981.1, from coordinate 44,908,666 downwards.
GCTTGTTTGGCGCTGTGTCTTGTTGAGGACTTACCCCTTCAGAGGAAAGGGATCACAGGCAAAATTGAACTTTTCTCTGAAGTAGCTTTGATCAGTACTGATAGCTATGATGTTAAAAGTTGCTTGCCCTAGATTGGGAGCAGCCAACCTTCCAGAGCCTGACATGCTAGAAAATAACATGTGTAAAGTCAGAGAATCAGGGTTTTTATAAACTACCTGAATTAGCCTCTGGTAGGTATTTTTAGCATGAAGACTAATACAGAAATACTATGCAGCTTCAAGTGTATCTGACTTATTCTTTCACCATTTTTTTCCTGTCTGGATGCCTACCTGGGCAATCTGCTCTAGGAAACCTGCTTCAGCAGGGGGCTTGGACCCGATGATCTCTTGAGGTCCCTTCCAACCCCTACAATTCTGTGATTCTTTGATTTCAATAAATGTCCAAACCTATCTTTGGTACATTATATTTGTTTATATTTGTTATAAACATATATTTGTTTATAACAAATATATGTTTGTTTTTCTAAGTAGCATAGCTATGGCTTTTTAGTGAAAATATCCACAACAGTAATTATGACATTTTCCAGACAGCCCTGGCCTCAGTGTATCCCTACTAGCAAATAAACCAGACCAGGGCTCCTCTAGTCCTGCGGGCAAGTTGCACAGCTTGCAGTCACTTAGGTAGGCTGTCTTGCTATGAGCGCAGAGCAACCTCCTCAGTACTGCCTGTTGTGAAAAGTCCCTGGCCTGTGCATGACATGCCTTGGCATTGTCTGGGTCAGTTGGCACAGGCCAAAAGTGTGCCAATAAGGACACCAGCAGTGAAACAGCACAGACACCCACATGCCAGTGACTGGATCCATGCCCTGGCCCATTTCAGTTTGCTGCCATGGTTGTAGACACTGTGACTTACAGCGCAGTTTATATGTCGCTGTAATTTTGTAGGGAGGTGGCTTGTGTTACGCTGTGCACGCACAAAGATTTTGCAAAATGCAGCATGCTTCCTGAGGCATGCTCCTGCTAAATAAAAGAGCTCACAGGGAAGTTTGCTCCCTTGGGTACCTGGGGAAAACCAGAGTGGTCTCCTCCTCCAGTGGTGTAGTGGTGTGAGTGGCCTTGCCCAGCCACAGCAGAGGAATGTTTCGGCTGGCCCCTCCTGCCCCCCTCACCAAGAAAGCTTGGGATGAAGTCAAGCACCCTGTGGGGTGATCTGAATATGCACAACGCAGGGGCATTGTGCAGGCCCTTCTTGCCCTTGGCAAGTGTTGCCCAGCCCCTACACAGGGCGGGCACCCTCTGTTCCCTCCCCAGCTGATCTTCAGGTCTCTGCACGGAATGGCAGCTGGCAGGCCTTACTCTTCGTCCTCTACCTCACAGAGTCCTTTTGAGTATTTTGAGAGATGCATCCGCTCCCCGGTGCTTCAGATGCTCCTTCCCCCTTGCAAGGCTTCCCCAGGTGCTGTGCAGTGGGTGCTGCATGCCAGCTGCTGCTCTGCATGGCCCAGCCACCACACCAACTGGTCCCAGCATGGACTGGTGGGCTGCGCAGGCACATGCAGAAAAGGACAACCAAAGTACCAAAGAACTGGGCAGCTCAGGAGATGGACTTTAGCCAGGCACTCTTTTAGCCTGACTCATATCTGCTCCTTCAGCACCATATAATGTGAAATGGGCTATAGAAAGACAAAAAGTAAAAAGACTCTCCTCCTGTGGTGGGCTTTCTTTCACTGTGTTTATCTAATACAAGCACTGCCTCCTTTCACACTCCTTTCTTCGTGTTCTTTAGAAACTGCCTGGTAAGGCCTAAGGAACAGTTCAGGGGTGTCCTAAGGGACTGATTAGGCACAACGCGCTTCAGGAGGCTTAGCTGTTAACTCCAACCATGTCCACTGCAGGGGGTGCACCCCCTTGGCAGCCGTGCCTGGATAGCGTTGCAGCAGCAGCCATTCTACAGCCTCCTGGAGCAGATGCACTCAAGGGGCTGAAGGATGAGTTTAGCAACGACTGCAAAACAAACTGTTGTTTTGTTTTTCTTTAGGAGCTGTAGCCATGATCCGTGGCTTAGTGCCACTGAAGAAGATGTGATTTGCAGGGCTGTTTGAGCAGGTACAGACCAGCTTCTCTACCAGCTTGCATCTGTATCTCTCTAATGGGCTGGGGAGAAAAGGTACTTCTGCTTTCAATCAAGTTAAAAAACTCTTGTACTGTGCTGGCTGAAGCAGACAAGAGGATACAGATACAGACTTGTCTCTGTCTTTTCTGTGTGCTGTACAAATATTGCAGCACATTGTATGAGAAACGTACAACACTGAAACCAATATTCAGGCTTTGTTATTTCATTTATTTTCAATGGACTATTAATAGTAAATCAAACATCAATTTAACATAAATGGAGTGTGGGTGCCAGCTCTCCCTTTATAGCACAGCAACCGCATGCCTTCAGTCAGCTTGATTATTGCAATGGCAGCATTGCAGCTTGAAAGAAAACCTTCACCAGCATTTTGAAGGTGGAAAATCCTGTATAACCTTGATTATTGCTGAGCTATTTGGAGTTTGCAGAAGACTTAAATTCAGTGGAAAAACAAAAACCTTTCTGTTGTCCACTGAGACTTGATTGTTTGATAGCAAAAACAAGCCTGGCAAAGAACCAGGGAAGTGAGAAATTCCAGTTAAAGAGCTTAGGCCTGATGACTGTGCCCTCTCCCCCTCCCCTTTTCTTTTTCCAAGAAACAAAAGCCCATGTCCTTGTCAGAAGACATCAATGCATCTTGCTCAGGGCTGATTAGAAGGCCTGCTGTGGGAAACCCTAACTAAATTACTGAATAAAGTCTTGCATGTGCTCCTTGTAGGCTTCTCATAACTCTCGTAACTAAAAGTGAAGATGTAATGTTCAAAAGTCTTAAGCTTCACTGAAGAATGACCTCTTCATCCCTGGACCTCCAAGTCATATTTAGCACTTGATGGAGATGGTTTAACTAATTACAAAACTAGTAACTCTTTCTCAAGGATCAAGATCAAGGAGTCCAGAAATGATGGTGGTCTGTTTTTGAAGACATTTATTTTTGTTGCTCTTGAATCTTAATCATGATTTGCATTTAAGCTATTATATGTTTAACTTTTCCCTTCGTTTGAAAGCAAGAGTGGTTATAAGGAAAAGAGCATCCTCTTGGTTACTTTTTAAGATCTTTATTTTAATGATAAACTCTTGAAATATCATGAAGCAAGGAAATATGGTCTAATATCAAGACAATGCTGCTTGAAAAGCTTGCACACCCACATTTCTCTGTCCACAAATTATATTTACTCCACTACGGAGGAAATATGTAAGAGAAGAAAAAATCTTCATGAGGGTGTATGTGTGCATATGTACCCACCTATTCTGTGGGCTTTGAAAAAGTAATTAAAAATAGTTTCCCGGTCTCATAGAGCTTGGCTCTCCATCCTCATTCTGCACATCCATTCCCTTGTGCCAGCACAACTGTTTATGTGGCCATCTGGAGAGCAGATCCACGTGAAGACAAACCTGGGGAGAAAAAGTTTTCAGCCAGATCCATTCCCCACTCTCAGTTGCTGAGCGAGCCTATGATGACTTAGAGCACTCATCATCATGCTTGCAACATAATTATGCAGCTATACAGCCAGCAGGGTAGGGAAACCTGGCAGTGAGGATGTGGCTGCTGCTGGAGTGGCGCATGAAGCAGAGGTGGTGGGCAGACAGCTGGAGGTGGTCTTGTCTCAAACTTCTTTGCCAAGTTTTGCCACAGGATGTTTTAAGGAGTCCTGATATATAGGGTATAGTATAAGACTCAACCACAGAATCATCAAATACATGTGAAAAAATAGAAGAAAAGGTGGCAAGAGGAAAATGTTAGCAGGGGCTCATAATTCACATGACTTTTTGAGTGACTTCCTTATCTTTTGAGATATACTATAAAGTGCTGGATTTTTCCTCTCTGAACTGGGGCTAGCAGTGTTTTTATTCAGCATTACAAATGATGTAATTTTTCTCTCCTGTGCAGGCAGAATACAATCCTTTTCCCTGGAACAAGCTCAGTTTTCCCCTTGCTAGATGGGTTATTTCAGCTAACGTGATATATACTTCATGGGTTTTATTCTCCTTTAAAAATTGGTTTGTTATTCACATATAATATAAGCTGACAGGAGCCGTAATACAGAAGCATGATTACACAGAATAATTCATAGTTTTTTTTCTTCTAGGCAAACAGATGAAGTTAGAAAGTATCTCTGTTTGCAAGGATGGCTGTCTTTGTTCAGTATATAGCAAGAGCGAACTGTCAGAGAGTTTTAGCATAGCAAGGGTGCAGACAGCTACTCTGGTCATTTCCAGACTCCAGATATACAGCAGAAGAGTCCATTTTTGTCCTGCTGTATATATTAAGAATAATACGTTGTTAGAGTGGAGAGCCACATGCTAGAAATAGGAAAATATTACTTAGAAGAATGAAGAAAGGAAGGAGATACTGGCTTTAAACCCTGGCTTTGCGGTCTCCTTTTCTTTCTCACTCTACAACCAAGGACAAAAATATCTATTCTCAGAAGGGATTAGGAGAATCAAATATTTTATAAAGCTTATTCAAAATGAGTCTAGGGAAAAAAAATCTACAAAAACAAACCAAGAACCACAAAATCATACCTTTTCAGAAAAGGAAAAAAAAAATCTAGAATCAGTTTTACTGAAACTAGATACTAAAACACGTTAAATGATTATGATAGGTTGTTTTTTTTGGGGGGGGCGGGTGAGGAGGGGCTGTTTAGTTTTGGTTTTGGTTGGAGGAGTGGTGGAGGAGAGATTTTTGTAATTAACTCTTCATACTTACTTTCATCAGTGTCAAAATGTTCCTACTTTCCAATTTGAACTGCTTCTTTGTCCTGAAGTTTATCTGATCTTAATTTTTCCAAGAGGTAAAATGAATAAGTACATTTTTTTTCATCTAACCATTCATCTGAAAACACAGTTATATTCACAGCTCTATTTGAAATTATGAAATGCAAATCCGTCCTTCCCTACAGGGGTTGTGTGCTCAGAATCCTTCTGCCCTTCCATGGAGCTGTTCTTGCATCAGCAGAAAAGAAAAACAGCCTGTTGAAGCACAGGGAAATCCTTTCCAGTGGTGACAATTAACATCACCTGCGCTAGGGGAATACTGGAACTTGCTGGCTACATTCAGCACAAAGGCACTGCTTATGGAAATTAAGTATGGATTTCCCATATCAATGCTGTAGGTCCATTTATTCACTTGCAACTTCTCCAGTGGCTTGATAATTATTTTTGTCTACTCGGTGATCTAATCTTCTTATTGCTGCCAAATAAGAAGCAAAAAGTGTCTGAACTTCTGCTTGTAAGAAACGGGGATGATGAGTTTTCCATCTAGGTTTTGTAGGTGTTCATTCCCTCCTGAACTGTCACTTCAGATTCTCACAGTTACTGCTGAAAAGGATATTTCTGAAACACTCGTAAAATGTTCTTGTTGGGTGTACTTCACTTTTGTTTTAAATGGCATCTCCACATATTCCTCTTAGTAGCTAGACTCATATGTTGAAGTAACCCCCTGCATTTGGATGGAGTCTTTGACCTATGTCTTCTAGAGCTTTTAATGGGTTAAAGCAAAACAGAGCTTATTTAATAAAAACATGTTGATACCATGCTTCTTTTATAGCATTTGGGACTGGGAAAGAAGATGCAGTCATTTAGTGCTCACACACCACCACCTCACATTCCCTGGCTGGGGAATCCTACAGAGCACTGAGAACACCTGGAAATGCTCATCAGGGTGGAAGAGAGACAGGAGGGAGGGAGCTGGACGACGACTGGGAAGCTTGGGCACCCACACGTGGACTGATGCTGCTCTTGGTTTCCCTCTTCAGAGGTGGAAAGAAATAGCCCAAAAGAAAAGCTGCCAGAAGGACACTGTGAAAGGATAATGTGCTAATAGACCTCTAAAAAGGAAATTACAGTTATGATCTGAGATTACAATGGAGGAGCTGTATCAGGAAGGCGTACATGTCAGCTGTATTATGCCACTTATCCCAGTCTCTTCTCCTGGTTGATATAATTTTTACTGCAGATTCAAGAAGATGAGAGGAAGACAACTGCGTATGGTGAATCCTCAGCTAAGAGCAAGGATTAAATGAAGGTTCAGTAAACTACTTAGCAATGAATGCTATGACACTTCATTGGGAGCAAAATACGGGTGGAACAGGCAAGGGCTGGGCACATTATCATTTCTGGCATTAGGTTAATTGCATTGCTGATACTCTGTGAACTGCTGACAGAGCAGGAGTGGCTCATTGCTGGACTCTGCCCTTGTTGATGCCAGAGGGAAAAGTCTAGTTCCCACCTCTTTAAAAGCCTTGCTGAGTGAAGGGGATCATGAACAAACGGTTGGGAAAATAAGCAGAAGAGGATTGTAAGAGCATATGGGGGGAGATTCTTTATCAACTGAGCTCTGGGAGTTGAGCAGGATACTCAAAAGTGTGGGTGAAAGGAGAGGAAACAAATCCCTTTTTAAACTAAGGGGAAGCATCCTTCAGATGCTTGTGTGCTACTGTGGGGCTCAGCTGTAATGCTACATTCACCACCTTGCACCAGAGTTACAGTGATTCCTATTTTACTTGGTTTACCCTCACATGCAGTGTGGGATGGCAGTGGCTGCCAAACACAGGCAATGAGAGGTGCACCCCCAAGCTATGAGTTAGGTAGGGCATTTCAAATGCTGCTAGCAAGCATGTGGTGCCTTGTTCCTTCACCAAGACAACTCAGTCTACCCTTGGAAAATCAGCCATTGTGTACTTGCAGGGGTAGTGAAACCTCCATAGAGTAACAAATGAGTTAAAGAGAGATTTTACCCCATCTTGCCAATCACCCAGAGAATTAGAAGGCAGCTTTGCTTTCCCTGATGCTCAGCCAAGGACTGGCATCATTTTATTTCAGCTAACACTGCTTCATTTTGTTACCGTGCCAAGTAACTGAAATATGAACACCTCTGGGCAGTGGTGTGAGAAACAGAAGTTCCTATTGTGGAAAGTGGCGATCAGTTATACAGTCAGAGAAACTGGGATTTGAATCCTTTAGTTCCTGAGTCCCAGTGTTCTCCACAGGTTGGACAAAAAAAGAAAATCCTAATGTGTTCAACAGCAGCCTGGCCCAGGCCCTCTCTGCAGCCAGTTTGCAGATGGTAATGGGACTTGATTACAACAAGCTGTGGTGAGGAAAAAAAACTGTGAGCAACCTGCCTGCCACAGCTAAAGAGCAACTGGTGAAAAGGGCAGGTGTTTCTTCCAAATTTTGGATGGAGCAAGAAGTGCCACTCAGCTGCTGGTGAGCACAGGTACGAAACACAAGGTAGAGCCAAGTGCTCCATGGAGGAGTCAGTCCATGGGAGTCTAAACCACGAAGGCAAAGGGAGAAGAGAGTGATTCAAGCTCCTGGTAAATTTGGAGGGATTTGGGCTTGGACCATAACCAAATGCCTTGCACTTTGGACTATTTGGATTCCAACCTGGATCTGAGCTAATCAGTTCAAACCTTTTCTAACAAAGGGATCTATTTTACATACCACATAAAATCATGTTCACCTGATTTAGTGTCTCAGAAAAGGGTTCTCCTTCAAAGTATGTTTTTATGGAGTTAGTTTTATGGGCTGATGTTTATGGATATTGTCTTATAAAATATACATACAGTAATGCCCTGTAGGGTATTAAAGTTTTGTTCTACAGACACGTTAATGATGTCAAAGATTAGATCTGTCTCCAACTCCAATGAACACAGAAGTGAAACCTGCTTACAGTCAAGAAAAGGGTAAAGTGTTTTGGCATGAGGGTCTTACAGAGATCACCTGAGACCAGCTGTAAAGAGACAGGCGATAGCCCTGTAAGTGAAAATGGTGTATCCTCCCTCTCTCTCCTTAAAAAGCAGAATTACCTGCTTTGAAATACAGACGTGCACTCTCAGAAACAATGCATCCTTTGCCAGCAAGATAAGAATCAATTCAATTTGTCAGATGACAAGGTGATCCTTTTGCATTCCTCTCCAGTTTTAAATCAAAGCTGGTGTATAAAGTCAGCAATGTTTACCTCTCTATGGAAGTAACTCTTTGAAATGAGAGATTTAGAAGGCTGACAGTATTGATCCAGCTAATTGCGTACTAATTCGGAGGAGAGTACAACAGGATTATGCTGTTAGAAGAAGGAAGTCTAGAAAAAGGAGTAAGATCCAATCTGGACATTTTATTTTATTTTATTTTATTTTATTTTATTTTATTTTATTTTATTTTATTTTATTTTATTTTATTTTATTTTATTTTATTTTATTTTATTTTATTTTATTTTATTTGAGGATGTGAGAAAATTGAATCACAGAAGACCTGTAAATCCTGTTGCATCTTGCATGTAAGCAGTTCAACATGAACAAGATCAAGAAAACATCACTGTGTTCATACAGTACATCCTGAATATCCATTATTCAGTACCTTGAAATGCCGTTTATGGGAGTATGAGTATAAAACATTACAGAGTCAAAATGGTAGTAATCTGGGTACTTTTCACCAACTCCAGAAGTAGTCTCTCTACAATATGGAAAACACTGCAGAGTAAGTCCTAGTGATATAAAGCAATTTGTCACTCAGCAGTCACTAATATACTGGGAACAGAATTTTCAATGATTAAACACCATATTTTAGCTACTAAACATGTTCTTTTAACATCTTCCCATCTTGGCAAAGGAGGGAAGAAGAAAAGAAGAGCCTAGGGCTGCTCATGTAATTACTTGTGGAGTCTGGTGAGGCTGTGGGGGATCTGGCTTTCTAGATACACTGAAATTTAGGGGCAGTAATAGTTTATTAGAGGTTTATTAATAACATATTTATTCATTTGGCGGGAACCAGAAAGGTCACGACAAACTCAAATGTCCATGGGGCCTCTAAGAATTAGAGATGGTTCAAGTGCAGAGATCTTTCTTCAGCCCAATGTAAAGGAACACTTTAACATAGAAAGCTGAAACCTAGTGCCTGAATTTTGATTAATTTGTGGGTTTGCTTTAATTATTCACACCCTTCCTCTTGAAAACCACAGTTTAAGTACACATGTTGAAACAGAGCTCCAATTTGTGATGATTTTCCTCTCCAGCAACAATTTATTGACTTACCTTGAATTACAGAATTTGAAAACAGCTGACTGTGAAGTTATAGGAGAGTAAATACTGCATTGCACAATGAGGTGAAAAGTAACTGGAAAAAAATCCACTCTCAGCCTTTGCTGAATGGTACTGAAGAAAAGAGTTTGTTCTTGAAGAGTGCAGCTGGTGTTTGACGTGTTGCACAAGGCAACTGGAAAGTCAGCGTGCACTTTGAGTTGAGGTACAGGTGCTACATTTTTATTTTCTTGACCTTCCGTGCATTTTGTCTGGTTTAATCCCTCCCTCAAGAGACTCATATAGCAGCATAATCACTTAAGTTATGCCCACCTACACGTGACCACAGGGAGTTACACAAGGAAAACTTTCTATTGCTTTCACTGGGGAGTCAGAGAAGAGATTATTTTAGACAAGAAAAGAGAGGAAGAGAATGAGAGAAATACACGCATATGTGCTTTTTTTCTAGATTGGAATTGGTGTATGCTCTGGACAGTTAATTCAATAGCCAAGTGTATTTGGGTATGTATGGCTGATAGTAGAAAAAAGACTGCAATCTTCTTCAGGCTTCACTGTACAGAAAAAAAAAAGGGGGGGAGGGGGAGGTTGTATCACATTTTTAAAGCCTGGCATTTGAAATACATCTTGTATGCAATTTGCACCAGCTACTGCCATAAATAACACTTCTCCCCTAGAAACTTCTTGTAGCTAAAGTTGGAACCCCAAACTTTCAGCTATTTCCTTTACTTCTCTTCACTCTGACCTTCAGAGCCTTACAAAGGATGTCTTCTGAAAACTTGTTTTTTTTCTCCTCTGAAACACTTTGTCAGAATGAAATCTATCAGCTAGCTCTATAAGTCAAGGCAGCTTTTACCAGTACAGTTACTGCATTGCTCATCTAATGGACTGCTGTGTAAGTGGGACGATATTCTAAAATACTGGGCATTTCCTGTTTTACAAGTGAAGTGTGTTAGACACCACTCACTGTATTTCCCATCTGTTGGTTTCTTTTATAATGATAATAACAGCTTTAGAAAAGTTATTTGCAGATACTACTTTCTTTCTTTTTTTTTGTTGCAGTCTTGCTCTGGCATTACCAATTTGGAAAGCAACTGCAGCCTAAAAAGCAATCATTTGCAATGACATTGGAACATACAGAGAATTTTAAAAGGTGCCTCTATTGGAGATTGCTACGTTAAAAAAAAAAAAAAAAAAAAAAAAAAAAGCTGAAATGAAAAGCCACTTACCTTTCTTTCAAAGTTTCACAACAAATGCGTCCTTGACAAATGTGTGGAGGGTAACTACAGAAGGAAAAGTTACCTTAGCAAAGCAAGAACTAAGCTGCTTGAAATGAGCTATAGCACTGCACTGCAAGCACTTGTGAGTGGAGTGGGGGAATGGTGTTTAGAGCCATCCATTCCTCATGGGTGAGTTCTCCTTGTGGTCCTCTGTAGAGCTAGGACCTTAAAAACAAGTGTGAAGGCATCTGGGAAGATGTGTCAGCCCAATAACCATTTCTGGGTCAAAATCCTGATTGCTATCCCCTGGCCAGGGCAGCCTTTTGGAGCTGCACTATCAGAGAATGGGGTTGCAGGACCAGAGAACCACTACAAGGTTTCAAGTGTGAATATGAGACTTCCTGAAGATATGCCCTGCCTGCAGGTAATTTCCTAAAGAAAGATCATCTTTGGGAAGACCTATTTCATGCAATGTCATATTGAGTGACCATCCCACAGATGCTGGAGCAAGAGGAGGAGTAGAAAGGAAGGACGACCTGTCTGCTCCCCTCACTTAGAGGGAAGCTGGGAGGGGATGTCTCAGGTAACCCTCCTCTGTGGGGTCAGGAGTGGGACTGGTCCCCCACACCCTTTTTACCAGTCAAACCAGATAGACCATTAATCTCTACCTCCATAAGTGTTTTATTTTGGGACTTACCAGGGAACAGATGAAAGTCAAAGCAATTAGAAGTGTACTGAGGTTTTCTCAGTCCAGCCCCCTTTGCTTCCCTTCTCTCAAGCTTTTTGTATTCTTATTTTATTTTAGAATAAGGTTTATAGAGTTGGCTCAAAACTGCAATCAGCTAGTAGAGCACAGCACGAAAACTATCCCAGAGGGCCTCCAAAGGCCAATGTTGCATCCAGGAAAGTGCCAAAAAGCCTTGGAACAATGGCCACGAGCAGCTGCAGTGGATTTCTGCAGCCTCAATATTTCTCTATAGATGAAGAGAAGCTGAAAACGAAGTAACTATTACTATGACCTTGCTTGTGGCTCAAATGTCATGGAATCCTAATTTTTATTTAAGAGGGACTAACTTCATTCAGATTTTAATTGGAAGAGACTCTGATGCAATGGAGCAGAAATTAACCCACAGAATGTATAATTGATCTCATTTCCAAAGGTTCTTACTGCTGGTCCCTTAGGCCCTGATCACACCCCAGTCTGTGTTCAGGATAAGAAATACCTGATTTCTCTTGTCTCTCATCAAATTAGACTAGCACAGCCAGTACTTAACTGATGGCCATTCCCCAGAAAACCATGTGTGGTCCCTGCTTCAGCTCAGCAAAAAAAATCAGATATTCTCCGGCAAAAAAAAATACATGAGGTTATTTGAGTCCCAGGCTCATAGTCCCCTATTTTCTTAAGGCAGATTTTTCCATTTTTCTCTAATTTTCCCAAGTGTAGTTTGGAATGTAGAGTCAAGCCTCTACAAAGCAGTCCAGCACCATACAGCAAAGTGACAAACTGGCCTTGTACCTCCCTGTTTCATCCATTTCTCTCTAGCAGCAGAGTTCTTGCATGCTACCAGCCCAGCCTCTGTCATCCCATAATTGTTTTCTTCCTAGACGAGCTTTCTTGCTGTTTCTTCCCTGCTCTTCACTCATCAATGCTGATCAGTCAATTAGATGTTCAGTGAAGCTACCCACCATTCATCTGACTTCACGCCTTTATAGGCAGTGTTCTTGCTTGTAAAAATCACTAAGTGGTCCAAAATGATGTTTGAGACAGCCCGTAAACATGTTCTCAGTAGTGATCCACGAGGGGTGCTTCTGCTTCTGCACAGACTAATGAACGCACATACTGAGACAGATGTATTTTATCACATCAGTCTTTACACCACTTCCTCTGGGATAAATTTTATAGAAGCAGTAGGGTTTTTACAGCATTTGAAAAGGCTCAGGTGCTGAAAGGTAGATTTATACACACTGGTTTTACAAATGTGTTGTGCAGTCAGTGGTCAGTGGAGTTCAAAATAACCTCTTAAAATGATTTTGCCCTTTTAACTGCAGGAATATAAGTCCTAACAACTGCAGAAATAAAATACACTACATGGCATGAATATAGAATAGGAAAAAAAAAAAAAAAAAAAAAAGGTATGTATTTCATAGTTGGTTGATCATTCCTGTAAACTTACCTGAACTCTTCTTTCAAAAGAGGACTATAGAGATAATCAAAGTCGATCCTAATTCTAATTCATTGTATTACATAATGTTATTTTGATAGTGATCACAGATAGGTGTCTCTTAACATAAGCCACTAATGTAATTTCATCATTCCTAGCATTTTCAAACATATTCTTTTGTCAGTCTCTAAATAATGGAAATTTCTTGAGCCTGACCTATTTTCCATCTAGAAAGTACAGACACTGAGATGGATTACCACTTAAGCCATGGCCACTTAAATTACATGGAAGTATAATTAATTACTAGCTTTAATGCCCTTTGTACTGTCAGGGCAATGAAGAGTTAGCCTTTCTGGAATTAAACCAGCCAAATTCCATCTACTTTTCCTGCTCAGATGAAGTACATGGGAGGTAAATCTCTGAAACTGATAACAAAATTTAGTCCAAGACCTGAGTAATCATTGACTAACCTGAGAGAAGCAGAGCAGGCTGTCAATGTCTGAAGGTCTGATTTACTTTCTGTGCTGGTATAATGTTATGCCTTTCATGGATTTGTTCCTGATTTATACTGCTGTAACCAAGAGAAAAGTCTATTTCCAAAGCAAAAGGAAAGTTTGTCATGACAAATAATGAGCAAGATTTTCAAAGTTCACTAAACCATTAATTAACTCACAACTTTAAAATAGAATACTCCCCACATTATGTTTTCTAGGACTTCCTCCAATATTTCCTTATTCTCTTACTATCTTATTATCTACAATATTAGCCTCCCACAGAAAGCCTTTGCTCCCATAAGCAACTGACCTACCATCCTAAAGATCACCTGTCTGCTCTCTTCAAGATGCTCCTCCTCCTCATTTCATTGCATTTGGGAAGCCCTAGCCAGAACAGCAGAAGTGGCCCAGGAAGACCAGTCAGATCCCATGAAAATGAGGAAGAAAAAGAACCCATTGCCAACGCTCTAGAAAGCAACCTGTTGGGACATGGGCTGGCTGTGCACGGTGAGCACACTGCATGGAAACCATGTGTTCCCTGTCCTGACTGATGGCTTATTGTGTTTCTGAGAGGCAGCATCCCCCACTTGGTTTCTACATTGCACTTTTACTGTGGGACAGAAATATAACTGTTGGGTGCACACCCAAGGAACCTTCATGCCTTTGGCACCCATGAGGGTCTGGTGTTGGTCCTTCCAGTACTGTTTCACCAGAAGGCTGGAGCCAATGTGTGCTTCAGGTACAACACGTCTTGTAATCTCTAGAGGAGACTCTGTTTGACTGAGGTGTTTTCTGGCTCTTACACCAAATTCTGCTCTCATTTACACATCTGCTTCTCTGATATGAATCTTGCTCCTACAGTACTTTCAGAAGTCTGACTTTCATCTGCCTATTGCTAATTTATCAGTATAAGCAAATTTATCAGTATAAGCAAGCAAAACCTCACTTGTTCTTCCAGTTAAGACCCTTCTAAGGCATTTTCATCTCTGTGTCTCCACCCTTTGGGAGGAAGTTTCTTCTTCCTCAATTATTGCTCTTGAATCTGCCTAGGTAACAGAGTTGAAGGAAAGAAGAAGGAGACGTCTGGAAGAGTTAACCACGGTTTACTTTTATGTGTCATTAAGAGACATGTCCATCCTGTAGAGTTTTGATGGCTGTAGCTATTCTTTCCGTAGATCCCCACACCCAGATAGTGCTTCAAACCATGCAATTCTTTGCTCTTGTTCAGTCTATTTCTACAAACGTATGTAGGATAAAAGATCCTCAGCTGCAGCTATCAAAGATCTTCAGACAGTCCAGTGACTTCTCCCACACAGATGTGCTTTTCATGCTGCTCCTGAAAACTCTCCTTCATCAGGGCTGAAATTCTGGTTCTCTAGGAGCCAGTTAAGCACTTTGCCACTGACTTCAGCAGGGGACAGATCTTTGCCCAGATGTTCTGCTTTTGCTTTAACATCTTCCTACACTCCTGGGTTCCTAGTACCACTTTGTTCCCTTCCCCATCACACACTTCATTCCCTTTTTCTCCACGATTGACAAACAACTATTTCTGGCAAGCATTGGAAGCAGCAGAGGATGCTCGCTAATATCCTTGCCAGATGATGTTTCCCTACAAGTGGGCCAGTGTCATGACTAGCGCAAGCGTTCAGAGGGGTACTGTGCCCTTATTCATTACAACAATCAGGCTCTCAAAATCCCTCACATAAAATAGCTGGCAAGAGCATCCTGTTATCTCTCTCTTTTGACTGTGTTAGCTGGTACAGGCTACTCTGCTCATGCACTCTGCGCACTGGATACAGCTATGTGAAGATTTCAATTTAGTTTTTCAATTGCTTTTTCTGCTAGGTTTAATCTAATTGCTGTCAGGATGCATAGCTGATTCTTCAAGTGGTAATGGAAAGACCTAGGAAATGCTTTTGAGTTTTTAAATCTCCTTAGGACAGCTCCTTCCCCTTCCAGAAAAATTTGCCAAGCTTCTAAAACTTATAAAAATAATTGGTCAGTGTGGGAGATAACTTAGACTGTAATACTAATGTGCTAAAATTCAATCACTGTGCACACTATGGCATCACTTCAATAGATTCAGCTTAGCAAGCGTTAGATTTACAGCCATGTATTTTTGCCAGCTTGGTCTGCAGAGTTAAATTCTTCAGCAGTCCTCAGGACTTTTTTGGATTATTCTCTATGAGATAGATATAATCTGCCTTCCTTTCCAATCCTAAAAACCTCCCATATACAGTCCTTTTCTCTGGCTATCTGTCTTTGCCTCCTTTGGCATTTGGATCTTAGCTTCCATTTTCATTTTCCCTGAAAGTTTTGGCTTGATCAATGTTTGAAAGACAGAAAAAAAATAAAAAATCTCAGGAATAGATCAGACTAAGATTATGGTTATCATACCCAGTTTGTTTCTCTTTCCTGGGTCAGTATGGTAAGATTTTGGTACAAAGAGCAATTATGCTGATAGTGGGAACTCCTGGTTGGATGACATCAACGCCTCCCTGAGCACCAGCTATAACCATTTCAGGTGATTAGAGAGTGTAATGGTTATAATTAAGCACACTACTCTTAGTAGTTAATTTCTACACCTGGCAGAGCTTTAGACTGTGCCATTTTAGGAGGCAGAGCATGTTCTGTACCTCTGGCAGGAGTCAGCAATAAATCTCCAAGGAAACCTCCTGGACCCATAGAACATAAAAATCTCAGACTGGTCATGGGCTGTTGACATGCACAAAGGCATGATGCCAATGCTAAGACCACAAATTGAGACCTAATGTGATGAAATCAGGGAAGTGCAACTTGAAAGGGAAGGTAACAGTTTCCAATATATAAGCATGAAAGGGTGTCTTAAAGAGTGATTAATGTGGCATCCCATTAGCTTTAAGTACGGCAGAACATCTGGCATATTTCCCCCCTTGACTGCAAATTTCTGAGCACTGGTGTTATGTCATCTTACAGTATTAATTTATCCCCATCTCTATAAATCATCTCAGCAATTGTTGTTCATATGAAAGTAATTATATAAATGCACTTGATTAAATTAGCTTTCATCTAGCGCAGGTTTTTTATATGGGCATTTCCCTTCCAAAAATAACTCAGAGGAACTGATGTGTTAGGTTTTTGCCATATGACTGAGATTAGAGTCCTTCAGTACTGCTAAACCAGTGCATTTCAGCACACCTAGAGCCCAAATGCTGTGCCTGAGGGGGTCCATGGGGCTCGACTAACACAGAAACCTGGGCAAAGCTTTGTCCAGAGAGCTGACAAATCTACTGAATTTTTAACAGAATTCTGGAAGCTGACATTAGTCATTGAAGTTTTGCGGGGTTTTATTACCCTTGGAGGTTTCATCTTAAAGATCAATCAGAGAATGATAAAGACCAGACTGCATGGCACTGTGACCTTGGGTTCTCTCTTCTGTTGCCACGTCTTGGGTGCTTTAACACTGAGCAGATTGGATACGTGTATAAGAGGATAAACTCCTAGTGATTAGGGATTTGTCCCGTGACTTCAGCACTGTTGGTGCCTCTTGAATGCTTTAAAAGCCCTCATGAATTATGGACATAATCGGGCATGCCAACACACACGTTTGAAATGTTAATTTTTTGATGTCTCACTGTTGATGAAACAAAACAAAATAACCCACAACCTCAAGGAAGGTAACAACGTGAATGAGGTTCTTAATGACTTTCCCCAGCTCCTGCCCTTCAAGTGTGGAGCAGACCTTGACCTGATGGCAGCCACCATGGGGCAAAGGGTGGCTCCCCGTCCTCACTACCTTCTTCTGGTCATGCTCAGCATTTAGCCCTAGGTGTTGCACTACTATTTTTCACTGTGGAGCATTACAGAATAAGCTTCTAGAAAATGGCCATCATTTAACATGTGGCCCTCTCTCCCCACACATATATTGAAGAGCAAAAGAAGGAAATGCCTTTTATACAAAACTGTTCACACGTAACTCCTAACCACCCACTCTCCTTTCTTCAGCACCAGCTGTTTTGCTGTGGCATGCTGACCCTACCTCACTTGGGTGCCAGACAAATCTCAGCGTGCGAGAGTTTAGATTCAAGCAGTTTGCCTGAGGGAGTATGAGGCATCAGGTGGAGAGGCAATAAACATATCAAACCTAGGATATGCTATCACCAGTCCCTCACTCCTGCACATGCTAAAACAAGAGTGGCAGGAGGCAGGAGAGTGGGGAAGGCAGAAGGGAAACACCCGTCCCATGGAGACACTCACTGGCCTTGGTATTGTGGTGCAAGCAGAAAGCTGGGAAATCCACCACAGAGAGTGGTAGCCTATCTGGGGACTCTGTCCTGTGCCCCTCCTGGTCTTATTCTGTGTTTAAGCTCCTCATCCATAAAATGAGGAGAATGATACTGAATCAATTCCCAGCTGTGATGTTAGTATATATGCATCTTGATGCATAAGGGTATATGCATCTCAAACCTGTCTTGTGCTCTGGGTACTAGTTAACTATATTCATTAACATTAACTATATTCACTAAAGTGCACACAGGCAGAATGACTCATTGCTCCTTTCTTTTCTTTTTTGTTCAGCTGGAGTCAGTGGAAATACCCTTGTTTATGTTAGCCGTGTATCATAACACTTCAGATAACAATGCAACCTTTGGAATCCCTCAAATCCAAATAGGCTTTGTAATTAATTTTTTTTTTAATTTTTATTCTTTGTTGTTGTGGTTGGTTGGTTGGTTAGTTTTTTGCTTGTTCTTCATTGAACAGGTTCTTGGCTTCCTAGGCGGAAGTATCCTCCCATTCTTGAGAGGGGTTTTCCTACTCTGTAAGTAATTTTATACAAATCAAGATCAACTATCAACAGCATAATTAAGCCCTGTTGAATTAGAGGAGATAAAAGTTGATGATGAATTACATGCTTGGCTCCCCAATCAACTTTTTAATCCCTGGGTCTTACAGAGCACATAACCCATACCCAACCAAAATACATCACCAGCATCCCAAAAAAACACCAGAAATCCTGCTAATAGGATACCAGATTAACAGCAGGGAGCAAACATCATTAAGAGGTTTGGCTTGGATAAACATGCACAAGTTTGGCTGTGTATCTGAAATGTATCCGAAAGACTGTAGCCTAAAAACCTTGTAAAAATGGGCTTTGTAAGGTGGCTTGTCCTAGCTTTTGGGTTTAGTTTGTCAAAAAGAGAAAAATTGGAAGTACTGCCATATTGGGAAAAGGCCTGATGAGGAGATAAGGTAGAATGTCTTGTGATAGCCTCCAGTTTGCCCCACAGCTATTTATTTTTTGATAATTACTTCTTCAGAAGAGGTAGTGTGCTATGACAGCCTGTTAAGGGAAGGATTTTCACTTACTTCTAATTGTGTTTAGTGTATACAAACACCTATTAAAATACATTTTTAAGGCTACAAAGTCAATCACTCATATTAGGAAATGTCCTAATTAAAATCATCTACACAGCTTCAGTTCATTCCTTTCGAAGGTGACATTTTGTGGAAGTCCACCACTCTCTGATCCCATACAGCCATGTGCACTCTCCCTGCCTTGGTACTTGCAGAAGATGGATGGTACCCACTTTGGAAGAAGCTGTGCCACATGTTGTTATCTTGATGTTGCTCAGTGTGCAGTCCCCTGTCTTATTTAAAATGCACAATTCCTTTTTTTGTCAACCTTCCTGGGGGGTTACAGTTGGAGGAGTTGCTTTACAGGCATCTCGAAATACTCTGACAGTAACTCTTAAAAGTGAGAAGCAGTTTTTGCACATGAGGATGTGAGGCAGAAAAAGAGATTAAGGTGAAAGCTTGTTTCCCATGGACTACAATTGCAGCTTTAAGTGTTCAGCATTTCTGCCAGTCAGACTGAAGGGTTTTTAGGCAGAAATCAGAAAATGGAGAGTAAACAATCCCTAACCCTGTCAGAGCAGGCTTTTATGGACGTGAGAGAAGGTGTCTACTCCACTTTTCTCTGTGAAAAATGTAGATTTGGAACAGCAACATTCTTCAGCAAATTTACATCATTTTTGCTGTGCTGTTGATTTTGAATGTGAAAATCACCGTGTTGCTATTTTTATTATCTTAAAAGGCTATTCTTTTATTTCAAGCTGAAATATTGTTTTAAATTTATTTAGAAACATAAAGTAAATGTTAATCTTAAATGAAAAGATTTCATTATTCATTGTGTTTGTTGGTGCAAAGCCTGTTTTTAGGGATGAGCTCAGCAATTTGCTGAGATCCCAGACCTGAGAGGGCTGGCATTTCTTCACAGTAGCCCTTAGCTGCCTTTAGCTTGTATTTTTCCCAGTCCCTTACCTCACTGGGAACATCTTTTCCAGCTTTCTCAGCCTACGAGGCCAAGAAATCAGCCTACATTTAGGTGGTATCTATTTGGGGCAATGAACACACTATTTGCTCAGCCAGGATCCTGCTCATCCAGATCAGGGTAGATAAATCCCCCTGAAACTCTTCATGGTCACCTGCTGGCCCTTGTCCTACATTTTGGTTCTGGAACCCAAGGCAGATGAGGAGCAGAGGCAGTGGTAGAACTGCATCTCACCAACATCCTGCACAGGCCATGGCTGAAGCATGCCCCAGAAGCACACACACATACCCTCAGCTTCTGTGGCCCCGATATAACCAGGGACAAATTATCTGATCCTCCAGGAAAAAAAAAAAAAAAGGCATGATTTTAGCATTTTTAGCATTTTTAGCATGGGTGTGTAAGGAGCAGTGCCTGTTCCCCACTCCTCTGACAATGTGCTGATTATAGCATTTGCCTACACTGGTGTTGCATTTGTAAAAAACTGGCTTTTTAAGCTTCACAAAGTTCAGGAGCATTGGGCAGAGCTTTACTACTCTCTACAGCAGAGGGCATTTTTGTTTCAGTACCAGTATTTCATGCAATGAACGATGAGACCAGGAAATAAACATGGGAGAGAAAGGGAAAGTTGCCAGGATGAGGCATTTTCACAAGTTGGAGGCTGGAGGTTTATACGTCTCGGAGCACCCTGTCCTTTGTTCCCAGACAAGCAAACTTCCAGGAGAAGGCTGGTTACACTCCCTTTGGCAAACTTCCCTCCTCCTCTCCTTCCCAGTCCCTCTGCAGGGGCCCCAGCTCTGTTACAATAGGTGAAGCATGTTGGCACTTACAGCAGGACGTTAATATGTGAAAACAAAACAAAAAAAAGGCAGACTTTGTTCCCAGGAATCAGTGCTGTTGGCAACGTGCATGCTCATTCAAGGCAGCTGCAAAACAAACCCCATTCCTGGTAGCTGTTGTTACTATGAGGATGTAAAAGCTCCTCAACCACCACAGACGGGAGCTGTTACTGGAAGACTTGTGCTAAAAAAACAACACAAGCTTGCTGTACCAGCATTAGCAAAACTGCCTGCACAGCCTATTCCTAAATATAGTGTGGTCTTTTTCAGGATAAGCTCTGATTCATGATGTGAGCATAAAGCACTATGGATAATAATCAAAATAAACCAAATCCTTTTGCCTGAAAGACGCTACACATGTTCTTGCTTCACTCAGAAGAGTTTTCAGGAAGCCCTGCAGCTCAGTGAAGGTGCGGTGAGCCCCAGCAGCCGGCCACGCTGTCACAGCAGAGCTGCGAGGAAAACAAGGCACATCCACCCCCGGTGTCACTGTGTTTGTTGTGTTGGCTGACTGACAGCACTCCTGAGATGAACTTGCCCCAGGGAATTTAAACAGATTCCGTGCATGAGCCAGGATAGGAATGGATGTGATGGGGCCCAAAGGCTGAACCCATTGCTGTCCTGAAAGCCACGCCAGCACAACACAATATTGTCCTTCCGTGCAATTTCCAAGTACTGCACCTTAAAGAGAAGAACCAGCAATATAAAGTATGTTTGTTTTTATACGCAAGTAACTGAATATTGTCTTTCCTTGACAATGTACAAAAAGGATATAATGCATGGCAGTACAACATGGTATCATGCCAGATAATTCACACTCAGGAAATGCTGTAGCTGTTTTCTCCTTCCTATGTGATTTTGCATCGGGTTATTTCACTGCAAGCAGCTGAACAGATCTGCAAGCTGCGCAGGACGGGTTGGGGGAAGCAGAAAAGTGAGCACTCATTAATAATGCTAGTAATGCCTCCGTTAATGTCTGCTGCTGCCAATCTCCAAATGGGTGCAGCCATCACACATCTGACGGGCTGAGCGATGGCCAGTGCCATGCAGCACGCAGCCAGGAGCCGTCCTCAGGAAAGCAGTGAGGCACACTGCCTACGTCTGAGGGGAATTAATGGTGAATTGACAGCAGCCAGGCAATATTGAAGCAGCAGCCGGAACAGCTGTTGCCGATGTTCTCCTGTTTGAATCCTTTCTGTCATCCTGCCTAAGCCACACAGAGGCTGCCAACGCATCCTGCACATGCAGAAAAACTGGCTGCTTTTTTATTTTTTTTTCCACTGGCTTTTTTTTTGTGGCAGGCTCTTTGTCTTGAGCCATTCTCTCGTGTTTTTGAGGTTTGCTTTGATTAAGCTGGCAGTTGGATTTAATATCATCCTGCCCCCCCCAGGTATCCTCTCTTTGGTCTCTTCATTTCAGGGGATGGCAAAAGCTGTACATAATCCTTTGCCACAACAGAATTCAATGTTCCCCCTCCCCCCCCTATTTCTTGCGTCTGAAGCAGCACTGAAGTGGGAAGGGGAGAGAAGGTTTAGTCGAGCCATGCCAAAACTTTCTGCCCCTCACCCTGCAGCAGGACACTGCCTGGGGCAGGATATAGGTGCCTAATCCTAGCAGTGGATCTTAATTTAAAGATTCAGGGAAAAAGAAAAATAAAAAAATTATCAGGAGCAGATCAGAAAGTTTAATGAGTTACATGGGGACAATGTTTTATCAGGAGAAAAGAGGCAAGGGGCAACTCCAGCCATCCACCCACGTATTCCTTCATGCTTTCTCTGCCCAGGGAATTGTCTGGCTGTGCAGAAATCACTTTCATGAGGTCAATGTGCTCACTGGGCTGAAAAGAATCGCCCTCCTCACCACTTTCCTCAAAAGAGCAGGACTAGTGCTTTTCTCTCACTCTCAGGATGGGTAAATCCAGAATTACTCCACAGAAGGTAATTGAGCTCTATGGATATAGGGAAATAAGCTATGGTAGTTCAACACTGATAATCACATCATCCTAGAAATTAACTCAGGAGCAAGGCTGAGTACAGAGATCTAATCGCTAAAGTGCAATGGATATGATGATGTACAGCAGTTATGAAAACATCAGTAGCATAATGTACAATAGCCATTTTGATAGCAGGAGACAGATTCTTGAAAC
Source organism: Anas acuta (assembly GCF_963932015.1). Lineage (NCBI taxonomy): Eukaryota > Metazoa > Chordata > Aves > Anseriformes > Anatidae > Anas > Anas acuta. Next base: position 44,886,333 of record NC_088981.1, on the reverse strand, counting down.
TGAAGAAGATTCACTGAAACCCCACCTGACATATAGAAGTCTTTATGACAGTATTTAGGGGAAGTTTTACAGAGAGCTGAAAGTGGATTTTGGTTCCCTATAATGCAATATTCTGATTTTGGAGGTTAGCCTAACTATCTAGGCCTCCAAGTGTTTATGAAACAACATAATTTCATACAGCATCTTTTGGAGTGAAGCTAATAATATGAAAACTTTTCTATTATATTTTTGTTTATTGTTTGAGCTGTGTTGCTTCTAGAGGGCCCACGTCTAGGACAGGGTTCTGCCTTAGACTGTACCAAAATGTCTGATGAATGAGCATCTTTGCACTCAGAAACTTTCTATCCAAAATGATACTGTATTTTCAACTTATAGTTCACGACAGTGTATTGATACATTACTTTCCATCTCAAAGACTCTGTAAGCACTTCTCATTACATGGTGTAGTCACACTGCAGTGTAGAAGAGTGCAAGTGTTGAATATTTACAATACAATACAGTGTAGCAGTGAAGAGATTTTAGCTCAGGACAGATGAGTAAATGTTTTACTTAGGGCAGGTGCTGAGGAAGGATGAGTGTCCACACAACCCAAACAAAAGCAGAGTGTTTAATGTCTTACTTGAAAGATTCATGGGTAAAACACCGCACAGTTTCTGACTTCATCCTACAAACATGGAAACGACCCTGCTTGGGTTTGAACATTAGCTGCTGCAGTCATGCATCTGGTTGGCCAGCATAGTCAAGGAACATCCCATTCATCCATTTCCCCTGCCTCTGCCTGACTACATTACTTCTCTGCTAGCACTGCTGAAGTTAAGCAATTCTCAGCATTGCCAGTCCAAATCCCTGCTCAGTGGCTTACGTAACTGTGCTTGCAAAAATGGCTTAAAATGCTTTGTAAGCTGAACCTTTCAAGGTCTATTACGTAGCTCTCTGGTACTGTTCTATATCATAGAAAAAAAGCTCTCCTTGCGACAGAAGCTGTCAGGTTTTTGCTGTTCTTATTCCTTATGTCTTGAAAATTGGGATGAATAAACCCCAAACAGACATTGTAGGTGCCACACACAACTGGTATGAAAAAAAAAAAAAAAAAAAAAAAAAAAAAAAAAAAGCAGCACTGCTGACACTAATGGCACTTTATTCTCAGTTGAGAAGGAAGCACAGATGCTGAGCAGAAATGCATTTGAGCTGAATGGATTGTTTCATTAGTAGTAATGTTGCCCACTGAATCTGCAGTATTGGTTACAAAAGTCTTTAGCAGAAGATGCATTTAGCTTTATTGGTCTATTTCAACCATTATGGAGCAAGGAAAAAAAAAAAAAAAAAAAAAAAAAAAACTGTGTTCAGTGTTTCCATAGCATATTTCTTGGTGGCAAATTGGTAGAGTTCAGGCTCACATCTCCCATGTAGCTGGTGTGAGGCATTCCACTTCAGGCCATAAGCACCTGACATATATGATAAATGTGAATATATGTGGCAATGTGCATATCTGCATTTTGGATGGTTTGCATAAAGCTGCTCCCTTCCATCTCCTGTCTATCTTCTCTGCTGATCACAGCATTTTCCCTAGCAGAAATGCTAATAATGTTACTTCATCCAGGTACATGTAAAATGTTAATAAAAGGTCTATGAATTAGTAGTTGCAAAGGACATGTATGATGAGCAGCCATCACTGACCTGACACTATGTCTGCATGTGGATTAAAAGTCAGTGACATTTCTATGGGATCAGCAGAGGGAAGTTAGGATGCTTTAAAAATGTTGCTTCCCCTCTCCTTCTTCTGCCACCACAAGCAGGTGTATGTGGGTTGGATTCCTGTGAGTTTGCCTTAAAGAATCAGAACATTTAATATCAGCACAAGAATTCCATGGGGACAAGCACATGTTACATTCCAGGGCAGCAACTGACCCTTAAGCATGAAAACCCCATCGAGTTCAGAAAGCCTATCTGTTTGGTTGACTCACAGCCCTAGAATGGAAATAAGGAGACTGAATTACAAATGAATGTACAACGAATATACAATGTACAGCCTATGAGGAGCAGTGTATTCTCAAATATCCATAGCATCTTGCTCTCTGTTCATTTGTCTTTGTCCTCTGGATATGCAATCAAGGTCCACTACAAGGCAAAAATAAAACAGAACATGTCAGTTGCTCAAGCTGCTTTTTAATGTAATGATTTAATTTGTTGTCTCTAATAATATCCTTATTAACAATCAACACTGTATTGTAGTCTCGATGACGTGGCAAAGGACAGCTGGTTTTCAAAGAGTTTGAAGAGTTAAAGGTGTGAGTAGAAAAACCAAGGTGAAAAGACCTGAAAGACCAGTAGTTGCATTTAGTTTAAACATAGTTTTCTTGCTCATCTGCCTTCCCTTGACACGTTGGGCATATTCCGTTGTAGCTGAGATGTGCTTTTGAGTGACCTGGAGTAGCTCTGGTGGTCTTCTGAAAGAGTAAAGCATCAGGAGGGGGTGGAAGTTAAGGGCTCTGTGTGCAGAGCTACTAAAGCAGCAGAGTCATGTATCCCTGTTGTCTTGCATAAGGATCAAGACCATGGAGAAGGTGGTCCAGTAGCATGGCTGGGGGGAGGAATAGGAGGAGAAGGTTGTGCTAAAGCTTGGCAGTGAAAGAGATAACCACACTTCTATTAATCCCCAGACTTTCCATTTTTCTTTCCTGTCTCCTACTGAGGTACCTTCTTTTCCTTTTCTTGATATGTTTCTGCACCAACCTTGAGATACAATTCATGATCCCTGCCTATTTGCTTTGTGGATCATCATTTCTAATAAGAAACATGCTCCTGCTTTAACATTCGCAAGGCTGAGCCATTCTTCTGGGTTTGTGGAACTCCAGCATTTGTTTGACATAGATTGTGCAGATTACAGCCAAAACTTGTGTTTGGGTCTATACTAAAGCAGGTGCTATGCTACTGACTATGCTGGCTGAGAATGTCCTGACATACTTTTGTGATAAAAATGTCAGAAGCTGTGAATTTCTGCAACAATAAGCATTGGGGTCAGTGAGCTCACTAAAAAGTATAACGTATTTAAAAAAAAAAAAAAAAGTTATCAAAAAAGTCCCTACAAATAAAAACAATCACATTCTATGAAGTAGTTGGATATTTAAAATAATAATAATAAATGCCACTATTGCAGGTGCTATTTTTTTCTCAAAAAGCTTAATTTGAGCAGATAAGCTTTGCTTTGCTATTACATTGCATAGTTCAAGTAAGATGTCCTATTGTACCAGCAGCCATGGGAGTTTGAAGATTCCATTTTCTTTATTAGATTTGAGACAAACAGGCCAAAGTAATATCCACTCTAGATGTGGCCATTGCTTTCCATGCAAAAGATAGGTGCACACATTCTTCTAACCAAGCCTGCCCTCTATACACTGCCAGTTGAGTCCTGACCTCAGCTCATGTGCCTGCATTCCCTGCTCTTTGCAACACCCTTGACCTAAGCCTTTCTTCCTTTGAAGGAGTAATTTGCTCCCAACAGGGAGGAAGGCCATCCTGCAATACACTGTTGTTTGTTGTTGTTGTTGTTTTTAGCAGGTACAGCTGTTTTTAATCTGGTTGAAATATTGTGAAAGGCCCTTCACTCAAGCCATCAGTGAACTTCCTCAGCAGGAGGTAAGTAAGGCAGCAAGTGTTCAAATACATGTTTCATATATATATTAACATATATATATAAACACTATATATATATATATATATAAAACAAACAAATAAACAAACAAAAACTTTTAATCCTTTTGCTTGACTCTGCTTAAATTGACTCTGCTTAATTGTTTTGGAGTCCCTTTCAATTGCCGTTGTTGCTATGTAATTTACGGTTAATGTTGACCCAGCACCTTCCAAGTTAGCATCTTTGTCCAACACCCAGGACACTCAGCAGTCTGCTCAGTTGCAGGGACGCTCCCACTGCACAAGCAGCCCATTATGGTTTTCAGTCAAATCAGGTCTGTCAGGGAGGGTTTGGAATCTATTTTGCTATTTTTAGTTTAGACAACCAGCTTGCAGTCAGTCCATAGAGAGCATGAGCGAAAATCACTACCATTCAAGGGCTCCTCAGTGGCCTCTGAGGTTGCAGGATCTTGCTCTGCTGACAATAAATAGGTACCCTTGTTTTTAAAACTGCTGCTGTAATTTCCACCCTTTGTTGATAAAATCAGCAGAAAGGCCAATACTAAGATGATACAGAGGCCAAACTGACTCCAGCAGGTCATGTTGGATGGATGCTGGTAAAGTGCCAAGGTCCTTCTCATGCACTTTTGATGCTAGAGCTGTATCCTGGGTAAATGGAAAGCAGCCGACTTAACTCCCATGAGGCTTGAAATCATGTCTGTTATTTCTTTGAGATGTCAAATGTGCAGCACAGAGATGGAGGCACTGTGTTCCTCCAGCCTTTCTCTTTGCAGGACATAAATGCTCTGGTCCCTGTCTTGTTCTTCCTTGTATAGATCAACTTGCTTTTTATTCTTTCAATTGCATGTAAGACAAATAAAGTCCCAGAAACCCCAAACACCAAAAATATCTTGCTGTTTCCCCCATCCCTCAAAAATCCTAGGTCCTTTTCTGATAATAAAGTGAAAGAATATTTGCATTTCACATTGAGGTATCTCAGATTATTAGGGGTAAGGGCTGTGCCTCCTTGTGTAGCTGCATTGTGACTAGCTCTGTGGACAACAAAGTGAATAATACAGATACAAACAATGAGAAGGAGCTATACTTTGACTGCCAAACCTGGTGCAAACCTGTAGTGAATGAGTGCTGTGCAGATCCGCAAGGAGAGGTGGCTCGTGGTCAGATCTACAGCTCTCTCCCTGTCTGGGGAGGACCCTCTGCAAAGAGACCAGTCAAGAAGTAAAGAACTAGAACAGAAAGCAGGAATCCCTACGGCCTGCTGGGCAGGTATAGCACTTTGATCTGCCCATGCTTCTTTTTCAATTCACTTTTTAATTAAATTTTAATAGGCATTGGCAAATGTAAGAAAAAAAAAAATCCAGATGCTTTGGATGTTTGTCAAGGATCACAGAGATTTTTCTAGTCCTGTCCCTTCAGCTGCAAAGGAAAAAAATCGTGCCTTACACTGCATAAGCAACGCATGTGACTTTTGAGATGGGTGTCAAAAGGGTTTCCACCTGGTGTTCAGGCTCATGATGGGATTGTAGCAGTTCAAGGAATTCCCACATGCAGCCTTAGATGTTTGCTCTTTGCCTGCTCCAAATGGGAGTAAGAGCAATTCAGCTTGAACGTCTCTCTGCAATTACCATAGCTCTGTCAGTGCTGTAACTTGGTAAGTTGCTGTACTTTGTCTTCATGTCTCAGCCTTCAAGAGTGGTAAAACTGCCTGAAGTACTTATATGGCCCCCTTTGAAGCGTTTATGGCCTGATTGTATTTTGCCTAGCAAAAATAGGCAAGTACTACAGGGGGCTCCAAGGTGGAGTTTTATGCAGGTAAGTGGGAGAGGCAAAATTCTGCTTCAATGTATCATCAGATACAGAAGCCAAGAATGTGTATTCAGTGATGAATAAGCCCTGCACACAAGCAAACTGGATTTTGTGTCTCACATGTAGTCAGGACACCTGTAAAAGATTTTAAATACAATGAATTATAGGACAAGATCAAACAGTTGTTATTAGTCTGTTTCCACAAGTGAGGATTTGAGAGGCATAGGTAACAGGCTTTCTCACTGTGTAAAGCAAAGTGATCTATAAAGAATTATGTCCTGTTATGATCCAGTTGATGCTCCAGCCTGTACAGATTGGTAATGCTATCAATGAAATTACAGACTCTGACACTGATCAGTGCCTAGCTCACGCTGAGACATCCAGCTCACTGATTAGACCACTCCACACTACGCTTTGTTAATTAGCTTTCATTTCTCTCCCTCTGCATTGCAAGCAGACAGCTGAGGAATTATAGGAGCAAGGAGAGTGCACAGTTTTATGACCTATTATCATTAGTTGTGTTACACTTCCTGAAATTATCTTTCCTTCCTTTATGCATGAAAACCATTCGGCAAATAGAACTACAAACTGAAGCATTAAAGGGTTATACCTGATTCATTTGGGCTCCAGTTTTTATTTTTAAGGGCTTTTACAAAACCTGAAGTAGCTGGTAACAACTTTACAGGCAGTCTCAGTGCCACAATGGTAAAATCACTGTTAACTGGGCTTTGTGACACCACGAGGATAATTCCTTAAAGCCTCCACATGCCACATTTCCATGCATAAATCCTGCGTGCACCTAACAGTGGTACCTTGTGACTGGTGCTCCAGATGGCAGAGGGCAGTGGGGTCTAAATAAATACAGGGCCTGTGCTGTCATTTATGAAGGATAACTGAGGGGAGCAGGAGGTCAAGAGGCTTTCCCAAAAGCAAACATACCAGGTAAGTGCCCGGTGCCTCCAGACTCACTGCCCATGGAGGCCAGGCTTTTATCCACTCTGTCTTCCCCTCCAGAGGACATGATGTTCCTGGATGTGCTCCCAAGCAATGGCTGCAACCCTCAGTGGAGTGGAGCTAGGGAGGGCACCAATATGTTCCGTTATTTTGCCATGACAGCTTTTATGTAAAAAAAAAAATAAAATGTAACCATGCAAATGTATTAGGAAATCTGAGAGAGAAAGGAAAGGGACTTCTGTTCTAGACATTGGAAACTGCACAGCACAACTCTTTTTGCAGGATGGGGGTGCCAGAGAAATGCTCTGTGACCTGGGGACTAAATTAAATGTCACTGGGCTTCCACTTCCAGCAAGGCAAGTCAGTGAAAGCTGAGTGTTTGCTGAAAACATCTCTTCATGTAATTGAATGCATTTTTTCCAAACTCTTTTCATGGCAAATCAGCATTGGCATATAAGCCAGCAAGCACATAAATAAATTAAAAAAAGCTTACCAGATTCTGTCTGTATATATAAATTTACCTTGTCTGATAGGATTAGGTGAGTGAAGAGTAAATCTTCTAAAAATGAAGTGCTGAAATAGATTATTTATAAAATGGCTCCTTTTATATGCTCATTCTAAAAAATTACTCCTTCTACACTCTCCTTGCCATAGAAAATGTGAGGGGACAAGTCTGTTGTTGAAACTGCTTTGCTCTGTTCATTTTATTGGGATTAGCTAGCTTGACTTACAGCATGGATCCAAGTCCATATATTCATAATATAACACAAGTCTTATAATTTGAAATTATACTATAATCAAATTCAAGACTTCAGAATGCTTTGCAGTGAAATATGAATGTGTTGCATGAGTTGAATTCTTGTAGCATCAGAAATCAGAAGGTATCAGAAATACCAGCACACACACCAAAAAAAAAAAATATCTCCAAAAGTGTTTAAAAAAATGTACTGTATTGTGGAAACCAGTTTCTAATTCTGGGTAGATGCCAATCTGGAGCTGTCAGCCTGCCTGTGAGCACTGAATTTGCAGCGAGGTGTTTAGGTGACATTGTTTTAACCCATACATACTGAAATATTGTTCTGATGCTGTTAACGTGAGGGGAATGATTTGGGCATGAACCCAGCTCAATCTTGTCTTGGACTGCACTTAATTTAGGCCTGTCTTTGGGTACTACTCACAACCTAATGCAGAGGAAATTTAAAACCTGGAGGAGATAATGTGCCTGCAGCCCAGATCAGCGCAGAGCAGCAGCAGTAGCAGTGGAGGGACAGTGAAGCCTGGCCAGGCTTCCAGGCAGAAGGGAATCCCCACCTCCCTCCTTGCTGCTAGGGGCAGGAAACGCTGGTGGCATTTTGTGTTTGCAGAAAGCTGTTTTCAAACGAGTAGGGAAGTGGTCTGGCGTCTTTTCGAGACCTGCTTGAAAGTGGTCCTGTAGTGAGGATTGGTAAGCCAGGAGAGCCTTGTTACCTCACGGAGAGTGCCAAGAAAGCAAATCCCTGTCAAGGAATCAAGTGAGAAAACACAGCTAGCAGAAAAATAATTTCCAAGTAGCTGTGAAAATGAAGCAAAGAAGGAAAAGCAAATGAAAGTGCATGTACAGCTCAGATACTGCTGAGAGCATCTGCCTGCCTGAACTGAGACACAGTGTTGTGCCCCAACACATGGCACTGTGCGTTCCTTAATTAGAAGCGTGTTTTTATTAACCCCACCCCAAACGAGAATGTGTGGGTTTAAATTACAAGATGGGAATAGGTTCATGAACTCAGCCAGGTCTTATGAAGAGGCCACGGGGTTAACAAAACTCCGCGGGACTCAACCATCCCTTGTACAAACACTGGCTAATTGACAGTGGCATGTTTCTCCCACTTCTTATCCCACTTGCAGAACAAGACCGTCGGGACTTGGAGCAAGATGCCTTCCTCTGACAGCCCAGCTGCTCTGGGCGGACCTCGCCACATACACTGACTAATGTCAGGGGCTGGCTGGCCATGGAGATGTGGTATTATAGGTAAAGACATTGAGTAGAAACAAAGAGCATGAAAATCTCACTTCTGTAGGACTGCTGGGGTATGCTTTCAGTGGGCAAAAGGCACCTTAGCCCACCATCAACAAGGGTGGTGCAGTTTTGCAAAGGGATGGGGTGTGGATGCTCTTCTGGCATCACCTGAATATGAAGCATCCCCTAAAACTTCTTCCTCTCCATAGACTATGTCCACCAGCCCTCCCAGAGCTGCCCCACTCTCAGCATGTTCCCTGGTTTGTTTCTACATGCTCACTATCAGGGAAAAAGGGCAGGAGCTAAAGCCCTCATGCTCATTTAGAAACACTTGGGCATTTGGTTTCCAAGATAACACCAGACCTCATTAAGCCCACACTCAGAGCAAATGTTTTCTTTCAGCCCACTTGTCAGTTTTAGGATGACAGAAGTGCATCTTTCACGTTTCTGGGTAATCCCAAGGAGATAACAACGCGCTGGAGCAGGAGTGGCAGGGGATTTGCAACCATACACCAGCAAACTCGCTGCTCTTTGAAGAGTGAGCTGTTTTGCTGCAGTGTTTAAAAATGAGAAACACATCCCCACAAGCAGCAGCAGCCCCTGACTCTCATTTCCAGATGTGGCAAGGATTGCCTGGTCACACAGCCAGTGTTTGCAAACCCTGGTCCCTCGTTGCCCTCCGAGCGGCTCCCAAGCAGCTGGAAAGCACAGCCTTGTGCACTTGGTTAAGCATTTAACAAACTTTCTCTTCCTGATGGCTGGTCATATCCAGCTGCCCTTTCTCAAGCAATGCACTCACTAATTTCACTCAGCACTGCCTCTGTAGGAAATACAGGATTTGACCCATTATTTACAGGCAAGCTTCCAACTGTCTAGTAACTTTTGACAAAGATAGATGCCAGGGGGCCTTTACTAGTTCACCAGTAAACAAATTCTTGATCCTCAGCTTGTATTTTCCCTTTTTTTGTTTTCTTCGTGCATGCCTAAATGAGGTCTCAAGCACCACAAAAAATACTTCTAAATCAGGTTTTCTTGCCTGTAAAAGATCTATAGGCTGTTATATGCTTCATTTAGGGAACATGTAGCTATGGTAGTACTTTTCCATATTCTTCTTCTATTTGTATTTCATTTAGGAAACACACAGCCTATATAAATATATATATATATATATATATAGCTATTATTTTAGTCCCTCTGGTTTAATAAGATAGCAGAGCACCTGCCTAGCATTAGGCAGGGCAGTTCTTTATTCAAAATCAATTGGTCTCGTGAGCTTAAGTGCCCTGCTAATCAGTGCGCCAACAGCCACTTCCAGTCCCAAATCTTGCTGTCCTGGTCTTTTCAGAAATCTTTGCAGTCAGTACTGAGCTTTTGTTTTCTCCAAGAGCCAAATGCAGGGAACACCAGTGGCAGTCACACAGAAAACGCAACCTCCCCTTCTGGGACATGAGGCTTTCACTGACACAGGCTGAAATCACAATATTTCTGCTGACCTTTCACTTACTTTACGTTGCTCTTATTGCATCTTTTATTTCCCCCAGTCATTAGGAATGTTTTATTTTTCCCCAGATAAATTAAAATGATAAAACAATTGTGCAATTGTGACTTGCATACCCAAATGCATAGTCCAGAAAAGACTGAAGGAAAACAGTGTCTGGAAAACTAGCAAGCAACCTGTTTCTATAGAAAAAAAAAAAAGAAAAAAGAAAAAGAAAAAAAAAAAAAAGGAGAGAGAGAGAGAGAGAAATAAAGGCATAGATAAAATGAATGTGCTTTGGCAAAATCATTTTGAGAAAGAACAGTTGAGGAGGCTTTGTAGAATAGTCTTCCATACCCACATCAGATCTCTAAGGCCTGGGTTGGAATATGAATAGAAATCTCTGCACTATTAAAGTGAGAACTATTAGCCATGCATAGCATCATTACAGAAATGTTATCTTTCCAGCTACAGACTGCAGAACAAATCATTTGAAGACTGGTTATTCCTCATTATTATTATGAGTAATAGCCAAAAACTTTCATCACCAAAAATGTAATCAGGAGAAAATGATGACATTTTATATGTAGTTCAGTAACTGGTGATGGTATTAGAGAAAAGCTTCTTCTCTTAGAAAATAACTGTGGAGCAACTAGTCGTGACATACTCATTAAATGGAAGCGAAACAAAAAATGTTGAATCTTTTTTTTATCAGTGAAAATTCTGAAAAATGTGTGGGAATGAGTTAGCAGAGGTGGGCTGGACAGCTCAGGGACTTCAAGTTTATTGTTTCCTTAATTCAGGACTTCAAAACCCAAAACCATTAAAAATTTGCAGCTTCGGCAAAGGGAAAAAAAAAAAAAAAAAAAGAAAAAAAAAAATAGGAAAGAAGACTGAACTAATCACTTCTGAGAAGAGAGTGTTAGGAATTGGACATGATAGTGCAATTACCACTTTGCTGTACTCCTATAGAAGTGAACTGCTTAGTTGTAATATTCTCATGGACGACAGCCATTCAGAATTAATTAGTACAAAACAGACTAAGTACTGATGAAATTTGCAGGGCACCCGAAACTAAGAGCACAGCAAGTGTATTGGAGGATTCAGACATCACACAGAGAGAAATAGATGCCTTTCACTGTAAGATTAACAGGAGGAACTGAGAATCACTTACTTTTTGTAAGTACAAAAAGTACTGGAGATAATATCAAGGATTTTCATGCTGACACAGGTTCATCAGCTGGGAAAGATGACATGAAAAACTGGTGTAATGAAGATGCAAAAAAGTCAAATTTCATCTTATGTGTCTTCAAGTAAGGTATTTCCAATAGAGTTAGGAAAATATGAGTGCAACTCTGTAAGATGTCAAAAGAGCCTTATTTGGGATATCTGCAGTATTCTGGAAAACAGTCTTGAGGGCCCACTGGTCCAAGCTGAAGCTTCTGGAGAAAAGGGTTATTGAGATGAGTGGGGAGATGAAAGTCCCATTGCACAAAAAGAGAACTAGAAGAACTTTGCTTGTTTGCTTTGCTGAATTAAGCCTGAGAGTGATATGATTGCTTTCCATAAGCGAGTAAACAGAAGGGAAAAGAGCTGGGAGCTGAACAATACTGGCACAAGGACAAATGTGTATAAATTATCCATGAATAAATTGAGGAGGAAAATCAGAAGATTTCTATTCATCAGAAGAGTGATGTTCTGCATCTGTCTTCTGGTAGGAATAATTAGGACAATGAATCCCCGCAGCTTTTGAATGCTGTGAATAAGATTATATTACTGGTGGTCCTATCAGCAGAATAAACTTAGTAGCCAAAAAGCCCCTCTCTAGTTGGGTGTTCTGACTTCTGCTTACATAGCAGAGGTACTCTTTGGGTATTCTCTTGGGGTATTTTCAATGCTTTATTACAGATGAGGTACCAAATATGAAGGAGCACTAAGGTGAAAATTAAACTCAAGCCTGTTTACCTGTGCTGGGTATTATTCCCGTGTAAATAAAATTACTGACTCACTCAGATGCATTTATTTCTTGTTCCGTTTTGTTTGCAGTGAGCACTTTTTGCCATAGACACAGGGGAAGAGCAGGCGGACAGCCCTGCTCTATCACAGCTGCGTTTTGGTGGTGGGCAGCTGGTATAAATCAGGTCACTCACTCTGTAGTCACAGACCACAAGCTGAGCTATTGCAGCTTCAGACCTTGCACCAGCAAGGCCCCTAAAGATAAGCCAGTAAGTGTTCCGCACTGCCCTTGTCTGCAGGAAGGTAATTTCTGCTGCTGCCTAGCCATTTGTGTTTGTGACCAAAGGGTGTTTTGGCTCCACCTGGGTGCTTTCTGCAAACTCTCCCATGCAGGGAACATGCAGGAGGTTCCAGGAGAGGTGGGCTCATCCTTGGCAGTGGTGGAGGAAGTACCTCTGTGTTGGGGAGAGCTGTGCTAAGGAAATGAGCATTTCTCCCAGGTAGAAATCAGAGCCGATGATTGATACTTTTCTTTATCGGCAATTATTTTCTTTTTGCTCTTATAATGAAATAAAACCAAAATATTTGTTGTTCAGTAGTCACTGAATTGAAGAGAAAAAAACAGCCTGAGCCAAATTATAGGATTCATTTAAGAAACCTTTTGCTCTTTTCTACAATGAAGGAACTGGGAAATTAAATCACTGCCTTTCCAGGGGACACCCTATGTGAAAGACTAAGTGGAGCAGTAAGGAAGGATTAGGCAGAAAGAGTATCGAAACCTAGTTGTCACAGTCTGTAGTCTTGGGCACAAATCTTCCATGTCCCACCCAAGCACTCTGAGCTCTGGGTATAGGCACAGGACTGTTTCTTATTTTTAACCAATTATAGTCTACAAATCTGTTCAATATGAAAAAGAAAGCTTGAGACCTTGAGTGATATTGTGGCCTGATGGCTTCAGCAGTGAGAACAGCTGAACTCTAGCCTTTGCTCCAATTAGTGCTTAACCATATAAACAAAATATTTTTACCGGGAGGTGTTGAAAAGGTCTTTTTGTTAGATTCCTGTATATCCCAGCCATGAGGGCACTTTCCTGAAACACAGGGATTGGGAAGCCCACTTTCAGTTTCTGCCCATCTCCTGGCAGAAAATGGGTTTGAACCATGGTCTCCTCTCCTTGCTGGGTCTGCAGTCACCCATGCTACCAGAGGAAAGCCACTCTTTCCTTGGCAGTTTGATAAATACACCCTTGAACCTAGCTTTGAAATTGAAGCAGCTCCTTCCAGAAGTGCCAAAGTAAGCCAGTTTGCATTGCAGTCTCTTCATTACATCGATCCAAATGATTAAATGCAAATTGAATTCATGACTATTTTCAACCTTTCCTCTTGCTGCTTTGAGGGATAATGCTTTGGTCAAAGAATGCATTTACCATCAGCATTTGCCTGGCTCTAGCTCAGGGCTGTTTGAACGAGGAGTCCGGTGCCAGGCATGCCTGCCCTTGATGTGAGCTTGGACACCCCTTCTCTGCTGCTCTGTCTCACATGGGCTGCATTTGCTCGCCCAGAGCCGGTTGTTCGTTATCTGGCTGTGGATCTGGAGCTTTCTCTTTCCATCTCAAAAGCACGTTATGCAAAGACAGCACTGTGCTGTCAAACTAAAAGGGGAGAATAGCATTATTTAAGGGCAAATGTCGCTAATTTTTGTCATAGCACTCTATAAATACAACACAACAGTATACAGTGTCTGCTCAGATCAAATGTTTGCGATGAAAGGATGTCTGCGAATCTATTTAAAGGGGATTAAGATTTTAGCTGGCTAGATTCTGGGTCATTGGTTTAACATCTACGTTATTCAGTTCTGTAGTATCTGTCTGCTAGACAGATTGCTTTAACATCTATCCTCCGGCACACTGTGCTAATTATGCTCTCCCTCCTCTGAGGCGTTTTCATATCTACGCACAAGAAGTGCCGTCCAAGTGGCCACGATGATGATGGTGCTTTGTTAGCTGTCTGGCTCTCCCCTCCTGTGCCCCCCGGTCCCCCGACAGACTCGCAAGCATCTGTGTGCTCCTCTCCTCGTTGAAGTCCTCTCAGGCACGTCCTCTAACGAGCCGCGCTTTCTCTTGCCATGCCAACCTGTCAGGGGACGCGGTCACAGCCAGCAGCAGTGGCACTACAGGCTGTTATTAAGCCAGGATGAGCACAAATAGACCCAGAGCTGGTCTGACAATTTTATTTTTGTTTTAAGGGCCAGCGGGAAAATTAAGGGGGAAAAGATGGCGTAGAAAAAGAGGATAATTTTGTGTCAGGACATTGAAACCAACTGGGTATTTTTGGCATGTTCACATTATTTATCTCCTTGCTTTTTGCTCAATTGTGGGCTGATTTATAGGAGCAGAATATAAAATAAAAAAGGCAGGAAGTTCAATATAGCAAGAACCAGACAGGGACTATTCAGCTGATGAAGACTGCCCTCCTCTTGAGCTGTGGGGGCAAATCTGCATTTGCCAGGTGCAAACTGGGTTTCCTGCACAGGCCACCCCCACCCATGCACGCTCATGAAGGCCTCATTTTCCAGCAAATTTACTGCCTTCAGAAAGCATCACAGCCTTTCCCTTGCCAGCCTTTCCAGTGTCCCATCCCCACAGTGTGCAGACTGGAGGCACACGAGCCTCCATCCTGCACCCAGCGCCCAGCAGCGCTGTTATGTGGCACTGCAGGGTCCCCGGGTTGCTCCTGCCCCCAGCAAGGTTTGTCTGGTAGAAAGGCATAGCCTTGTTGTCCTCAAAGCACAGCGGCAGTGGACCTGTGATAACAGGAGCATGATAAATAGACACTAATGTGTCCTGCTAGACAGAATAATGAGATTACATACGAGCTGCCATATCATATCAATTAAACCCTCAGCCCTTTTAGTTCAGCAAATCCATCCTGCTGCAGTAGTCAGTGCTTTGGGGAGAAGGGGTGGAGGGGGCAGCACTGCCTAAACATACATCCTGCCCAAAATAGCCCCACTGCTGCTCACCCAGGCAGCAGGCAAGGCTCCCAGGAGCACCACGGCTCTGAGCACTGCCAGCTCTGGGGTCCTCATCCCAAAAGGAGCGGGGTGGGATGGTGCCAACCAGCTGCCTTGCAGGCTGCAGAGATGCTGGAGCCATCTGTGCCAGCAGACTAGGAAGCATGGTCACGTCCTTCTGCCCAGGTCCCCTGGCTCCAGCTGACAGCAGTGTTCATCCCACTTGGGTGACAGTCTGCAGCATCCTGAGTGATCTCTCTGTGACAACAAAAGTGCACACAGTACAGGCTTGCCAGGCCCAGTGTCCCCTGTGATGCAGCTCTTTCCCATTGCAGACACAGCGCCTGCCTTGGGCAAACCTGGCACGTGAAGAGCCAGGAGGTAGAGCAAAGCACTCAGCAGAAAGCATCCTGATCTTTCGCCCCATTGCCCCGCTCTATGGGACTGTCATATACTCAGGGGTGTGCATCTCTAATGGTGCATCTGTGGGCTTAATTAGATGTATTTTGGCTATTCACTCAAATTGTTATGTAATGTTGCTCAGACTCTGTTGTCATGAGATAGCCACACACATACTTTGAGGAATGGTTTAAATATAACCCACTGAAATGTATTTATTTACTTATTTATTTAATTTGGGCAATATAAAATGCCAGGAGATCAGGAATGATTTTTTTTTTCCATCTGACCTGTTTTGGATGAGCACAGTTGAACTGCACTTACTGTCCCCCAGATACTTACCCTAAGAATGGGGGGGGGATGTAAAACCTTCCAGCTCTTTCTTCAAATGCCTTCAGCACATCTCTTGCCTAGAAAGGTTTATCAGATTGTTCCAAAAGCATAAAAACAAAGCAAATCCTGGTTCCCTATCCATTTCAATCCTAAGGCTGGATTTACTAATATCTAAGAAGATGTGAGCTCTAGCTGATGTCTGCTCTTGGTGTCTCTTTCCCATATGAGTCCACCGGTGACATCAGTGTAATTTGCTGCAGCAAACCTCTGCAAACCAAGCCTTCTTGTCCCACCTGCTGTCAGCTTCCCACAACCTGGAAGGCCTGGGAAGAAAATAACAATGAAAAAAAAAAAAAAGTAGATAATAAATAATAGTCAAACAAACAAACAGTGGTTGCCAATAGAGCCACTCAAAACTTTCAGGAAACGTGATGGGGTGTCTGTGAAATAAGACCACCCCCTTTGTCACACCCAGGTGGTGTGCCATTCCCCCTGCTTTGGACATGGTGTGGGTGTCCAGGACTGGCTTCTCCATTGTCATCACTGGTGCACTGGCCACTATGGTCCCCTGTCAAGTGAGATGTGGGGCCTGGCTCACGCTTAAGGGCAGAAGTGGATGTCCAGCTGTGGGAGGTGGAGGAGCAGAAAGCAGAAGGAAGTGAGGATTGTGCAGAGGATTAAACAGCCAACAAAGAGTCGGAGTATAAACTGATTGGAAGCAACCTACAGCAAAGGGCAAGAGAAAAAAAAAAAAAAAAAAAAAAACATAAAGGGAAAAAGGGAATCAAGGATAACTCTGAGAGGAAACTGAAGATGAAAAGATCAGGGAGCTGCATTCTGGTCACGCACAGCACCATTCCTCAGGTGGGTTAGCTAGTGCCAGGGACAAAGCTTTTACTCCCCGCTGCAAGGTGTAAGGTGGCAAAGGTTACAGCTACACAGTAAAGATGCATGCATGACACTGGTTTCTAAAACGAGGGTTTTTGCTACCTGAAAGGGCTGTATTACTTTAAAAATTCAGTATATTCAGTCTTGTTTTTAAAACAGGATTTAAATGCAACCAGATTACAGTAAAAATAGTTACAATGAATTATCATTTTTCTAGAGAGGGATGGTGCAATGGAGGAAAGAAAAAATGCAGTGATTGCTGCCCCGAGGATGGCAATGCCTGACAGCTCTAAGTGTCCCAGTTGCTGGCAAGATACCCCGGTAACATCAGAAGGTAGAAAAGGCCATTTGGGTTAGATAAGAAGTTCATCTGCTTCTTCTGCTTCTACCAGCAGCTCACAGCAGCACTTGGGGAAGCAATACCAGACTGGGGCCTGCAAACAGCCACCTCCCCCTGATCTGTCTGCTTAGCAAGCAATAGTTGAATCAGAAGAGTAAATACATGTACTTCTGATGTAGTTCATGATTTCATTGATCTCTTAATGATGGAGCAGTGAGGTGGTAAGGACCTATGACTGTGCTTCAGGGGAGACTGGGAGTGGGAATTTGGGAATTTCTCAGCTGCTCCCTACCTGATCTGGGGGTTCTGCCCCTCCAAAGGGCTCCTTGAAGCATCATGTCTGTTGTGAGTGTTCTTCTGAGAAGTGGTTTTAATGTAGAGAAAATGTCTTTTTCAAGCGTATTTCATGTGGTGGGAAAAAAAAGGTGTTCTTACACTAGGGGTGTTCAGGTGTAGAAAGGTGAAATCTTAAAAGTGGCCCTTGTCTTGCAGAGAGGTAGAGCTGGTGGGTTGTGGTGGTCGACATCAGATGTGAGCTCCATCAAGGACAGGAGCTGCACCAAAGGAGCTAGTAATGTTCTTCCCCTTCGGCAACCAGAAAGAATCTGTAATATGCAAGCGCTCAGCAAGAGTGGAAATGAAGGTTTGAGTCACAATCTGGGCCCCAGGCACGAGCCCTTCATAGAAGATGTCTTTATGCACCTTGCAACGCCTCTGATGAACCTTATAAAGGATTTAGCTCCCCTCAAGCAGCGCGGTTTCAGAACAGACCACCTGCACGGTAACTAAGAAAACCAGTTCAAAAACACAGTAGGGATTGGTGAGAGATAACAAAATAATCTGAAAAGCCATGCTGAAAAAAAAATAAAAATGTTTAGGAGTGGGAAGAAAAGGTCTTCAGTTGATTCAGTGTTGTGCATCAAGTCGGAAATGCCTATGACATTTTGGAAATGCCGACAGCTTGGAGAAATGAAGAAACTTGCCATGATCTCAGAGTCCTGCTTGTCCCAGCAGGGACAGAAGCAAAGGCCCTGCAACATGGCAGGAATTGTCAATACCTGGGTCCTGCAGGGGGACTGGCCCGCGGAACAAATCGGAGTGGATTTACAGTTATTTGAAACACTTGAGGAGAGCCAAGTGTTTTTAGCTGGAGGCTTGGGTCTGCGGGAAGGACTCCTGGCTCTTCCCTGTGAATCAGCTTGCCTCGGAGCTAGCAGACTGTGCAGGTTTTCCTGGGGCCTGCCTGCAGCACAAGGAGCATGCTGTGAGCCCACACACAGGTGGCAGCAGGCCCAGCCAAACTGTGGTGTCACTGGTACAAGGCTTCCAGAAAGCTTTTTGATCTTGATACTCAGCAGGATGAATGATTCAAATCTCCACATTTTTTACAGGTCCACTGAGTTCCTCACCACCCAGGCCTATTCATTCCTACCTGGAGGGTAGACTTTCTTAATTGCGTTCCCAAAATACCCATGGTGGGGCTGGAGAGCTGGCTTTGAGGACTCTCTAAAGAAAGAGATTTCAGAGGACTTTCTGACATCCTTCCACAGCTGTGCCAGCCCAAGCTATCTCTGCAGCTCCTGCTATCATTAAAAATAAAAGTAAAAAAAATGTTTTTCCTTTGCTTCATCTTTCTGACAGATCTGTGCGTTAGACTGGGGGTGTTCCCATTGTTGCAAGGAGCCAGAGGCAGAGCCGCAGGCCCTGGTGGCACACAGCTGGCATCCAGAGCCAGTGTGCGCACAGGGAAGGGAGCCTGCAGAGCCCCTTGACAGCCTGCTGTGCTCTGGGGGAGGTTTTCTCCGTGTGGAGTCCGAGATGGGCAGTATTTTGAATGATGCATAATAATGACACTGCGGCCATCGGGGCGAATTCTTGCCTTGCTGCAAGTAAATGGTTGTGAAATCCTGCTACTAAATTTAGGGGGAAATTTCTATGTCGGCTGAGCTTCTTGGTAAGTGCGTTAGAAATGATTGCCCAAGTTGTGAGCAGAATGAGCAGTGACATTACAAAAGCCAAGTGACTGCTGTGTGCTATCTGTCCCTACCTGACCTCCTTCACATCTCTCTGAGAAACACAAAAATTTCAAGGGTGCATCTGTGCCTTCAGTGAAATGCCTCACAAATGATACTAAGCAGAGCCCTCACTTCTGCCCTGGGCCCCTGTAACACCCTGTAACCCCCCCTCTTTTGGGATACCTCCCAGCTAAAGATACAGCTGTGTCCTGGTTCACTGTGCAGGCAGGATGCTGCTTGACACCATGCATGGCTGGAGACGTGCCTCCTTCCTTGGAGATCTTCAAAAGCCCCCTGGACATGGTCCTGGGCAGGTGTCCTTGCTTGAACAGGAGGATTGGACCAGATGATCTCCAGAGGTCCCTTCCAACCTCTGCCCTTCTGTGATCCTGTAAAGTGTCCTGGGCTCCTGCTGCTGGATGCTGAAGAGACCATGGGATGTCTGAGACAGCACCAAGGCTGGGCCAGCAACAGCCTCTGCATTGCCTTATCACGGGGAGAAACCTGCAGGTACCAGTGTGATCCCTGTGAAGCTGCCTGGGGCTGGGAGATGTCCCTCACCAGGGAACAATATCCAGTGACAGACACTGCACAGAGGCCAAGAATCAGTTGGACAAAGTCACGCTTGTTATTTCCATTTGCAGGTGTGATTTGATGCAGCAGTCAAGATGTGCTGGGTCACACCTGTAGGCCACAGTGGCAGTTTACATTAGGATAGGATAACAGCATATTCAGACTTTTTTTTCAATGTGATAGTTCTGAAGCTGTTGATTTTTTTCCCTCATAATAACATTTATAACACTGCAGTGACAAACAATTTCTACCCTAATTTCTAACACCGTGATTTACCTTTATTTTCTATAATACATGGATTTATAGCAGTTTGCTATGCTTCCCTTTCGGAGCACTTAGTTTTTTAATATCATTAGCCTAATATTTAGTCAGAATATAAATTTTATGATCCCAATAAAAACTAATTATGATGTGGCACTCACCTCATAAGTCAGTACGTGTCAGTCCTCCGAGGCATTACAGATGCTATCACCAGGCTTGAAGACAGTTAGACACAGTCGGATGCAGCACAGCACCAACAGAAAGATGTACAAAGCTGAACCTCACCCTTAGGTGAGAGCTATTTAATGAATGGCCTCTCAGTGTTAAAGCTTTTGTATGTACTGGAAAGAGTATGCTATTCAGTCCACGTTTTTATTGTGCTTAGGAACCAATCTTAAATGGTACTGGGTAGAAAGGAGGTTTTCGGTTGTTTTGCCTCTGTTGCCCGCCTCTCCTTTTCCCCTCTGTGCCTCCGTTGCCCTGTTCCCATTCCCTTCCTAGCCCTAGATGCCAGCTTCCTCCTCTGCCCAGCCAGTGACAGCTCCATACCATGCATCACTGCTTCCCAGAGGCAAAGAGGCCGACACGCATGCCCATGCGGGGCTTTTCTCCAGGTTTTGTTGTGACTGTGTTATAAGACAAGGGAAGCAGTAATTGCCTTTTGGCCCAGAGGCAGAAGGCCTCAGAATTACCCCGAAAGGCCTTGAATCAGTAAACAGCAATTACAGTAGCTCTCTCCAAGGGAAAGAGTGATGTCATGGTGATTTTGAACAAATAAAAGCACTTGAAAATGATAAGAGCCCAGGCAATTTTACACTGCTGTCTTTTCAGATTTGACTATTTGTATTCTGGGTTTCAGCTCATTAAGGCTGCTTCACAGGCAGCTGACTACGGAGGTTTGTATCCTCTGCCTTGCCCCTGTCACTTTACTTGTGCCTGGCCGCCTGCTCACACCCCATGGCCACCCCATCCCAGGGCACGCTGCCCTGCTGCAGATGACTGGCCAACCAACACTTCTCCCTGCTTTCCTAAACACCTTTCCATCTCCACCAGCACTGCCAGTTGTGTGCCTCGCCTCCTTAATCTGTCTTCTGCTAAAAGGGACATGTCAATGTGGGCCTCCTTGGTCATTCATTTCTCCACAACCCTATCGCCAGCCTTTGACCACTGCTGCCAAATTTCTTGATTGCTTATAGATTATAAAGTTGGATATAATTGTTGTGACCATCTGGTCTGATCTCTAATATAATTTAAGCCATGGGTCTATTCTGAATTATTTCCTGATGTCTTTTCTAAAAAAAGACATTCAAAAATGCCAGATCTTAGCTTGTTTTTTTTCTGATGATGGAGCAGCAAGCAGAAAGAAGTGCTGGCTGTTTGTTGCTCCATTTGCTGCTTACTATTAAAAGTACATTCTTTACTTCTAGTCTGAATTTGTCAGCTTCAACTTCCAGCTGTTAGATCCAGTTGCATCTTTATCTGAAGAGTCCTCCTTCTCATTTCTGTTCCTCAAATAGATGCTATGATTAATTCATCTCTTAAACTTTGTTTTGTTAAAATTAACCATCTGGGCTCCCGAGTTTTTCTGCAGTGTTTTCCAGTCTCTAGCTTTCTCTGAAGTACGCTTAACTGATTCAGATAATTCCTGAACGGAGTGTACCATGGAAGGGTACCACAATGTCACCATCCAGCCCTAATTGTCATTCTCTATATTAAAAAACAATGTTTACTCTTCTGCACCACTTCAGTGGCTTGGAAAAGGTGCTCCCTCTCTGCAGGGAATATATTCTACAGTATTTAAGAGTGATCCAGCAACACAGTGAAAGAAAACTTTTTAAAGAAAACTTTTTATATTTGCCCTTGTAAGATGTAAATCACCTTGAGGACTTGAGATACATATCAATGATATATCCTGCTTCCCTTGTTGTTTCCATGCTATTACCTAAACTATAGATGAAAAGGTTTTTGATGCCTTTTTTTTTTTTTTTAGGATTACTCAACACTTCTTCATACTGAAATCATTTTTAACTAAACTGTCATTCTGTAAATACAACCTGGGCTTTTTCTCCCTAGATTCAAGATTTTACACTTGGTAATATTTTAGTGGGTATTTTCCCCTTGCATACAGCTTATAAATGATCCAAATCAGTCTCTCATTATCAGATTTCCAGTCTTTTTACTGCCTCATAAATTTAGCAAGGGATTATTCTACATTTTCTTTTAGATCAGTAGCAATTATTTGGCATAGCATATGTACAAAATCTAAGCTTCATGGAACATCTACAAAAACAGACCTATTTATAGATGATTCCCCATTTGCAATTTTATTTCCAGATCTCCAAGTCAGCTAGTTCCTAGACCCTCTAACATCTACTGTGATGATTTTGTATCTGTCGAGTTTCTTATTCAGCATACAAAGTGGTACCAACCCAAATGTCTGTCAGAAGACTTTTTTTTAAGCCTTATTTGTTATCAGTCAATCTTGGAATTTAACTGATTTTTAAAGGATAAAATCACATTATTTTAATATAATTGTATTTTGTCAAAATCTGTGTGAGTTTGTATTAATTGTATCTTTTTTTTTCTTTCTTTCTTTATGATAAAAAATTCTTTGTCACCTGTTTGACTATTCTGCAAGATTTCAGTTCAGTTACACAGGGCTAGTACCATGGGATCATCTCATTTAATCTCTTTTTTAATATTGCTACCTTATTGGCTTTCTGCCAGTCCCCTGGAACTTCCCTGGTGTTTCAAGATGCATTGAAAATTAACATTACTGATGCAGAGAGCCATTCATCAGCTCTTCTGAAGCTGTTGATTGCAAGGTTTCCAGGTTTTAGAAGCCTAGAGACAGTAGCTGCTCTTTAACATCATCCTTGGCTTTCTTTTCAATAGAATATCCATGTGGGCTCTGCCTATTCCCCAGATACAGAGCAGATGCATCTGTTGACCACTTCTGACTTTTTTGCATTCCTTCTAGTGGTGGGCAAGGGCACTGGGAAAGATTTCTTAAAATCTCTGCCTGATTATCACCACTACCCACTTTCTGAAGAGGCCAATCCACAGAAATGGGAGAATTTATGTGGCTAGAAACCTGGCGTGTACACCCTCACCCATGGTGGGGGTTATATACAGCATTCCAGTAACTCTCCCAGGCAGCTTTGCTCTGACATTCAGATCATTCCAGATTGGATCAAGAAACCTCCACGAATTTTAATGCACCAATTATTTTTTTAAAGGAATTCCAAGTGGTAAATCAAAAAGATGGAGCATGAATGACAAACACTTATTTTTCTAAAGGATTTTTTTTTTTGAAATTGTCTCTTTTTTGTTGAAAACTACATTGCTGACCTGTCACTGAACCTTCATTCATCTATATTGTATGTTCCGCATGTGCATACAGTACAATGGTGGCAAGTATTAAATATTCATCTCTTCTCCAAAGGAAGGATGTCTGAAAAGACTTTGCTTAAATCTTTGCTCTGTTTAAAGTTTGCACTGACTCAAAATGAAAAGTGAAGTTACTATGAATATAGTATTCATCACCACTGTTGCTCTCAAATACTAACGGTGCTAAACTCCTAGAAGGAAAAAAAAAATACAACTTTGTCTTTTGAGTTGTTTCTAAATCATTCTGAAGTATTGCAGCATATGTTCCCATTAGGAGCAGCATAAGTCACAGAGCAGTCTTTGCTTATGGAAGGTTCATGTCTGAATTGCTGGGCCATTTGGATTAAATTGCATTTAGCTGCTTGGCAGAGCCAATGGAGGTGCAAAGGGAGTTGCTAAAAATCTTTACTGCAGGAGGGCTTTGCTCCACAGTGTGTTTAAATTACTAGCATCCAAATTCTCACACCACTCATAGAAACAAGTCTGGTTAAAAGGAGCTGTGGATAATGGATTTAATGAACCACTACTTCAAGTGAGAATAGCTATTTGGTTGCCTAATAGCCATCATGCATTTGTTAAACTAGACCCGTGAGCTATAAGGAGTTTCTGCTGTGTGAAGGGTAGCAGGAATCAGCCATATATAGATATTACTTAGGAAAAAAAAAAAATCTTGATTTTTTTTTTATATATATATGGGTGAAGAACTTTTATTCAGCTTTTCAAAAATAATATATTCATGGTAAGACGTGCAACAGAACAGGAAATTTCCTCATCTGAGATGCAGTGGTAAAAGAGCAGATTGTAATGGAAAACCTGTACAGGCTGACATGTATCTCTAATGACACCCTGAAGACTTGAAAGCATGTCAGGAGCATGTGTCTACACAACTATACTCTATTAATATTTGATTTTTGATTATATTTTTATATTGGAGTTGTGCATAGAAACCCCAGCTGAAACTAGTCTCCCTGCTACATGTTCAGACAGAATTGGGAAAAAAATATAACATGAGGCCAGTTGACCCATGCAGATTCCAGAGGAGAGGAGAGGAGAGGAGAGGAGAGGAGAGGAGAGGAGAGGAGAGGAGAGGAGAGGAGAGGAGAGGAGAGGAGAGGAGAGGAGAGGAGAGGAGAGGAGAGGAGAGGAGAGGAGAGGAGAGGAGAGGAGAGGAGAGGAGAGGAGAGGAGAGGAGAGGAGAGGAGAGGAGAGGAGAGGAGAGGAGAGGAGAGGAGAGGAGAGGAGAGGAGAGGAGAGGAGAGGAGAGGAGAGGAGAGGAGAGGAGAGGAGAGGAGAGGAGAGGAGAGGAGAGGAGAGGAGAGGAGAGGAGAGGAGAGGAGAGGAGAGGAGAGGAGAGGAGAGGAGAGGAGAAGCAAAATCTGACCGAAAACATTTTTTTCCCTTTTATTTAAGGATGTGTTTTTTGTGTTGTGTGACAACCTAAATGTTTACCGCTGCTGCTAATCATCATAACTCTAGCCACTGTAGTTTACAGCAAGGGAAAGTGCACACCTGCCAGTCCATGAAATGGTGTGAGCTTTGCAGTGTCTGGAGTGTGCGTGGTGTTTACAGGAATGTGAAATGATGTGCTTCAGTGGCTTTACGAAAGGTCTAGACTGAAGGAAGTTGCTCACACTGCACTGACAGGCAGGGGTTTGGGATCAGAAAATAAATCCAAATTCATCAGAAAGGTGTTTTATAGAGAGCAAATGCTTGGGCTAGGAGTCCTCCTGTGTGCTGGGGCACTGTTTGGAGCTTGTGTCATGGAACTGGACTTGGTAGCAGCAGACCTGACTTCCAAAAAGCAGGCAGAATGTGGCAATGGAGAAAATGGAAGCACCAAGCTTGCAGACTTGGACATGGAGCAGGGCATGTGACTGGGCAGACCTCTGCCCCAGAAGTGAAATTAGTGTAGATGTCGCAGAGACAGAGTAGCACGCATTTTGGGAGCGAGGGCTAGAGGCATAAGATCCCTGAGCTATCTAATGATGTAGACATGTAAGATGAGAGATATAAAGATGCATGGTAAAGATGCAGACGCATCATAATGAGCAGTATCTTGGGGGCATGATGATTTCTGTGAATTAAGTTTTCATTCGCTTGCAGTGATGGTGGGGAAGTTTCACAAATAAATCATCTGCCTCAAGGCCAAGTGGTAATTTCTCAGTGTGGGAGAGCTAAAGGCCTTCACTCTGTCTTGTGCTTCAACCATCAGGACCATCCTCCTTGGGTTAAACTTGTTCATGGAATGAGAGCTGCTCTCCGAGCACCCTGGTCCTCCTCCTGCACTCAGGCAGTTCCTGTCTGGCTTTCCACTGAGTATTTATGAGGACAGCATTTTCTCATATAGATAACTAATTTCAAGCACTCAATCACCAACTTACGTACTAATCTCTAGACACTCGTGTCAAAAATGTTGGCCGTTGGGCCTCATATTCTCTCTAAGAATGAAATATTATTTAATCTGTCATGCAATTGTGAGTATAAATATCTGCAAACATCCTCAATATTTGAAAATATTCAGTTTGCGACATTGCAGAACTTGCAAGGTCTGCAAATCCCCCTTAGCCTGAAGAGCTG
The DNA here is from genome assembly GCF_963932015.1 of Anas acuta. NCBI lineage: Eukaryota > Metazoa > Chordata > Aves > Anseriformes > Anatidae > Anas > Anas acuta. Next base: position 44,860,705 of record NC_088981.1, on the reverse strand, counting down.
AGATGGTTATATTACCATTTTAAATGCTGGAACACATAGGGTGGCACAGGATCCCACAGACTGATTCAGAAGCCTCATAGCTCTGTATCTCAGGCTAGCTGCAAATTAAATGTGAAGGGCTATGAACGAGAGTGGGTTAAGCCATCACGTAGTGCTGCTGTGGAGATAGCTGTTATTTATCATTGCCTCCCACTGTGAGGTTGGAATAGGCAGCCTGAATGTCACATATACGGTATTTATAATGCTGTTTTAAGGTCATCTCCATGTGCAGATGCTCTAGACAGAGTGGCTGATAAGTACAGATGTGGCTGTTGCAAGGCACTAAATAGATTTGAGATGATTACTTTGTAAAAGGCATATTTCAGCCAGGAATACTGCTGTATTCACTGTCACTGGCAACCTTCCAGCCACCAACAGCTGGCAATTAACACTTACACAAAGATGCCCAAACTTTGTCCAGCCAAAGGCTTCAGTGGCCATTTGCCAGGAGCTTTGGGGCTGCACCTATTTTACATAAAATGGAGCAGATTGTGGCTGATTTAATCTTTCCTATGGAGCTGTAGCCCACAAAGACTTTTGCTTCTGGCATGCTTTGCTGTACCCTAATCAAACCATTGCCCCATTGTGGAGCTCAATGGGCCACATTTAGCCTCAAGGTTGTATTCTGTGTTTTTTTTCCATGAATTATGTTAACTACTGACAAAGCGCACAAAGCCTTTCAAAACGAGTGTGGAAACGCAGCAGTTAATCACATCTCTTTGTACGTGAAGAGAAGGAAGAGATGTTGCCAAGATATAATACATGTTCTGATGATATAATTTAACAGTAACTACCAACAGACTGCTAGTCATTTGTGCTGAGCATTATGAATGAGGGAAAGTTTCTGACCTGAACATTTGCAGAATCATTATAAGATAAGGAAAGAGATATTAGCCTCACATAAATCCTTCTGAAGAAGCAGCCTGGAGAGAAGATCCCAGACAACGTGAAAGGCAGATGGCAGCTTCAGGCCCCACCGCACAGAGGAAGAGCCTCTCTCGGACTGTCCCCACTGCCGCCCCCACAGCTGCTCCAGCTGTCTCCCTACAGCAAAAGAGCTCTGCAGCCGTCAAGCAAAGAAGAGGATGAATCTGTGCAACCTGGTGCAGAAGGGCAAAGAGAATATTGGGTGTACATTACCTCAGGTTTTACACTCCTGATTCTAGTGAAGTCAGCAGAGCTCAACTCACCTAGGGACTGTCCTCTCCCTCTTCTGGCATTGCTCTGTGCATGGCCTGGCAGGTGGGTGCCCAGAGTAGCAGGACTCTGTGCCACGTGTTACCATCTGAGAAACAAGGGCCAAAACCCAGGGCTTTGTTTCTCTAGGTTAGCCCTTTAACCTTTGTTTCAGGAAGTCATGTTCTGGGGTCTCTGGCTTGATGTGGCTCATGCCTTGTGATCTGCGAGCTAGCTCAGCGCCAGCAGGAGAAATGGAGACCGCTCACCTGCTTCCCCATGCCCTGGAGCACCCAGGAGCTTGGTGATCTGAAGGATGGATTTACCCTCTCACACCAGAGAGAGATTTGAAACCACAGCCCCTGTTAACTGCATGGGCAGTATACTACTCTTATCCTGCATGAAATGAGATGTGGGCACTCTGCTCCTGCCATATTTTTGCAGAAAAATGGCACTGCTCCTCCTTCCCCCAGCTGTCCTGTTGGAAGAGATGCTTAACTATCTAGCAAAAACGAGAATTACAGGCTGTGAATCTTGGTCTGGCAGATTGACATGCCTACAGCCTGAAAATAGATGACTAAGCTCCTCAGAGGGGTACAATTTAAGAAGCAATCTTTTCCTTGGCGTTCCCTGTTGGCTACCCTGGAATCCTCCTGGTCATGATGCAGGCTGCTGTGGGATGCCTCTGTCCCCTCTGGCTCTGCACAGGGACCTAATTCCTGAGGTATACAAACCACGCAGGGATAGGAGGTTGAACTTGGCAGCCCCAGCCTCTCTTTACAGAGTTACAAAACCTGGCACTCTGGTGCCAGAGGTATGCCCAGACTCGTAGGTATGACATCTAGGGCAAACTCAGTGTTCAGGCACTCTCACCTGGCTTCTGTTTGTTTTGCAGGAAGCACTGGTAGACAGTGCTGTCATCTAGCTGTGCTCCTGCATACAAGCACTGCACCAGCGTTTTCTTTCTTTTTTTTTTTTTTTTTTTCCCTGTGCTGAAATGTATATGGACACCACATTCAGCCCTAATAAATGTAAATTAATCCATAAGGGGCAGCACACAACCTTATTCCTGTGTGCCCAACAATTGACTCCAGCCTAGTTTTACCTTTCAAGAGTGAGATCTCAAGGATAAAAGAGAGTGCTACCGAAATGTCAGCTCAATATTTGGAGAGGTCAAGGAAGCAAATAGAGCATAAGGAACTAGGAGGAAAGGAAAGAGATAAGAAATCGTAATCTCTTTTCACTCCCATGAATACATCCAAGGTTCATTTACATTTTTTAAACTGTATGCAGATCTGGCAGCCCTATCAGCCTCTAAACCCTGGCAGAACAGACAAGAGTGCAGTAAGGGAAGCTGACAAGATCCAGCGTATGAAGATACATGTATGTCTGAAGAGATGTTAAATACAAGAGGACTCTAAGCTTAGAATAAGGAAAGCTGCAGGGGAATATTACGAAAATTTGTAAAATGGTCTGAAGCACAGAAACGGTAAATGGGCAATGTTGTTTGTTGCACCTTGCAATACAAGAGCTAGGGGAGTTCAGGTAGAATCACCCAGTGGTAGTTCAGGTCATGTGAATGCATTGCCTGTAGATCTCAATTCATCACTTTGTGATGTCCTTGACAAGCAGAATTTCATGTCGGATCAAAAAACTGGCACAAACTCATGAAAGGTGATTCTATTTTGGATTACCAAACACAAGGATAGCACTTGTCACTGATGAAGTCATAAGGGCATGGGTCACTGGAGATGAGGAAGAAAAATCAAGGCTCTAGTTCTGCATACCTGCCCTGTTCTTGCATTCTTTCTGTAAGCAGTCCTAGGATTTGTGGCACTAACAGAAACAGACACAGAGATGAACCCCATGTATAACTTGTCTCAAATTATCTTTAGCCTTTCTTGAAAAGGCTTCAAAGCAAAAAAAATAAATAAATAAATAAAAATAAATAAATAATAAAAAGCCCAGACAGCTGCTTGCATCTCTTCCTGTATAATGAAAGAGATTATTCTTCAGAAGCACTCACCTTGGCTCAAATGTGTTGGCCTTGTGCATTGTCTTCTAAGGGAAATAATTCATAAAATGCTTCTACATGCAAGCATTTCACTTTTTTTTTTTTTTTCTTACCAGTTTGCATCCTTGCAACACTGAAACATTTACATACATCTTCCAAAGGATCCCCCAGAAGCTTACCAAAGCCTCGTCCCCACTGACCCCTGAGAGGCAGGGCTTTAGGAGAGGGATATGAACTGTGATAGTCAAGTACTTGTCCTACCTCGTGTACAAAGCCTCTAGTAGACCACAGGCCTCTGGATATCCTAGTAGTGAGGGCTTTGCTCTGAAGGTCAGCCCTGCCTCTTCCCAACAACCTCATGCAATCCACTGATCTTCAGCCCCCCTGTTTAAGAGTAGGTAGCCATTTATTTTATTGGAGGATGTGAACACGTGTAAGCACACTTTACAACTATCAGTTCCTCAGACAAGTCCTTGCTTCAGACAAGGTGACACCTGCCTTGCTCTGAAACCAGCACAGCTCCCACAGACATTTTTGGGCCTGGGCCTTCATGCTGGCATGAGGAGCAGTATCTGGTAGGAGCAGACTTAGGGCCACCCTCCCTCCTTGCAAGGGATGAAGAGCTTATACCCCAGCAATAGCAGCTGCACACATTCGAACCCAACTTCCCTGCTCTCAGCAGGATGCCCCAAGTGCCTCTGCAGTAGGAAGAGTCATGGGCTGTCTGTGGCCAAGGCTGATTTGACTTTCTGAGATGAAGAAAGAGCTCACACATTCAAGTAGGAGATTTTTCTCTCTTGCATATCAGTGTGTTGGTGGAAGAAAAAGAAATATTTTAATGAATTATTCACCATCCCTCTTCCCTCTGGAATGGACTAAGGAGTGGAGATAGGCTTCCTGCCGAACAGGTTGAAAGGCATGCTGTTTTTCAGAAGGACTGAGCCACCTTTCTGCTGAACGCAAGTAATTCAACACCGGGACATGCATCAAAAGGGTGGTGGGAAAAGGTGGGGGTGAAAAGCTGTGCAGATGCCTTAAAGAAAAATAACAACCAGATGATGGGAAGGGGAGGGGGGAGGAAAGGTGGGTAGAAATCCCCACAGCTTCACATGCAGTAATTATTTCAAAGATAGCTTAATGAAAAAAAAACGCATCGCCGTATCCCGATGGAGTGCAAAACCCTCCTATTGTCCTCCTAGGAAAACTGCTTTGCCCAGTGCATGTCAGAGGTCCCAGGGGACAGCCATGACTGCAGGGGGACAAGCTGAGGGTGGCAGTGGGTGTGCTGTGGGTGGGACAGGAGCCACGGGGGGAGCAGCACGGGAAGGAGGAGCTGGCTCAGCCACCAAGCATCCCTGCAGCTGCACATAGGCAGGGTCCCAGCCGGCAGGCTGGGTGCTGCTTTCCACCGACCACGTAGCAGTACATCACCTTCATAATGAGAAGCAACATCTCCTGCAGGATTTTCCTGTGCGCTCCAAGGGGAAGGCATTAATTAACACGGGACACGTGCTGTCTCGTGGCAGGGCAGCTGCCACCTTCCACACAGCCAGGAGTGAGATGTTATTAGGATTTCGCAGAGTTACAGGCGATAATTTCCACAGCTGTCAGGAAAAGTATTGCAGTCACCATGAGTGTAACCCTTGTCTGGATCTCATGAGGATGGGTAAAGATGAATTAATCACTTGTCTGGGAGCACCGGTTGCCTAGGGATCAGTGGCCATGACCTGATTATTCTCGCTGTGGGCAGACAAAAGATGGTCGCAGTTAGGTTATTCAAAAGGGTCTCGTTTTCCAAAGTCAAAGAAAATTGCCAGTGAAATTAATTGGGAAGAAAGGTGTAAAGACAGAAACCGGAGTCCTTTAAGAGAACTAATTAGCTGGCCAGAAAGCCACAGTTTCATACACTAGAGATGGGGGAGAGCTGGTTACCAGACCACCTTGGCTCATCTGCAAAGTGAAAGCAATTAGAAATAACAAAGCAATGTATCACACATGGAAAATAGATAACAAGGGTTATAAACAAGTAGGTATTTAAAGCATGTGGCAAGGGACAAAGAACCAGAAATACATTAGAAATAGACACAAGTGTAGGTTAGATTTAGACCACTTGCTATATAGAATAGGCAAAATTGTTAGTAATAATGTAAAAAGGAAAAATGGGAAATAAACAGTCTTCAGGAAAAAAAAAAAATGGATACATATTACATGAAGCTGAGTCATATAACAGAGTTGTCAGGTGTTGTATCAACATTTTTTGACAGATACAGTATGAAAACTTTAGAAAGCATGAAAAAGGAGCCACAGAAAGTATTTCGAGGCTTAGCTACAAGGGCTATTGGATTATAAAATATTTTCTCCTTTCACAGGCATTAAAATGATCTTTATTCTGGCAGGGAACAGTAAAACACAAACCAATGGCTGGAAGCTGAGTCCAAAGTGTGTATTTTTAACAGCAAGGGTAATTAACCACTGAGAGAACCAGAGAAAGTCAGTGCCCTTCTGGAAGGCATGTTTTGGCCACAGCAAAATTTGCCAGATAAGGGCCTGGGCAATAGTCTCAGGTGACTTTGGTGCGGCTAAAAAATATTTTGAGGCTGGTGGGCTAAGGAAGCCAGACAGGTTCCTGGACACTGGACACTGAGAAAGAAAATATTCCTTTAAGTGAAAAAAAGGCCCAGCTGTGATTTAGTTAAATGTAAGATGGATCAGGAAGCTGGCTCGGGAAAGGTCAGTGCCACAGCTCACGTTGTGCACTCTGTACCTCAGTGTTCCCATCAAAGGCTTGAATGTACTGATACTTTTTTGGGTGTTCCCGGCTGGTTGTATCCAGATCTTAAAAATTTGGGCTTGGTTGATACCTGTCCTTGTTCAGTACAAAATGTATGCATCCTCCCACTGCTAAACCAACTAGTCATTAACAACATTTCCTTCTTCTTGATGAGGAAACAGGGCACAGATGAACTCCAGCCTTTAAATACTTCTCGTCATCTCCAGCAAAGATGTCACAGAATTACAGAATGGTTTGAGTTGGAAGGGGCCTTAAAGATCGAGTTTCAACCCTCTTGCCATAGGCAGAGGTGCCACCCAGTAGATCAGGTTGCCCAGGGCCCCATCCAACTTTGCCTTGAACATCTCCAGGGATGGGGCATCCACAGCCTCTCTGGGCAACTTGTTCCAGTGCCTCACCACCTGCTGAGTAAGGTGTTATTCCTCCCAACATCTAATCTAAATCTCCCCACTTCTAGTTTAAAACTGTTCCCTATTTGTGTCGAATAGTGCATTATATACTTAACATGATTCATTATCAAACGAGGTTTTTATACCATAGGCCTATGCCTGCTGATGGTGGTCCAGCTCATGAGCTGGGTGGTGATGTGACCCACCCGCACAGCAGCTTTACAGTCGGCAGCACTGTCAGTAACCTGTTCTACCTGAACAAGGCTTAGGCCATGGTTTTCCAACAGCCACATCAAAATTAGGAAACAATCACACCATTTATTTGCATTTTAGGTGAAGAAGAGGAGAACGAGGCAGATCTAAATGGCATTGATGTTACTGGGAGCTTTTCTAGTCAATTAAGTTGGAAGTGGATAAGGCCCTAGAACAAACAGAGAATGCAAAATAAGAAGTCCTCAGCTGAATGAAAAGGGAAACCTGATAAGGAAAGGCAGAGGGTGAAGCATATTAAGTACTCTGCATTGTGGAAAAATAGGTTGCTGGCTTGCCAATGGGAGCATGAGATTTTTGTTTTGTTTTGTTTTGTAATGGTATTTTGTCATTTTATATCAAAGTATATTTTCAAGTGAAAAACTAAAAAAAAAATATATATATATATATAGCAATGTACAAGTATATATAAAATATACAGCCTGGTGCTGATGTTTATGCTTCTAAAACAGGAACCCAGCCTAGCAAGGTTATCTCACAAATGGCCCAGGAGCAGGGCCGACAAATGCCAGTGTTTGGAGTGGGATCCTGTCTGGCCAGGGTCTTGGCCACAGAACTGTGAAAGCAAGCCATCAGAGAGCATGCAGAATGGTACTATAACCTCTCCTCTCCTACTTTCTGCAGTCTTTAGGAAAGGAAGATGAAAATCCATCATCAGTTTTGCATGCTTACAAAGACAGGTTTCTGCTCAGGGTGTTATTTGTTATAGCCACTAGCTCTGATTTCTAAAGTAGAAAAGGTTTTAGTGCCCTGACATTGAAAGTGCTGCACAGATGATGGCACAGCAGTGGATCAAAATACTGCATAGCTTCAAAACACAAAATATCATCACACTTTGTAGATTTTTTCTATGTTGACTTTAATTGACAGTGGTTCTGCAAACCTGTATAGTCCAATAATAACAGTTTATTAATGCCCCTGCTTTACAGATGGGATATTGACTCCCAGGAAAAGGAAGACCATATGTACAGGAAATAATAATCTGGTGATAATTTGCAGTCCTGTGTTCTAACTGCTGGATCACGGCTCCTACCTATGGGTGCAGTATGGTGGCTTGATGCAATCAATGGTCCAGTAATTAGGAAGACAAACAATACACTGGAAAATGGCCACACCTTCTCTGAAGAGCTTTCTCTCAAAGGAGTCACTGAATTTAACTCACATCATCTGAAATCACTGAGCCCAGCCTGATTTCAGGCCCCTGGGTGCCTTTGTCTGCAGAGCTTTGGCAGTTACCCTCATCAGCCCTTGCAGCAGGAGTTATGGCCACGCAAGGATGTCAGCACTTGGCTTGTGATAAGGCGCAGCAAGAAAGTAAAATGAGGTGCAGTTATTGGCTGATAATGGGGCTCTTGACAATACATAACTGTGGTGTGGCCAAATGAAATATGTTCTGTGAAAATGGGCTACTGTCCAGCACTTAATGTAAACGTTTTTGAAATGCTAGTAGATCTGCTCTATAAAATAACTAAGGCCTGTGCAAGGAATGCTAATCCCTACTGGCCTCCAGGAGGAAAAAAAAAAAAATAGAGATTTAACACTAGGAACATTTTATGAATGCGAGAGGGAAAAATGCTTATTTTTGCCAATATTTTTCCCTAGATTGAGAGTAGTCCATGCTGCCCCCAAAGTGTTCCTCAGACTTTCAGACTTGACTGCTTCTCAAGACAGAGTCTGTCATCCCAGGTGAATCCAACGTCTACCTTATCAAGCTGAGTCCCATTTGAAAGGGCTCAATTATTGAATAATTTTCTTGCACAGGGCTGTGAGGCCTGCAGTAACCTCAGGGCTGTTCTGTCGGAGTGACCACAGCTTTCATGCATCCTGACAGACATGAAGAACAGTTCGTGTTTAAACAACTCGCAGCAGATCCCTGAAAGAGTGGTAACTACATATTCTTCATTAAGCTAAGCCCATATGGAACCAGAGACCACAGAGACAATGAACTGCAGGAAAATGGGCATTTTTGTTCTGCAGGGAGAAGGTTTTTCCCTGAGGACCAACGGTCACATTCAAGAGTGCACACAATTGTATTTCTTCTAGCCCCTTCCAAATTAAATTAGTAAATTTGAAGTCAGGTTAGACAAGGCTGCTAATACACTCAGACAGCTGCTTTCTCAGGGGTGGAACCACGATCAGTAAAAAGAAGTCAAGGGAAGTTTCATGCTTTGAATGCAAGATTTTGTTTCAAGAAGAGGAATGGAGCAATGAAAATGATTTGAAACATTGCAATTATTCCACAAAACCGGTGTTTATAAAAATGCATGGGATCTGCAGTACTGTCAGTAATACGAGCCTTCTTTCCCCAGCTAGAACAAGCTGAGAGACATGGAGTGCTGGAATCTCTTCCGTATCTGTTACACTGGCATAACTTCATTGACTACAGCAATTATTCCTGATTGACAACTAAGCAAATTAGAAACACGCATGGCACATCTTAGCTGCACACGAATCATTGCATTGTGCTTCCAACATAGTTGGAAGGCCCTTTTTTTTTGCAGCCCATGGACATTTTTGTTGTGTTGTGAATGGCTTTAGGCCATGACCTGAATTTTTGAAATCCCATACTCGTTGTCACATCTGCTGTTGCAGCATGTAATTAGCTCTATTTCATATCTGAGACATCCCATCTTATTTTGCAAGGAAGTGTTGTCTAAGGGGATTGTGGCCATTTTTTAAGCTTGTTTGACTTTCTGGGTGTGTTCTACCCCAGTAAATATCTGCAAATGGGTGCCATGGAAAGGAAGTCACAACCCGACAGATGTGAACATCGTGTACTGCAGATCTGATGAGTTGAGACATACAGCTTTTTTTTTGCACTGGAGATGAGCACTTAATCATACGTGCCAGGAAAACTGCAGATCCATAAGCCATGTGTTCTTGTGTCCGTGCAGAGAAGGCAGTGCCCTGGACAGGGATATGGCAATCCTACAAGCAGCAGCCACGGTGCCTCTACAGTGTCTCCAACACCAGCCGGTCTCAGAGGAACCCCACTGTGGAGCTGTGACAAGTGAGGCTGAGCATGAGATGGCATCTGTCCTACCACAGGTGCAGCACCAGGTGGTGCCAAGTTCCTCTGCCATCCCCACTGCTGCCACTTCTGCCTCAACTGCTCGTGTCAGAAGGGCTGGCGAGGGTGGGGAAAATGCTGCGCAGATGTGGGTGTTATCCTGCTCCTCTGAGCACTTCTGGGTGGCCTTGCCAGCCTCTGCCGCCATGCATCTCTCAGGTTCAATCTGACGTTGCTTTATTTGTGGAAGACCTGCTCAGCCTCTAGGCTCCTTGGCCAAGGTCTGAGTTTTGCCTCTCTATGGGGTATCTTTTGTATTTCTCTTCCTGGTGAAGTCAAAGGTATTTGTTATCTTGCCATTTTCCATCCAACTCATAATTAATGGTAGGCCATAGATAGTTTGGCCAGGTCTTTGGATGTCTAAAACCTATGTTATAAAGAAAATAAATCAAACTTATTAGACTGTTCAGTGAGATCACATAAAATTACCCACACAAATTTGAAGAAATGTCTTTAAACAAAAGAAAAATAAGCCTACACATTTTTTTATTTTCTTTTCTTTCCTTTTTTCTTTTTTTTTTTTTTTTTTTTTTTTTTTTAACCAAAGACATTTTGTAAGTATTGTGAATTTGGGACAAAAAGTTATTTTATTTTTGAATAGAGAATTAGGAAAAAAAAAGTTGTTGCATTTCCTTCTGGCATTTTTAAATTAAACATTCTGATGTTCACATATAGTTTTAATTTCACAGCCAATCACATTTTTAAAGGATTAAGTCAAGCAATGATTAAATAGGCCAAGATGAAACTTTTGCTTCAGTTTTTCTGGTACATTTCTGGTATTGATAAAGTAATTTTTTTAATTTTACTTGACAAAAAAGCCTGAACATTTTCCATGTGATGTCAGCTGAATTAATTTTCCCCTCTTCCTTTTTGCATTTTCAATGATGAAACTGAAAAAGCAAATTTGCTGATCTGTGCTGAACAGGGCAGGGCATATGTTGTGCTTTTTTTTTTTTGCTTTTTTTTTTTTTTTACGTATGTAGTTAGCGAAAATGCAAGGATCCTTTTCTCGATTTGCATCATCCTCACCCATGCACAATTGCTGTTGGTTTCTATAAGATGCTTGTTTGGATTAGGAAAGCGGGAGCATACACAGCAATACCAGTGGTGCAAATGTTGGCAGTGCTCTAGACCAGTTTCAGACTTCCTTTACAGCATGTCTGTGGAGCTACCATCTCACAAAGAGGTTTTTGTATTCTGTACCTAAAGATGTCACTAGAATCAGTGATGCTGCCCAGAGAGAAGCTAAGGTGTTTTTAAAATGACAGAGATATGTATTTTAATATGACCTATTTTTAAAAGAGTGACTAAACAATGAAAGTGGCATGCTGAGAGGTCTGGTTGTAATGGATTTCTCTCTTTTGGGAGAACTGTTTAAGGTATTTACCTCTTTAAGATCTTATGATAGGAAGTTCAGTCCAGAGAAATGTGCCAACCAGCTCCGGTTTCTAAATCAAGTCTCAGTCCGTGTGACTTTAGCTCCACAGATCTTTGTCTGAATAACAGGCCCCAACACACTGCTCTACACAAATTGAAATATATTCAAAGTTGACAGTTCCTGCTAGCTTACAGCCACAGGCTTGTCAGATTGAACTTGACCTGACCATACTCAAAATTCATCCCCAGTTCTCCTAACACCGCCTGATGAATTTTTGCCTGGCAGCAGGTTTTATTACAAGGGGATTTCTTGCAGTATGAGAAGCAGTTCCAAGCCATCTTAATAATAGTAATTATTTCAATGTTTCCTGGTTGCTAGATAGAACCCAGACTCTTGGAACTGTGCAAAAAAAAAAAAAAAAAAAAAAATCAGTAATTTTCTGTCAACTCAGCATGAAAATGTTTTGGATCTCTCACAGAAAGGAGCTTTGTGTTAAATATGTGCAAGAATCAATGAAACACTTTGTTCAGCCCAAAACAAAATGTTTTGTTTCATGCGGGGGAGATTTCATTCTTGCTAAACAAATGTGGGTCAGTCCTACTTAGCAAATCTTGTTTCAAACGATGACAGAACAACTGCCCTTCTTTTCCCAAATCTTATCATGGGAGGGGAAGGTGGGAGGTGTGTGTGAAACTTCAGTAAATTTGAATTCATTCGTAAATAGTTTCCTTTCATCTGAAACCATTGTGTGAGTGTGTGTGGCTTTTCTTTTTTTTTTTTTTGTTTTGTTTTGTTTGTTAAATGAGAATTTTTACCAAACAGTTTCAGCCAGTTCTATGTGTAGTCAATACTAGTTACAATCATTTATCACTCTACCAGCTGCAAAGAAGGCCTGCAACTTGGTGGGCCTACGTGTTTAGCCTGGGTTATTGATGGCATGTATATGACGTGCTAGAGGGCTGCTAATTGCACCACTGATGATGCTTTCCTGCAATTTGGGTTGAAATCAATGTGTAGGTCTGCGAAGTTTGTGGTGTAAGAAGATCAAGTTCTCCTAGAGCTTCCTCATACCCATCTCACAGGCTGTATTCCTACAGAGGCTGATAGAGGAATGGGTATCTGAGGAATGAAGGACATCAGTCTTTGTTATTTTTGTTTTGCTTACAATGGACAAGACCTTATTTCAGGGGGGAAAAAAAAAAAAAAAAAAAAAAAAAACATGAGGAGCTCTCTATATCAAGGTCAGAAGTAAACCACCACATGATATTTTTCTGTCCAGTTTGAAAATTATTGATGGCAATTGTAGGATGTTATTTACACAGCTAGCTACCTTGTTAGCAGATTATTTTAGTAAGGTACCTCCTATGTGGCAGAACTGCAGAAGAAAATATGGTTCTGCCCTCTTTTTCAAGTTGAGAGGGCTTCTGAAGCTAATTTAACAGAAGCAGCTGCACCTTGGTGGGGACTCAGGACCACACCTCTTGGGGAGAGGACAAATGGAGGCAGCTGACCAGGAGAAGGCTCATAGCTGGTGAGCGAGTTCCCAGCAAAGCCACGCGCTGTAGGTATGTCCCTGCTCTCAGATACATCAGTGAGGACCTTTAGTCTCACCCCATTGCACTGAGATGGGATGAGCTATGCAGCTGATCTAAAGCAGTGCCTGTTCTTCTTCATTTTCTGATTTTGCCAACCGGTGTCTTAACAAGTTAATTTACATATAAAAATAATACTTATGCTAGGAAAAAAGAGATAAAACTCTCTCAAAGTTCTGTAGTAAACAACAATTCTACCATTTTTTCAAATGATTCATTAAGTACTGTTTTTGTATCTTTTTAAGTATCCTGAAGGTCCCTGGGGTTGACAAGAGAAAGGGCTGAAACCAACTCCACCAGAATCCATTCTTGTCTTTCTCTAATGGCTTATAGATCGTGCAATTTCCATAAACACTCTTTGAAGGGAAGCTATGTGGGATTTTAACAGCTTTTTGAGTTCATGTGGGTGTCACTTGCTTTGATGTACGCCAGAAACAAAACAAGAGCATGGCTGAAGGAAACAATCAATGGATTTTAAGGTGAGTGATAAGCACTGGGTTTAGGAATACACCTAGCTGGGGGTTATTGCACCCCGAAGACAGCAGTAGCACTGAGCTACCACTCTTTTGTGTCTAAGGAGAAGTCCCTTTATTGCGTTTTAGTGGGCATACTAAAAATGTGTTATGCTTTTATAAGTAAGATATTTTTGCCCATTGGTGACAAGTTACTTATTACCACAAGCTTGAAAGGAGTGCTTGAGGACAGTGATTGTACTCAGATCTAACTTACAGCTGGATTTTCACAAGCCTTTTGATACAAAAGAAGTCTTGTTTGGAGTTATCTGGCTAAGAGACAGGAAAGATGCAGCAAAGTGTTTTACTGTTGCAATATTAGTGATAAAGCTGAGTTGTAACACATGTGGGAGAAGCTCTAAGGCAAAATCATATTAGGAATAATTCTTGAAGAATATTCTGTGAGGAGATAATTGGATTAAGGTTTCTCCTTTGGTCTGCTGTCTCCTAGTGAAGGATTTCAGCTCTCATTTGCAGCCTGTCCCCTTGCAGTGTCACTAGTGTCCAAAGCCTTCCCCCAGCACCACCACTGCACCATGGTTTGTTTCCGTCTCAGTGCAAGAGATGGGTGCTGGGGACATGTTGGTCACAGCCTGGAGGTGAGCTTGTGTTTCCCACCAGCTCCAGCCTGCTTTCCTGCCCACGATGCTTTACCCACTTCTTTCAGCCCAGGTCTATCTATGTGTGTTCACATCCCTGCACACAGTGCATCTGTTACTTAAAACTAGGCTTCTTATTTCATTTTTAATATCACACTTGTGGGCCAGGACTTTGAGGACTGTGAAGAGGGGAAAAAAAAAAAAAGGCAGTGCAAAACCAGCCAGTGCCTATAGTCTGCAGAGAGCTGGATGCTTCAGCTCCCTGACACAGAAGGTGAAATGTTGGGGAAAACACTATCTTGCTGAAGTTACTATTTTTGTTGAAACATATCCTCCCCTATTAGGTTTCCACGTATCAGGAACATCCAGCCCCTGTGTTTGACAGCCTCAGTACTTTCACAGTGTCCTGCAGCATTTTTGACTTTTTCAGGGGTAGGAGCCGCTGGATCAGGGAAAGTGTGTCCCTAATAGGGCAAACAGAACAAATGGCAGTGAGAGGCAGGTTATGGTTTCTAGCTGAATGGGCAGACAGGCTAAGCTTTAAAGGTGCATGCAAGTAACCATCAAGAAAGCAATTGCTTTATTCGCAAACAGCACATTGTCAAGTCAATTGCTGTGATTACTTTCTAAATATAATTCCTTTACCAATGTAGTAAATGGAGAAACCTATGCAGACTGATAAACAGAAGTGAAAAATGGTAGCTCAGATGAAATCACTGAGCCAAAGGCAGGATTTGCTACTTGTGTTGAGAGGTAAATGTACCTTAATGCTTGAGGATAAGAATCAAGAAGTGTTTTCTACGTGAGCCTTCTGACTGTAATGGGTATATTGGGAAAAGCAATGTCTGTAATTGGTTTTGGGCTACCTACAGAGACAGTCCAGTTCATTTTGACTAGCAAAATATTTGAATATTTAATCTTTATGAAACGTTGCTTTTAAAAAAAATACTTTTGTACAGACGAGAAGTATTTTGTCCCAATTTATACAGTTGGCTCAGCTGTTACTATGTCCAATGGAGGAGGGGAAAATGCTGTTACTTGGGAGAATTAACTAACTGAATTTGGGCTGTGATTTATGACTTCTGACACACTTTCTGACAAAGCTGACATGGCATACGACTGAGCTGAACTGATTGATCCATTAGTAACCCAGCACTCTTGACCCAGGCAAGAGTTGATTACATGAGGAAGAAACCGAGGGGCGGCCAGTGGTTACAGCAGCCACTGACACCCCTTCCAGAGGATCCTGAGAAGAGGTGAACGTGGTCATTTACTGGATAGGTTTGTCATGCAGGTAGCACTCAGTATGTCCTGCTCCTGTTTAGCTGTTACTGCAGATGCTGCGAGGTCCCTGCTGTATCACACACTCTCACTTGGCTCCACACCGCCTGCTTGAATTTCAGTCACAGAAATGATTACTGATCTGTGCTCCCTGCTGCAGCTGAGAATTCGGTACTGCCAGGAAAAATCAGCTCTGTATTTCATTTCCATCCCCATATTTCCTTTAACATCCATTGCAAGCACCCCATTCACAGTTTAACCACACCACTGTGCTACTGGCTCCAGAGGAGGCGAGGAGCGCAGAGCAGCCTCGTCATGAACAGGTGGTGGGCAGGGACCCTTACAGGAGAGAAGTGCCCTGCTTTTGGTCTGTTTTGTGACAACAGTGCGGGCATTGAGGGAGCTGCCGGAGCAGTGCAGGAGAGCTGCAGGGTGAGGCCAGGCACGACGTGGCCTGTTCTCCTGAGGGATGGCACGAAGTCACTGCACAGGCCCAAACCTGCGTGCCCCTGACATCCAACTACTTCCTGAAGACAGCAGAAGCCCTGTGAAGAGGCATGAGAAGTATTCATGTAATATTTGTATAATACAAATATTGGTATAATATTTTGTGAATATTATTATTTACTTTAATATTTGCGAAGCCCCACCTGTATTTGGAAACCTGCCCGCTGTCCCTTGGGACAAATGGTGCAGACAACCAGCAGGACCCGTACCCAAGCTGGGAGGTTCTGGTGGAGCTGTCTGGAGGTATCTATCTCTGCCTCCAGCTGTCTCCATAGCAGAACACCCCTGCAGCAGCAAGACCTGCCCCTGGGCTGCCCTTCCTACCCATGCCCACCAGGAGCTGGCCCCTGCTTCCCCACACCTCCAGGCATAGCCTGGGCTGCCTGCAGGCAGCAGCAGCACTCCTCTGGCTGGAACCTTGCCCTTTTTCAGAGCAGTGGTCCCTGGGACACCTTTATTCCAGAAAAGGACCCCCAAAACCATATGTATTTTGTACCAGCAGCAAAACATCCACTGGAGCATAACAGCATGTTACTGCTGTTGGTCACTGCAGTGAAGTTTATCTGATGGACTGCATCTTGTGTCTGGCCATCCTGCACTCCCTGGTGGGCTTAGCCCAGGGCTCGCTGCTCCCCGAGGCTCTCCAACACAAAGCATTAGCAGGGGCTGGAGCCTCAGCAAAGCATGGACTGGGAGATGAATGGGTCTGCGTTAGCTGCTGCGATGGTACTTTACATTTTAACAGCTCTGGAGAAACTCTGACAAACATCCTGCAGATTAACTGCTCCACTGCAGGTGTTTCCTGCTGCCTCCCTACGTGCAGCATCGATCCTGGGTGCCAGCCATCATATGAAAGCACAGATTTGTGAGACAGCACGGTGGTGGATGGAGTCGGGATGAACTACTGCCATAGCCTGGAAATTGATGTGGAGGTGGGTGGCATCTGTTAGAGGCTGTAGAATAGAAACCAAAGCAATTCTCCTGCACAGAAGTCTCCCAGCCCTTCTTCCAGGCAGCCCTTGAGGATTGGGTTTTCACCTTCCTTTGCTCCCCGCTCCACATTCCCTTCCAGGTGGCAACCAGCAGCCCCCAAACCCTGCATCAAGGTCAGGGAGAGGGAGGAGATGGGCCATCACCTACATGGTGACACTGCACTACAACACTGTTTCTGCTTCCTAGCCAGGCAATACTCCAAGCCTGTGCTTGAGGAACAGGAATTCACGTGAGAAAGAACGAAGAACCCCATTTGTTGTGCTTCCCCCCTCAATAAGAGTGAGGTGTGGAGAAGAAAATACAGCAGTACTGGGGCCTGGGGTGAATAGATTCCCCAGCCACGTGCAGTGTGGGGACACCCATCACCCCTGTACTCTGTCCCTGCTCACATAAGGGAGGGGAGAATGATTTTGGGGTGTCTTGAGATGATACAATTTCAGAAAATGCAGGATGAAGGCGCCCTGACACAAAGGTCATCTAAAACTGAGGCAGAAGCAGCTTGTTTCAGGCATGGTCCCATGGCCTCTGTGGCAGTGCTTTCCTTCCTTCTCATCACTGGGCGGACACCAAGCCCCCCTTGGAAGCTATGAAGGAGCATAATTTGATACAGGTCCCCAAGTGAGCAGCAGCATATTTGGCTGAAAGCTACCCGTGTTAAGGCCAGAGGTAAGCGTCTGGAATTGGTGGGTGAATGATCCCATCTCGTGTGGAAATTGCATTGCATGTCAGCCACTGTGCTCTGCTCTGCTGTAATGAAAAGTAATTTGACCAAACATTTTTGCACGTTATTCTTCTGTTAGAACGATCATCCCGTGCGTGCCAGCTGCACCTCTCCCCCTGTAGCAGCCAGGACTGGCTGCCCACAGCGGGGCTCCTGCACTGCCAACCTCTGTGCTACTGCAGCAGGCAATAACACACGGACCCAGGGGAGAGAGCGCGTCCTCTTCTTCAAGGTGCACATGAGCTAGTTTGTTCTTAAGACAGAATGTATGCACACAGAAGAAACCTGAAAATGGTTCTTCCACCTGTTCCTGTTCACTCTGGGGTATGGAATTCCCTCTGTGTGTTTCTTATTTAAACTCTGGGATGAGTTAAACAAAAGCAAAGCAACTAGTAAGATGTAGCTACCTCACCATACTCTTCTCCAATGGATTAATGAGGAGAAGACAAAACTACGTCTCACTTAACAAAAACAAACAAACAAACAACAACAAAAAAAAACAACAACAACAACAACAACAACTGTAATCATGCAGATTCATCTTTTTTTTTTTTTTTAATTAATTACACACTATCTTGTGTCCATTTTGCAAAGATGCAGAGTTTGGACTCTCTACTGTACAACGTTTTTTGAATTAAGGTTTATTTTTTTGCCAGACCCCTTTTGTCCATCCACCCAGCAGGAGTGCTTTCCCAAAAAAAAAGGAAGCCTATGGTGCAGAGCGATCAATCCTCACTGCATGCTGATAAGCAAGAAGCACAAAATGTACAGCATCCCTGCTCATGCAGCTGGTCTCCGTGAAACCAAAAGTTCAGGCTGATTATTATTTTGGGGGGGAATTTGCTCTTTTGGCCCAGAGAGAAAATAATTTATGGTCTAACTGGTCTGAGCACTAAATCCAAGGAACGAGGATCCAGCCAAAGATTCCTATTAAAGGGTTAGTATCCATCATAATTGGCTGATGGGGTGTTTTGAAACTTCATTAATCACTGTGCTGGCAGCAAGCAAATTAGAAACTCTGTGTTCTGCCGCTGACTTCCCATTTCACTGAGCGAGTCGAGCACAAAGCATGCGTTACTGGCATCAGCAATTTCAAAAGTGGGTGTTCCTCTGGATGTAAATGGTGCTTAATAATGTTCCACCTTTGACTGAAACTAGGGCACGCCCTGCCATGAGGTTCTCATCATCTAATTAAGCTTACTCAATCCGAACCCGGCGGTATCATGCAACGCAGGCTGGGTCTCGCTGCCAGATTAACTCTTCAGCTTGTCTCTGCAGAAAGGCCGTACTCCAGGAAAGTGGCGACGCCTGGCAGGGCCACCCTCCTGCTGCCCAGTGGGCCACCACACACCACCCCACGGCCACCACCTCTCGCCCCTTCCCTCTGCTCCCCCACCCAAACGCTCATTTCAAGGAGGGAGAAGCCCAAAGGGGAGCAGTTAGTGCCTCATGATCATAGACCCCATTTTAACTGATAAGGCTCTCAGCTCATCTTTACAGATTGTGTTTCAGCTGTTATTTATGACGACAATGAAAACCACGGAGCTTGCAGCACACAGACAGCTTCTCCAGAGATTTCCTTCCCTCTTAGTGGCTTTCTGATAGCAAATGCCCTGCCACCCAAAAACTCCCATGTCCTGGCCTGCCAGGTGCAAGGTGCAAGGCCTGCCAGGTGCAAGGGTGCTCCTGGCCACATATGAAATGAGGCAGCATGCAGCAGGCTTCACCCCTACCCTTTGTTCCTATCCCCTAAGGAGAAAAATAATTTGGAAAACAGGTGTAAGGCTGGAGAGCTGTCCCTTTTGTATGCTTGCAGTTTTAGCCACACAATCACCATAATAATGCTTCATAATTGTATCTTGCATCTTTCAGCTGTACATTTCAGCCAAAGTTATGAATGTTTAATTAAACAAGCCTCACCACTAGCTTTGGGGGCAGGTCGGCACTCAGATGATATCTGTTCTCATGAGGCATTCAGAGAGCTGCAGGGACATACAATTGTGGGGAAAGCCTGCCCTGCAGAGCGGTGCAGGAGCAGCTTCTCCTTCTCCTGTACTTCTCTGCTCAAGGTGCTCCATTCCTTACAGGAGAGGCCACACTCTGCTTCCCTTGTGAAGTACCTCAGCTGCCAGACAGCACCCACCGAATGCTCTCTGGCTTGCTGGGACTCTGAGACTCCTTGGAGCACACTGGCCATGTGTAACATTGAAGGTGCCTCTCCCATTTTACATGCCAAACCATCCATTTGCCTTTCTTTTTTTTTCTGTCATGCGTTTGTTCATAGCATTTTTCAAGCCCCTTTGGGGACTCTAAAGGTCCCCATAAGGACTGTCTCTGCTGTCACTTTCATGTGTACTTTGTTTTTAACTTTTGAGTTAAAAGAGAGTTCTTGTTATCCTCATTTCTGCTGCCCAGGAAGGTACCACACCTTTACCCAAGGAAACTCTTTTGCTTGGCATGCTCTGCACCTCCACTGGTGCAGATGGGGCATCAGACAGCAGGCTGATATTAGGACAGCTAAGCAACATACACAGGCCTAATTTGTATCCTCTGGAGGGAGAAAAAACATGTTTGTTTTTTTTTTTTTGTTTTTTGTTTGTTTGTTTTGGTTTATTTTTCCTGCAAGTTCATGTGCATTATGAGAAAGGAGAGTTCATGTCAAATATTTGCTGGCATTTGTAATACGAAAGAGCTAATGAGCCCACTTTGCCATCTGCTCTGTAACACGAAGCAAATGAAGAGAGAGTCAGCTTGCTGATTACATGGATCACCAGGGTGTACAGGGCTCACAGGAGATGGCAGAGCTGCATTGCCTTCCCGGGCACCAGCAGAACTTCATTGCTGTGTGCTGCGCAAATGCCCGGGGCTTTATTTACATCAGGAGTGTGCTGCATCCATTTCAGCAGAGGCCCAGCTGTGGCAGGGAAGCACCAGAGCAAAGGTTTTATTGCCAGATGATGAAAGCTAAGCTCTGGTGCCTCTTGACCCCTAGCCATGAGCTGACAACTGTGACACCTAAAGAAACCTGCTGCAGAGAAACTAGGAACTTGCAGAGAAGAATTTTACTTACATGGGCAAATGTGCAATGCAACAGGTTCAGAGCAATGAAACAGCAGATGGCCTGCAAAAAGCACGGGTAAAAATGACAGTCATTAATTGCATGATTATGTGCATAATGAACAACAGAGAGAAAAAATCTTTATCTTCAAAACTGAAGTTTTATAATAGAGAATGTGGGCAACTTGTTAGGAAAGGAATCCTACCTAACAAAGCTAAGTGACTAAGCTTCAGGGGAAGTCTCAGGGAACCTGCAGGTGGAAATGTCAGTATGGATGAACGCTCATTGCAACAACCTCAACATGAGCCCTATAATCTTCATTCTTCCTATCTCACCATTGACAGAAAATTATTTTAATCTGTCTGGGAAGTTCCACAATTTTAATTCCAAATAATCTACAACTATAAAGGTTGCTAATAAAGTATTGCTTATATATATATATATTATATTATATAGCAATATATATATTGCTATATATATTAAATCATTTTGAACTATACAAAGTTATATTATCCTGTATGAGGCAACTAATTTATCTGCTGGACATTTATGATAAAGCAACCTTGCTAAAGACTGCCTACAGCAAGAACAGAGTTTACTTCATCTTCTCAACTCTGGTGTGTTTTGGTCACTTTATTTCTTATACTATAACTAAAGCTATAGTGGGAAACTACTGTCTATACATTTATTCCAGTTTTGCTAAACCACAGTTTATATTGGCATAAAGTGTTTAAAGCCATCTTCAATTATTTTCAGTAAACAAGTGTCTTAAAAGGTTTAATCTGCCGTGTGTATTTAATATTGTGTGTTTAATATACTGTACTCTACTGCAATGGTTAACATGAAATCGTGTTTGAACGCAGCAGCAGCAAACATTTCCTTGCCAGAGGAGAATTCCTGAGAGTCATGCTGTCTTATGGGGCACCCTAAAAGTACTGGCTGTGTTCTGTACTGGGACAAAGCAACCTCAAGCAGCCGTGTCCCACTGCCAACTACCTGATGAGCAACAGGAGGCCTTGTAGAGGGCTGGCTGACTGTCTGGAGCACATGCCCAAGGGTGCATTGCTCTGGTCAGCAGGTGCTTGTGTCCAGGGTCCTCCCAAGGGCCTCCTGCAATGCCCAAGCCAAAATTTTTACCACTGTACCAGCAGATTTGAGATCTGCTACCACACCCAATGCTTTGCTCTTTCCAAACCTACCTTTGTACGTGCATTTCTCACATAAAGACACAGGAACAATCAAGCCCAAGAAATATAGTGGGAAGCCTTTGTGCTGACATTCTGCTTTGTGTTGTAACAACACGTGAAAAGGGCATTTTCAAGTCTTGCCCTTGTAGTCTGAACAACGATCATGCTGGACAAGGGCCAGGATCTCTCCTTTTGAGGGGGATACATGTTCCTTTCTCTTTCAGTGTGAGCACACGCATTTTAAGAAGGAAGATAAACCCCATCAACACATTTTGCACTTGGTGTCTTTTCTGATATTCCTGTGCCAGAGCATCTGTCATGCCTATGTTAGGTTGTAGTGTGGGACAGGGAGTGGATCTGCAGGCCCCAACAGTGGATGCTGAGGATGCAGTGATCACATTAGACATGCTGATACCTTTACGTTAGATTTGCCCTAGCTGAGACCCGTAGATATCAGCATTGGGAGTGCATCTTACTGCTTAGCTTCACCTGAAAGAGATCTTTTGTGCCCTGAGACCCCTTTGCAGTGAAAACCAAAGAGCAGGCCATGGCCTCGACTGGATACGTTTCACAACCACATGCCCAACCTAAATTAAGAAGTTTAGGAGGAGAAATCTGTAGATTTATGCTAATGCTAACCTGGAAATCAGGTCTAAATCAAAACCTGGACTTGTGCTCATGTCTGATTTTAATGTTCAGAGGCCTGAAACAAGGAGGCTGCATCAGAAATGTTCTGAATAGTGTTTTTAGAGTATTTGTGAAATTTACTTATCTGCAAGAAAGGTTCTGAAAAGTTATTGTTAGGACTTTTTTGTTAGGACTTTTTCAACAATTTTAGCAAAAAATATCCAGCATTAGTCTCATCTGTGGACCTACTGGAAAGACTTGCCACCTGGTGTCCCACAAGTATGAATTACTGGGCTATGAGTTTCATTCAACCACTTCATGAAGCTAGCCTAGATCTGCGTTTAGTGGGCACAGGGCTTCAGTGCCCTAACAGGACTGTCATGTACACTCTTAAAAACACTTTGGTTTCCACCAGAACATGGGGTAACTTGGCAGATTTTATGGGCCCCCAGCATTTCTGTTATCACACTCTTAATGGATTAAGTATTAAGGAAGCATTTGAAATTGAATCTGCCTCATCTTAACTCTACTCCTATACATCTTAAGTATTCTTCAAAGTTTGCTAATGAGCTTCTGTAGCCTTAGTAAGGCCAGGATGTGCCATAATTACAAATGTCTAAATCACTCTGAGTAGTTTGTATCTTTGCATTCAAGTGGAGATACTCAAAGGCATACTGCTGCATGTAGATGAAACCACACACATTCATACTTATTTCTCAGGCTGCTCTCACTATAATGAGGGACAGAATGAACCCTGAGCCATAGAGCTGTTTTACCAGTGCAAACAGAGTGGAAACACAGATGAAATCATCTCTCACCTCCAGGTCGCTGGTGTGATTCCTTCAGAAAACAGCACTGCTGACTGAAAGTTTTCGGTCAGATACTGAGAGCTTAAGAAACCCCATGATCTCAGCACAGCTGCTAATGGAAAGCAAACCTAGCACTAACTCATGTCACTTTTGGCAGCCGCAGCAGAAAGGCCAAACTCTCAAATCAGCATGGGGGCTGCACGGCCCTCTTAGCCCAGAGGTGGCTCCACAGTGAGCAGTGCATTATCGTGGCAGGGTGGAGATTGGAAAAACTTGTAAGGCAACCTTTTCAATTGTCCCTATCCCTGGGTTAAGAGAAGGTCACTTTACATCTCAGTCTGTAGGTTCCCATTTATAGAAAAGAAAAAAATATATGTATAGAAAATTATTTATTTATAGAAAGGAGAAAAAGTTGCCAAAATAGACACTTGCAGCTTTTATCACACATTTTAGAACAAACTTTATTCTGAAATAAAGATTTGAACTTCCTGGGGATAGATCTGAAACTTGTTTACTTTATTCAGTCTGCATTCCAGCAGAATTTCCCAGTGACGTGACAAGGAGTTGAGCCTCTGCTAGGGCTAGGGACTCGGAAAAGTCTTCAGAGTTTTGACCCTTTCACAGTAAAGTTTGCCTTCAGAGAAGGTGCCTGAGGCACCTTCTCTTGTTCATTCTGCTGATGTGCAAAAAATACTCCTCTTCTTCAGACAAATCCATCCACATTCATTTGCTTGAAAATCAGGGCAAAAATCAAACAACCATCTCTCTGCATATCAGTGTTGTGTAGAAGGAGAGACTGGATGTTTCTGCTGCTCAAAGAAGTGTAAAGATATAAAACTACTAATTCATAATGACAAGGCAGGAATCAAGAGTATGAATTTGCAATTCCAGCCTTTCCAAAAATCTGCACAAGGTGTAGGTGGCCAGCAGCTTTCTTCAGCCGGCTGAACAGAAAGGTGAAAATGAATGTGACAACCTTTCCCTGCCAAGAGAGGGAAGGTAAGGGTTAGAGACATGCATTATTCAGCAGTGGGTTTATTTCCATGCCACACAGACACAGGCACTATCTTACTGCAAAGTTACAAAATGGAGGGCACTGGGACAGGGAAGAAAATAACTTGCAAAGACTAGAAGAGCTAAATCTGCAGAGTTAGGGAAGGAAGTAGGATGGAAGTCAATGACTAAGAAATCAAACGAGGTTTTTGAGGACCAGCATGAAGAAGGACTGATCTTTTACATGTGTACAGCTCAAGGCCTTTGACGGTGGCTAAAACACAAGCCACAGAATAGCTTTGGGTCTGAAAGATTTTTTTTAGAACTTACAAGGGTCCTTTCTAAAGTATAATCACCGATACCTAATAAGGCTGCAGCTTTGACTTGGTAAGGATTCTTGTCTTTTTCTTAGCAATCTGTTTCTATTAAGCCTGTGAAAATTTAATATTTTAATCCTCACCATTCTGTTAAATGTGTTTGAAACTGGCCAATCAGTTCAAGTCTGTAGTGACACACACATATACACACGAAACAAGGCTCAACCTAAGTCTTGTTTACAAAGAAAATGAAGCTAAAAAACCTTCAGGATGTGAAAAAAGAGAATTCTAAGTTATGAAGGTTTTTGGTTTTCCTGTTGGGACATCGGACTGGAGAAATCTTTGCCGTGCCCTGAGCCACACCAGCTTTGTGGTTGTTTCATTCTTTGGCCCAGCACAGCCTTCACTGCAGCAGCAGTTCCCATCATGTGGCTGAAAACGTGCAGCTGAGTTTATTTAGGTTTCATACCTTAGATGAAGGCCTTTTACATTTTAAGAGGGAGAGACCTCATCTGTATGTGAAGCCAGGAAAGTAAAGGGGTTGCTTAATGGCTAACCTGTTTGATCAATGTGAGCTGTACCATGAGCACATTGTTTGGGGAACTCTTGTGGAGGGAATGCTGCAAACAACTTCTAAAAGACTGTGCTTTAATGTGGGTTAAGTCCTCTGTACGAGGGAGGGGCTGGTATTCATGGGTGAGCCTGTAATGAAATGTGCTGTCTGATGCTGGCCTTGTTGAAGGCCAATTCAGAAGATGAATAACTTTTGTTAAAGTGAATGGCGATGTAATTGCTTCCTGAGGAAAAGTGTTTGTGTGGGTGGTGGGGAGGGAGGAGGTGATGATCTCAAATAGGGCAAGTAAATGGTAGCTACACTGTTGTCCAATCCGACAGGCTTGCACTGAAATTAAGAAACAACCTGATTGGGCTGATTCCTGAAGTTTCCCAGCAGTCAGAGGCAATGTGTTACAGTAAGCAAGCAGTCTCCTAACACAGTGGTTAGTGCCTAGTGCTTCAGCACCCAGAGCCCCTGCAGCTGCATTGGGGCAGGGTGAGGAGCAGGGCATGCCTTCTCGGGGAGCGGATTAGTAGGGCTTACGCGGCTTTGCCGTTCATCTACATGACAGGTACACGGTGCCCATTGACTCATCTGAGAGAAGCGTTAGCAATAGGTGGCAGGCGGTGCAGCAACACCAGGCCACGCCACGGGTGGGTGCCTTCTCGTCTGTGTAGTGCCCTGGTGACCCCGGGGAGGAGGAACCAGGCACTAGTGGGCTTTCCATGTTGGGTTTCGGTGTTGACTCAGACTGGAGAAGTTAGAGTCATAGTAGCTGCTTCACACTTCAACAGGCCTTTGTTTCTTGTTAGTACGTGGATAAACTGGGCACTTGGTAGAAAGAGGGTATTTACTGGGGTCTTTTCTCAGCTATAGTTGAAGAAATGGATCTGAACAAGTGATCTTTGTCTAGCAGTTCAGAAGAGGCTGAAAATGATGAATTCAAGGCGCCTGCATGCTCTGCTGGTGGCTCTCATATAAATCACCTGACCAGCCTCTATGAAAGCATTATGCTTGCCTCTGCCTTGTGTAGACATCATGCCTTAGGGCTTCACTGCTGGAAGAGTGTGCGCTTTCCTCATGCAAGCAAAGTTTTGGCCTTAAATCCCACACATATATATAGATATATATTGTGCTTTCTGACAGGGAAATACATTCCTGGCCTCCGGCACCCAGGGGTACCAAGGAGCTGACAGGGTGATTCAGCCCATGAGATACTCAACCAGAAAGCCCAGCTGGGCCTGGCACATTTGATAAAGTGTGCAGGATTCCTGCCTGTCACAGCGGTATTTCTTTTGGACTGCTTTCTTCTCTGCCCGTCTGGGAAAAGTGCTAAAGAAATAGGCCTCAAGCAGAGTCCGGCTCATGTGAACTTTGTCTGGCAGCTCTGATAACCGTGCTCACTCACACACAGAAAGCCTGTCTCTGCATGTTGCACACTCATTTCCACCACAGCCACGAGGGAATAAAGCCTCTGCTGCTTTAGACAGCTGATGTTTGATAGGCACCTTGCACTGAACAAAATGTCAGAGTGATGTGCAAGGGCAACAATGAGTGATGGGACAGAGAAAGCTGGAAGACGTTCTGAGGAAGCCCCATGTCAGTGCCGCTCCGTGGGTTTGGACTTGCAAGGCAATAGAGCATGGTGGTGTTGCTACAGCTCCTGGCAATGCACTGGAGAGGAAAAATCCTGTCTGGTGCAGGGAGGCGTGCACGGTGGACTGGGCAGGGCAGGGCAGGGCAGGTATGTCTGCACCATGAGCTGCTGCTCCAGAGCCACAAGAAGCAGAGCCACCACAGGTGACACTGCACCCACACTGCTGAGGTATGTGGAGAAAGAAGCCCTTACGTGGCTGCATTGCTCCCACCATCCAGGCTGCTGTCTTCTCCTGGCTCTTTGCAGTCACAAAGTGCTGTGGAAAAGGTAAAATAAGGAAGGCCAGTCAGCTCTGGTGTCCTAAGAAGCATCAGCTCATCACAAATGAAAACAAAACATGGTGCAGTGTTTACCTGTTCACCTGTTCATCCTCTTATCTCCAGTGATAAGAGCTCTTTCAAAATATGCATCGAGTTCTAGGCCGCTGGCTATATCCTCCACTTCTGTCCCTCACGCCTCCCTAGGTTTTAAATATGCCCATGTCTGAGATTACTCTAGGTGAATACCCTGCTTTCTAGCAGCTTGCTAACCAGTGAAAGGCTGCAGCAGCCCGCAGTATAGTGGTGTTTGGAGAGGGGTGGAAGCACGGCTGGCAAAATAAGTCCCTATGTTGTCTCCACCAGTAAGAAATTTTTGTAGTCTGTAGGATGCTCAGAAGAAGTGAGAAGAGGCTCTGCTTCATGTGGTGCCTGGGTAAGGTGCTTAACATTGCTACACATTGTAAACCTGTAGATATCAGTTTGTGAGCCCGAAAAATAAAAGGAAAAAAAAAAAAAAAAGTGGAAAGGATAATCGGGTAAAACTCAAATATAAATAAATAACTTAATAACTTTGGATTCTGGAAATCCCAGAGGCCCAAACTGTTTCTGAGAGAATATGAATAGAAAATATCTCCACTTGTCTTGTCTGTATCTAGGTATCTGCAGTTGCTGCGTAAGACACTGTCTGAATGGAGGTTTAACTATTATGTTAGCTTTTTATGTAAAAGAGCTGCCTTTGAATAGCAAAATCCACAAATAGAGGGTGTCAGCCTAAATACGCTGGTTTGTTTCTGTTTTCCCAAGGTGCTAAGAATCTGAGCCACAGGAGGGAGAAAAGCTGAGCTTTCCTTTGCCCTGCATATGTAATTGCTGGGTATAGTGACATAATGAAAAGGAACAGTTTAGGACTTTAAAAGGATTGGAAACTTCAAATGCCATGTACAGTGAACCACGAAATGTTGAAAACTCTGCACGATCTCACCAGAACAGCATGTCTTTGGCTCTCCTGGAGGAAACCTCCTGACCTGTCTGAGAGCAGATCCTGGAAATTCCTCTGTGCTTAATAAACAGGTCTGCTCACAACGTGCCATCCTGCTTGTTCAGAGGGTGTTGGAGATAGGGAGTGGTAGATACTGAAGTCATTAGGGTGAAATAATGCATCTGGCATTCACAGGGGAGTGATGGTGCAGCCACACTCCTTTGCCCAGGCTCCCAGGCAAGGGACAAGCAGCAGGACAGCCCTGTGCACCAGAAGCCTCCTCTGAGGGATTTGCAGATACACCATGCAATTGGTCTGGCAGCCCGTGCTGGTGGTATTTTCTGTTCCTGATGAGCACATGGCAAGTCTGTCAGGCTCACACCCAGAGCTGGGGAAAGCCACAGCCGCATGGCTGAAACAGTCACGGACCCTTATAAATACTCCCTTTATAAATACTACATCAGTAGCTATTTCTGGTCTCTACAGGATACCAGTGGCCCAGTGCTTTCAAAACCATCTCGTATCTGCTTCACATCTGGTGGGTATCAGCGCAGTGAGATTTGTGGGTGCTTGGGCCCCAAGACATAAGGCTGTATGTTTCACCTGCCTTCTGCTGCTCCACGGGCTTTTGGCTGAGCTTACTCATGGGGCAGGATCAGCTCTCTTTAGTACCACCCTCATGCAGCTCATGCTGTCTGAAACTCAAACAGAAAGGGAAGGTTCACCTTGTTTGCTGCCTTTGGTGCTGTGTACAGCCCAGCAACCTGTCTGCACTGATGGGCAGTGGGAGGAGAACAACCACTGCAGCAGGGCGTCAGCTGTATGCCCTGGCAGGCCGGGCAGCACAGGCACAAATTACATCCATGAATAAGAAAGATAGAGTAATATATTCATGTGTGTGTGTGTTTTAAATATGTGTTTTAAATTTCCCATATGTAGAGATGGGGATTTGCATGGCCTAATCTGCGTACCAGCAGAGCGAACAAGGAGAAGCTTCATATTGGCCTTGGTTTAATGGAAGTCTGAGACATGAAAGGATGGGTCAAATCTAACTGCACCAGAAATGTAACTGCACCAGTTTTATCAAAGTTATAACCAGATAATTTCAGAGGGGAGTTGTGCCTGAAGCCACCCAGCTCTCAGGATGGAGGTCTGGTGTTAGGCCGCACATGTTGTGTTAGGCTGACATATCCCTCCAGATATGTTGTGCTCTCTACTGTCTTAGAAGGGTGGATAAAGAGATTGGCACAAGTCCTCTAGGTTGAAGGAAAGAAGAGTTTAAAGTGTAGGCACAGAGCAAGAAATCACTTTGTACCACATTTGTAATCTCCAGGTAATCCCATCGTTGCCTGCACAAAAGCAGCAGGCTGACGTGCTCTCTTACTACCACAGAGATATGGGAGCTGCCACATCAGCTGTCACAGCAGAATTATTTTGTGGTTTCTCTGAGACCACAGGCTCTTCTGTGCTCCCTCTTTTTGTTTCTTGGGTCTGAATAACAAGTCCTAATACAACCTCAGGAGACGTGAGGAGATAGAGGACAGGGAGCAACATGATGAGAAAAGCAAAGATCAAAACTAGCTCTGAAACCTGCCCCCTGCCACTAAGAGAAGATCAATTATCCAAGTGAGCAGGGGCACATCCCTGGGAGGCTGGAGAAGAGGTCACAGCAGCTCACAGCTGGAGTCTGAGCCATCTTAGAAGCCAGTCCTTCATCTGTTAGTTGCATTATCTGTAAATGAGGTATCCCACATGAGGCTTGTATGACATGCCTTGATTTGCAGTAATCAGTTTGGGGCATATCTCACGCTGTATTTAAGGACTAATTGTAACAATAATGTGTCTCATTAAAGCAGTTGGCATTTTCGGGTTTCATGGGAGTTTTGTTGCCATATATTCATAGTATATTTATCAGAAGGAAACATACTGTTTTTGTATCTTCTCTTCTACACTAAAGCATTATTCCTGACATTTAGAGTTTAAACAAATCTTGAATACATCAAAATTTTCAGTGATTATTTTCTCTGCAGCCCATCATGGAGCCAGGACATGAAGCACCAGGTGTAGAGGCTGCTGAAACGGAGCTGTTTCAGAAGAGCACCCATAGTGAGGTTCCTTCAGGGCTTTTCCTTGGATATCAAACTGGAGGAAGAGGGGCTGAAAGCTCTTCTTGTGCTCTCCAGACAAGGTATTCTAAAGTCTAGTCCTATCTCATAGGTCTGCTTCAAAAGCAGGTTTTTAATCTTTAGAAAAAGCTTTATAAAAAATGTAAGGTCTTTTGACTAAAGGCCCTGGAGGTATAAGGTATTATTATGATGCTAGGTAGTCATAGAGATTTAATTGAAGGTATTTAGCTGCAGTGGCTGTAAAACAATTGAAATTATACTTGACCTCCTCTTTAGAGTAATGCTTTTAGACAGATTAATAAGGTAGGTAATACTTAAATTCTTTGAGCCTTTCTTCAGATTTTCTTCAGTATACTTAATGGCTTTTTCACAATGCAGCCAGATTGGCAGGTATAAGGAATTCCAGTAATTGTGCTCCCTGAATTCCTTGTATTTCTGTCCAAACGAGTATCTGTAGGATCAAAGTAAACATAATAAAAACTGTCTGTAAATGGCCATCTCTGGAATGATGTGCAAAAAATCTATCCTGGAAGAAAATAAAATATCAAAGAATAAGTGGTTTTCACAGTAAATCAGGGCCAAGATAGAAACCCTGTAGATTCTTACTGGCAAAACCCTGCGTATGTGTGTTTACAGGTTACTTACTCAGTCACAGTTGTAGAAATTCATGTGGTCTCCCAATTTAAGAATTAATAACAGGCCAACCAAAGAGGCTTGTTAATTCAGCCTAGATGCTAATCTGAACTTTAGTTGAACCTGCTTGTTCAAGTAATCTACCCAACAATCTCCAGGAGAAGAGATTTTTTCTCATGTAGAGCCAGCCTAACAGAAAGGGAAGCTAACCTCTAACTGTGATGGTTATGGAGAAGAAGTTTTCCCTGTGGGCAATTTGTGTGGGCATGTGAGGAGGAGCAAGCAGGCACTTAAACAGTCTGTCTTTATAACAGGAGCTCCTTGTCTGGTCCCCTGTGTCATGGGACAGGCAGATGGAAGTGTCTGGTCACAAGCATGTCCCACAGCAAGCAGGGGGTGCCAAGGTGCCTCCTTCCTCCTTGTCAGCTGCTCCTGCCTGCGCTCTTTAGCTTTTCTTGGGTTAGAGCAGGCATTTACACTTAGGCTCTCCGTGCCATGCTCAGCCTAACTGAGGTGCCTTTTAATGAATCAAAGTTCCCCAAAGTTACCTGGGGACAACCCCCTGTTGGAGGACAGCCCAGATTATCTCCCATGGGCACATTATTCCCTGCCTCTACAAGTAACATGCTGAATCTTTGCAGTGTAGTCCTGCAGGTTACAGGCGAAGCTCCCACTGATGGCAATAAGACTTGCAAGGCAGGATAAGAATCACCTGCCTGACTTTTGAGAGTTTGTTGCAGACTGTATGACAGGCATCACCCCTCCCTGGAGTTAAGGGTGGTGGAGCGATTTGCTGACACATTCTTGGAATAGTTGTGATGAATTTTGCAAAGACCTGTTTAAATAAAACATTAGACGCACTTTTCCTTAATGTTTGCAGAGGGATTGTGATTATTTTTACTCTGAGTTGTGATTCTAAGAATAATCCCTTATTCTGTCATCCTTTTCAGGAAGGGAAGCAATATACTGACTTCAGAGGCTAGTGAGTTACCTGTTTATTTTGAAATAAATGTTTATATGTGCTATTCCTGACGGAATATCAGCTTTCCTGTTCCACCCTTGCCATTTAATGTAGGAAGGTCATGCACTTTTGTCCTAGTTAACTCAAGTCCTGCAACCATGTAAGTATATGACATTTTACTTCGTAGTTTTTTAGGTCAGACCAGCCTCTGTGACTGACTCAGTAAATACGCGGTTGACTAAAAACCACTCATCTTCACTTACAGCAGGCAAGCAAGGCAACGGGAGTTGTTTGCTTGCTTGCCCAGTATTTCTTGCAAAGTCGTCATTGCATTTCTCCAGCCATCCATACCCTGGGCCAAACAATGCCTGGCTCCTGACTTGCAGAATGCAATGAAACAGAGGACAGTATGGGCAGAGAGTGAGTCCTTCCTCAGTCCTCTGGCACAGAGCCATGACACCAGCTTTCTGATGTACCAGACAGAAGACAGGAATCATCTCTGTCTCTCACCCTGTCACAAGCTTTGGGGACCTGGCTCTTGGCTGCCTGGAAACTTTGGGGTTCACTGTCACCTCTCTCTAGTGGAGGCAGAAATATTAATGTCCTCAGGAGCCATTTCACTGCATGCTCAGCGTTGAGTGATGTTCCCATGAAATAAAGGCACACAGACCTGTGTCTGGCACCTTGTGCTCCCAGTGAGCACTTTGTGGGCAGCACAACTCTTGTCACGGCCCCTTGTGCTCTGCAACTTCTGGATCCACTGGTATTTTCTTGTACCCTCTGCTGGAGAGGACTCTGCTCGTGTCATGAAACTATGGATGGATCCTGTACAACTACATGTACGTTAAAGGTACATGCTTGAGGAGATAGAAAATGGACAGGGAAGGAGAAACTACTCAGTTAGAGTCAATTCAACAGCTTGTAAATTTTGCTCCCCTTGTAGTGGTTAACAGGAACAACCTAAATGCTTCTTTCTTCCTTTATCTTTTCTGCCTGAGGCTTTTTCTCTGCTCTAGCAACTCATTGCTGAAACCCATACACTTACCAAGCAGCCAGTGAGCATTTCCCCATCATGGCACTGTTTCTGCTTCTGCCCTGCTTCCGTGCATACTTCTGGCACCTTAAATTGTAAGCTACACTTGATCTCTCCCATCTTCTGGGAGAGCACTTGAAAGCTTCTCTGTAGGGCTCTGCACAAACGAGGGGCTGTGCCCAGAGTCATTTCACACTTATGCAAGAACCAGGCAAGAAACACATTGCTGTTCTGGCAAAAGCACAAGAGTTCAGATTTGTTCCCTGTTTCTGATGGGGGTGAAATTAAAAGCCCTGCAGATATCATAGAATCACAGAATGGCTCAGGTTGGAAGGGACCTTGAAGACCATCTAGTTCCACCCCCCCTGCCATGGGCATGGATGCCACCCACTACATCAGTTTGCCCAGGGCCTCATCCAACTTGGTCTTGAACACCTCCAGGGATGGGGCATCCACAAACTCTCTCGGCAACCCAAATGTTCCCTTGCTGGGATGAGGCAGGAGCATGCTGTCAGCGCATTAGCTGAGGACACTGGAGATGCATGCACAAGTCATCAGCCTACGTGATTCAGTCTGGAGCTGGAGCTTGGCTTTGCCACATCTAAGGTGAATGGCCTAAACGCTGAATCTCTTCTGCCACAGCCAAATTTTGTTTTAACCTTTCGTCGTTGTTGAACAGGGCCCTGTTGGAGATCTCTTCTTTTGACCCCTTCTGTCAAACAGACCATACTGAATTTCCTGATTGGACTTTGGAGATTGCGTTCTCTCAGCTTTGCACAAAATACATTTGTCCAGGTGTGCAGTTTCACTCCATCACCAGAGTGCACATTGTTACCTAGGGCATCAGTATTTGCTAGGAACTTCACAGCATTTTACTCTGGTCTAGAGTGCCATATCGAGAAGTTTTCATCATCCAATCCTCCCCTCTGCTGGCAATGCCCAAGAACCCTGCTCTGCACATCCATCTTTGCTTTCAGCATGATATCACACTGCACAAAACCTATAATATTCAGGTCAAGTTCAAGCATTTGAGTTTTATGTCTCTAATCTTTGTGATAGGCTTCCATGCTTGGCCCTGCTGCTTAACACACCAGAGTCTGCTTTTGTCTGGCCTGCAAGCAATGGGAATCAGTGGTCCCACAACAGACCCTGTTCTGTCACCTTCCACATCTTCATTCTTCTTTGCTCTTCAGCTCAATTAAATAAAAGGCAGCAAGAAGTAGCCTCTTTCCCAAAAGTAGTGTATAAAGCAGTGAGAAGGTACAAACCTGCTGATGTTTGACTAGTTGCGGAGCACAGTCAAACTTGCACCTTCTTCCTTCCTTCCTTCCTTCCTTCCTTCCTTCCTTCCTTCCTTCCTTCCTTCCTTCCTTCCTTCCTTCCTTCCTTCCTTCCTTCCTTCCTTCCTTCCTTCCTTCCTTTCTTCCTTCCTTCCTTTTCTTCTCTTTCTCTCTCTCTTCCTTTCTTTCATTTTTTCTAAAAAGAACTTAAACAAATCCCTGCTCCATTTGTTACTGAATTTCCAAAACGTGCGGTAGGTCAATGGCTTTTCTAGAAACAATTACCCTTAACAGTTAGTGTCTAAGCTAGCTTTAACTGAATCGCCTAGAACAGCCCTTCCACCATCTAAATTTAGACTTCAAAATATAGCTAAAGAGTGCTTGGTGGCCTAATGAATAGCTAGCCAGTCCTTCTACAGGATCCACTCTTTGAAAAGTAAATTGCATATGAGCACTAATACTGCACCTCAAATAGTCATTCAACTGCAAACTTGGTCAGCTTTAATCTGGTTTAAATTGGCTTTGGCTGTTTTGTTGCCCTGGTCTCTTTGTCTCTGAGGCCTTTTTTTATGCAGTAAAATATAACAATATATTTTGTTGTGAAGTGATTTTTAGTTTAGGCTTAGGTAATGACAGCTATACTTCATGATATATGATAGTATTATGTAAGAATGAGCATATAAATTATTTGGCAAGGAAAAAAATATATTTAACCATCTTTCTGTGTCTTCCTTCCCAACTTAAATTCTAATACATGTCCTCCTTATAAATTTAATTACAGCAATAAAGAACCAGCTACAGAAAAGTGAGGCATATGTTAATATATACAGTAAGATTTATTTCTTTCCTGATGACTGTGGGAATACACTTAACCACAGAGTAGAAATCAGAGGTGTAGATTGGAAGCAATATGACACTTGCCTCTGCAGCAATTCAACAGCCAAAAGCAAAATGAAATGGAATAGACCCACCAGCTGCTTAGATTCAGTTTCTTCATTCCTTACATGCTCTTTAGTAAGTTTCCAAAGAAGTGTGGGCTTGAATTTCTGTGAAATTTATCTTGCTGAGATTATGCAGGAGGTTGGAAGGGAAGGAAGGATGAAAATCAGAGTTTGCCTGCAAAGTAACTCTCCTTTCCCCCACGCACACCACACAGCAACATGAGATATCACCGGCAGAAGGTCATGCAGATAATTGCAATAATGTTATCTGCTGTGCCTCAGGAACTTGGCTCCTCTCAGAGCGAGGCTGATAAATTAGACCTTGTCAAAATTCCATTCATGGAAAACTCTAACATTTCTAAATCTGGACGAAGGGCAGTAAACTCCAGAATTTCCCACAGAAAGTAAGTTCTGGAATTTCAGCTTTTCCAAAATTAAATAAATGCTTCTCCCTGGCCAAATTTTGCATGTTGTATTTTTTAATGCAATAATCAACCTGAACAACTACTTGTGCCCAGTTTCTGTGTGCCTGGGAACATGAAACTCTGACCCCCGTGGCCTGAGCTGACTCTACAAGTTTACAGGCTCCCTCAAGTGCCACTGTGAGTCTGAAAGTCCCGAGTCAGACATTTCTGTGGTGGGGTCACCAAGAAAACAGGGATCTTGGAAGTGTGGCTTCTCCGCCAACCTGCCCCATGAAGTAGTAGGAAGCCTAACTGAGCTGGGTTTTGTGAACTTCCTCAAAACTGAGCAACTACCACAAAATCATCCTAATTTTGGATTGGAAAATTCCTGGCCAGATGTAGTTTTAGTTCTATGGCTTTGTCTCAATCTGTCAGGTTCAGGTTCAATCCACATGAGCAGGACTTACATGTCACGTGGTTTCTTAATGTCATTCTCAGTCGATTTTGCCTCTTTAACAACTTAAGTGCTACTTCACATATTCTACTTCTATGCTTGAAATGTGTACATGTATTTACAGCATGGGCTGCTTCTTTTTGTCAGGTTTTGGTTGCCAATGTCTAGGTGACACTGGCGGAGCTCACAGCGGTGGTTCTTGGTACCTGTGTTCACAGCGCTCTGAGACAAATAGTCTTCTTCATTCTTCTGAATAGTTGCAGCCTGATGTAGTCCAGGTTACATTGTTCCTGCTGGATCACATTGGAGAGATGAATTTGCAATCTGTGGCACAAATGCTAAGCATCATGAACCCAGGGGTAAAAGTTTATGCCTTGCTTGAGAGTCTCCTTGAAGACAGTTCCCAGTTAGTAACAGCTAGTGGCTCTGACTGCCCCAGTTGGAGGCAGACAGACATAGTGCCAGCAGCCTAGTCCTCTGGGTGCCTCTGGCTATAGAAACTTGTCTGCTTCAGCCAAGGAAAAACATCAGGCAGGTCCCTCCAGCCTTGGTGGATTAGCAACTATGGCACAGCTTACAACAAAGTATGTTTGGTTTGAATTAAAGATCACTATTTAATTAAATATGAGTACTTCCTAGTCTAGGCATATCCAGTGGAACTAGTGATTTGGAGGTCTGCCTATTAGTTTGAGGACAAACTGTATACCTATTTCCCAGCCAAATGAATGCCAGTTTTCATTGGTAAAAAAATAGATAAACATATCTGTCATCAAAACATGAGGCTGGGAACACAAAGAAGTTCCTTTCTGGGAAATAAATTTTCTTGTTGGGCATTACCTGAGAAACTGAGGCTTGGGATATAGGGCAGAGGGATAACATGCCTGTTTCAGTGGGGTGCTGGAGGGGCTTAAAATCCATCACTGCAGTATAAATGTCAGCACCATTGAAAAGTCCTGCTTGTTCCAGAAAGTCAGCTGTTTCTTCTCCATTCACTCTCAGGATCTATCCTACACAGTGCCCAATATTGTGGCTGCTCCACAGCACCATGCTTTGGTTTGCCTTTCTCAAAATGCCAGTAAACTGAAGAATAGTATTTATGCTAATTAACTTTTGTTTTCTAAATCAACTAGCAAGGTACCAATATAGAAGAAAAATGATACAGTACTTCTTGGACTGGAGCCCAGATACTTTCTGTGATGGTAAATCAATCAAAATGCACCAACGTTGAAATTACAGTGGAAAACATCTCTAATTTCTTTGTGCGATGCCAAATTGTAATTCTGTAAATAAGTCCTATTAGCAATCATTTTTCCAATTCAGTTTTAAAGGTCAAAATCAAAAAGGTGCTCTAGATGGTGATATTTGTAAGACAGGATCCACAGAAGCAGGTATTTTAGATGTATTCAGCAAAAAGGTAAGGAAGAGTTTCTAGGTCCACAGGAACACAGAGGGGCCTTTTCTCACCAAAAAGCTTTACTGTTTAAATGGTGTCATAAAATGCAGTGTTGTAGTAGCTACCCAAGACTGCTTTCTGGTCGGCATTTAATTTCTGTCCATAAGAAATATGACTTTACACTTGTAGCACATCCATAGGCCAGTTAACAGTTTGATCCAAATACCAGGCAATTCAGAAAGAAGTAGGCTGGGTGCTGGAATGACAAAAGGAGAGAGGGAGAAGAAAAATGGTTCTTCAACTCTGCCAGCTGAGAGACAGCGGCATGAGTAACACAAATTGCATCCTTCCCCTCCGAGCCCATATGTGTATGCAAGCGCCAGGAGCAAGGACGTTGGCGTGCCCAGCCTCACGGCTGAGAGGGCTGGTGCTGGGCCTTGCGGCACCGTGGGTGGCTGGGACATAGCTGTTGCCACCCTTACCTTGACAGATGAGGGAGAGCTCATGTGTTGCCTCTATACATAAGGTACAAGTGGTTCAGCCCTGGGCCGGTCTCTCCTGGGATCTGTTTGCATCTGCCCTGCCAAGAAGAAATCCCCAGGAGCACTCACGCTCTCCTCCTGGTCACTGCAGCTTTGCAGCCCGGCCCTCACCCTCCCTCAGCAACAAAAGGCAGTATTTACCCCTACTGCTCCCATCTGGCCCTCAGCAATTAATCTCCGCGCCTTGAGCGGCAGCGCATTGTGTGATAACTCCTTATGCTAATCCCATGTGTCAGTGAGCCACTTAAAGGCTTCCTTGGATGCAATTCCCTGCTTCTCTTCTGGAGTAAAATCTAAGTTTTCCAGTGATACATATTAAGAAGCCACTAAATTCTCTAGCTTTCATATACACAAGATTAAAGCCTGGTTGTTCCTGTGCCTGTAGCACAGTGTTCTCACCTAATTTCATATTTGGAATAATAAAATCAGGGGGACCTGACTACGCGTTTGAATCCACAGGCTCCCCTTCCTCTTTTAAATGCAAATCCCTAGGGCAGAAGCACTAAGGAATTAAACATATTTACAATATTACAAGCCATTCTGTGGGCAGCAGAACTAATGAAGCTTAGTTTTGTCCTATCTCTTACCAGCTGCTGATCCCACTGAATCTTTTAGAAACACCTCTGAGACCATTCCTGCTTTCAGTGGTGTTTAAAATCGTCCAGTAGGCTAAAATGTTGTTGGGGGGTGGGACAGAGAGACAGACAAAAGGGGAGGCAGTGAAATTAATTATGCATCCTTCTCTCTGGAAACCAAGCTGGAAGCCCTCTCACTAGGTGCAAATGCGGTCCCTTTGCATTAACCAACCTGGGCTCAGCTTCCCTTCCACTTTCCTCTCCCACTTAATGGGATTGTAGCATGGCTAAAGGCAGTTGGTGAGGCAGCGCGTTCTGGTTTTGGGGCTCAGAGAGATTCAGGAAGCATCAACCGGCAGGGTCTGAAATGCGGCTGTGTTCTGGCACTGATGGAAAGAGCTTGAAGGGCTTGTTGCTGCTCTTGGCACGCTGCCCAAGCAGGCGAGGCCTCGGTCTCCTGCTGAGTCACAGCAGAGGAAGAGAGCATGGAAGGCACCAACCCACCTCATGAGCACACATGGATTTAAAGAAGGAGGGGAGGGAGGGGGTCCTGGATGTAGAAAATAGCCTGTACTCCAACTCAGGAGTCAGTCCCTCCAGGCTAGAGACACATGGCCTGAGAGGGAAGTAGCTTGAGGTGCTGCTGTCCTACAGCCACCGGGGCCTACCGCTGATCCTTCAGCAATTTCCCTAAGCACTCAGCCCCTTGGAAGTGCTCATAGGCATCAGCAGCTCTTATGTGACTGAGAATCACTAAGGATCTAAAGTAAAATACACACAGTGCCTCTCCTAGCATTAAAACGTGCTCTCCAGAGGCCTGCACAAATGCACGGATGTCATTTTGTCGTGTCACGGTGGCTGCAGGTCATAACTAACGGTGATTTCCTTTGGTTCTCAGGGTAGCTGCATCTCATACCCCTCAGGTCCCTGACTGAATGAAAACAACGGAGTAACATGATGAAGCTAATCCAGACAATTTAATATTTTTTTTTCTTTCAAAAAAGTTTACAATTCAGCTTAAAACAAACTGGGAACATTTGAACACTGAAATGATGGCTCAATTTTTCTCCTCTTCTTTCCACTAGATTAGTTGGGACACATTCTGCCTGAGCTGGCAAATGTTTTCAAGTGCCCCAAACTTGCTCTTTTTCTTCTCTTGAACTGAAGGTAATATTTCTCTGGCATAGTGTTATCTGACTGTAGCTAACGAATACAGCACTGCATGTCACTTGTTTCAGCTAGCCACTGGCATAAAGACACAGTTAGAGATCTCTGTGAAACTGCCTCTGTGTTTTTTGTTTTTAAATTAAGGCTTTCTCCTTAGGGCTATTGTAGCATTGATATTCCACAGACAGAGAATTACATGTAAGACGTAAAAAAAAAAAAAAAAAAAAGAAAAGAAAAAAAAAGAAAAAGAAATTGCAGGAAAAGCCGTGGGCTGAATAATATGCTCCAAATATGCTCTGTAATATCATGAGGCTAGCATATTTCCAACACAAAATGAGGAATGGTTTTTCCAAAAGCACTAAGCCCGGGTCCAAAAGCTGAACCCCAGACAAAATTAAAATAATGAGGCTCCGAGCAATATACTGCAATCAGCCAGCAGCTTCAACTCTTGCTGCTTTTAGCTTAATGTCAGGCTTCCCCACCACCTGTTTACATGTGACTGTGCTAATCAGAAAAGCACAGAGCCTGAAGATGAAAGAGCAGCATCCCTGCTATCATTGTCTAGCACAACAGATCTGGTCTGTCCACTTCCCATGGCTCTAGGTCTGCTTTTCCAGCCTTCTTCCTTGCCTCCCCTGCCCCGCTTCTCAACCTTAATGCAAAAGCAATAACGGCCTATTACTTAAGGCATGCTTCCTTAGCATATCATCCCTCCCAACCAAAACACTGCTTCCCCAGCCTTGTTTTTAAACCAGCAATAGCTGAGGGAACACAAGGGCTTGTTAACCCCAGGGAGAGGCTGTATGCCCAGCAGGGATACAGAGTGAGCTCAGTGAGCTCCCCAGCCAGCCTCGCCAGGAGGCATCAAAGATCAAGAGTCCACCGACACAAGCTGGGGGCCTTTTGCTCCCTAGGGTCAGAAGGAGACATTGCTTCAAGGCCTTGACAGCTCACAGGGCTCAGCTGCTTTCGACTGGCAGACCAGGGAAGGAGTTGAAAGGGAAGCTTGCTTGGGGCCACTGAAGCACAAGGTACAAGAAGGCTTCATGAACCACTACATTTCCTCTGAACTCTTTCATGTTAAATGAAGA
Organism: Anas acuta; assembly: GCF_963932015.1. Lineage (NCBI taxonomy): Eukaryota > Metazoa > Chordata > Aves > Anseriformes > Anatidae > Anas > Anas acuta. The sequence continues at coordinate 44,820,330 of NC_088981.1, read as the reverse complement.
AGATCTGATAAAACAGAGGTGGAAGACAAGGGGAACTCAGAGCACACGTCAGTGTTTCCCTGAGCATGTCGAACTGCTTGGGTAAGCACAGGTTTGAATACCATCCTGGCTGAGACGTTTCTTACCACTTTATGGGGTAGCACCAAGGCTAACACTAGTGCCAGCACCATGCCTTTCTGCAGGAACCAGCAGGGATGAGGCTCAGCCTACTGCTTCCTAGACCCTGAGCACACACGTCTGTCTTAAGCCAAGTTTTGTAACGCTACTCTGAACAGCTACAGAGGCATGCACCTTGTTGGGAGAGCAGTGCTCACTTCTGTGCAGGGGGCAGCAGTGCCTAAAGGGTGGATGGAGATCGCTGGTGCTCTGCTCCACTGCGTTCAGATCTGGGTTTGTCCATGTGACAGGGATGGGCAGGCAGATTGCTTAGTTAGGTCTGAAAATCATTAATGAAAGCCATGGACGCAATGATGGAAAAGAGAGTTTTCTTATGTTTCTTGCAAGAAACAAACATCACCAAAACATTTCAGCACATGCTTTTAGAAGACCTACACAAGCCCTTTGTGGGTTTCTTGGTGTCCAGCACTTGTAAATATTGCTGACCATCCATCATCTGATTTATGAAGAAAGCCAAGATAGATGTTTTGGCATTCTGAATGATATCTAGAGTTTTCTGGCTGTCATGCATGAGAAAATGAAGTCTTGGATCAAAATTCCAAGAGGTCAGCAAAAAGCCATAAACCTACATGTATCAATAGCTGGGAATGAAGTCGTAATTTGTAGTGATGTTGAGTATTGTGAGATCTTTCAGTCAACAGCTAAAAATGTGTGCTGGGAGGAAGGGATGTTATGGAGAAGAATCCTGTGATGGGAACACAGATGGAAACCTCACTTCCAGGAGAATTAAAATATTTTTCTGCTGGGAACTTAGTCCTGACCAACCTTTCTGGTTCGCCTTTTTCCCCATATCATGATTTCATTGCTTTTATGGAACAGATTTCTGAGTCTGTCACTCTCTCATTGAGAAAGCAGGAAGATTTATGCTGAGATTATTGCAGGCAGCCGTTATGATTTCATTACAGAACACTAAGATCGTAATTTAGTGTGCTTATACAGAATGTTTAATGCACACATTAAGCTAGATGTGCTTTATTTCAGTTTGTATAGCAGCCTAAATGGCATAACAGTATGATACGCTTGTTTATTTGGCATTAAACTTGGATTCAGTGCTTAAGCATCTTGCTCAACTGGGGGTCCATGCTGTGCTTTAATGATTCATATAAGAGTCTAGTTAGTGATCAAAACTCCTGGATCTGTGAGCTCAGAAGATTTTCAAACTAGTGAGAAATAATGTAGTGCCAACACAATAACCATGCTGGCCTTTCCTATCAAACAGAAGGTAATTTTAATAAGGCCTGTAGGAAATATCACACCCTTCACATGTCGGGTCACTCTGAGGACTGGCAATGTGAAGGTTGTAGGGTGAACTGTACAATTTTTACGGTGGAGTTTACTGTTGCAAATGTAAACTGATTCAGAAAACTTATATTTCTCCTACTAATCAACTGGTTTGTTAACTTTTTTTTCCCCTTCATATTACTTAAAGATGTATTCCTCCCCTTTTAAAACTGATTGAATACAAAAAGTAGATATTCAACCTGTGTTACTTCATTCCAAAGCTTACTAAGATATTCGAGCTGATGTGGGTTTGGAAATGGTACGACTGTATTGTTCTACTTATTAATGACACAACTACAATTTGAGCTCAGGAAATATAACTGTTTAAGCACACACACAAAAAAACATTGAGCTGTTGGTGGCTTCTAATTCCGTAACCTACTAAGGTAAGATGTGATGTGGTATCTTTCATAATGTTGAGTTTTTGTCTAAAAAAAGATCCTTGCGCTGGAAAGAGCTCAGTTTTAAGAAAACAAGTTCGTTTAGTGTTATGGGAAAAGCACATAATAGGCAGAGCAGATTCTTGCTGTGCATTGGCTGTGTGTTTAAACACCAAGGTTACTGAAATCCCCCAGCTGAAAGCTCAGCTCTCTTCCCTTCCCCCTAGCCATGCAGTGGTAAAGGACAGTACTGACTGTCATAAATTCAAATTAAAAAAGCTTGGACAAGGCACCCTTCTACCCTTTCTGCTTTAGACTGGACTGCTGCCCTGAAGGATTGGTAGAAAATTCAGCAACCAAGGATTACAGAACTTTAACTATGTAAGGGACAGCACTGTTTCAATCCAGTGACTCCAGCAGGGTCAAACTGATTTAGCTGAAAGAAAATATTAGGAGTTTTGGCAACAGCCAAGTTTCTTTTTTCCCTGTGTCAGTAGTATTACAAACAATTGTTGACATCTCCTTCTCCCTGAAGAATGCATTTCAGAACATAATGGAAGTCCCTCTTCTAGCTTTGAGACCTACGGTTTAAGTAAGGCTTCACTATTCTTCCAGCTGCTTCAGATAGGTGTGCTTCCTTTTATAAACAACAAGGTTGGTGTTACTTTAATATCTTGCACGAATATTTTCCCCTTGCTTACCTTTTAGGCTGATTTCGCCATCACTGAAAACCTTTCTGTGACTGATGCTCAACAGCCACCTGCAAGATGCAGAGAATTACCAGCTTAACAAAGATTTTCTGATTTGTTTTAAAACCTAGGCAGTGCTTATTTAGGCTGTGAGACACTTTCAGATCTGTACAACATTACGTGATAGCTCCCTGTAGACTGCTGACTCTTCTTGTCCAGGCTGTGCTTGCTTTGTACAACAGCTCTGAGTCTGCGAAGGGCCATTGTCAGGACAGCTGCTTCTGCCTTGTTGTGCTTCTGACCCTCGAAACTCCCATCCAGCCCTATTTTTTTGTGTCAGTGGGTCTGAAACTTGAAGGAGTGGTTGCCTATTGCCTTGAGCAGCAGTGAGGGTGCTGGGAAAATACTTGGGATGCCCAAAAAGTTCTCCACTCGACCCTGCTGTGTATGGGAAGGGAGAAGTGCAACTTGTTCTACAGGACCTTCCTACTCTGCTGTCATGAGATGCCTGCAGGCTTTTCCCCTCTGGATGAGATGAGGATAGAATGATTTAGGTGACACTACTGAATTGATGATGAGTTTTCTAACTTCCCCACCACCCCCTTTCCCTTTTGAGTGGAGAGTGGCATTCAGCAGCCTGGTTCCCAGGACAAACAGCTCAACTTATTAGGTCACAGGCTGGTTACTTCAGGACAGACTTCCAGCCTTGTGCCCCCACTGCTTCACCTGCCCCCTACCCCTCAGCTGTCCAGCTTAAGAAAAGGAGGTTACACAGGTACAGAGGGCAGATGGTACCCAAGGCATGCACTCCGAGCACTTTAAGGAGCTCAGCTCCCCCAAATGCTATGGAGTCTGGACCACCACAGCAGCACGGGTTCTCTCCTGTGATTCAGACTGTGACTTATGGCTTCTCAGTGGTTCCAGCTCCCTCAGCTGCCCTTATATCATACGGTGTGTTTGTCTCTTACCTTAATGCAGTGGAGTTACTAGGTAACTATTTATTTTTGTGATTAGCTTTTACACTCATTCACAAGCTTTTAATTAGTGAATTCCCCACATAGTTCTTTAATTCAATTTGTTTTGACCTGTTAATCTGTTTTTCAATTATTAGGGAAATAAAAGAAAGGTGAAATCTGTGTTACACCACTGTGTTCTGGCATTTACAGCCGGGAGAGAGGCCTTGGGGCAGTGAGGAGGGGCACACGGGTTGAGCTGGGAGAGCGGAGGAAATGAGGAAGAGTATTTTAGGAGCATTTTATCTGCCCTGTGCATGCAAAGGAGAAGGCTTTGTCACATCTGCTGCCTGTCCTATGAAAGGTTGGTACATTTGCCCGACTGACCTTTTGTTTGCACTTTTTCCCCAGAAAGCAGAGGATTGATGCTGAAGTTTTTCCCTCTCCCCCCCATTGTCAACCCAGGCAGCTCTGTCTGTGCTCTCTCTGCCAGCACATGCCCCATGAGCACGGCCCCGTGCAAACCTGCCCCACCAGCCCGAGCCATGGGACAAGGGGCCACAAGCAGAAGAGGCCCCTGAGGCATGGAGAGCCCGGCAAGGTCACCGATGTTATTCAGTAACCATCCCCAGCTGTTTGGGGAGCCAATATGTGGCTTTCCCCTGAGGACAGTCTATGTGCCAGTCCAGCAGTGCCTGCGCAGGTGGATGTTTGGGATTCCACAAGGGATATTTGATCCTTGTCCAGCCAACCCTGATGGCTACGCGTCGGCTTGGAGTATTTGCATTGCAAGGTGCCAGATGAATGAATGATCAGAGAGATTAAAATCTGCAGGTGCAGCCAGGGTTGTCCCAGAAAATTCTCCACCTGGCTCTGCCAGGGGATCTGGACATGAGCCCAAAAGACCCCACCTAAGGGTCCAGCGGCTGGCCTGGCCTGCAGGTTGTTAAGTGCCTGGTTTTTCTATGGAGATTACCAACAGGATAATTCTTGGCATTTGTCATATGGAAGGCCTTGGGCTCTGTCTTAGTTATGGTCTGGTTATGCCAACTTAACTTTCACAGACTCTTGATGCCAGAAAAACTTAGGATGGGGTGGGAGGAGAGTTTGGCTTTTTGTGCAAGTCCTTCGTGTGAAAACAAAAACCGCCAAACAGGCTTAATTTTATTACATGATTTTTCTTTCCCAGCTTTAGCAAAGAACTGACAAGAACAGGACAGGCCAAGGGCAATTGACCCCTGAGGGTGAGCTAGAAGACACGACTTGACCATTGTCCCAGCCTCTGGGGACAGCCACGGGGAATTGGACGTGTGGTCAGTCACAGCTGCTCAGTGAGGTGATGATCGCTTTCTGGCTGGTTCTGCTGGGATCTTGTTTGCTTTGCATTGGTGATTCACCAGAATGCAATTGCAATGAGCCTGATAATGAGTCCAACAGGCACTGATAGGAGCAGAGGAGCTATTATGTTGATTCCTAGGGAGATTTTCTGAAATTAGTTGTGTAAACAGAAATGGTCAACATTCACGTGGGTACATCTCATTTGAGGTCAATAGGGATTGACATGAATTCCTCCCTTGCCATACAAGGACCACCTATTATTAACAGGCTTTTGCATGTATTTCTTTCCTAAGAAATTCAAACCCAGCAAGTTACTTTAAGTGGCTTTGAGACAGGTGACGTCAGATCCATTTTAAATGAATGGGTGTAAACCGTAAAGTTTCAGTCTAAAGCTGGCTTTGAACACAAACCATTCTGTTTTCCAGATAGCACCATCGGAGTCCAAATTTGGTGCAGTTCTTTCTTGTTATTCTTATGAATTCTGAATATCTGAAATAATTTCAATATGTACTATAACTCAATTCTGGTTTTATACAGGCATACAATGTATGAATAATGAATTGAAACAATTGGAAAGAAAGATTCTTAAAATTGTTATTAACTCTGGTTTCTCAAATATTGTCCTAAGTCTTCCCCTAAGGAACAGAGAAAAGATTCCAACTCCGCATGATGGAAAAGCTTTAATGCAGAGAGCTCTCCACAGGACTGTTTTCATTTTGCAGTGTATTTTAAACATATGGACAGGGCAGACTCTTAATTATTTCTTCTCCTTTTGGCTCAGTTCCATATACAACTCAGCGAATGTGGAGCTCTACAGACTATTCAGTGGACAATAAATGGCTCTGCATTTGCTGAGTGCTAAATAAAAAAGATGAAAGGGTGTTGTGACTAGCTCGCAAGGCACTTGTTGGCCCACAAAAAAACATCCTTGCCCTTTCTTCCTCCAGCTGCTGTGTCTTGACGTGACTAGAAGGGCATCCATGGTTTCTGAGGGACACGTGCAGGAGGATCTAGTCTCAAGTGCCGCGATGCAGTGCGGTCAGCAGGCACAAACCCAGAGGCTGCAGAAGTAGCTAACATCCCTGCCTGCTGCCTCACTTAGGCTACGCAGCACCATGCCTGCAGTGAATGCTGGTGATGTCAAACAGCAATGATATCTGTAGTGGAAGGGGTGATAGGTGAGCTCCTCTGGCTATGAGGGTGCCCTTGCCCATGGGTCAGTGGCCTCCCACAAAGGAGCAGAGCTTGTGCTGGTCTTTCACAGCTTTCCTCCCCACAGCGCCTTTCTGGCTATTGCTGTTACCCCCTCTGCTCCCCAGCAGTGCATGCTGTGTGGTGCAGAAGGCTACTGCTTATCTTCATCTCTGGGGACCAGCTAATGCATCTACACTTACCAGTGGGTCCTAAAATTCAATGAATACTTAATTACCGCAACGTTTGTTCTGTAAGAACACTTTTATTCTGTTGCAAAAGAACATTTCTCAAATATAATGGGATGAGGTCCCTGCCTGATATCATTGGTAGTCTGAGCATGTAGCAATAACCTGGAGAAAAAAGAATGAACAGAAATAAACTGTTAGAGCAGTGGTTTTAGATGACATAAAGGAATGCTTGTGTTTTTTTGTGCTCGTTACTAGGATAACACATGGGGAAGGAGGGGAGACCCACGGATTAAGGAGGCATTATTCATTATTAATTGTCTATTTTACATCATTACAACTGCTCTGAGATCTAGTTGTAGCTTGTATCCAGTAACAAATTAAGCTGCACAACAGCCCTTTGAAGTTAATTATGGAAGACCGAGGGTTATACACCCCTGGCGAGGATAGTAGGCTTTGTTTTGCATTCAAAGAAATGTGGGGAAGGTTTACACCAAGTCTAAATTTATTGTCCAAATTAGATGCATTCTCAGGATGGTGATAAGCATGAGTCACAACACTTAGATCTGCATCTCTGATACCCTCCTTTCTCTCGACTGTTTCAGGACAGAGAGAAGTGGTGGCCATATCAGCTCCAAATCTTTAGGAGTAGCTAGGGCTCTGAAAAATGTTCATATTCGCTGTGGGTTTCCATGCCAAGAAACTGAATGCAACCTTAAACTAAGCAGATGGAGGCCCTTCCCTGTCCTCCTTTCAGCTGCTCTAGTCATTTTTTTCTAGAAAGAGCCCCTGCTGATGTGCCTATACCCGGTGCTGCTGCCTGCTGGACACCCTGGCACTGCCAGCAGGTTTCCAAGGACGTGCCCAGCAGGACAGGATCATGTCCAAGAGATGTTATCTCGCTAGGTCTCCTGTGCCACCCCACACTGCATTGCACATGGTCAGTGGGCACCGTGACCGGCTGGGGGCAAAGGGCTGAGCCCCAGGACAACCCCAAGCCTGCTGAGAGGGAAAGAGCTGCTTTGCTGGGGCCCTTTCCTGATGCAGCTTGCTGGCTGCTGACAAGATGGCATGAGAAAGACAGTGAAAAAAGTATCTGAAGTGCAAAGGCCTCAGTCCTGCAGCCATATCCAGGAGTCACCACACATCAAGGGCAGTCTGTCCACCTCAATGGGGCAATGGACATGTATCTCACACATGTGTGTAAATGCCCATTATTTGCATGTCTAACTAGCTTTTCCAAAGCTTTCCAGGCTTCAGGAAAGGTTCATGTGTTTGTTCTGCTTTGCGTCTGAGTCAGACATAACTCCTGAGCACTCAGAAGGGTGGCTCCATTCAGTCCCTTGGGATGTGCTCTCTGGGATGTGCTGGCTGGGATGTTCTCCTGCCACCGGGCAGAATGAGCAGGTTGTTTCCAGCCGTGGTGATTCACCAGCTTTTGCTTTAGAAATGTATACCCTACTTTGCCCAGGGATCTTGGAAAGCACACAGGGTGTTTCCCAACTGGGACTGTGTCAATGCCAATGGGATTTACCAAACCTGTCCATCTTGCCTTCCCTTCCTTTTGCTGCAGGATTTCAATGTGAAACATCAAGTGAGCCGGAATTAGGACTGAGTCTCCCTTCCCCTCCATGTCAGGGCATGGTTACAAGGCAGGCTGTGCCCTCCATGTACCAGGAGCAGGCCCAACCACCCCACGGTGTGGCTCAGCACAGCACAGCACAGCTGGGGAGCCTGCTGGAGGTGAATGCAGATGGGGAAGCACTTGCAGCATCATGCCCTCCATTATTACAGCCAGGCAGGCTGGTGATTTGCAGGCCTTTTTTTTTCTTTTTTTTTTTTCACTGTGCTTTAGCTTCTCACCCCTCATGAGATTTCAAAAGGAAATGAAAACGTAAAGCCGGAGCGCTGGCAAGTCAAGCTGGCAGCAGTGAGCAGCTGCCCGCAGTCTGCAGTGCCATCCCTGCCCCCAGCCTCCACCAGCCCACGTGCCAGGCTTATTTTGATATAGCCTGTGTTCTGATTGTGCTTTTATTTTCCCCCAATTTTCTACCCATAGGCAAAATCCAGCTCTCATGCCCATGTGGCACTTTGCTTTCCCCCAGCCCAGAGCTCCCACTGATGGGGTGCAGCATCCAGCCCCAGGATGGCTGCCACCATCCTTGCTGAGGGACAAGCAGAGTGGCTTCCAGAAATGCAGAACAAGATATTTGGAACAGATACAAAAATGTAGAAATGCAAGACGGCGTGCATATTAGTTTGGAATACTGATTAGATCCAGAAATAAAGGGGTAGAGGAGCCAAATGTGCTGGGAAGCCAGTGTTTTGTCATTTATTATTCTTCAGCTAGCTTGACTTGGAAGATGATCTGACTGAATGCTTAAGCATCGTGTTGTCACATACTGGTGCTGCTTGTGTCAGAGGTTTTGGCTGAGGACCTACACAGGAGGAGTCAGTGGGGAGCAGGCGTGCCTGACGCAGACCCGTGGGAGCAGGGCAGGGGACCAAGGACAGTAGTAATAGCCCACGTGCTGGAGGCACCCTGAGGCATCTGCCAGGAAGGACCCTCACCCCTGTAGGTCCTTAAACTCTGGCAGTATAGCACAGGGTCAGGAAAAGCAGCTACAATCTATGGAGAAAGCTCTCCATGGGAATATTTTTCTGCTAGGAAAGTGGAATATGGAAAGGTAACACCTGAAAAGTCCTGGTCTTGATAAAAGGTTGCTCAGGGGTGACCTTGCCCTGGGCTTTGCCTTCCTCTCCCTCCCTGCCCAGTTACCCGTGCACACTTGGCCGCTCACCAGGTGTTTCTCAGGGCTATCGTTTAATCCGCCTCTTCACCAGCTTCTGCAGTGTCCACCCAGAGCAAGGCTGGCATGTTAGCTGTTATCGCCCACTGGAAGCAAGGGGCCCAGGGGACTTTGCTATTTATATCCAGAGTTTCTCACTCTGCAGACAGATTTCTCACCTCTCTTGAAGTGTCACTGGATGAGCACCAGTGTCACTGTGACATGGGGCATTCTCAGTGTGTCAGCCCTAAACTCACAGGAAGTCCTGCCTAGAAAAATCGGTAACTGCATACAGCAGGGCTGGGTTTGCAATACTGCAGTGTATGTCACTGGAGAAAAAACTACCCCTAGTTTCCTTTTTAATTTGTTTCCTCTGAAAAAAAAAAAGAAAGATGCAGCAAATTGAAGGAGACACCTGAGTAGAAGGGAATAGTGGCAGAGAAAGCAAGCAGCAGAGCACCTTGCTATGTGTGAAGGCAAAAAAATATATTGTGCAACCTCTTCAACAGTGCTCTAAATACTCTTTTAAAAACATACGTATTTCATTTGCTGTGCTTAGAATAGTTTGACATTTTATTCTGGTCCAGTTTCTCCTAACAATACAGTACTGGTGCATAAGACAGGGCAAAATAGTGTAGTCAGAAGGAAAAGGAATACTTTACCTGGCATCCTTGGCAAATAGTGAGCTTGCAGAAAAGGCAGAATATTGTGGAGGGAATTCTAATGCAGTTATGTACCTAAAGTCTTTGAGCAGCACATGGGAGTCATTTCACTGATCCTTCAGTTATGCCAATGTAGTAGCAATGTTTGTCATCAGAGATTATGAAGTCTGCTCTATTTAGAAGAGTCACTTTTGACAATATACATTAGGTAAAAGGGTGTAAAATCAGTCTTAGGAGGAGATTTTTATCAATATGTAATTAACGATACAGACTCATGATCACCTGGGGACTGGGTGCTTAAAGCACCGTGTGCATGCAGCTCACATTACAAAACTCTGCAAGAGGGATTGAGGTGAGTGGGATGGACGGATATATATCCTCTTTGCCTGGCAGCAGGACTGGTCTAGGAATGAGTTTCAAACTCTGTAATCATATCTACATCTTTCATTCCTACAGAAGGCTGACAGATTAAGGGATGTGATAGAGACTCTTCTGTCATAATAGAAAAGGGCTTATATGAGTTTTGCAATGAAGATATGATAAAGCTCTAAGAGGGCTGTACAATTTTATGCTAATCCTTGGGAAACAGATCAATATCAAGGTAAAAGGCATAATGTTTTTGCAAAAGGAGGGATCAACGCAGATGTACTCAGATGAAAGGCAAGGCTACAATCAAGTTGCCAGGTGATGCTTGTAGTACAAATCAAATAAGAAACGATTTCCTTTTGCATGCATGGTAAGCTTGTTTCTGTTCTTCAAAAAACATAAATGTTAAAGCTGGAACAGTCGCATTTGATTGTCTGACCTATCTGAACTGTTTAGTACATCGGGTCTTTGAATTGCTTATTGCTCAGTGTTGGTGCATGGAAATATATATTGCCTGGAGACCACTCATATACACTTATGGACATCATTACAAAATTAAATAACTTTTAATTATGCATCTAATGCAGAATTCATCAGTGATAGTGGATATTTCAAACAAGAGTAGGTCTTCCCCTGCTGTAAATCCGTACACAGCAGTAGAATAAAAAATGATAAGATGAAAAAGTATGAGTATCTAATTTGGAGTGAGCACAGTAATTGAAAATGATGGTTCCTTGACTGAAAACAATTGGATTTTGCAGACATGCCCGGAATCTCATATACTTGTGTCCTTGAAAAACATATTTACTGAGTTACTGACTAGTAACAGCTTGTAAATTAAGAATATTTCTGATTCATTTTACAGGGAAAAAGAGGGAGCAGAAGGGGGGCCTACAGGGAGGACCTGGTTTGGTGGAGGCACTCCATGTGTTGTGTGATTGCGTATCCTCATTTGGCGAACACAATGACAAGAAGAATAGGGGTAGAGATTAATATTGGCCTTGACACAACAGATTAATTCCATAGACACAACAGATTATTTTCTTATAGCCCTGGGCTACTCCTCTCCTTCCCTCCGAGTCCTCCTGCCAGGGCCGGCTGCCCTCATCGGCCCACACGCATCCCGTTCTCCTCAGGCTTGGGGATGGCGACCAGAGGAGCACGGGGAGGAGAAATATCTGGCACCCCCGGCACCCCAACTGAGCAGAGCCGAGGGGAAATGCCGAGAAGCAGTGGGCAAGGAGGAGGAGGAGGCCGGAGAGCAGGTTGGGTGGGCAGGGTGAGGAGAGGACCTGGGAGCTGGGCCCTGAGCGGAGGGAAGGGAGCTGTGGCAATCTTTGCCCCGGGGGCACGGCAGGGCTGTGTGCTCACTGTCTGTCAGGGATTCCCACATCAGATATGCTCGCTTGACAAGTCAAAAGGCATCTCTGAAAATCTCCCCCAACAGCCACAGCCCTGCAAACACTACAAGGTCGCTGAATATGCAGCAGGTAATGCAGCTATCTCCATCACTATCAAGTCTGAGACAGGTCTGAAGTGCTGTTTTCCCAAGCTCGCCCTGCGGAGCCAAGTCAGCTGAAGGGGAGTGGGCTGGGTGCTGCTCCTTTTGTTCCCAAACAAATGCTTCTAAGATCCTGTCAGATACACATCTGCACACACAATTACACATCCATCACCAACAACTTAATTTGAGGAGAGCAGCACAGGTGTGAGTGGAGCACCTGTAGCCTGCACATTATTTTTTACAAGCTTCAGCAAATAAAGCACTCCATATTCTATGGGAGCAGCTAGGTCGAGTACTACAATGTCCCCTGCCTCACCATACAAGCACTTTCAAGAGGGTTAAATACTTTGAATTTAGGGACCCATAATTCTGTGTTTAGGTGAGCATATCCTCCTTTTCAGCCTACAAATTTTGTACAAGCAGGGAAAAAAACACACATGGGAATTTGGACTTTTTCCAGGATTTGCAGATGTCAAATAAATTTTCTCTCATCAGGCAGCTTCACACTGGGTAAAGTCATTATACACCCCCCCACACGCACACACACACAGTCCTACAGAAAAGATGCTCATGGCAGACCCTCTGTGTCAGTGCTGCCCAGTTGGCCTGCAGTTCCTCAGCAAGTCCCGCATGTTGCTGACACCCCTGATTTATGGCACTTAGCTGTACAGCACACATGTTATAAGCTCAGTTTGTCCCAAATTCCACAGAGTTATTACATATTGATGTGGGATAAGTGCTATAGGTCTGGAACATCTAATTGACCCTGCACGTGTATTTCCACCCAGGATTCCCTACCTGAAGAAATAGGAGCCATTGATGAATAGCCTGACAATATTAGAGGCACCACTGGCATTCCACACATCCTGTCCAATGCAACCCTAATTTAGCTGGGGGCAGGTGGAGCTGGCAATGCAGTCCTGAAGCCTCCACTGGCTCATGCAGGGATGCACTGCAGGGGATTGCTGGTAAATCAGCAATTGATGTTGCTGGTTATCGGAGAGCGCTCATTTCCTGAGATCTGTGAAGTGAAGACGGTAACTGCTAATAAACAGAATGTTTACTTAATTTCATCCACCCTTTTAGTTAAAAAGGAAAGGCAAGAGCAAAACAAACAGTGCTAAATGTATTATGATGGGGTTAGCTAATTGAACTCTTTGGCAATTTCAGAGGTACGTAACTGCACAGCCTTGCTGGTGGCATATAATTGCATGTTTACGCAACTGCGTGAGGCAGCAGAAAGCTGCATGGGCTGGAGTTTAGTCAAGGGTTTCATTCTGTGAGTGAGAAACATGTCTGGTAATCCCTCATAACTTCAGGATTTTAAATAACTTATTCCAAACTTATTCTTCATTTCTGGGAGGCCTTCTTCTTGTGCCACCAAGGTGTTTTTCAGTGAGGTTTTGCCCCCCCAAATCCTTGAACACTTGCTGCATTCACAAGCAAAAAATGGGGATGCATTGTGCCTACTGCTCAGTAATGACTGTACTAAATTAGACCCTGCTTTGGTAACTGCCCCAGCATAGCTGGGTCTCTAAGGCTCCAGAAGGACCAGAGCATATATTTTGCCCTGCTAAATCATTGGCATGACTGGGACTTCCAAATCCAACAACACACCAACCTACCTTATAAACAAACAAACAAACAAAAAAATCCCTCCCCAGATAAAAGTAAAATGTGCTTTGCATACTTTTTTTGTCCTAGTAAGTCAGAAAGCATGAAGTTCTTGCAATGTTAACCCCAAGACCTTCTCTGCTGGCTGCAAATTTCCATACTCATCTTTTAGGAGGAGGATATGTTTTGTGCCTGGAGTGTGACGGGTGAGCAAAAACAAGATACTTCTGAGGAAGTGTACGTTGCCATTTTAAATATAAGGGCTACTGTGGTGAAAGCTATAAATTAGATTTACAACAGAAACAAAACTTGTACTGGCAGGAGATGGCAAATTCCAGTACTTGACAATGAAAAATTCTCGCACTATGGGGAATCCAGCATTTCTCCCTAGTGAAGCTGTGTTCAAAATCTGAGCCATCCCTTGATTTAATCTCTGAAAGAAGCCACTATTTGCATCACCAGCTGTAAAAAGAATGTGGATCTGAACAGCACTGAAGCATCCAAATGTCAGGGTTAACCTCAAGATTTCTGTTAGTCTGAAGTCTCAACTGGACTTCATTTTCCTCAGAGAAAAGATATTTTGGCCCAATGTATTTCTGCTCTTGATAAACTCAGTCATATATCCTATGAACTAAACACGGTTCCCCTCTGGCCAGATGATAAAGTTGCAGACAACAAAACTCCTTCGGATGTCTTCAGGGAATTAATCTATATAAGGCTGAGCTCAAGGGTTTGGGTGGGCCTTCCAGATCTTGCCATTCCCTGAAACAAATGGGAAGCATGAAGCCAACCTTGTTCCCATCTACCTGGGGGCCACAGAGGTGGCTGGTGGGTAGACATTTGCCACTGCTTTGCTGCAGGTGCCCAGAGGCACTGAGGGGTTTCAGGCGTGGGACAGGGCTGCACTGTGCACCTTGAGCACCTGACACAAACCGAGGCCAGGCTTTGAGTCACTAAGGAGCAGTTTTGTTCAGATCTCAGCTTAGTGTGTCACCGTTCTCAAGCTCCTTGACCAGCCTAAGAATTACCATGGCCTTGTTGATCTTCCTCTGTAGACTCTGTTTTGGAAAAACAAGAGTAATAGCCAGGTTTCAGAACCACTGTTTCCCTAAGCATTCAATCTGCTTTTGCCCTTCAACAGGGTGTATAGGTCACAAGTTGTATTATTATTGTTATTTCTAAATTAGCTCTTCTAGGTGTGTCTCCTGCCTTTTATAAATGGGAGTGTTATGTCTCGCAACTGAGCAGCTATCTAGATTTTAGGATTTTTTTCTGGTTGCTCATGCCTATGGCATCTCCGCCTGCACACAAGGCTCAGGCAGAGAGAATGAGCCCACTGCTCACTGCTCACTCCCCCTGCAATGCCTCCTGTGGGCTTGAAGCTAGTCCGAAAATGGTAAATGAAGGATGAAAATGGAGGGAATGGATAAAACTGGAATCAAGGAGCAGAAGCTTAGCTTATAATACAGAATATAGATGAGAGGAGGCTCAGCTCTCTTTCGAGGCTGTAAGGCATTGGATTTTTTAGTCTGTCTCCAGCCTCTGAGAGATAAAGGGCTTCTCATTGGCGTGGGCAGGATCCCCCACCAGAAGAGCCCTTCCTGCTGCCTTCTGGGCAGGCTGTGGCTCTCCTGACGGGGAAGGCAGAGGCAGCTCCCAGCATACCCGGTGACTCTGCCTGTTGTCATCCGCCCCAGTGCCCAGGGACTGGCTGGGCGAGTTCATCAGCTCCTGCTGCTGGCCAGAAGATACTGGTTAATTGCTGCTGGATTGTTGTGTGATGAGCAAGCTAGATAAGAGAACTATTAAGCACTGTTTCATCACCACCCCCAAAACAGTACACCAGCTACATCCTCTAAAAGTACTGTTTCATCCCAAATCTCAAAAATGTATCTATTTTAAACCCCATCTGCTGTTATAGCCTTCCCTTTAATCAATGGGAATGAATGGTCAGTGCTAGATTTGATAGCTCACATATAAATTATAGTGTAGTAGTATCTGGTAATTACCCAGAAAAAAAGAAAGAGGTAAGCACTTTTTTATATATTCAGTGCAATCAGATACAATAATGATTATTCTAAGCCTTCAAGCCAATTTCCTTAATGTTTTCCCCATAATGCATTAAGACTTCCATTCAGCAAGAAATATAAACACATGCATAATCCCAGCGTAACAATCGGCAGCTGCCTGTGTTAACCATAAGATTAATGCCTTGCTGAAAAAAGGCCTCAGAGACCCAGGAGCAGTGATGCTCAGTAGACTCAGTAGCAGCACACAGTTTCAGACAGCAGGTGAAATCCCACCCACCAAAGACAGTGGGCAGCTTCAGTTTATGTCGTGTGGTAATTATAGGCTTAAATTTTAGTTGGCTAAAATGGATAATGTCCTCAATGGGTAAGAAAGCTGTTTCTGCCCTACAAACAATGTATGTGTCCTTCCCATTTCCAGACTTGCAGATTCATGGGGCTGACTCCTAGGAACACATGATGTTGCCCATGCTGTCCCTATAGCACTGCTGTCCCTATAGCACTGAGAATAACAGGCATTGATTTGCACCATTTCAAAGCCCATTTTCAGGTACAGCCCCCATCATAATTCTGTGTATTCTGGAAGATCAGACAGAGGAAACAAAAGGGAGATACGGGGAGATCACTTCAGCAGTAGCCAGAGACTATCAACATCCCCTGGTTTCTTGCCCAGTGCCAAGGCCATCAGATCCACATCTCCCTTTGCTCTGCCACCCTGCAGCACCCAGAGCAGGACTTTCCAGCAGTGATCAATGTGGCGTGGGAGGTGCCGCCTCCATGGGTGGGGGTCATGTTTTGCAGGGCAGAAGAGGCTGCCCTGCTGCACGGTACCCACCCTGCCACGGTGGTTGCACCCATGCCCAAATGCTGGGCAGGAGGAGCATTAGGGCAGCAGACTCTGTCACTACCTGTTATCTGCACAATTGCTGGCAAGGTGATGAAGGGATTATTATGGGATTGGATAAAATACATAGGCCACCAAGATCATCATGATTAGGCCATACTCTCTGCCAAGTTCATCCTCACAGCACAGCTAGCCAAAAGACTGGAAAGTCATTGTTTCACTTGGGAAAATAGTAGAAATATCTGGGACCTGCTCTATCTCTAAGTTTTGTTGGCATTGTGGGAAGTCCACAGTGATAGCTCCTACAACTCCGTTAGCTGGTGCCCCATGGCACTTTGCTGAGGCAGAAGTACTTCTGTTGTTGTGGTTCGTTTCACTGGGGCCTTGCAAGAGAATTTTGCTACATGTCCCTCTGTTAGGCTGTACAAAAAAAAACAGCGTCCACCTTTCAAGGGCAAAAATGACTCCACGAGACATTTTAATCTCAGTGTAGGTCTGCCAGATTATTATCGCTTATAATTAGTTCTCTAAATGCTGTGACATGCCCCACTTTTTCATCTGTAAAAATACTGGAGAGTTGTAAGAACAAGGAGGGTTTGCCAAGACATCTGTATCAAGATTTGCAGTGTAGACAAGGAATAGGTATCCCGCTTGGGAGGTTTGCTGTGTTTAAGCCAAGCCCATTCTATCTGCACTGTATCCTCTATAGCTATAGCAGAATTGTTTCAGCACTAGCTTTAACTCTTGATTTTTTTTAAGTATAATAACATACATTTTGAACTCTAATGTCTTTTCACTTTGAGTTGGTGACAAATTAACTGACAGAGAAAAAGGACTTACCTTTCAGCATTTTTCCTGTTTAATGGTTTGCCCCACTTCTCTTTATACTAATCTAAACACCTTGGAGTCTGGACGAGCTTGTTGCTTCCTGTGTCCCAACACCCAGAGCATTAGTTGTACTGAGCTTTTTGTACCAGCTGAGCCTAAGAGCCAGCATATGCCTCATGCTGAACCAGCTGAATGTAACTGTTATGATAAACAAGCTGACATATAAATGCCATTGCTTGCCAAATACCCCACTAGCCTAGAGAAAAGCTCTCTGGGCTGCAGAAGGGGAGAGCAGAGTCTGAGAGCTGCTTAAATTCCTGTGCAGTTCCTCACTCTCACCACGGGCTTACAGCACACACCCCACCCAGACAACAGCTTCAGAAGAGCTGTGCTCCTTGCTTTAACAGCTGCCTTGGTGGAATTGTTTGTTTTGCTGCCTAAAATAGAAATTAAACTAAAGTAATGTTGGCTACCTTTTTTGTGTTAGTTTAAACAGCAGCCTACCTCCTTATAATGCAGATATTTTTGTCCCTCTCTGCTGCTCCCTAAAGGTAGTGGTGATGTTCTACCTACACGGTTCTGCTGTTAGCAGGATGAGCCTGGACCTGCTGAGGTATCTTTGCAGGTTCCTAATGGCATATGCATGAAACTTGGCACTTTTTAATCAGACTTATGCAGAAAAGCAAAGTCTTCACTTTTTAAGGGCAGAGCAAATTCTCCAAGGCATTTTAATGTCAAGG
Organism: Anas acuta; assembly: GCF_963932015.1. Lineage (NCBI taxonomy): Eukaryota > Metazoa > Chordata > Aves > Anseriformes > Anatidae > Anas > Anas acuta. Next base: position 44,802,759 of record NC_088981.1, on the reverse strand, counting down.
CAGGTCATTCAGAATAGTATTAGCTCTAATTACCGCTCTTGCTGTTCTTATCTTCCTTACCTGCAGCCCCTTTCTTGACTGAGACGGTATGAATAATAAAGTGTTTCCTATCTCATCACGTCAGTTTGTTGAGTAGCATAATCAGGGACACAGTAATACACGGGCTTGGAGTGCGGAGTTTGACCCAGGTATTGTTCACTGTATCTGTGATTCAGCATTCGTTAATACCAGCTCTGTATCTACCACACCATCTGGCAGCAGAGGTTTAATCCAGATCAGAAGCAAGCCCTCAACTATGTTTCTCTCAGGTTAGTAATTGCATACTTTAGGGAGCCTGTGCCAGTTTGCACCATGATCATGACCCGGACACCCTGGTGTGGAGTTGTAGTTGCCCTCTCTTTCTGCTTTCTGGTTGCCTTTGTGTGTTTGAAGAACTTTGTCCCAGCTACATCGAAAGGATCTTTGGAGGTGGCACCTCCAGGGACCAGCCTCCCAGTTTTAAGGCCAGCTCATGTGTTTCTACTTGTTACCTGCAAAAGGTCTATAGGAGAAGCTGAGCACTATGTCCAGCAAGATATTTCCAAATCACTTCAAGTAACAGGATAAATCTACACCTCACTGCGTCCCTACACCTGTCAGAGATGATTCACACAGCTCCTGTTGATTAAGCTAAATTTCCTGATGCCTGTAGAGGAATAGAGCTGGTCTAAGTATTAAGGGAAAAGTTCTCCACCACACACTGCTACTCTGCTTTAGTGTGGAAACTGGACAGCCAGCAAGACAGCTTCATAGCTGCTTTATGCCATCCAGAAGTTTCTCCGCTCATTCTTCAGGGGATGAGCAAGTGGACAGTGTGGCAGGCCTTGCTCATACGGGTGTCTCTAGGGTTGGGACTGTTGAGAAGATGCAGATGCCTATCCTTTGCCTCTCTCTGTTCTCCTCGGTTCTGTGCCAGGACCTGGTGAATCACCATGGATGACAATTGCTAGTTTGTTCTGCTGGTCTGGCAGGCTACACAACAGTTGGGTTTTCACATCTCTTGCTTGGTCAAAGCATCACAGCAAGTGTGCTCCTGTGATGGGGAGCAGTGAGGTAAATGGAGACAGTGTGCCACTGGTGGTCTTTTATGTTCTTATCTGTCCTTCATTTTCAGAGGAGATCAACTGCCTCTGAACAAAGGGGGTAAAAGATGCTCCCACAAAGATTCAGTGATTCATTCAAGGGCTGTACCCACGTCCCAGCTTGTAATGCAGTCCCATTGCTTTGCCCCAAGAGCACCAAAATACTTCGTAGCATTCATTATTGTTGTGTGTTTTTTGTTTTGCTTTGTTTTGTTTTTGTAGTGCCACATGAGTAGGTTAGTCTGAAAGACTCTACAACAAGTGTTTAAGTTATCCCTGTGGGACAGTATGGCAAGTGGTATTTTTCCACAGGTTTTGCAGTGGCAGCCAGGTGTGTGGACATGTCTGTTGGCTCCATTGAGGCCAGTGTCTGTATTTGTGTCCACTGGGATGCAGGTAGGACATGTGGAAGGTGATTTCTGCCTGCAAACACAGAGAGAACAGTGGAGCCACGCTCCCCATACTATGCATCCATGAGCCCAGGCACAGACACAACTGGAAACTGAGGCCTGTTGGCAGCAGACAGGGTGTAGGTAGCAAGAAAAGGCCATGAGATATCCAGTCAACGGCCTACAGACAATAAGTCCTGCAGATCTGCTGGGAAAATGTTATCAGCCATTAGCACATCTGAATCAGCAGAGTCTATTCAGACTGATAAACGTCCTGTGGCTGTCAGGTTTTTGACACAGTGCCAGGTGCCAAATTCTATTTCTCTACTCATGGAGCCATGGCCCAGGGGAAATCCAAAGTAACTGATTTTGGCCCTTTCCATATAAGTAAACTTCTGTTTTATAGGAAGTGACCAGGAAAAAAAAAAAAAAGGAGAGAAAAAAAAAGAAAGAGAGAAAGAGAGAAAGAGAGAAAGAGAGAAAGAGAGAAAGAGAGAAAGAGAGAAAGAGAGAAAGAGAGAAAGAGAGAAAGAGAGAGAGAGAAGGAAGGAAGGAAGGAAGGAAGGAAGGAAGGAAGGAAGGAAGGAAGGAAGGAAGGAAGGAAGGAAGGAAGGAAGGAAGGAAGGAAGGAAGGAAGGAAGGAAGGAAGGAAGGAAAGCAATAATATAAATTTTAACAGTGAAACAGATGATTAATCTAAATGCTAAGAGTAGGAGATTCAATATTAATAGGGAATCTAGGAGATAAAAAGTTGCTACAGCTGATTAGTAGGAAGAAACAAGTGTCTTCTCACCATCCTTTTTATTTTGGGTATGGTTCAGAAATAACTCACAAGCTCATGTATTTAAATGTCAGGAGAAGGCTTCACATCATTCCTCCCACCTCATAACAAGGAAGATGGACAAGGAGGAGAGGTGCTGGTAGGATTTTCAGGTTCAGCCCTGTACTGCCCCTGTATAGTGTCACCATTGTGCTGATTGCTGAAGGCTGAATCACCAATAAATACATGGCTCTTGCCAAGAACTGTAAATGTTTAGCTGCTGCAGGAACAAAAGTATGCAACAAAAGTTCACTTCCAACATTTTGGGTAATGACATGTCTTGAAAGGAGAGAAGGGGGCTTAAGAAGTGATTTTTCTTCCATGGATTTTCCACTGAGGGCTATTAAATATTAATGCACCTCCTCTTTCTCATAGAAACCCTGAGCCAAGAATCACTGGAAGCTGGGAAAATATTCCAGGAAAATACCACTGCATGCAAGCCCTGCTTTTGCACTTCCCCGGGGCACCTGCCACAGTCCAAGGCAAAGTGCTGGGCTACAGGACCCTTGGTCTGATCCATTGTGGCTTCTCTAATCTTCCTGAAGTAAGGAAATCCAATTAATTTCAATTTGAGGCTTTTTTTCTTGACCTTTATCCTATTAGGGGGTGTGCGTCTCATTTATTGTCTCTGAAACAAGGGAGACACTTCACTTCAGCCTAGCAGGTAGCCCAAAACCTGACAGAAATCAAGAACATTTGGGCTAGCCAGCAACACGTGGTTTTCAAATGCAGCACAAAATAAATCAACATTTACTGGATTTCACATTGACATTCACCTACACATTTCTGGGTATTCTTTGCTGGCCTGATTATCCTCAAAACTTGTATCCTCATAAATGTGCACAAAAGATGAGGCCAGCTTGCTACCACAAGGTTGCCATCCTACCAGATGCAGAAAGTATCAGGAGCCGAAAAACAACGGGCACACCCATTAAACTTGCCGGGAACTTCTGTGGTTTTAAATAAAACAGAAGGACTAGATGTGCACCTTTAATAAACAAACAAACAACACAAATATTAAAAAAAAAAAAAAAAGGAAAATTGAAAAGCTGGTATTGAATAATAAACAAAATCATCCTCCAGAAAAACAAGTGTTCAGAAATCTACATGTATAAATCTACATTTGGGGAACAATGACATTTGAATTGAAGAAAGTGGTTAACTTTCAAGCTAGTAAAACAGAGGTAGAAAAGAATTTAAAAATAAAAAACAGAAAGGGAGGACAGGGACAGCTTGCCAGAATCCAGTTAGGCTAGTCTGTCTTGCTAGCTATTTGAAAAAATTCAGCAGGGCATCCAGAATCTGAGGTAAAAATCTGGTATTTGCCTTTTTGATGCAAAGGGTGTTGGCAGTCTTAGCCTACATACTTCAAACGAGATTTGTTGGACATATTTTTATATATACAGTTCTCCTCAAAGCTTTCTCTAAAGTAGCTTCATTGTACCTTCACTATCACTGCTCTAATCGACATGTAATTAATTCTTGTCCTGCCTACCTTAGTACATATAAACTAGAAAGGTGTTAGCACGCAAGGTCTTTGTAATCATCTCCATTTACCTTGGCCACTGTAAAAGATATATCTCAGCCAAGACAACAGAAAATGGCATCCTGTAGATCAAACAGTGAGCAAGATATAATATGCCAAGAACTTTAGGGTTTTAACAGCTAGAGAAGGGACATTTCAGAGCTGACTATCTCTCTGCCACATGAGGGTCGCTTCCTGGCATTCTTTCATGGTCATACCTTGGGATGGGATGTGCCAGCTGGGATTTTTACTGGGAACAACTTTATTTTTGGAGAAGAATTAACAGAGAAAATAAGCCTAAAAACTGACATAAATTATGGAGCAGCTTCTGCCACTCTATAAGATTTTGTCCATGTACCCTAGAGCAAGCAATAAAGCAGCTGCTGGAAGAAAACACAAAAGCAAGCCAATGAAACTAGTTATAGCCACTTTCTTTTGCAAATTGTTTCTTCCTCTTTTCTTCCATATCCAGCTGTCTGAGAATGAATTCTGATATCCCTGAATTTGTTTAGAGAAGATTCCTACAACTACCTAAGAAATCTTTGTTTCAGAAGATGTCTTAGTGACCACCTCAACCACACCATAATGTCCCCTGCGATGTCTTTCATGATTCCATTCAAAGCTTGGTTTTGAAGTCATTTTGTGTGTGTGTGTGTATACATATTCAAAAAATATTTTCTATTTTGGCATTTTCTGGATTGCCTAAATAATTTAATTACTGGCACATTTCAGAGAGTGATCCTGCCCGTCGGTCCTGCAAAGCTTGTGCCTATTCAGAGAGGGCAGGGGCTAAGAGTTAAAAAATGCAGAATGTCCTCAGGGGCTAGCTGCCAGCCATAATTCATCCAGTTTACTGCAAGCAGAAATATGAGTATCATTTCCCATCTTTTCTCCACCCCAGAGAGCAACGACTTTGTCTTCATTCTGGACACTGGGAAGGTTTCATTAAACAAGCTCCCTGTTCATGTAATGGTTTTGGAAAACAGTCCCTTCACCAAAAAATAAGTTTGTGTTTTTTTTTTTTTTTTCCAAGTTGGTTAGACCAAACTTGAGATACAACCCTGAGTTTGAATGATTTCACATCCTTTCTTACAGCATGTGTTTTCTGTATTTTCTTAGAGCATGTATTTTCAAAATCAATGACTATGCTGAGGAAGAGTAGGTTACCCTTTTACATCATGTGAATTTACATGGGTGTATGCATATATATATGCACATATATACGCACCATATATATATGTAAAAATCCAAGATGGGCAATAAGCATGGCATTATACATCAGACTGCATAAAACCCCAGCTATTACATCAGAAATATAAAACATTAAAAAGCCAAATTTGCATAGCAATTTATATCAAAGAGTGCAGTTAAAAATCATATTTGCTTCCCATCTCTTATAAGAGACTGTTAGTAAAAGCGATTAATAAAAGTAGCATCTTATCAGTTAGATCTGAATTGTTATGTATTTGTAAAGTAATATTGGGAAAAAAAATAAAAGGCATGTCTTCTGAAGAAGACTCAAAGGTGAACGTCATTTTGCAGTCAAGCAAAATTGTCAGTGCAGGCTTTTCCTTCATTCCCAAAACAAGCGAGGTATTTGTAAAATTCCAGTTCACGCGAGGTCATAATGATTTCTCCCTCCACAAATTACACACCAATTTCAAAAGGAAAAATAATCTGAGCCCTCCTCTTGACTGTGCTGGAAGTAATAACACAGCCTCATGGATGCTGGGTGTTTAGGAGGCAGATAATCACAAACGGTAAGCAGGTTTTCACTGGCTCAGTGAGACAGTCAGAGATCATGGCACAGAGAGTTGAACTGCGGATTATGAGAAGACCCAAGGAAAATAACCAGCTAGCTGCTCTAAACTTGATCCTGCAGTTTGGATAATTTAGTGCTAAAAAAAAAAAAAAAAAGGCTACTTTATTTTCTGATCCAGACTTTGTGTCCCTTGAAAGCTTTGTCATCATTGCAAATTTAAGATTCAAAAATCAGTGTCTTTATTTCACTTTGAGACCTAGTATCCCACTGGCCCCCGTTTGCTTTATGCCTTTGTCTGACTAGTCCCTGCAGAAAACTGCTGGTAAAATATTGATAAATTGACTGTGCAACATGCAAATAGGTGCTGGTGAGATTGCCTTGATAATTGCATATCATAGTAAAGATGCAATCCTATCCAATTTAATGTGATAAGAACATAAGTCCTAATTTTCCTAACAATTGCTTATCCAGCGTTTCTTTCTTTTTTTTTTTTTTTTTTTTTTATTCTTCTTCTTTTAATGAAGAAAATGAACTTTTTACCTGTAGGAATGTAGATAAAAAGTTATTTCTAGCAGATCCACAGTGGGTGGATGAGATCCATAAAATATACATACCATTCACAAAAGTGCTAGGATTTACTTTTATTGGAAAAAGTAGTAGTGATATGCAATGAAAGGAGTCCTCCCTTTGTGGAGGTGGAGAACAGCTCATAACATTCCAGAAAGCTTCTTTTTTTTTTCTTTCTTTTTTTTTTTTTCAGTACTCTTCCTGCATTTTTAAGAGGAGATCACATTCGTTCTTGCTTGCTTTTCAGTTTTAACTGAAGCCAAAAGACACAGGCAAGAATTCAAACCTGCATAAATCTCATTCTGCATTGCAAGGTTTGTGTATGTCCTCGGCTTCTCACTAAGACAGGGAAGCTGTGCCTGAATAAGAATTTGGTCTTGTAAGTAGTCAGGGTCACATATTTCAGTCAGCTTTGCACATATTTATTATGTTTTATTTACTGGATGCTCTTTATCAATTGTTATTTATTTATTTAATGCTATAAAATTTGTTAGTCATATAGCATTGTCACATAAACACTCCTGAAATTATCCTACCTTTTGGAAGTTCTTGATTCTATACTGCTGGCCCCAATACCCTAGCACTATTTTCTTCAACATTTTTTTTTCCATTTTAACTAAACCATCAGCTGCTCTCTCTCATTCTGGAGCCAGCATCTCTGTGGTTTCCCCACACCTGGCAAACAGGTTTTCACACTCAATAACCAGGCTGCAGCTAGACATGAATCTCCTTCACCTGCTCAGCATCTCAGGGTGGGTGATGCTCTGAGGTTTGTTTTGCAGCACATCCCTTCTGGTTTCACCTAGACTGCATCTTCCACAACCAACATGTCCATGGGTTTTGTGCAATTATTCCAAACCAAATGTCTCCTATTTGGCAGATTTCTTAAAGGCACATCCAGGAAACTATATTTAAGCCAAAAAGCACTGATGAGGCAAGGAGATTAAGAAGAAAATAGAGAAAAATTCATGGCCCATCAGTATAGCTACTGTTGGCTCTTAATCTTCCCTAGCTCAGCTAAGTCAAGACTATTCATTTTTATTTGCACGACAGTGAAAAGTGTGCCTGTGCCAGGGGTCAACACAAGGCCTGTAGATCATTTAAGACCTTGGGCTGGCCTTCTGGACAGAGGTGAATTTTGCTCAGCCAACATCTTTACTGTCTTGAAGTAATCTCCCACCTCTTGGGTTTGGTGCCAGGTACAGAAATACCTCTGCTAAAAAGTAAAAAAAACAAACAACAAAAAAAAAGAAAGAAACAGAAAAACAAAAACAAACAAACAAACAAAAAAAAAAAAAAGGTCGAGACTGGATTGAATTTTCTTAAAATTATCCAGATATACGTAATGTGATTTTGATCTGTGTCTGTTATGGATATATTCCTGCTTCCACCAGTGTCTGTGGCTAATGCTCCCTCAACTGTGGGGAACGAAAAGCCCTCAATCTGGAGGAAGTTAGATGTCCATGGAAAGAAATGCAGTTAGAAGAAAATTCTAGCTTCATATCTGTGGTAATAAAAGAGAACAGCTCAGATAAAAATGAATTAAGGAAACATGAAAGCTTCAGGTTTTCAGGCAGCTTTATGGAGAAGGAATACAATGTGTCTCTAACACACTCTTTCTTAAATGTTAGACTAAGAAATCAAAGTTTGATCCATCAATAAATCAGCTGGTTTGTATGAAATCTGATGCATTTAAAATCTGGCTTCATAAATATGTCATTTACTGATGCTGTACAGAGAGACTGCATAGGCTGTCAAACACCTTCAAGTAGGTCATCTTTTAGGGATTAGTCTAAGTTGCTATCTGTTGACATTTCACATGTGACATCATAAGCTTCTTAAAATGAATGAAATTCCGTTTCTTTCTTTTTTTTTTTTTTTTTTTTTTGTAGCCGGGGCTAAAAGAAAATGATAGGTAACATCTTGGAAGGTGGAAAGATTGGAAAGATTTGCAAAACTGGCTAGTGATTTGATCTGCCTCTTATTTTGGCTTCTTACTTCAACAGGATCTGAAAAGCCTGTTTGTCAGGAAGTGCCTTTTTTTTTCCCGAAAACTGGACACATTTTCTCAAACTGGAACTCAGATCATGAAATATGACAGGAATGAATAGCATGCTCTGAAAATCCTTAGATGTCATCTTCCAGTTAATGATGTATTGCTCTATTATTTGCCAGAAGTCCAGTTAAGAAGACTGATGTGAGCTTGATCCTGCCACTTTCAGTATCAATCCCACTACTGATTTCTTTGTGACCTTGAGTAAGTCACCTGTGCTAGGATGATCAGAGGTGAATTATAACACTTATCCTCTGGGCATTATAGCCCCCTCTGAAATGGTCCATGAAGCCTGCATGAACTGATGCTCCTGTGGCAGATCGTGTTGGCACAATGATCACAGGTATGGTACCATCCATGTGCAAAATAGACCAGTGAGACCTACAAAATAGATCTACAGGGCATTGTAATGAGCAGATGCTTATTTTCCAGATTTTGTATTTCATTACCAGACAACATGGCAGGAACATCTTTGAGTGGGACTTTGTAATGGGGCAGCTGAAGAGCATGGAGGGGCTGCAGCTTCTCCTCATTGTTCCTTTCCTCTTTACCCCACACAGTAGTATGTGGGCTCTGGTGTTCGGGACAGGAAGACACGCACCCCTACTCTTCGACCTGACATTGCTCCCTGCTACTAGTAAAGGGAAAACAGGATTAAACAAATTATTGGACTATTATGAATGAGTCCAATAACTCAACTGAATGCAGTAAATTAAAATGAGAGACATCATACAACAGTGTTTATTTTTATTGTGTTGAAGCAGCATCATTTTATTGTGTGTTCTGAATACTTAAAGCCATTGTGTTGGCCAGCTTGAATGCACTTAAGGAAAACATCCTTATGAAACAACTTTATTTTAAACCTTAACTGGAGAAAAAAGAACTAGTATGAATAATTGTATGCTGAGTATACTGTTTATAAATGTCATTTATTTATACATCCTTTGTATATTTGTGTATTCATTGAGACCTTTATTTCTCAAGAAACTTATCTCTGTATCTTATTTACTTGCCTGCAGTGGCTTCCCCTTTTGGACCAGTAAACCAAACATGTAATTGTTTAGAAACTCTGCAGAGTTGCCAAAATATGAACTCATGCACATGGAAGGGGGCAGGAGTTCAGATTTCAATCTGGCCATTTAGGGCGGCACGTGCTGTCCTAAGCTGCTCCAGTCAAGTTGTTCATCATAGTTGCTCTCCAGAGGCTGCTTTACTGGGAGAGAAAAAAGAGCTGGCTGCCAAGAAGGAGAATGATGCTGTCTGCTGAGATGCATCAAGGCTCTAATAGGGAAAACAGAGTATTTCTTTTTTTATTCTTATTCCCCCTGTTCTAAGGGACCATGGAAGAGAATAAAATCCAAGAAGTGGTAACTCCCTGCAGGGACATACCTTCCCCCTCTGGGCCATGCTCTGGCCTCTCAGCTCACTGTGCTGGATGACTGTCTGCCCCTTTTTATTTTATCTCTTTTTTGTTCTAAAAGACCGCTAATTCCTGGCCCACAGCCTTCTGCTTGTCTTCTGCCTGTCTTGTCAGAGCCACTGATTTTTTTCCATCTGTGGCAGGGCTGCAGCACATCCCACAAGACAGCCTCCAGGAATTCCCTGCCTCATCCCCTATCCCCAGTTCTTTACTGGGAACTGCCAGCACCAAGAATCTTGCAGCCACATCTTCACATTTCACAGGGGTTAAAATATTTCAATCTGTCCACGTCTGCATTCTTCATCCTGGGCTCTTGCTGTTTCATTGCTAAGGGGAGGGAAAAGAAAGTGCCCAACATGAAGCATGGTTTGATCTAAAGAAAAAAGACAGCATATTTAAATGATGGGACTTGTAGTAGCAGATACAATCAGATATTTACCATACTACTTATTACTTACTGTAATAAGATTGCCTATGTTTTTAAATTTGGTCCAGACAAAGTTAGAAAAGGTGCAGCTATAGTTGGGTCTTATTAACTGCTCTGCCAAAGAAAGTATTCAGTTTGGTGCCCAGTACCTGAATTTTCACTCTTCAAGGTGCCCAGCGAATGAAGGGAGCATTTTTCCAAGGAAGAGGAAGAGGAGAAGCAGAAGGAGGAACTTAAGTCCTTGTCCTGGACATGTACTGACCTTGCCAGTTTTGGGTTATGTGACATGGGAAGAGGCATCCATAAAGCAGCTGTAATCAGAACCTCAGTCTGTTTTTGTGATGCACAAGGGTCTCTCAGCATCTTCAGTGTAACTCAGGAGAAGTAAAACAATGGGCCAGCATGCAGCTCCAGAGTGGAAGAGGACAAAAAAAAAAAAAAAAAAAAAAACACTTCTCTTTCCTTGCACACACATTTGAAGGGCTGTTCACCTGCAGAATAAATTAGGTATTCAAGGAGAAATGAAGTTTTTCACCTTTCCCCAAATGCAAGCAGAATGTTAATTATCAGCTGTATAGAGCAGAGAAAAAGGATCTGCTCCTCTTGGTTGTAATTACTCACTAACTGTGTGAAATCCAGATGATGAGAGAGCACTGTATGTGGCTCCTGTGCTGTTCAGTGCTTGGGAGCACCAGGCTTGGGAGCTCCAGAGGTGGAGACCACTTTTTCTCCCAGGATTACACTTTTTGTATGAATCTGATGGGTTTTGGGTCTGCCATCTAACATGGGTCTGATGTCCCTCCAGATGCACTTAGCCCTATGGAATAGCAGCAAGTAAAAAGAGGCTGCATTTTCCTGCCAGGTACACCTCGCACTGTCCCAGCAGGAGCTCATGGCTACCAGCAGCTATGCAGATTCAGGTTGCTGTTTCGATCAAGTTGCTGGTATAAAATGCCAAAGTAAGCTGCTGACTAAGAGTCAGCCAGAGCAGGCAGTGAAGCAGAAACCCTACAACTCTCATGAGCTGCAGTCTAGAGAAGTTTTTCAGCAGCAGCTATGGTTTGTTTGTTTTGCAGTTTGAAGGACAGGTAACAATATAGAGCCTTGTAGCATCTTACAGCCTGGCATTGCAACTTCTTTGCCACAGACAATCCAATATTTCTCAGCACTTCCAAGGCCAGCAAACTAAACAAAAGCTCTCCTGTGAGCATGCACGAGATGCTAGGGAGCCATGCAATGTGAATAGCACACAAGAAAAGCTAAAGCTCGCTTTCACTCATCCCATCATCTGGGTGAGCTGGAGGGCACGTACCACTGGCATGGCTCAGTGCACAACATTGGAGGAGTTTGGTGGGTTGCTGGCAGACCCAGCCTAGCAGCCAAACTGCACGTCATAAAAGGGCTGGCTGGGAGGAGGGCAGGGTGGCACAGGAGGCAGGGGTGCCATTGGCATGTTCTTTAAAAAGTCTTTTTGACACATTTTGGAAGATAGCGCAGCAGACACGCATATGCCACCTAGCACACTTCTGGTGGCATGGCAGGGATCCAGTGGAGTTGCAGACTACAGCTAAAATGGGAGCGGATGTCATCGCTCATTTCTGAGGTGTGCATCAAGCACCCGGGTCAAGTCCTCTGGGTGCAATCTGTGACTAAAAAAAATCTCTGTAGGTGATTTTGTCATTTTTCTGGTATTAACAATGACCTGTATTTTATCTTGAACTGCAGATATTTCATCTCAGACTAATCATGTCCTCCCTGTGTGCTACGAGGGAGTCTTAGATCCGAACTCTGAAGGAGTCCTGGAGAACACGTGGCAGCACGTGTAGGGAAGAAGTCAGGGGACAATGTGGTCACAGGGAAACCCACGTAGCACTCTCTTGCCCAGTGTCAGTTTCCTTGATTTTATATGAAAGATCTGAACATTTCTGTGTGCCAGAGTGGTAAAAAAGGTAGTTGTTACTCCCTGCAGAGGTACTAGGGCTGGGAGAAGTCTCTAAATTGCAGCCACAAATGCAGCCATTTATCAGAGCTTCCTGTCTGCCACAAAGCACTCCAGCCTCTCCCCCGACAGTATCTTCTGAAGGAAGACAATTCTATGGGTACCTTCCTCCTCAAGCTGTGGCATGAATTCAAAACACATCTGAAATCTGATACAGGATTTCTGTTGGGGTTCTGACAACCAGCCCACTTCTACACCTCTCTGATATGCAGAAGTACCCCGTCAGCTTCCTCTCCTTGTGCAGCCCTGGCTTCCAAACACATGCAGGTCTATAATCTTTCTAGGAGCATCCCACCAAGAGGCCAGCATGTATCTTATCCCTCTGCTATTAGTATCATTCCCCATCTTCCAATTCTGCATTGCTATTGATTGATTATGTGCTGGCTGACTCTAATAGATAGCTTGTTCGCTGCCTTTAATTGATTGCAAGTTCATCATCCTTCACCCACTATCCTAAGCTACTAGCAAGTTGCTATTAATTGCCATTTACTGATTTCACATCACTATTTATTGCCATCTTCCTTCACATCAACTCTTCTCTCCCCCTGCCCTCCCACCCTCAGGGGCTCCAAGGAGGAGGAACAGGGAATTAGCTTGAGCAATACAGGGCCCTGAGCCCTTCCTCAGGGGATGCACAAGAGCTACACAAGTCACAGTGCTCCACATGATGGAGGTGAGAGAGAGAAAAGGCAAGAGGATAAAAACAGGCTTTTCTGTGGTACAAGGAATAAGGCAGCAAGACTGTTTTGGAGTGGGAGCATTTTCAACCCCTCAGCTGATCTGCACTGTGGATACCAGTGTAGGGAGAGAAGCCCCTGTGAAAGTTTCTTGGAGGGAAAGTTATGGATGAGCAGAAGTCTTGTCTCTTGGGTACTGACCCTCTTGATGCTATGTGTGAGTAGTCTTTGATGGTGGCGCAACCTCAGTAGGTGACCAGCAGCAGGACAGTGGGTGCAGCATGCTGGTGGGCATCCATTACACCTGCCGAGAGCAGTAAGGCTTCCTAGCCGTATCTTCTGCCACACTGAATGCAAGTCCAGACAGAGCACAGAACGAAAATCCAGCGCACTCATCCTGAGTACAGTTCACCAGCATGTGGAAAGAGGCACCTCCACACAGCAGGGTGCAGCTATCGAGAGCCGAAATCTGAGAGGGAGATGTTAGAAAGAGTGAGTTCAGATATAACTCAGGACTTGATGCCTTCCTCCCTGTGCTCCCCTCCCTGGGTCTGGTTGGCAAGAGTGCAGCCTTGTCCCAGACAGAGGCCAGCACAGCAGGCAGGAGGTTGGGCAATGGCCTGAGGTACCTGCAGTGCTCCCCTCTGCCTCCTGCCCAGGCCGGTCACTTCACAGACCACAAGGGAAGGTGACAGGAGACATTCAGAAGGCTCAACCAAAATGTGGAATAAAAAAAGCGCATTTTAATAACTCCAAGTCTTGAGTTCCCACATGTCTTCGAGGAGCTCTGTTGCTCTCCCATCCAAACCTTCGAAAACGGTCTGTGCTTTGAAATTATCACGGTGCAGATAATCCTTCACTGGAGGACTGATAGCAAGGTGTGAAAAAAAAGAGCAGACACAGATCTGGAATCAAAGGCAGGGAAGCTCTTTGAGATATGTCGATAAGATGTGCTGTGTAGATGCCACATTAAAAGGACTGGCAGACTTCAGTCTAAGCTGTTCTTCCTCCTGGATGCATTTTCCTTTGACGTGAGCATTTCTCCATCCACACTGTCCCTGCGACTGTGATGGTGTATTCCCAGAAGACCACATTTCAACCAGAGGTACGCAGATCTGGCTGACTTCCCTGTTCATACATCCTCCTCTGAAGCCAGCAAGGTCAGGGCTCTGGTCCCTGACTTGTGCAGTGTGGCAGCTGGCAGACTCCACGTGGAGTGTCAGTAGGACAAATCTACATGTATTTTGAGCCTGCTTTTGATCCAGGATGAAACAGAGCAGTTCCAAATCTACTTCCACCAATCCAAGTGGAGATGCTGATGTGGGTGGCTGCTGGCTGGGGTCCGTGGCTGCTCGCTGGCCCTGTGGGGAGAAGCCAGCAGACGTGCCAGCACATCGCTGATGGGTTGGGTGGTCAGCCCTTCGTGGGCAGCATGCAGAGTGACAAGGGAACCCAAACCCTGTCTTTTAGGATGAGCTCAGAAGATACAAAGACACAAATTACATTTTCAGACTCTTCACTCTGACAAAGCAGACTCGATCAAAACACAAATCATTGTTCTTATTATTTGACATTAGGGAGGAGATGCAAAATTCTCCAGAGAGAGCGAAGACATATGGCTGAGTTCCAGTGCAATATATAGGTGCTTTAAACTACTCTTCCTTAATCCTCATTTTTATCTTCCTTTAAATGAAAAAAAAAAAGAGTTTTTTTTCAATCAGACTGGCAGACATTAGGCTTTGAACAGGAGAGAAGACACGTCCACCATAAACAAATGACGGTTTGTGGACATTGGTATTTGACAGCTGTCTTCCAACAGGTAATCAGATGAAATAAATGTCGTGCCAGCTACCCACTCTAACAGAGCTAACAATTGCATACAGGAAGATGCGACTGTTGGTTTTGATGGTTTCCCCTGTGGTTTTCACTTCCCTTTTTGGTGAAAGTGATGCAACTGTGATTTTTCTCATTTCCACCCTTTTCAGAATTTGTGAAAGTGCCCTGCCTGTGCTTCTTTTTATATCGGCATCTTCATTTTGCTGTCGATTCAGAAGCAAATCCAGTTGCTTTAACAGATTAAGGCTAAAATGGAACATAGCCGGAAAACAGCATTCCTCTGAATTGGTATTTTACCCATAAAATCACAGCCACAGAATCAGAGAGCCGCTGAGGCTGGAAGGGACTTCTGGGAACCTTCTGGTTCACCCCTTCTGCCCAAAGCAGCTAACATATGGGGACCAAAAAGTAGGAGTGTGCTCTGCCTGTCACTTCAGTGAAATACATGCAACAATCTCTGTAAAATGCTAACACTTTTTTAATGTATCTAATGAGCAGTCCCTGCTTAGATATTTTGGAATGCAGATGGTACTCAGAATTCATAAAGCAGGCCAGAAGCACACCCCTTGTCTTCATCCCAGAAATTAGGAGTAAAGAAATAAAATCAAAATAATACTTGTATACTCTGTTCAAGCTCGTTCACTTTAGGGACAGCCAGTCTGCAGCAAGGCTCCCTCTATGTACCAGGTCTTTCCCATCTAATCTGGCAGCTGCAGAGTCACCTGCCAAGTCTTTCTTCAGGTTAAGATGTTCACAGCATTCTGCTGTGATGGTTCCTGCCAGCCACGACCATTCCCACAGCAGAGTCGGCACAAGGGGCTGAGTCTCTGGTTTATGGGGAACGATGCCTAACATGTCTTCTCCATGCCCACCACACCTGGCTCTGTGACACTTATGAATCAGGTCTGAGTTTCCGTGATTTCCAGCGGGGTGGTGGAAAGCAAACCCTTATTAATTTTTGTTTTCTCAAGGTCTCCCATTGTGAATGGCAGCAGCAGGACAGTTTCATGAGTGATTCAGGCATTTGTGTGGAAAACAAGACAGCAGAGGCAGTGAGGAAGAATCTTTGTGAGTCAAGCCATGCTAAGCAGCTAAACTAACCCCATGCATCCATGCTGGTCCCCAGTGATTGCAGTGCCACATCAAAGGACATATGAATGGGCAGCCGGGATTTCAACTTCAAACACTCATGGGTCTAGCACATCTTGTCTGTCAGGGGCTTTGGTTCAGTTTCAGTCTGTTCCTGGGTGCTTTGGGCTAAAGAAAATCAGTCTTTATCTTAATGCAGAACATTTTAAACTGAAGTATTTTTAATCAGTTTTTTGCTGTTCCCGATCAGCTTTAAACCAATGACTAAGTTCAACCAGCACAGTTCAGCAGGTGGGAAAGTCTCAAGAAATTGAATGGGGATCAGGAAAAAACATTAGGAAAAGGTGGTCAGGTGTTTAGGTTGACCAGCTAACAGCCTCATAGGTCCCTGTTGTGAGAAATTCAGTATCTACTCACTTCAAACACTTAAGCAAAAGATGAAATATTGTTAAAATCCAACTATTACCAATATATTAAATTTAGAATGAATTTCAACTGTCATACCAAAGTCAGATGAGTCTCAATATTATATGTGAATTTAATCAAATTACTTCAAAAATTATCAGTCCTTATGCATTTTAAACGAATCTAAGACAGATGTCCTTTGTTTAGAAAGTGCAACTGAAGAATTTTACCAAAGCCTGTCAAGTTGTGATTGAAAATGGTAACCTTCTTCATGCTGACATAAAACTGCCATCTGACAATCTGATTGTCTCAGGGATCATTATTAAAGCTTTCTTTTTAGGATTATTTCTTAAATGGGTGAGCACTTAAGTAGACAGCCTACTCATGTGCTGTTGAAAATCATATAGACAACCCAGAAATTCTAGTTGTTACCTTTCCCTGCCTCCACCCTTTGCAACATTTATTGATTTGGTAAGAAGTTTGAAAACTTTATCTACCTAGGATAATAGGTTGATTCATGTCAAACTTTTCAACATACAACAAAGCCTGAAAAACAATCTTATAGAACAATATTTGAACAGTAAAGCCATCTCCAGATTGCTTCTACATGTGCATGCATTTGATATGCCTGCTTTAGATTAAGGAACATATAAAGACCAGGGCATTTCTGAGTGTGGAAGAGTAGGAAAAAACAATCATAATAACAAATTTCTAATGATATCTGAAGCCTGAAAACATAGCATTTCTTTCAGGTTTTTGGATTGTTACAGTGTCAGACCTAGGATTGCAGCCAATAAGCCAGGTGGTGATCTGCTGGACATCATATCTCTTGAACGGACTTTGTGCAGTTCAGGATGACTAGTCAAGTGCTGGTGGGGTGTGCTTTTTAGTCTTTTCTCTGTCCAAGGTGAATGGTCACAGAGATTTTGGAACAAAAATCTTTCCTTATCTCTTTTTCAGGGCTGGTTCTTTTTGCCTTCCAGAGCATCTTTCCAGTGTTTGGACAAATCTGGTATGAGACCTATCTCAAAGTTAGGCAAGTTATCACAATCTTTCAGGGCTACTCCCTAACCAATGTTGACTTTTAAGAGTTCTGCTTTAAAGTAATTTAAATATAGTCTATGTTTTGCTTCCCACAGTGCCTCCCTGCCCCAAATATATACAAAATTCATAGACAGAAGACCATTTTTGAGGAAACTGGCATGGTCTTATCTGGCTAAAAGGTCTTGAGATAACATTGTGTCACCAATTTAGAGAAAGTTCAGCATAAAAATAGAAGTCACTACTTAAAAAGGAACAAGTAATGTTGATAAACTTTAGTTACTAAGCATTTGCCCATCTGAGTCATTTTGCACGGTTATTCTAAAATGTAAGTTTCATTATGGTGAGTTTTTTTCTAAGAAACAGCTGATACACAGTGTTTTCCTAACACACAAATGGGCTCCAAGTCAAGTTGTTTGTCAACCAGAAATTTCATTTTGTAAGGGAAAAGCTATTTTAAAATCAATCAGGAGTGAACTTCAGGTAAAGCAAAAAATGGTATATCGAGTTTGCATTCCTTAAATTGCTCTTCCTTTGCAGGAGGTCTAGGCTTCATGGGATCTTTGTTGCTGACCACCAGGAACCATTGCAGTATATAGCAAATACTGTAGAAGTTATTTATGTTGTGGTATTTGTACTGGGGACAACATTCATGGGAACATTTCCTTCTCCCAGTACCACAGGTAGTAGAAGGCAGTATTTATATGAATCCACATAGATGTTTACCTCATTCTCTCCTGGTGATACTGCCTTTGTATGCCATAGAGCAATCCACCTTTTGTCCCAAGTCAGAACAAACAGAAGAAAACAAATACATTTGCAAGACATTAAACATTACACCTGTGACAACTCTTAGATGTGAATAGAAGTAAAATACCAGGTAATTCTTTTTGTGTCCTGAAAAACAGAGCTAATCCATGCTGCTTGCAGTACTACTGTGATACATGTACTCTTGCAGAGGAACTGTTCCCATGACAAACTCTTTACAAGGCAGATTTTGCTATTTATCCCCAATATGAAGAGCAAATCTGCTTGCTCACTTTCAAGACCAACAAGGACCAAGGCTGCAGGCTGTAGGGGGACCCAGGGAGATTATCAGAGGGGCAGTGGTGAGAACCACAATTCAGAGATGTTTTCAGAGCTGTGATACCTCGATTTTGTTGGAAGCCTTCCCCTGCAACTGCTTAGAAACCATTCGTGTTTCTTTGGCCTCTGCCCTGACAGAGTTTGTTGCTGTCTCTCTCTCTGCCCATGTCCTCTTTGCTTCTTTGTCTTTCTACACGCTTTACCCTGCATCTCATGTCTGCACTAATTCTCATCCTTCTATCCCTCTCTTTTACTTCTCTATTCTTTACATTCATGTTTCTTCTTTCCTTCTTTCTCTCATCTTTTGTTCCCCCTCACACTTCCCAGCCACAACAGAGGAAAGCCTGGGCTGATGGACCACTGCTGGAGCTGGCATTCATATCTATGTGAGCTGCCCCTGCTGGCTGAGCTACAATTCCCATAACAATACAGAGGGAACATGAGTATTGTACAAACACCCAACTTTAGCTGCAGTGAGTGCCACTTGTGAAGAATGAGTGGACTTTAGGTTGTTTAGTTGCATTCCCTTGTATTAATCCCATGACAAACACCGTGGAGTGCAATGTATATTCATGCATTTTAGTTTCATAGTCACATGCATATGAGCTACAGCCAAACATCTAAATTCTTATGTATCCATGATTTCACACTGACTTTGCACTATATTTATGTCACTGCAAAAGAGCCTTTAAAACCTTACCAGATCTCCAGCTAGCATAAATCAGCCTAGCTCCACTGAAAATGTGTGGCCTTGACTTTGGTGTGAATATATTTCAGGCCTTGAACGACCTAAGCTGCACTTACATCTGAATGCAAAACCATCATAAAACAACAAATGTATTTCCATGTATCAAAACAAGCTTAGGTAAAAGCAAGACAATAAATCTATCTGAATATACTATTTTCTATGGGACTAACAATTTTTTTTTTTGTTTGTTTGGAAGATGTGAATGACATATGAACTTTGCCATGGGAATCAAACATACAGCTGTTAAAATTGCCACTCTGTTGCTAATGAATTCTTCCAGTTCTCATCCATATGACTACAGTTTTTGCTTATCTGATTGCTAGAATCAGGGTATTATTATGCTTTGGTAAAGTAATTATTTTTATTGAATTTAGTAACAAAATAACAGGCTGATTTCTTCCAGTCTAAAGGACAGGTCAATTTGTATTGAATTTGTTATTTTTTCTCTTTAAAGCTCTTCTAAGAAATGTTTTTTATTTATTTAATGCATGCTTTTTGTAGGGAGCCATAAAGTAGATTTAAGATGATACTCACTGCCACTATGTAGAAGGCAAATTGCCAGCACTGCTGACATACATGAGTACATAATCTGAGTAACCCTTAAAACTCCCTCTGAGACCTGCAATCTATTCCTTCTGGCATTGCTGTGTTGTGGATTTGGCTGCTAGCTCTTCTTCCAGACATCCCTCAGCACTCATTCATAAGGCGTAGCCTGAACTTTCAGGATCTCATCTCCAGTCGGTGCCTAAACAGGAGCTTTTTTCTTTGATTTTAACTCAACTTGTGTCAGTCTTTTACTGAGTAATTCACAAGAAGGTGGTGAAGTCCTGTGAGCAGTTGAACTGAGGATGGTGCAAGCGAGGATGCTGCTGCTGAGATCCAGACTCTCTTGTTGACTTCCCTTGCTAACAGATCCATCTATAACAAACTTCACCTTCGAGTACTATGCCTCAGAAACAGATTGTGAGTGGGGAGATCCTCATGCAGAGTGCTTTTGGGGAGAATCTGAGAGCAGGCAGGCAGGTGGCATGCTGAGGCTGGCACTGCTGCTGGGTATGGAAAATGTACTTGCACCTTCCCCCCTCTCTACTTGCTCTGTGGTTCCTCAGACATGGTGAGCCATTTGGACCAGCACTTATCTAAGTCCCTGGGTCTAAGTCCCTAAGGGTACATTACTTCAGCCCAGGGTGGCAACCACAGGTTCTGCACAGGAACAGCTAAGAATAGGTCATTTACTAACACTTCTCACAAATCAGAGCCAAAAGCAGCATGACAGGTACCTACCAGTGGTGCAGTGGGTGAGCAGGTAAGGAGGAGAGTGAGGAGCCAGGAGCCTGCCTTCCCTTCCTGTTTCATTGATTCACTCTGCTTCTGCTTCCTCCTCTGTGAAATGGGAGTTCCTAGCTCACTCCCAGTTCTGATAGCTGGATGAAAGGAAGTAATGCACATTATGATTAATTTTCATACCCCAATTTTCATAAGCAACAATTAGGCTTGCTCATGATTTTGAAGAGCTCTGCCAAAGAGAAGGTCAGAGGGAAATCGCGATCTGACTTCTTACTCATCTCTGGAGAAACTCTGCAGTCAGAGGATGCTGAACCTTCCCATGTGGCAGGCTTTTTTATGCCCCACTCTTTGAGGAATGGCAGTTTCAGAAAAGAAGGCAAACTCACCGGTTTGGCACGTTGGAGAAGAGGAGCATTCCCACAAGGGAACTTGTCTGCCCAACTTGGATATTCAAATTTCGTCAGACAGGATCTCCCTCTGAGGTAGACAAATTTCCTTCTGTCTTGTCTAAGGAGCAGTGCAGGCATTTGTTGTAGGAAAACTGCTTCATTAGGTACTTAAGCACAGGAACAAGGCAGAAGCCAAAGCAGGGTGGATTGGAGCACACCCATGAAAAGGCCAAGTGATCGAGTGATCGAGGATACACCACAGCATGATGCAAATCTCTAGCATAAATGGCTGTTTTCTCCCCTTTCTCATTTCTCGTATATGTGTTTTGTGGTTCGATTCAGAACAAGTGTGTCAGGACCCTGGGTCTCTCTTTCTTCCAACAGAGAAGCCACAGCTCTTCCTTATCTTCTGAAGAAATCCTTGAAGATCCAAATTACAGCCTGGCTTCACATAAACAGGAAAGATATTTAAGCATATGCGCAACTTAGCGTGAGCTGAGTTACTTTGCTACTAAAAGGAAGTTAAATATTTAAATGCCTTCTAGAATGAGAGGGAAGGGAAGGGAAGGGAAGGGAAGGGAAGGGAAGGGAAGGGAAGGGAAGGGAAGGGAAGGGAAGGGAAGGGAAGGGAAGGGAAGGGAAGGGAAGGGAAGGGAAGGGAAGGGAAGGGAAGGGAAGGGAAGGGAAGGGAAGGGAAGGGAAGGGAAGGGAAGGGAAGGGAAGGGAAGGGAAGGGAAGGGAAGGGAAGGGAAGGGAAGGGAAGGGAAGGGAAAGAGGAAAAATCGAAGGGGGACTTCCTTCTAAAATTGTCAACCTTTTTTATTCTACTCTTGTTCTTTTTCTGTCAACTCTTTTTATTCTACTCTTGTTCTTTTTCTGTGTACCTATTGCACATTCAATGCTGCTTTTGTTTCATCACTGTGTGGTAACTATGCCAAATCCCTTTGCAAAAAGTCTTGAACCACAGATGAACCTCAATTTTGTTCTTGCCACAGTCAATACCAAATCCATTTACATCAGAGACTTAGGACCATGGCTTTGCTTGGAAAACATTAAATCAGCAGCAAGAAGGTCATTTTAACGTGTTAGCCTGGACTCTTAACTGCTTAATTCAGATTGGGTCTGGTGTAATTTTATTTTTCTAGCACTGGTGCAAAACCTGGAATAACCTTTTTAAATCTCCTGTACAGTTAATCCAACAGGCTGTTGAACAGATACCACAGCCAGGCTGGGCAGCTGCAGTCTCTTTAAGATGTTACTGAAGGAAAACAATTATATTAAAAAGAACATTTTTTTTTCTTTCCCTCTGCTTTGTTATCACATCTATGTACAGTCATTGCAAGCGATCTCTGGTCCACTGAAAAACACCACCATTGCTTTCCTTAAGGATGCTTTAGCATTTTCTCTATAAGCAATCCATCAGATTATTAGGACTGAGCTTTAGACCATCCCTAATGTATTTTAGCACATCACTTTTGGTCTGAAAGCATGACACAAAATAATAATAATAATACTGAGTAGACATTTATTTCTATAGAGAGACTTGTGTTTAGAAGCTCTGTTGCACTTCCAGATGTCAGAAAGCCTTGTTTTAAGGAGCTAAATTAGCTGTAGCACTGCAGACAGAATTTAAATAGTTCCTCCTTAAACTATTTTACATTTGTTAATAAGATGCATGGCTAGAAGGACTGCTACTGCGCACACAAAGGAATGTTTCCTTAATACACACTTTTTTATTGATCTGGTAATGCTCTGTACTCTGAGTGCTATTCAGCCAAGCCATTCAGGAGGCACCTGGTGGGAGATGTGCAGAGCTCACCTCTGTGCCCCCAAGGGCTTGAGGAGTGCTCCTGGCCCCCCAGCCAGAAAGACAAATGGGTGTTTAGCTGGGTGCTTGTATCCCCTTTCAGGAGAATCAAGAGACATGCCTGCAAGTGCAGTGAAGAGCCTCAGTACTTGTTTCTGAGCTAGAAAGAGCATGTTACACTGCAAGAGAGGGTTATCTGTTTAGCCAGTTAAAAAGAAGAAGATAAATAAAGTGGTATCTTTATAAAACAGCAGGTAAGGTAGTGTGTTAAAAGGGAGAAAATATGAAATAACAAAGGGTTATCGAATGAAACAGAATGCACGACAAGAGCTAGTGGCTGGAAGGTGAATTTGGACACATTCGACAGGACTCACCTTCTAGTGGCAAGGAAGATGAACCATCAGGATAGCTCCCTTGAGGCCCTTTATCCCCGGTCTTTTGCCACCTCCAGTTGAAGTCTTTTTGAAAGATGGGATTTCACCAAATGCAAATCACTGAATTAATCCAAAGAACAGCTGAATTAAATCCTACCGTTTTTATTAAACAAGCCAGAAGAGATCTGCTGTTTGTTCTGCCTCACAACCCATGGGTGTTTCGATGAGTCTTTCCATTGCTCCCTTTGCTCTGGGGCTTTTGTGTCACTGCTCATGCTTGGTGCAGAGTGTTTTTTGTTCCATCTCTTCAGCAGGTGATGTTTCCTATACCTGATGTTGATCAAAAGCAGCAGTGGGAAGGAGCTGTAATATCGTAAGTCTGTATTGCCTTGTGATGGTAACTGGTGGTAAGATTAGGGTAAGTAACTGCAAGGAAACCCAGGGCAGGCTGGGCATTTCAAAGCACCCTCCTTGAGCAGAGGTGCCTGTGCCATAGGAAGACCATCCTGGCCTTATGGTGCTGTTGGCAGTGTAACTGGAGGTCCACTAGCCTGACTTCTTGACTCTGCTTCATAAGGCTTGCCCACCCATAGCAGTCATAAATACACAGCAACACGCACTGGGCAGGTAGGCCCAGCATGGCTGGACTCCACCACGCATTGGAGGCAGGGCTGAGGAGCCAGGGAGGCACAGAGAAGCTGTGGGTGCCCCATCCCTGGAGATGTTCAAGGCCAGGCTGGGTGGGGCTTTGGGCAACCTGACCCAGTGTAAGGTGTCCCTGCCCATGGCAGGGGGTAGGAACTGGATGATCTTTAAGGTCCCTTCCAAACAAAACCATTCTGTGATTCTGTGACCTGCAGCCTCACAGCACGTCCCAAATGCCACCGTCAGAGAAGCACCCACAGGCTCTAGGAGTGTGTCACAGGATGCAGTTTACATCCACCCGCGACAGCCATTTTGGACAGAGAGAAGTGTTTTCTCAGAGCCTTCCTGTTGAATTCCCGTATTTGGGGAGACGCTGCTGGGAGACGACACGTTTTTCGTGCCTCGCGGTCTGAATTTGTGAGTGAAGATTTAAAGGTGCCTTTGATGGCTGGGAATTTACAGCATCTTGGAAAACAGGTCATTAATCTAGGTGCCTATTTCTGTGCATATGTTTCTAACTTTAGGCAGAAAGAGGGAAAGTGATGATCCTCCTGTTTTGAAATGTAGAAGTACTGTGATTCAGGGGATCCTCTGCCTAGAGAGCTGTCCTTCTCCATAATCTTTGTCTTAATGATCTGTTAATACTTAACTTCTCATTTGATTGACCTGAAGTGCTGGATCTGGATAACCTTCCATGAATATATATATGCCTTGGAAACAGTACTTTGTTCATGTCAAACCTACTCACAAACTGCTTTTGTTTTGTTTTGTTTGTTTGTTTCGTTTTGTTTGTTTGTTTAGTAACTGCTAAGTGCTCTTTACACGGTGAACACAACAGTCTCTAAGCAGAGATTTTGCATTTAGAAGAACTGCATATGTGAAGGTTTGTATAAGAGGTGTTGACCCTGAAGGTGCTTACAAAGTACAGTAGACGTGTTTGAGATTTGCTTAAATAGATCCCATGATGCCTTGCTGGGTAGCAACAAGGATGGACACCCTTACACATTTCTTAAATTATCTGTGAGGTTCTGTGTTGT
Organism: Anas acuta; assembly: GCF_963932015.1. Taxonomy (NCBI): domain Eukaryota; kingdom Metazoa; phylum Chordata; class Aves; order Anseriformes; family Anatidae; genus Anas; species Anas acuta. The sequence goes on along the minus strand of NC_088981.1, from coordinate 44,778,255 downwards.
ACATTGCAGGTTCATTAACAACACGCTGTAGCTGTCATTGTGTCAGCCTTCCTGTACTGCCAGGAGATGGTCCGATTTTTCCATTCAATGTTGTTGTACTAAATTGCACTCCTGGGACAAAATGGTCCAGCTAACCATACAAAATGCTGATGATTATTGTACCAGGGCCTGGTAGTCACACTTGCTTTCTAGCAAGCTTTAATATTTATCATGTGGTGATGGCCCTAGCGCTTTGTGTGGTGTTACAAGCTGTGCATGTGTGCAACGGGGAGATGATCCCTGCCTCAAAGCAACACACAAATCCCTGTGCATATTGAAACACACTAAGGAGGAAAGGACTATAAAGACCAGACAGAAAGGTGAAAGACATGGAGAACAAGGTAAAAATGTGAGGCTTGTGGTTAGAGTAACAAGCAGAGGTCAAAGAATACAAAGTGCCTTACCATAGGGTAGTAGTTCACAAGCTCCATGACTAGTGAGTTCAGAAGGATCTGAAGGAAGCACCTGTATGATATTGGCTGGGTCTCTTCCCACAGCCAAGGAGTGGCATGGGATGAAAGGTGAGGGTGTTTGAGGAACAAATGCGCAGCCTTATATTAAAGGCTGGCCTCACAGAGTCAGGGCTTGGTTATTTCAAAGCATAATTATCAAGTATTCTTTGTGCTGGCAGATGCAGTGTTGAGTGCAGATACCCAAGCGAGCTGTCTAGGACGTGAAGCAGCAGAGAATTTCACATGGATGAGTTCATCCAGCTAAAAAGGACGTGCTTTTAGATGTAACCCAAGTACCTCTATGTCATGTTCTGCAATGCAAATAAGCTTTCTAATGTGTCTCCCCCCACACTCCACTATTCTTTTCCTCACCCAGTTGGGCAGGACTGAGCTGTGATATCTGTAAAGTAAAAAATAGGTGCTTCATCGAGCTTGATGAAGTTTAATGTAGATGGAAGGACTCTCTGTCTTTGTATAAAGGAGATGGATATAGCATGCCTGATACAGAATGGCATCATTGGCTAAAGCAAAGGTGGATTTTAAAGTGAAGCACAAAGAAAAAATTGAAGATTTGAAGAAGCTGAGGGGCAGAAGCATTATTCTCAAGGATTCACCTCACTTCTCTGCAATCGTGTAAAAGTTCAGGTACGGGACTAAATTACGAGCTGACTAACCCTGTCACAGGGTAGACATCTGAATTCCTTCCCGGAAACACCTGCTTCTCTCCACTACCTATAGAGGGAGTCTACACTCACCTTCACTGAATAATTTTTAAACAATTCAGGTTAGATAAAAGAAATCTCAATGCAGGTTTCTACACACAACATTCATGATGCTTTCTATTACTTTTTACACTTACACACAAGACTGTTTCTATTCCGTGCTTATTCTAGCCAAATACCTCAGAGAAGGAGAAAGCATTACTAAGGAAAATTTGCTGAGGGAAAGACTGTTTTGTTTGTTTGTTTGTTTGTTTGTTTTTTTGCTGAGGAGGCATTTTCTTTGCATAGGCTTACCCTTGTTTTCACTTACAAGCTTCTTGAAGTGTTTTCTTTTGAGCTTTTTTTAAGCTCTCTGTATCCAGGACTTACACATGTTCCACAATCTAAAAAACAGCATTTTGTTGGGGCAAATAATTCAATATCAACTACAGTATTAGATTATTGGTAAGATAATTTAAAGTGAAAATCCCTTCAGTAATTTTGGATTATTTCTAAAAAAGCACAATAAATGCAAAAAGCCAATGGGTCTGTGCATACTGATCCAGGTTATTTCCAAATCAAATTTTTCTAAAAAAAAATGCTCAGATTCAGCCAAATGACTTCTGCTTGTGAAATGTATGAATGAGTTATAATCATTGTGTGAGTGTAAAAACAGATTAAAATGAATGCTCTTTTAATGTTCTATACAATATATGCTTTGAATGGTGGTGTTTTTTTAGTCAAGTAATTACAGGGTGGAGAGAATGCGTGGCCAATGGCGGTGGGTTAATTACAAGACCAAACACCCACTACATCTTGCTCAAAGAGCCTTGAAATGATTATACATTGTTGTAACTAATAGCCTAGTTTGGACCAGCGATTTGAGAGCTACCTCAGTTTAAAACAAATGCGTAACTTCTACCCAAGCATCCTTACCATTTATACAAATAATGCCGTATAGCACAGGGAGAGGAGCTCAGTTTCTGGACAGGAGATGGTTTGTTTACACTGTCCACTTGATGACTTTACATAGACTCTTTCTTTCTTTCTCTTCTTAGGGTCAGGCAATTTCTGGTCTTCTTTCAGGACACAGCAGTTTGGAGGAAAATAATGCAAAATAGAGATCTGTGATAAACAAAAATAAAATAACCTAGCACACAGCTTTTGTTGTATCTACAGCTTCTCCGAACTTTAACTGATTGCATTTTAAATTATTTGGGATAAGGGCAGGCGAGATCAGCTGCTAATCTAATGTGTATACCAGCCATTAAATTTCTCCTAAATGCATCTACGTACACTCCCTGGGTAAAAAGCATTTTCCAGAAAAGCATTCAGCATCAATCTGAAGATACCAAGAGGATTCCAGCATTAGGCTGACACCAACTGCAAATGTCTTGCCGGGACCTGATCTTCTTCCTGTGAGGCAGACTCACATGTGCTTCTGATTTCCAGGACTGGTTCATCTGAAGACAGACACACGTCTTGCTGAAGTTGATGTGAATACTCACATGCTGCAAGCCAGTCAAACTCGTGTCCATCTTGTTGCACATAGACCAAAGAGCACGCTTTTGTAGAGACAGCACTGGGGCCACGTGTGCTCTGACCCTCCGCGCACAGGTATGGCTGAGCACACCGTCTGGGTACAGGACCCTTTCTTGGAAATCAGCTGAGCTGAACAGCTTCCAGTCCCTCTCTCCACTGCTAAATCAAATGTTGTCAGCATCTGGACTCACTCCTTTGTGCCTGGCCGTGTCTAACTTATGTTGTCAGCACAGTCCGGCTCTGAACTCCTGGGCGCAGACTAGGAGACAGCACGTGGCAGGGACCACGCCAGCAGGCAATCTGCATGCAGCCACCAGGTTTTTAGAGCTAAAACCATTCAAAAACATTGAAGTATGCAGGCTAGGCCTGTTGGCTAGGACTAGTAAAAGGCCCATACGCCTTTTAGTTTATCAGTACAAATATAACTTGAAGGGGCTTAAGCTAAGAAATGTTTACATTATCTGGAAAGATCTTTTTTATTAAAAACCCACCTTACCGGAATTCTTTTGACAGTTTTTGTAATTCATCCACATATCAAGCAAAGGATAAATTTATAAAGATATTTGATTAGCTGCCATTTATACAGTTTCCTGCCCCCTAAAAATAGAGCAAGGCTAATTGAACTGAAAAACTAAAGATTTCAAAAAAATAATTATGTAACTTGCTACACTTGCCCTGCTTTCCCTCTACTCCCCTCCCCCTTACTTATTTTTTAAAGAGGTCAAGGTTATTAAACTCTTACATTCATACAGTAAGAAAAGTGGAATCTAAACATAAAGATTTTTCATGCGGCATGAATTTGCCCACGTAGCCTTTTTGTAGTATGTTTGTTTACCAATTAGGCTATGAAATTGATACTTTGATGTATACAGTGTGTGCAATTCACGCAGGTGAGATAATGGCGCAACAAAAGTTTTTTTCCTTCCCTGACTCATGTGTGTTTATACCGTCCCAGGCTGCAATCCTTATTCAGGCTAATTTATTTACCTCAGTGGGTGTGTTGTCTCTGTAAGGACTGCAGTTTGATGACCCAGGTTTGCAATGTTAATGCAGCTCTACTGTAAGCTTTTGCATTGCGTGATGCAAAATTACAGCTCCGATGCTTCTGCTCTAGAAACGTGTGCACACTCAGGAAGCCACGGGAAGGGTTACTTTAACAATTTCAGTCTTATCTATGAATTTATAACTTCTAACCCTGCGCTGATTTATACAGTGTGGCACTGTATTTCGGAGGCATGCTGCCTCAGAAAATTAATGCTGCATTCTGGCAACCATATGGGCAGCTGGCGGGCGGCCAGGAGACCAGCAGAGCACAGCCCTACCTTCACGCAAACCTTCCCTGCGCAAGACAACCTTGGCCATCCCTGGCATGGACTGCACTGGCCAAGGAGCCAAAATACAGGGACCCTGTACGTGCTTGTGACTTATAACCACCGGCTTCTCCTGGGACAGATGCACACCAATATGATTTATGAGCGAAGCTGCGTGGACACGCTCCCCTTGTGGCAGGTAACCACATGGGCACTGCACTTCCTGATGTCTCATGGAATGGAGAGGATTGCAGAGGCCTCCCCATATATCCATGTTTCTTCTTTATGGACCTTTTTTGCAGTTGTTGCTCTCAACTGTGACAATATTTATCTTGCAAGCTCTATGGCAAAGGGCATTTATGTTATTTGTTCTGTAAAACACATGTTATTTATTCTCTGAGGACTGAGAACAAATAATCACAAAAATGGCTGATGGTAGCTTAGGTGTCTTAAGCACTTTAGAAAAAGAGAAAAGAAAAGAAAAGAAAAGAAAAGAAAAGAAAAGAAAAGAAAAGAAAAGAAAAGAAAAGAAAAGAAAAGAAAAGAAAAGAAAAGAAAAGAAAAGAAAAGAAAAGAAAAGAAAAGAAAAGAAAAGAAAAGAAAAGAAAAGAAAAGAAAAGAAAAGAAAAGAAAAGAAAAGAAAAAAGAACATTTACATTGTTCAGTAAGGAAAGAAGTAAAAATCATTTTTCCATTATCACTTGCAAATAAAGTAGTTTTTGTTCTCTGTTCTTAGGCTTCTCTCACACTATTATTTCTTATCAAATATGTGATTATTCATGGACTTAAATCTAACTCTGCTGCCGGCTTCAGTGGGACTACCTACAGGAATGCTGGGCTGGACTGGGAAGTCCTCAAATAAGATTCTAATTTTGTCTTCTCGCTAGGTGAATGATACAAATCTCAGAAAGAATGGAGAAGACAAATTTCATTTAATGGTTTCAAGTAACTTTATGCAATACCTTAAATGGAAGATGCCTTGATGATAGCTCAAACACACAACCTGTTTATAATGTATTTTATTTGCATAATGCTTTCCATTCATAAATAGCTCTGAGATTTCTTCTACAACTGTTCACAGGAATCATGTCACTTGCTAGGCTTTCCAGCAGCTGTTCTACTTCCCATTGCAGCAACCCCATGAAAAGAATAGGGATTGAAAGTGAAGCAGCACACATTTTCCACTGTAAAATAGCTGGTACACTGTAATTTCATGCTTTAGCTCTCTGCACACTAGTTTTTCCAAGGAGACCAGAGCTCACGCTTTATCTCAAACAGTACAATCTCCATATACATACTGTCCTGCTGGTTCATTCAGACAGCTAATTTTGTGTCTATATTAAAATTTTTCTTAAACCTTGATGTTGTGCTAAAGCTGCTGCAGTTAGACCATTGATGGCAGTGACTTGTTCTGCAGGACAAGTGGGCCTCGTTTCTTTTAATACTGTTTCAGCACTGTCCAGCTCAGGGCACAGTTTATCAGCAGAGTGTTTGCTGCTGCTATTTGATCATAAGGAGCATTTCCAGTGCTCCTGCCACTACTGAAATACTTTGTAGTGACGTGGGATTTCTGGGAAATGACATCCAAATGTTATTAGCCTGCTCCGGCTCTGCTCGGTTTGAAGGACTTGCTTGTATCCAGACTGGAGTCTAGCTACAGTTTAGAAATGCTGACTAGCTGCAGTTAAAAAAGAAATAAATTAATTCACAGCTGATTATATACACCACGTGGGTACAGCACAGCGATAAGTTTATTCCTGGTGCTCCTCAGCATTTGAGAACCCAGGCATGCCAGCAATGCTAATTTAACTACTTTGGGTAGCCAGTTTTCCCAGTGCAACCACCTCTTTTCCCCAGGAAAAACAATTTTATCTGTGTAGCCAGCAACAGCAAAATGGTGATCTATGCACAACCGGTACCTGGAAGTGTCCTTCCTGATCTTGCAGTAATGCAGCCCCTGTTTCTCACCCTGTGTCTTGAACAATCCAGTTTTACCAATACCCAGGCACAGCCCAGCATCCAAATCAAGCGATCACTCTCCCAGTGTTGCCTGCCAGTGGAGCATGCAGCTCTCTGCCGGGGTTGTGGACTATCAAATTGCAGATCCACGCCGGTTCTTGGTCTTTGTAGGCACTGCCAGAACAACCTATGTTATCTGGTGGCACGATCTACCTGGACATGGAGAAAAACATCTAGGACAATTTTATATATAAAGAATCATGGTGGTTTTTTTTTTTTGGTTCTCCCTACACTTTCCTTTTAAAAGGAGTAAAAGATATTTTTAGGAGTCTGGTATTACTAGAAGTGCCCTCCCTCGTCCCCCCCAGTCCTCTCAGGGCTCTCAGGAGGCCTTTGAACATCTCCCAGAGTTCGGGACCTGAGAAATGGGATCTCCGGCGTCCTTGGGGCTGCACAGCTCCCACACGGCACAGTTACAGATGTAGGGCAGAAGTATAACTGACCTTCACCTGCAAAACCAGAACTGCTGGTGCTTACACGGGAGCTATGCTGCCGGATAAAAACAATAATTTAATTGCCTAACGCAGACGAGGCCTCTGAGGAATCTCCTTCACCAAATAACCCCGCCAATCAAACCTCCATCAGCAGCACCCACTAATCTGGGCTCCCTCGGCACAGCGCTCCGAGTCGCGCTTTGCCGGGCACCCTACAGCGAGGCAGGGCTCCCCCCTCACACCCAACCACATGAACCCCCCCCCCTCCAAAAAAAAAAAGAGGTGCGCGCCCAGGTCACCCAGCCCCGCGCTCAGAGGGCGCCCAGCGGCGGCAGCGGGGCTGGGTGTCGAGCCTGGCAGGTTAGGAACAAAGCCGGACCCAAAGCCGGACCCCATATACCGGACCCCGCACCCGGCGGCCAGCAGCCCCCCGCCGCCCCTCACCGCCCACCCGCCCGTGAAGGGGGCGCCGGCCCCGTGCGCGCCGCCGCGTGGTGGCGGCCGGCGGGAGCGGGAGCGCGCGCGCGCGCACGGCGGGCAGGCGGGCGGCCGGGCGGGGGCGCGCACGGGACGGTGTGCGCGGGGAGGGGACGGGCCGGGAGGGGAGGGGAGGGCAGGGGAGGGCGATACCGGGGCGGGGAGAGGCGGCGGCGGCGCGGCTCGGGGCAGGCGGCAGGGGACGGGCGCTGCCGAGCCGGGAGACACCGCGGCGGCCGCCGCCGAGTCGGGGCATCCTTCCTCCTCCTCCTCCTCCTCCTTCCTCCTCTTCCTCCTCCCTCCTCCTCCTCCTCCCCTCCCCGCCCCCCGCCCTTCCCCCTTTTTCTTTCTTTCCTTCCCCGCCGCGCGCCGGGGCCGATCGCTATCGGCAGCCGCGACCCGGGGCGTTTCCGCGGCGGCCGCCACCGAGGGCAGAGCCGGGCCCCTCCCTCCCTCCCTCCCTCCCCGGCCGGCACCGGGGGGACCCCCCCCTGCCCGCCCCCCGCCCGGGGCTCGGCGGAGAGGGCCCGGCCGCGGCCCCGGCTCCAGCTCTGCTCTGCTCGGCTCCCCGGCGGTGGCGGCGGCAGCACCGGGCTCGGCGAGGATGTCGGGCGGCGGCGGCAGCCGGGAGGAGGAGCGGCGCAAACTCGCCGACATCATCAACCACTGGAACGCGAACCGGCTGGACCTGTTCGAGATCAGCGCCCCCACCGAGGTGAGCGACCCCACCGCCCGCACCGGCACCGGCACCCCCGGCACAGCGGGGCACGGCGCGGCTCGGCCCGCACCCAGCGGCAGCACCGAGCCCGCAGCCGCCGCCCCCCGCTACGGGCAGGGCAGCCGCGGCCTTTGTGCTCGGTGCTGCCGCCGCTTTGTGCGGGCAGCCGGCCCCGGCGCTGCCCTGCCCGGCCCTGCCCTGCCCGGCCCCCGGGGGGGGGCTCCGCGCAGCCCCCGGCCCCGGCTGCAGGTCCCCGCTTCACGTGTGGCCGTACCGGAAAAACACAGCGGGACGCCGCTTCCCGGCCAGATGGGCGTTTCCAGGGGATCGGGCTGGCTGAGTTCACTTTTATTTAAAAAAAATAAAATAATACAAAAGACAACAGGCCGTGCCCCGCAGCGCAGCCCCCCTCCGGCGTGGGGGCTCGTCACGCGTGTGCCCACGGCAGGAGGAGGAGGAGGAGGAGGAAATTCACACTTGCTCCTGGCCTGGCCCTGATCCGGGTTGTTTATTAACACAAGGCTCCGGTGAACCGTGCAGGCTTGGCCTCGCTGCCTGCTCCCGCGCCCAGGCTGCTGGGCCAGCCCAGCCACGGAAAGGTCTTGGGTGCGACTCCACGTTGCTGTTTTTTTTTTTTTTATTGTTTTATTATTTTTTTCCTCCAGTCACAATAGCCTGAGAACGAGCGCCCTGGATGTGTGCGGTGCTTGTCGCACGACGCTTCCTGAGCGCTGGCTGAGGGCGGTGTGCTGGTGCCTGCACCTTGCGCTGGCCGTGCTGCTCAGGTTTTACCCGTACTGCTGCTGGCTGCCAGTCACTCGTTCCAAAAATTGGGCTGATAGGAGCACAAAGGAGGCTCCACGGTTGTGGTAGAGGAGGCAGCGTTGTTCTGGAGCTGCAGGTTGGCGGCTGGCTGTCCACGGCCAGCTCGCTCTCTGGGTCTGGGATATGCCCACTCCCCACGCCTTCCAACTCCAACCTCCTTTCTTCACCTTTGTGAGAAGTTGTACTTCTGTCCTTTCGTAATCGCTGGCTTAACAAACCTTACCGTGTTTCAGGGCAGCCTTGCGTGTTTGTCATACTGAACTGGATTTTGCACAAAAGCTCTCAGCCTCATTGTAGTGACTATGCCAAGAAACATCGATTTTGGTTGCGCTAGCTCCACGCTTCTGTGGTTTAAGCCTGTGAACCTGTGCAGGGGCACACTTACTGCTGTCAGTGATGACATTTATTTCAGTTGAACTACCGATAGTAAAAATTAAGTGCAGGGATATCTCTGCACATCTGAGCTTTTTAGAGCACTGCGTCTAACGACTTCTGATAAGACTGCAGGTGTCTACAGTAAAGTGACAGCGGGTAACAGTTTCGGAGTAAAGTATATTTTCCTTCCAGATAATTACGAGTACAAAAGCTCACGCTTGTCTCACCATTACGCTGAGCTGATGCAAGTTTGGCAATATTTTCAACCCAGATGACGGTGTGATTGACTTGCGTGCTGTTTATCAGCTGAAATAAAAGCCCTTTTACCAGACTGCTTGAGAGATGCCAGCCCTCTTGTTTTCCACGCTGTTTCTGGCTCAGTTTGGAAATCAGGCACATCGTACTTAGCGTGGAGGCTGCAGCAGGTGTAGCTTCTGTAAAGACGCAGTGGCTTGGATGTGGCTTTTGCTCGGGTGTGCCTGATCCGGCTCCGGTTGTGTTGTTTTAAACTGTTCAGGCATGGCTTTGGCAGGCTGCGTTGAGGCGGCAGGGAGCACGTGCCAGCGCTGTGAGCTGTCACCCAGGAGCTCCTGGTTGTATATATCATGTTCTGAATATCGAGACCTGCTGCCTCACAGTCATTCTCCAGGCATCCCTTCAGTGTAAACACTCTGCTCTAAGTGACTTCTCCTTTGAGTTTCCTGCGTACAGGCAGTAGGCATTTCCAGAGGAGCTAATCTCTTCCTTAACAGTAGGGTTTAAGATAGCTTTTATTCTAAAAGGAAAAGTGAAATCTAACACAAAATGCTCCCAGCCCATCGGGTCCTTACCACTTCAAAGAAAAGTGTGAAATGTGACTTGGTTTTGGATGCCCAGAGTAGGGTTCTGAACCTGGTTTAAATGCATGATTGTTTTTCAGGGAAATACTTCATGAAATGAATCAGTCTGAATTCCTGTTAATATTTCATTGTGTGGACCGGCCCTCAGGGATTAGGTATCCACTTCTCTGTTTGCCTCTCTTCAGAGTTAGGCGTGAGTCGTTTCTTAGAGCATACTGCCGGTGAGATAGTGGGAAACAAGAGCCTTGGGTAGGGTGCAGAGTTGAGTTGTATTACTAATTTTCTCCTAGCTTGTTATGTGATATGAATAGTTAAGTAAGTCATTCAGTGCTACTTTTCCTTAGCAAAACGGGGAGCGGGGGAACTTCTGTTCAGTGGTCAAAATTAGGTATTTTTCTCTCTGTGAGAAGAAACGTGAGGAAGAAATGTGAGTCTTCTTTGGTTTCCTATCTTTACCTACTGATGCTTTCACTGAAGTCACGTGTCAGCTCATGCCTGAGAGCAAGATAAAATAGGTAAAAACCTAATAGTGTTTAAATTAACACGTGTTGCTGCTCTGAGAAATCCGTGAATAGTTTTCATTCTGTTCATTCCAGAGACTTTTTAATTCAGAAATGAGTTGAGGGCAACTCTATGGCTTGAGGGGCTTGTAAATGAATAAAATAAAAGTTTTGTTTTTAAAGTTTTAGCAGCTAATAGTCGTTAAACTCTAGTCTTGTCTGGAGTGGTGCTAGGTACAGATCCTTGCTAAAGGGCTGTGTAGTGCTGAGTAATTTGAACTTCATTAAAGTAAGCTTTACTGTCCTTACTTTAAATGATGAGACAGCTACTCACTTAAAGTCTAAAAAAGATACAGCAGGTTTTTGGGAAATGTGGGATGAATCATGTTTTTGTAGATAACAATCCAATTGGAAATGAAACAGTATGTTAATTGTTTTGTTTAAATCTGCTTCCCTTTTCTGTTCCACTTTCCCCTTGCCTTTCTCTGCAGTATTACCAGATTTTTGGATGCTTTTAATATTTGGCCTGCTTTTTTCCCCCTTTTTTGGCCAAGAATGGAAACACAGTAAGAAATCTTCAGACCTTTTGCAATAGGAAGTAAATTGAGGTTTTGGTCTTAGATTTAAGTCTTAGGTGATTATAGTAACCAAAGTTTTCAAATGGGAAAAACTTTGAACTAATGACTTGATAATAAGCGTATAATGTTCAGGAGCTCGTAGATCAAAAAAAGTAGTGTATAAATTCATTGTTTTTTAAATGATGTTGCTTACTGGATTTGATTGATTATATGAAGTGTGTATGAAGGCTTTGGGTGAGAGTGAGGAAAGCAAAAGCATTGGAGGCCAGTGCATTTATCACTCTCAGATACAATAAATGTAAATCTTCTGAAAGCATTTCAGATTTGTTGGTTTAAGATGCCATACGTCAAATGGGCATTTTAACTGTTGTTGATCTTAATGACAACGTACAGTTTCATCTTTAATGTATGCTTTGGTAACTGTATAAGAGAAAAAGAGAAGCACTATTTTTTTCTGAACATGGTTTGTGGATTAGGAATGAGAGTAGTGTGTGGTGTTTTTTTGTTGTTTTTTTTTTTTTTTTTGAGAAGGACGCTTTTTAGAATGGCTGGGGTTTTTGTCATAATTGCCTGAGGGCTCAGGGGTTGTTGTCAGAAGCATTGATTTGTTGTTGTTTCATTTTCTGATGGAGAAAGCTTTTCTGAACTGATCTAATATACCTCTGTATTAACAAATGTAGCAAAGTCTAATAAAAAAAAAAACTCAGAGAAGTAACAGGCTTTGTATTGAGAATAACTCATAATAGAGTATTTAACTTTTAAATGGCCACAGTTTAAAGCAAGACAAGCCTAAATGAAGATTTCAGCGATTTTATTTTATTTTTGCTGGAAAACAACTTGTGTAGGCACAGCAGCAAGGTACTAGGAATAACTCTCCAGCTCCTCAGTGCGGGGGTGTTTCTTGGGTGTTATTTGGTGTTTGTTTCTCTGTTTTGTTTTTAATACTGACTTCCCCCATCTCCTGGTACTGTATATGTATTTGGTCTAGTCAGTACATTTCAAATTCTTTTCACAGGCTTTAAATACAAATAAGTAAGCTATTTAAGGAAGGTGTTTACACAGTGCAGCAGATAACAGGATATATTAAGGCTGATACAGTTTTCGTGTTTGTTCTTTGGATTCAGATCTGATTCTGGTTCAGAGTGTTGCAAATAATTATCACGGGGGTGCCTGGTATATGCCCTGAGTTTGTAGTCTTTTCAGAATAGTTAATGCAAGCTGGTTGTTCAAATCCCATTAAAGCAATAAGAATTCGGAATCTTTTAAGTTTTAAAACCCCTGCAGATTCCTATCTGCATGGTTGCTCACCCATTTGCTTTTAAAAATCTGCCTCTGTGACTTTGAAAGAACTCGTGTTTTAGGATTGGGATTACCAGTGACTGCCTATCACACTGGGGACGAGACTGGTAGTGGAAGTGCAACTCTGAAGCTAGGTAATCATCATATAAATGGGAAGGATGCTTGTGCTTTCTCCATGCTTCGGATCCCACAACTTCCAGTAGCTTTTAGTGGAACTCTGCAAACTGTGGATACCGAGAAGCTGATGAACAGATCTGACAATGAGATCTAAAATGCTATCTTTTTAAGTGTACCAAACCCATAATATGGAAATAAACTGTCTTTGCTACAAATGTTTAAGGTAATATTTAGACAGTCTGGAAAGTGTCCTGGAAATTTAAAGGGCTGATGCCCACACTGTTTAGTGAGTAGAATATGTTCTGATTACCACTAAACAGGCACAGTTAAAGAGGAGGTTAAAACACTGAAGCATTAGTTATAGGTTAGCAATTTCTAATTGCAGCTTACTGAGATTGTTGGCTTCTGCATTAAAATGTCTGAAGAAAAGAAATCATGGACAGAGGTCTTCTCATTTGCATTAAAAGGACTGCTTGGAGATCAGTTCTTCTTTAGCCGAGTAAAAGTGTATAGTCTGTCTTCACAAATGAGATATAATTGCTGCTATCTAGAGGGTGATAATAAGTTTGGACTAAGATCTTGACCACAATCTACAGACAACAAACATAATAGAATGGAAATGGTTTTCTTATAGGAAGAAGCTTTCTGCTATGCTTTTAGTATTCCTTATGTAAGTTATTTCTTGACTTAGTAGCTAATTAGGTCCATACGATTCAGACATACGGGCTTTAAGAATTCCCTCCCGATGTGTGAATCTGTTGCCTGAGTAAAATGCCATTGACGAGCATTACTTTTCAATTGAGAGCCTATCCCTCTGGAAATGCCAGGAATTTACTTTGTGTAAGTGTGCTTTTTCTGACAGAACTCTCTCTCTCCCTTTCAGAAGGGTTAAAAAAAAGATAAGCAGAACACACCTTAATGGTGTTTGTGGACAAACTTGCTTTATAGTTGACAAAACTTCACCGTTTTCCATAAGAAATATCCATCCAAATGGCATAAGGAGAACTAAAACTTAAATAGAAGGTGTTAAAATTTGACATGAGCTGATGTTTGTGATAAGGTTGTAGATCATGAGAAAGCACTCTGAATTTATCTTTGTGTCAATATTTGTTTGAAAAGCTGCTTTGTTATAAATGAAGCAAAATAGATTATGGCTATCCAAAATTCAGAGCATTCCATTAAAGAATAACTTCAGGTTTTGGCCGATGTTTCTGTTGAAGATGGAGTTGAAAATCACAGTATGAATTAATAAGCTCAATGTTATGATAAATGTAAGTGAAGTCAAACTTAGCAGACATTCCAGATAAGTCATGCAGTACTTGCTCTCTCTTTCAAAATGTAGAACTTCAAGCTAATGCAAGCCTCTTCTGAAGTACACTTGAGTAAAGCACTGCTTAGATAATTTGGGGGTTTGGGAGATTTGGGGTTAGAAAAAATATTTACATATAAAATACATTTCGAGCAATGCTTATTTCAGTCAGTAAAGATGTATGAGGTTTTAGTTTGTGAAAAAGACTTGAACCTGTTAATTTGTGCTGTTAAGACTGTTGCATTGATTTTGGCCATCTTTTCTTGGAGAATGATTTTTAACTTAAAATAGTTGCTACTAGCTAAATGCTGTTGCATTTTAGGAGGATAGTTTTATAACTGAATATAAAATATCAACCTAGTGAATGATTTCAATAACTGTTAAATAATATATTCCAATAATGTTAATTGCTGCAGTAATGAAGACGAAGACAAGTGGGCAACACATGTTGCATTATGCGTAGCTCATAGCAGAGTTAAGTATTGCTGTATAACCAACCAGCATGGAGTTTCTGCTGTATAGTTTTGTACAAGACTTGAAATGATTAAATAATGTTGAACACGCGTTTCACTGCAAATTTCTTGAGGTTTGTGTAAGAATAGAGCACGATGCATTTCTCTTGCTGAATGAAATGCAAGTTCATTAAAAGGGAAAATACTCAAAGGCCAATGCTTTTTTCCAAATTTTTGTTTTTCCTTTGCTCTATTTTCTTTCCATATGTTCATCTTCTCATCTCCTCCCATGTTCCTTTATTTCAAGGAGGGAAATGTAGCCTTTCCCAATTTGCATCAAGATGCTACTTTTATTATTTGCTAAACAGTTAAGAATATGGTAACTGAAGCTGAAATTTACAAGACCAACACAAATTTCTGGTGTTTTCATTAAGTTCAGTGGCCTCAGTAAATCAAGTGTTCAAATCTTTTCCAAGTTTTTGCTAGCGTGTTTTTTGTAGCCAAGCTGTATATCAGAGCTGGCTCTTTTATTGTCTTAGCCCCGTAGTTGTAAAGATAAAATTAAGATTGAAATACTCTTTCAATCAAGATAAACCAAACTAAGTGTTAGGTGGTTTTTCTGGTTATGTATGTGACTTAGCTCATAAATCATGTTGCCAGAGTTTAAACACTGCACATTTTTTCTCCCCCTAATCTTTAATTGTGGATAAAGCACTGCTTTTATGTGATTGTACCTATCCAGAAGTTTGGTTATCCAAGATGAAGACAGGAGGGAACTGAGATATGAAATTGATTAAATTATTGATGAAAAATAGTTCAGGTCTAGCAGTAAGGCTCTGTCTTCGTGAACCATATCATGCCTTGTGAACTTCTGCATAGTGAGCAAGTTTGTATGTTCATAGCAACTTTTTGCAGTGGGAAAGTAAGTTTTCCATGTGGTTGGTTGACCTCGATCATCTAATTGCACTGCCTTTCATGGCTGTCTGGTTTGGTTTTCTTGTAAGACTGAAGGATCAGATTTGACGTGAAGTCCACACGTCATCCTTGTCTTTTCTCTGTCAGGTTGCTGACGCATAGGTGACTACTCTTTCTCTGTTAGGGGTGTGTAACTTGGTAAAAACATTTTGTGTAGTACTTAGGGATTATGGCCATGTACCTCTGTTACAGGTTTTAGTTTTAAGGTGTTCAGCTGTGAAACGCTTGGTGGCTGTAGTTATGCTGCATTTCTTGATCTTGCTTAGAGCTGTTTTTTTTCTTGTGTGCTCACCTCGATGCTAGGCCCTTAGGTCAGCTCCTCTTCAGATCATGTAGCCTGGATATTTCTTACTGTTGCGTTTCTGAAGTGCATGTCTTACTGGTCTTTGAATCTCTTCATATAAATGGAGAAGTCTGGTAGTAGAACTTATGATTATCCTGATGAAGATTGCATATTACTAGTCTGATATAGGTTGGTTGCTCTCATTTTGTTCCCATCACACTTTTGAGAGCAGAAATCGCAATTCATCAACTTTGCTTTTTTTATGTTTTTAGTGGTAGATCTTAATATGTCTTAAGAATAATTATTGATGAACTTCTGATTTTACTCGCATATTCTAACAATAGAAGATGCACCGGTCTTTAAAAAATAGTTGATTTATTGTAGTAATTCTTTTCAATTACATTAGAAAACCTTATGATTTGTATTTTGAAGTTGAGTGCGTGTTTGAAGGCACAATTCCTAATGCAAGGTCAGCTCTTGGGTAAATATTCTAGAAAAGGTTTTGTGAAGTACAGCCCTGGTTGCTATATAGCACTGCTATGATGAAACAAAAATGATGTATGTTAGTGGCTTCAGGGTTTGGTTTGTTTGTTCATTGTTTAACACAACTCAACAGAGTTGAGTTGTTTTCATGTTCTGCAACTAGACCTGAGGAATGTGAAAACTCCTGCAATAACTTACTATCTGCTGCTGGATTTACAATTCCTTTATTGAGTCTCTCAAGGTTTGCCCTTGATGAATTGTACCAAGACATGGCGTAATTTCTGGTCTATTGCATAGTGAAAACACCTTTATAACAGGGGAAAAAGTGAAAGAGTTGTTTGTCTGTTGGTGAGATAAATACTGTTGCCAAAGTATGTTGCCCATAGCAGTATCTATGAACTCAAGTTTCAATGCCCAGTTTTTTCAAGCACTGGAGGAGTGGCTTAGCATAGCTTTCTCTTTGTCAGATGAGTCCCCTTGTCAGTTCACCTTTGGGTATTCTCTTACAGGCAGGGACACAACTTAATTGGAGTGTCATGCTTTTCCATATATGATCATTGTATTGCTGACAAAATGCAGTGGAAGACCAGAATCCCCCCTCTCAATGCAGATTAGCGGCTGGTGCATAGCCTATGGTTGGGCAAAAGAGTTCAAACAACAAAGAAAGCCTCTCCTCCCCCAGTGGCCACAGCAACAAAAGGTCCCCTTCCTCCCCCTGCCCTCCCAGAAGCTGCTCTGCTTTGAGCAGTGCAGCAGTTTGAAATTAAAACCTAATAATAATGAAAAAGCCTTTAACCATTTTGTTATTGTTCTCAGTTTTAGTAAAAGCAATTATTCTAGGTGCTTCATTTCAAAAGCATCAGCACAGTGCTGTCCGTGATGCATTTTCCTGTCCAGGAAGACATTACATATGTGGAAACAGACCAGGCTGTACAAGGCTTTGTTTTGGAAAGCATTGCTTTATAAAATTTTCTTTATAATACAATTTCTTTTGTGTTGAGAGATCTGGAGAAATCTGTCTTACATCCACCTTCTCTCTTTCTCTCTGTCTCTCTCACACACACACACTTATATCAGTAATATTTACCATGTTTGGATTATATCCAGACATTTCATACTATTTGTAGAATACTGGGGATTTTATTAGGAAACATGTAAGTTGTTTCCATGTGAAGTGTTAGTCTTACTGAACGAGTACTACTGATTTCCAATGTGGACAGATGGAAAGGTAAAAAGATTTCTTTAACACTTACTGTATGCATTCTGACAATTCAAAGACTGGGATATTTTTCACATCTAGATGAGGAAAAGAATTTGGTATTTGTGATGGAAAGACAATGCTAACGAAAACATTGCTCAATCCTGCTAATTGGTTTTGGTTGATTGCTTATATATCTAGTGTTTGCTGTATAGTGGAGAAACTAAAAAGTGGAATTACGTAAGATTGTTGCATTTTGTGTTCTAATCCTTTTGCTTTGTTGAAACCATTGTTTAAAATCAACTGTTTCCTTCCTAAATTTTTTTGAGATGTTCTAACAAAGTCCTTCTTTCTTTTGTAAAAGATAGATACTGGAATACTTTTGATAAAATCTCCAGAAATACCAAAATTGCATCTATTATTTAAAGTGCTTTTGTTGTTATTGTAGTGCATCAAGGATTATTCCAAGAAATTCAGCTGCAGTGCCCGTAACAAACTGTTTTCAGGCAGATGAGGATTGATACGTAGGCTATGGAAAAAAAGAGACCAATAAAGTAATTTTATGCAGACTATTGGCACGTTCACTGAAGCCATTTAGAAGCATCTAGAGACCTAATCATCCCAAAGTGATGAAATAGTTGTGTTCCCAGTAAGTGTTCAAGATGTGAGCTGGATTTGAGATTCCTCGGGTGTTTTAGCAGTTTAGTGGGAAAAATGTGGAAGAAGAGAGATATTGTCTTTATTCTTTAAACTTAGTCAGTGGGTAAAAATGTTTTATTTTTTTTCACTGCTGCCTTTTGATTTCTGTCTAGATGTATTCAGTTTTTGAATAAAGTTGGTCTGTAAGGTAGGATCTGTGATGGTTTTACAGTATTTAAATTTTATAACGTTCCAAACTTTAGAAGAATTTTCCAATGTAGTGATGAAGAAAATCCCTTAATATGATACTGTCTTGTATCCTCAGAATTAGTTTTGAAAGAGTTGCTAATTCTTCTTGCTTCCAAATAAATTATTTGAAGTCTACTGCAAACTCCATAATTCTTATGTTTGATCAATTCTTCCCGAGTCTTCAACTTAAAAAAAAAACAAACAGCGCATCAAGTTTGTAAGATAAACCATCTTTGAAAACTTTGGCTGCCTTCTCAAAGAAATTTTCATTTGTCTTGAGTGACAAGTGTCAGGGAGCAGCACAAAACTTGGTCATCATTGTACCAACATGAAACAGTCACATGCTAAGTATTGTACAGCACCCTGATCATGAAGACTGAGGTTTGTAGAAACCTCCTGAAACTCAGCATTTACCTGGAGCGTCTGTTTTTGGTGTTCCATGTTTGTCTCCAGCTCTTTGAGCATCCTTGTGTGCATGGATGCTTATAGGTACCCGTGCACATCGTTATGAATGCCCTGACCAGCTCTCTCAGTACCAGTCCGCTTAGGACCCTTCTCTTCCACGCTTCCCTCCATGCTGCTGGGAAGAGAATTCTGCACCACTGGGAAAAAATTTGTCCTAACCACCTCAAAGGTGTTCGGGGTCCTACTCACAGCAGTCAGGGTAGAGCTGGCTTTTGCCAACTCGTGAGGATAAGCAGGGTGGTTCTTTCTGGTGCAAAATGGCAAGGGCATTCACTCTGATCTCAGACTGGCATGACTTTTTTTCCAAGTTCTAGGTCCCTTCCGAGGTAATACCGTTACAGTATCAGATAGAATAGTCTATTCCTCAGCTAAACATTGTTCTGGATTGCATTGTGGGAAGTCTGCACGTAGAAAGAAATACCAGAATATTTCTGATAGCTTTATACTCTTAATTTCTGAAGTAAATACTGAAGAACACTGCTTTTTTGGCATGGCTGATGGATGCTTAAGCTATCTGAAGCCTTTTCTAACTTAAGTGGCTGTAAGAGGATAAATAGTACTTATGTATGTACATATTCTGTCTACAGCCTCTTCTTCACCCAACTCTCATAACTTCTGAGGTACAGAAAGAAAGATGGTAGTGTTTGTTGCCTTCTTTCCATCACTGCCACCCGATCACCATCAAATGGGTTGCTTTCTGCATCTCAGAGCTGTCCTTTTTCTGTTCCAAGTATATATATATATGGCAGTGGTAGTGATGGTGAGAGGCAGGGATGCTTTTTTTTTTTTTTTTTTCTGCTGCTGTTCAGCAGATGCTGTACCTCATTCTTACCACTTTTGCAGAATTCAGAGGTACTGAGTAGTAGCAGTTACATTTGTATGCTGATATTTGCTATGGCTTTCAAAAACTTTGGCGAGCCTTCTCTCTTCATTATCTTCCACTCCCAATGTCTGGCTGGTGTTAAATGATGACATTTTAATTGGTGCTTAGTTTATTTCAAAAGTTCCTTTCCTTGCATACGTGAAATCTAACTGAAATGAAAAAGACATTTGACAAGTTGAGATCCTGCCAAAGCTTACCCCATTTGTTGGGAAAAGATAATCACTTGCCATATACTAGTGGACTTTTTTTTTGGATTACTGAGCTTTCCTGTTCATATATGTCAGGACAAAACAACACGCTGTAGTCTACTTCTTTCTACACATTTGAGTGATGATTTAAGTGTTTCATAGGTAGAATAGCTATGATGGTTATTTTTGTGGGGTGCTTTTTTTTTTTTTTGGGGTAGGGGGGTGTTTTTGGTAATGAGGAATTTTGAGTCTGTAGTTCAGGAGAAGAGGCAAATGATCAAAAATGTTTGGAAACCATTGATATTGCTGATTGTTTCGCTTAGAATGCTTCCAAAAGATGCTATTAAACAAGATGAGATTTAAATCATCCGTGACTTCTATTTGTGTGTAGAGGTAGCCTTCTCTTAATCTGTCTTGTGCTTGTTTAAAAGACATCTAGCATTCTTACTTTGTTGTAATGGCTACAGGACAATAGGATGGGAAAATAGCAGTGCATCTACATGAAGTAACATGCTGAAAATGATGTAGCAAATTTGGTTACTACAGAGCCAGAAATAGATGCCAGATTTTATTCGTGTATGCAGTTGGTTATTCACTAGGTCATGCTAATTTGAGATTTCATCTTATAAAACGTGGCCAAAAAGAGTTATTCACATCTAGCATCTCATTTGTCCCATCCCAGTTAAGTCTTAAGCTTACTTGTCTGGCATGGCTGAGAATGCTCCTCTTCTCCGTTTGATACCTGCATACAGTGTGGAAAAGATTATGCATCTTCACAGAAAACTTGAATCATATTAATCTTTTTTTAAATTTTATTTCTTTGTTACAAAAATACTTAAATATCAGACTTACATGAGATGGTCTCATCTTGGTAAATTGGTAATTGTTAATTTTTGAACTTGCTGAATAATTTCTCTTCTCCAAATGTGTAACTTTCTGGTATTCAAGCTGTAAGGAAAACTATCAACTGTTAATTAAGACATGTTTTATTAATATTCTTAAAGTGATCCCAAATGATTTGTAATTATAAAACAAAAGAAAAAAAAAACAAAACTCCTTGAACTACTTACTCAAAGTACCTAATGTTAAAGAAGGTGCGCTTCTCATTGCAGTTAATAGTATTTTTTCAAAAAAAAAAGCATGTACATTCTTAGTTAACACCATATTAAATAAAACATCAAACACAGATTTTTTTTTTTTTTTTTTTTTTTTTGGGGGGGGGGAGGGCGGGATGTTGTATTGTACAAATAAGCCTGGAAAAAAATGCAGAAATAGGAAAAGGAAGCAGTAGTTAGCACACACTGCACTGGGAGAGATTATTGATTGC
Organism: Anas acuta; assembly: GCF_963932015.1. Lineage (NCBI taxonomy): Eukaryota > Metazoa > Chordata > Aves > Anseriformes > Anatidae > Anas > Anas acuta. The sequence continues at coordinate 44,757,579 of NC_088981.1, read as the reverse complement.
TGTTTAAATAAGCGAAAAAGGGGCTAGAGGTGCCTCCTACTTTAAACACCCTTCCACTTCTGTCTACTGCAGTCATTCATTGTTTCTTTACAGACTTTTTTTTTTCAGGTCATCTTTTCATATTCTTGTGACACACAGTCACTAACAAGAGGTTAGACCTGTCTTTCAGCACAACTTCACTCTTGCGTTAATTCCGATTTGCTGCTAGGATTCTTTGGATAATATCATCAGTTAAAGCCTAAATTGTTTCGCGGTGAGTCAGAAGATACTTGAAATCTTACAGGGTAGTATCGCCTACATTAACTATGTTTTAATATCTGAGTAAGCCAAACCAAGTTACTAAATGCTTTTGTAATCTGAGCCTGTTTAAACTCGAAATACTCCTGTTCACGGTTAATCATCTGCATTAATGTTTGTATTGTAACTTGTCCTTGGTTCATGTGCTGCAGGAATGACAGCCCTTTGATAAGAATAAAATAAAGGTTATTTAATAGAACTGTACTTTAGAGCAAGGAAATGCTTGAAAGTAACTAAGCAATTCATTTTCAGTCTTTTTTTAGTCTTTGTAGTTTTTGCAATGAAAGGTGGGAGTTTTCTTAGCTGAAATTAGCTGAACGTCTAAGTCATGTAACTGACTGCAAAAATAGCTACTGGGCAGAGGTGCACCACTTACCGAGAAGAGGAATTCATGTACAATAGCATTGGGAAACACTTCTGGTGACTCCTGATTAACGTGGCTGCAGAGACCGGTTTTGCTAATCCAGTGCTACGTGGTAAAAAACTGTAATTTGTCATCTTCTGGAATAAATTCTTAAAATAGAGCCAGTAAAGCTTTTTTTAAACAAAGCTCCTTTGGTAATCAGATGTGCCATATGAAGGGTGAAATGTAAAGGGTGGATTCCCCAGGACAAAGTCACTTACCTGACTGGGGAAGTGTTCTTCACTTCATGTAATTTTAACCAGCCTTTCAATCAAAATCACCTTTCAAATCCTCATTGAAAGGTATACATTGTATGTTCAGATTGAGAAGTATTTCAAACTGTTTCTTCCCAAAGCTGAAGGGTATTTCAGAGCTTTTGAATTTTTGAAGTAGTGAAAAATAGTTGTCAAAAGAACTTACTTTGCCTTGTTTTAAAAATAAATAAACGGGTTCTGGACTTGGTTGTTATTGAAACCTGCTTTTTGAGATCAATTTCTCCCAGAAACAGTCATGAAAACGTTCATTGCTTTGCAATGTAAACTTCCCTGATGATAAAGAATGGGTCCTTCATGACGCAGGAAGAAGCTGTGTGTCTAAGCTCAGTATTTGTTGATCACGGCTTTAAAAAAGTGGATGCTGAAATTCCTGTTTCTGACTCTGAGGTTGCAAAGTAATCCGTCTGACTTCTCAGTATGGTTCCACCCAAATGGAAGAGGTTGCAAAATGGAGACCTGTATCCTTACAGGGGAAATTGGACTTGCTCTTCTGTTGTTCTGTAGAACATCTGAAAAAAAAAAAAGGGGTTGGCAAAAAAAAGTTCTATTTCTGTTAGCTTTTCTGCTTCCCTTTAGCAATTTGACACATCAGATAGTCTAGAATTTCAGGCTGAAGGCCTTGTGGAGGTGCCATCATTGGAAATTAACATCTTGAGGGGGAAAAAAATTTATAATTGGTCGAGACTACTGTATCATTTGGTTGTGTGTTTGTTTGTGCTCTAAAGGCACAAACGTATTTTGTAATGTATGGCAGCTTGACTTCAGGACAGAAGACTGGAAATGCGATTCCTGTCTTCTAGAATCAGTTAAACTAATTAGTCACCTTCATTATTCCTCCTAGCTTCTGCTGTATACAGTTTTGATTGGAAAAAATAAATCTGGACCATAACGTTTGTGAGCTAAAACGTATGCTGTCTCTTGGATATGCATTTGAAAGGTATGAATCAAAAAGACAAACAAAAGAACTGTTCTCTTTTCGTGACATTAAAAAAAAAAAAAATCCAACCTAGTCTTCCTAGTTCTTCAGTGCTTGGTTCGCTTAATCAGTTAGGATCAAGAAAACCCTTCCTTTTTACATCACATTATTTATAAAGAAACTGATACCAAAAACCGATCACCCACTTGCCTTCTCCATTGAGAATTTCCACACTTCTGACAGTGAAGACGGTGTTTTTGTTTTGCTTGTGATTTTTGTGGATATTACCTGTCTGTCAGACACATAGTGATATAACCCAGTGACAACTACTAAGTATCAAAGTTGCTCTTAAAAGACAACAAGGTGATCCAGATGTGAAAAGTAGCGTCAGTGGCATGATCTAATGTTTTTTTTTCTGTGGATGAGCTGTCATCTTGAATGCTTTGGGTATCCAGTTTACAGTTTGGAAACAACTCGTTACTGACAGATTGAGAAATACCCGATTGTTTTTACAAGGAATTGCTGTTGGTCTAGTATCAAATGCAGGGGTGAGCATTTACCTGGGAGTTTTTTATCATGAAATTATTTAGAATGACTAGGAACATCTTAGTTGTTAGTGTAGTTGTTCTCTAGAACCAGTGCTGTGAACAATTTTTGTGGTGCAGGACATAAACCTGCATCTTTTGAACAGTATCTCCTTGTCACACAGCTGTAATTATACAGTGGCAAGTAGAAAATAAAAGACCATAACACATCTTGATTGCATAAAACTTATTAACTACATACTGGTGTGCCAGCTAAATTCAGTTTGCAGAAAATAAGTCTTACTTTCTGAATGTAATTTAAGGAGAGGTTGAAAGTTGAATTGGTTGCCTAGTATTTTGAGATTGTTAAGGTCAACCACAAGTATACTATGTATTTTTCTCCTTAGAATAAGACTATTATCTTCTTTCCAAATTATTTTTGCCTTTTTTCATTGTTTTTAAAAAATGAAAGAGGCAGATTGCTCGTGTGGATTTGGGAACTTTTGTTTCATTGTGTTCTTTCGTTTGTGAAAACCTGGAAAACAAAGACCTTCTTTTTAACGCCTGAAGTTCAGATACATTTTGGGTCTGTTTCTGTCCATGATGTATCCTTGTTTGAAGTGAACGAGTTGAGACGTTTGAAACTGGACTGCTAATATAATTAGACTAGTGCTTCTTCATTCTTCTCGTGGTCCCTTCTGTCCTGCTTTTCTCTACTTTCCTTCTGTTCCTATTTTCTTTGTTTTCTTCTGATACTTTATTGCTCTGTGTGGTTCATCTTCAGAAGATGTTCTGCTGTGATTAGCATGTGATTTTTATTTTTTAAATAAACATCTGTCTGAAATCCTCTGGTAAACAAGCATGTTCAGAAGTGCCATGTACAACATAAGGAAATCTCACCAGTTTGAGGATATGGGGCAAAATACTTCATATTTTGGTTTCTTTGAGCACCTCTGCTTCTGAATCTTTGCCTTACATTTCTGGGTGTGTCTCGCTTTTTCTAATCTTTCATTGCTTTATGGTTGTATAATCTTTCTTGAAGAATGAACAGGACTTACCTGTTAAAAAAAAAATCATCCTGACAGCTACTGACAAGCTATTTATGTGATAAAGTATGACTTTGTATCCTTAAAGCAAAAATGGGTTAGGGGGTAGTCTTAGTGCTGGTGAATAGAGTAAGTAAGCTTCTTTTAGAGCTGCTATGCGGTGTTTCGCCTGGTGATCTCTGAGATGATTTAATTTCCATCTGGTGTGGACGGCATTGTATTAGATGGAGAAATGACGTGAGATACGTAGCAGAACCACACATCTCGGTTTCAGTGTCTTTAATGTCTGTCAGTTGGACTCACACCTGAAGAGAAATTGGAAAACATCATGCTGCTACTGAAACTACCATATTTATTTTGTTTCATCCCTTGTGTCATGGCCCTTCCTTCCGTATGTGTTGGGATATCTCAGTATCAGTGCTCTCCTACTGGTCTAGTCCTCTATTATTCTGTGCTTGGAGCTCAGCTTGTATTAACTAAGGATATCTACCTATCTGGCTGGTGTAATAATTAATGTTTTCTGTAGAGGATTAATTTTGGAAAATCAGTCTAAAACGTGTTCTCCATGGATGTTTAAATAAGATCATAGGATATTTTGGGTTGGAAGAGACCTCAAGGAGGTCTGTAGTCCAATCTCCTGCTCAAAGCTGGGTCAGCCCTGAGGGCTTTATCCAGTGAGGTCTTGAACCTTCCCTCCCTCCCGTCCTCCCCCCCCAAAAAAAAACCTGGGTACTGTACAACCACTCTGGGCAACCTCCTCCACTGCTTGACTGTCATCATGGTGAAAACTTTTCCTTATATCCTCTTCTGCTTCAATTTATATGCATTGTCTCTTGTTTTTCCACCATGCACTACTTGGAGAAGATCCTTGCTGCATCTTCTTGATGGCCTAGATATTGGGGGCTGCTTTGTAGGTCTCCCTAAAGCCACCTCTTTCAGGTGGAACAAACCCAGTTTCTTCCAACTCTGCTTGTAAGACAGTTTTCCATCCTTCTGACCATCTTGTGGCCCTCTGCTGAACTTACTGCATTTTCTCTCTTTTTCCCTTGTCAATGCCACAAAACTAGACTGATGAGTAGAGGGGGATAAATATTTTACTTGATCTACAGACAATAATCATGTTAATGCAGCTTAAGATGCTGTTGGCCACTCTTGCCAGGGCATGCTTCTGACTCACCTTCTGCTTGATGTCCATCTACCAAGATCACCTATTCCTTTGTAGCAGAGCTGCTCCCTGGCCAGTCAGTCATTCCTGAGTCTGTATTCTTGCAAGACATTACACCTTTCAGGGGCAGGGCTTTTGTCTTCATCGAACTCCATGGAATTCAGAAATGGAGGGGTTAAAAAAAAAAAAAGGCAAACAAACCTTAAAAGCTCCCCTCCAGAAAATCCAAAGCACCAAGTCTACCTTGCCAGAATGTCCCTTTTTGCAAAACACTTACCTACATGCTTGAGTGCTTTGGATATTAAAATGTTTAGGTGCTTTGTTGAAGTTGAGTATTTAAAGTACAGCTTTCTGCTACCTCTATGCTCCCCACCTTCTATGACCGAAAGTATTTTAATGTTTCGGGATATACTGTACAGATCTTTGATATAGGTATACATTGAGGGAACATACTTAGCTTACATGACAGCTTTTTGGGGGAAGAGATTGAACAAGATCCTAATATTGCAGGACATGGTTGCAACCTGTCCAAATTCCACTCTGATCTGTTACTGTTTTCTGCTCCTGTATTTCCTTTTCCTGAAGATTGGAAGCCTGTAGCAGTTACTGAAGTAGGTGCTTGCAGTGAATGAGTTATACTTGATTTTTATTTTTTTAATTGCTGTTGATATGTCCTTATTGTAATATTTGCTTTTACTCCTCATTACTGCTAGTTTTATAACTCTGTATTTTGTGCAGTACAGAGTGTTAACAAGCTATTTTTTCATATTGAATCTCTTATTCTTTGTTTTGAATTCTGCTGTTGTGATACAGATCTCTGCATGATGTCTAAGAAAATCTATAAATACCAGTGTGTATTGCTTGGGGCAGGCAGTAGCTGCTTAACGTTTCTTGCATTTGTGATCTTTAAAAACAGAAAGTTCTATCTATTAAAGTTTAATTTTAACCACAGAAAGATCTTTTTTCATGGTATCAGAACTTCAAAATGTCTGGTATAGTTGGTTAGATATGGAGATTAGGTCAATTGCATGGAAATACAGCTATGCTGATAGTGTAACATTTTTCATTGAAACGAGTTCTTTAGAATTTCTTCTAAGTAGACTATAGTCCTATCTGGCTGCAAATGTTGAAAATTGCTATTTTTTGCTTCAATGAAATATTTTTACCATTAAAATTTAAATTTTGAAACTTGGGTTCTATGAATCTGTTAATTCTGTAAATGTTCCAAGGACAGTATTAATGTAGCAGGAACGTAAAACTGAAATAAGCCAAGCATGCAAAATCCCCCAAATTCAATATTAAATGTTACATGTTGGTATTACATTTAAACCTTTAAATCACCTTTCCTTCTTGTTATATTAGAACTTACATTGATAGAAACTTGTTATCCGTTCTGTAAGTAGCTAAGTTTCTACTTCAGCTGGTATCCCCCTGCTCTGGATGCTGCTTCTTAGATTTCTACCTATAAACATGGTTAAAAAGGTTTACTGCACACTCTGGAAAGTCAGTAGGTCAGGACTGGTCTGCCTCAGAAGTTCAGTGATGACAATCTGGAGTTCATCAAGAAGAATACTCTTCCAGAAGTCTCCTTTCATTGACGGAGGCTGTTCATCTGAACACAGCTATGCATGGTAGAGAGAGGCTGTCTGTATTATGACAATATGGAACCTTAACGTTGAATAAGCAAATTTGTGAAGGAAACATTGAGTTGTACGCTATAGGATCTGTAGCCATCTGTTCTCTCAGTTCGAGGAATGAAGCTGCAGCTTTGTCTAAGAAAAGTTAAAATACAGAAATGTATTGCTTGTTATTAACTGTGTTATTCCAGGCCACGTGTGCATAGGAAGGGTGAAGAAGAAAGCAGTAATGGGAAGGATGCTTACATGATGATTAAACATCTGGATTTTCAGTAGTCATTGTTCCCATCTCCTCCTGGCTCCATACAGCAACTTGCGTAATTGATCTGCCTGAACTGCACTCTGAAACATCCTTGGTCTTCTGTAAGCAGCCAGTAGCAGCTCTTGGTGGAAGAAGGAGCAAAGAGACACAAAATGATGGGGCAGTATGAATTCAGTTGCTGACCTGTTGGAGTGGATTTGTTCTGATATTTAAACAAAAAGTGAGCAAGTAAGCAACTGGCTATTTAAAACTTTGAGCACGTAATCAAGTGAGTCGATCACATACTCATCCTTCAAATCCTCATTGAGACTAGAAGTAAAGCCTGATTTTTATCTTACCTTTTATCACAACAAAGTGACGATTCAAAATGTTCTTTGTATTTTTAAAGAAGTATTAATAAGTGAAAAAGGAAGATCTTGCTGCGGGTCAGAAACAGAAGTTTTTCATAAAATGAGAACAGTCTTGACCAGAACACTAAATCTAGTTAGAGACGTAACCCCAACATATTTGGGAGCATAAGATTAACAATTCTAAAATACCGCCAAAAAATGTTTTTGAACTTGGGCGTATATGTCAGCTCTATTGTTGAAAAAATTAAGGGTGATTTCTGACCAAATTCATTGTGACAAAAAATCCACATCAGTCTTTCTGTACCACATGGTATTTTTTTCTAGATTATTTATGCTGTTATGAAGAGAATTGCACAGGAAATGAGGAGCTTCCTATGTAATCAAGTGGTCAACTGTTGTTTCCCCTATCGGGAATAGAGTTGGCCATTACTCACGCTCACCAAACTTGCATTGTTGTCCTGAATGTGGAATAGAGACTCCGAAGCAGTAGGAGGGAGAGAAAATGCAGTGGCCGTGGTTCTAGAAAGAGTAGTTTTTGACTCATACAGTTAAGAAGTGCTTTGAAGTGCTTCTTCGTTATAATGACTTACTTTGTGGTACAACTAAAGGTTACTTTTAGCAGCTTTAATTGAACTTTTACAAACGCGTTTTACCCACCCTATCTCAGGACTGACTTTCTGAATTATGATGGCTTCCTCAAATGTTATTTTCTTCTAATAATTTTGATTGCTTTCCTCTTCTGGCCTGTTTTGTGATCTCTGCAGGAAGTCAGAGACTCTCAGAGGACCATAAAACTCAGTGCTTTTGTGTGGACAACAGCTGATGTTATATTTCGCAGAAAGTATCTTGGCATCACTGAGTAACACCTCCATTATTTGTGGCATTCCTGTGTCAACTGAATCCCTGTCAGTATTGTATTTATACGTCCAGGACATGAAAACTATTTCTGAAGCTACTATTAGCAGGTGGTGATTGTAGCTCTAATGTACTCTGTGCTCAGTGGTTCCAAAGGGTTTTGGGGAAAAGTTATTTCCAGTAGAAAATAACACCACCTTGGTATTTGATAACTTTAGATGAACTGTGAGATAAAAGGAAGCTGTATTTATGTTATGCAGCATTAGTGTTAGATGTTAGATGCTACATCCTTCAGTATTATAAACAAAAATGCTTCTATTCTCTTAAGTGATTTACTAATTGAAATATAGCCAGATTATATTTTAATAGTCTTTCTGAGGCCCATTATATTGAGTTTCAAATACCATATCACTTTCAAAATGTTCTGTTTATGGAGGCTTAGGCTGGTGAAATAGATGTTTAGATAGGCGTGATGAAGTATCTCAATTCCCATGCATAACCGGGTTATTACCTCTGTACTGCTCGAGCTGGCCTCTGACACACGTCCCAGTTGGCTGGTGTGCTGGGTCCGCAGAGGTGTTCCTTGCTTCTGTGAAATATTGTTCTTGGCTCTATTTTGAATACCAGTAGCTACAGAGGGGAAAAGTATGAGCAAGTGAGTCCATGTTCAGTTCTTCAGGTAGGGAAATGGCTTCCTGGCTGCCAGAGCTCCTCCTGTAACCCCTCTGTCATGCTGGCGTTGGGTCGGGCTTTACGTGAGTCCACGGTGAGGCTCTTCTGAAAGCTGAGGGGACAGGGGTTGGTTGTCTTTGAGCTAGTTCAGAGCAAAAAGCCCATCAGAGTTCACAGAAATGCTTGGGTTGATATAGGAGGCAGGGCAGGTAGGGAGAGAGAAAGCCCCTGCAAGTGTCCCCGCTGTTTGCCCTTGCTTGGTGTTGTGCTCTCCCTTGCTGCCTTATGCCAACAGCACATACAGAGTAATTTTTATCTCCAGTAATCGGCACTTGAGGACTTTCAGGAAATTCATTTCCAGGTCTACGAGTACATTACATTCTGTATTCTGCTCTAACAGTAAAAATGTAGAGGATACATAAAAGAAGAAACAGCTGAGGTACAGAGATTTTCTTGGTAAATGAATCTGTTTACTGGGCAAGACCTTTCTGCTGGTAAACTTACTTCTAGTCTGGCAAAATAGATGTTATTGGAGGTGGAAATGAATGTGGAACCTCCTAGGAGAAAAGCAAACTAGTAAATAGTTGGAAGATTAAATGGCTTTGGATGAGAGGAGGGGCACCAGCTCAAATCACTCACAATATTAAAGTAAAGTGCATTATTACATTGATAGCTACCGCTATATCATCTTTTTCAGACCTAAAAGTAGATAGAATGGCGAATGAGTTTCACAGTGAAATTGGAACGAAAAGAAATATTTTGGTTGAATAAGTATGTAAGTATGAAATCTGTGTAAATGTTTAGGGCTACTATGAACTAGCTTTTGTGTTAGAGGAATTTATTTATAGCATGAAAAGTCAAAGGGAAGCTTCACAAAAGAGTGAGTGCGGAATTGCTATCAGTCTGAAGATAACGGAGATGGCATTACTGCAGAGAAAGCCCCTTTTTAACTTGTCAGCAAGTTGCATTGTTTTTGAATGCAGCTAACTGAAGCTGAATGTCACTCAGCCAGCACAGTGCCTGGTAAAAATGTTGCCAAAGATTATACAACAGGATTAAGTAGGATTTGCAGGGAGAAGGCCATCAACAGATAAACTTCACCAAGCTATTACAACTATTGTAAAGATTTTTCCATACTATCTGTGTCCTTGGGTAGTCTTGTCAGACTCCATTAGATAACTAATGGCATTAATAAGCTGCTTCTTAGCTTTTAAGAGATGACCTGATTCCTTTAATTGAAACAAAACAAAGCAAACCCCAAGCCATTCAGACTGATGACTCCTGTAGGGTGTTGTGAGTGACAGAATTAAAAAGAAAACCCAATCTTTTTGGACACCCTCTCTTCTGTTTGGAAGCTGCAATATGGACCCAATTTTTCTTTTAAATGTTCAGAAAGGTTATAGTTAATGCTTTAATTGTGAGTAAAACTGGGCATTGTTTTCATTTGGCTACTTGTTTTGTATCTGTAATGAATGAATATCTATTTTTCGGATGTGTGGCATAAGTAAATGGAAGGCTGTCTTAGCATTTGTGTGTTTTTGTGCTCCAGCTGAAGCTGTGTGTAAGCACTGTGGTTGTACGTCTCTGAGTGAGATCAGCTAACTGTGTCAGAGCCACCGTCATTCAGCTGTGCAGGCCTTGGATTTTTTGGCGGGTTGTTGGTTTTGTTGTTCCGTTTGTTTGTTTGTTTTTGGCAGAAATAACATTATAGATGTTGACGATTTTATAAACTAAAGTTGTTTCTCTTTTCTGAGAGAGACAAGTGGGGAAGGTAAGTACTTCAAGTAAAAAGGAAAAACAGCAGTAGTTCAAAAAGAGGTTCTTTCTTCGTTTCTATCGAGAGCATTTGCTAGAGCAAAGGTTGCATTCTAGGCTACATTTTGAAAGGGTATTATTCCCTTAGACCTGCTTGACTGACTTAATATACGTGGAAAATAACTTTTTGAAATCCAGTCAAGTGCTGGATTTGAACCAACGTTATCTGGAATGCATGAACTTAATGATCGTGGACCAAATTCCAAGACAGTGCAACAATGGTTGTACAACTGGAACGAATTTAAATGTTGCACATTAGTGTCTCTTGAGGTAGTTGAACTGGTAATAAGGTTAATGAAGCTGGCAACTGTTCGGTGCAGTTCCTGTGCTATCACATTGCTTTTTGGCAAGATCTTGACCTGCTATAAAACCTTTAGCAATGTCAATTTGGCAGTGAGCTCTTAACAGTGCTGTAAACAAGAGAATACAGATTGAGAGTTTTTTTCTGTTTAGGACCCTTTTCTCCCCCAAATTTATGTACACAGTACTCCTTTATAGGTCTGTATATTTTGTTTTGTCAGGTAGCATCCTCTTATGTTTTCTTTGGCTGTATAATTCCTCATAGCTGCACTGAGGTCCCTCAGAAAAGAAGTAAATATTTTCTCCTTTTAAACTGTTTTTAAAATGGGTCTGCCCAGTCTTGGTGGATAGATGGGGAAATGCGGGGACTGGGTCTAGTCAAGAGATTTTGTATTAAGGTAAGGATCTAAGTGCCTTTTTGTGTTGTATGGTATGCTTTGTTTTTAAATTTGTTTGCCTTCTGTTTTTTTAAGTTGATTCCCTGCTGCAGTTTTGTCTGTTCTGGGAGAATCAGGTACTTGTTTCCCATTAGGTTTGTTAGCATTCCTACTTCAAACTCCTGACTAATTAGCCTGGTTGCCAGAGCACTTGCATGCAGAGTATCAGATAGCAGCCACGTTTTTCTAGTTCAGTCAGTGTAGCTGGATGTCTTAACTCTCTGTAGCACGGGCTCCAGCTTATCCAACAAGAGTGAGAAATGAATTAAATGCAACCGAGTTTATCAGTGCAGGGTAGAAGTTGGAGAAGTTGGTCTTTCCTGGCTCTGTCAGCAGAAGGATAAATACAATACGCCCCCTGGTTGTATTATGCAAATTGAGCCTATTTCGGGTGCTCTCTCGATGCCCTGTTGCATCACACTGAAGCTGGATACTAAAATAGTAAAAATACAGTGCTAATTGCAAGAAATTAATCCGAATGTCTGTGGGTTTAAAGGATTGTTTATACACATTTTTTTGTAATGCAGTGAGGTTTGTTTGTTTTTTGTTTTTTTTTTTTCCCCACAGACTATATGGAGCAGAAGTAAATGAATACTGCGTCAGGTGGTTGAAGTGGGGGTGCAGGCCTGTTGGTGGGTACCAGCTGGTCAAATGGGGTTCTTCATTGATCCATTAGTTGTGAAATCGTACCTTCAGCCTACCTCAGGAATGTGAAGTTACTGCTGTGAGTGGCCAGAGACAAGACATGACATTTAGTTTCCACAATGGAGAGAGCAGCTATAGTGTGTGTACTAAAGGTTGGACTAGATGATCTTAGAGGGCTTTTCCAACCTGAACGGTTGTAGGATCCTAGATTCTTGGACACTGGAGAATCTACATAGGAAGGGAATGTGAATAACTTGACTTGTGCTACCTCTAATAAAACTACGCAATTGACTTTGGGAAGGACAGCCGCAAGAAGCTAAATTTCATAGGTTTGATTGCTGGTAAGAACGCTTGTTTTAATAATGCAGCTTTCTGTGTTAGCTAACAGAAATGCTGATTTACCTGCATCTATTGCTGCTTGTGATGTTTTCACCTCAACATCTCAAAGCTTCACCTCAAAATTCTGTTTTCAGTTTTTAGCATTTTCACTGATTAACTTAAAAACTAGTTTCACTGATGTTTTTAATGAATTTAAGATGTTTCATAATGATAAGTTTCTCTACCAAAATGTATTTATGCAGGAAACAATTTAATAATATATAAATTATGAAATACACCTTGCAATATGCCTGCTTTGGAAATGTCGTTAAGATTAGAGTATTCTAAACTTTAGTTTGTGACTTTCTGGAAGTTATTTTCTTCAATTTCATGTGTTTGTGGAACGAGCCTTCAAAATATTTGAGAGATGTGGTGTTTCAGTATCAGGTCAAGTTTCTACTTAGCTCATCAGCATTGTCAGTCTCAGACACTGCATTAGATCAGCATTGTCAGTCTCAGACACGGTATCAGTGTCAGCATGCTCAGGAGATCTTTTTTTGGTGCTGATGCCACTGTAGATGAGCTAGACTTACTCTTCCCTTGGAAAACCTCCATTCAGATCTTTGCTTATTACGTGCAAGTTCAAAAAGTTCCTTTGAAAACCTGTTTGCCTCTAGCTTTAGAAACTGCGCTTTGAACATCGGATTGTCAGTGTACACAGGAACACCTTATTGCTGTGCTGTTAGCCTCTCAACTACCTTCAGAAATGTACAAACACCGCGTGAGAAACCAGAAGTACAATTAGGGGTTGCCTGGCTGCTGTCAAGTCAACCGGACGTCCTGATGATGGAGGTGCCATGTGGTTGAGCAGGTGTGGAATGGAGAGCGGTCGGGTTGGGCTGGATAGATTGTCTGCTACCACCCGGCTCCCTCCTTTGGTCTGAGCTGCAGCATGCCAAGCCAGCACGGCCTGAAACAAAACCAAACAAAAGAAGTCCCTGCTGGCTTGCAGTGCAGCTGACAGTGCTGTGAAGCCTCTGTGCAGGGTCAGGTGTGTGCTGATGCTACTGCGGGAGTGGGAATGAAGTGTCTAGCTTGGCCAAGGCTGCTGTTTCACGGTTCCTTCGGGTTCATACGATGTGCCAGCAGAAGGATGGTTTCACCCAAGTGATCGCAATAACAGCTTTCCTGACAGGGAGCAGAGGAAGAAGAAAAAAAAATCCTTTCTGGATGCCTAACGCTGACTCATGTTGCTGCTCAGCTGCAGGATGTGCTGGGGTCAGTGTCTCAGCATGGGGAAGGACGCTGTGCAGCAGCAAGGGGGTCTTGCTTTACAGTGGCTGGCTGTGTGCACACACTTCAGTGTTAACATGAGATGAAGGCAGTCTTTGTCGTGGCCTGCCTGGTGCCTGAAGGTGCTTAAGTACCGTGGCTGCAGCTCTGCAGGTCATTGGCAAGTGAGACTTGTAGTGCTTGAACTTTCATTCTCACCCTTACCATTTTCCTTTTTGTGATTTGGTTTGAGGTGGAGGTACTGAGGAGTTCCTCTTCCTCTAGATCAAACCATTCAAAAGGAACAGTCTTTAACACAATGATTAATAAGAATCCTGATTTAATTCATCTATTTTAAGACCTATCTGAGAGATGCTGTAGTGGATAGTCTGTGCTTCTAATTTTTCTTCTCTTAAATGTTTTGGAGAAGCTTGTAAGCACTCTGTTTTTAGCTCTGCAATGGTGACATGATGCAGGCAGATAGGAGAAAGGTAAGCAATGTATCCTTGAGACCTCTCAATATTGATTTTTCTGCTCTTGCTATTGAATATGTCATGACTAATTCAGCGTAGGCTTGGTTCTGGTTTTGACTTTTTACCTATTTTCAAATATCAATGAACTCTGCCTGGATCAATGTTTATTTGTTGGAGATTGTTTCAGAGTACTTTGGTAGACCAAACATGTACATCAATTACTTTCATTTTGTCATGTCACCTTCTTTAATCAATTTTCCAAATAATAAGTTTTGTGATTTATTTTTTTTTTTCCCCCAAAGTCTCTGTTTATGATTGCTGCCCGATCCTCAGTATTATGGTGTTGGGAAAGTCAAAGAATGACTGTTGCACCAGCATCAAAACAGTTTATTAATTGGGGGGGGTATGATTAATCTGGTGTTGTGACCTAATCTATTTTATTTGTTGCATTTTGCATTTAAGCAGTCTAGCTTAATGAGTGATTGAAGTTTAAATAATTACAGAACTGTTGTCACTGCTCTCTTTTGAAAATATTTTTAGTGTTTTCCAGTAAGCTATGTCAGATTTCATTCTGCAGGAAGAGCAATCTGCATTTTCTTCTGGTTAATTGTGAGAAGATAAATGATGCTGTACACCGCAGCATAACAAGAAGTATCCTGCAGGTGGCAGACAGTTGCTGTGTGTTGCAAGTGCTTTTAAGATTTTCCTGATCATTTAGCATAGACTGGGAAATTAGAGTTAGAGGGTTAAGCCTATAGTGCTTTTGGGGAGCACCCTTGGCACTTTTTTTGTTTTATTTTTCATGGTAGCTGCTTCTGGAGCTGTTGTAAGTCGTGCTTGAAGACATTTTGTGATGCTTTCACAACAATGTCCTTTGTAGAGGGTTGTGAAAACCCAAGTGTTTTCAGAATAAAGCAGGGTTAGTTGCTGCATGCTGAGTCTGGCCTTGGCAAAATACAATTTTGAACTGAACTGGATTTTGATGTTGGTTTGAAGTAGGTATGAAATATTCTGGTAACTTTGTGTGGATGGGTCAGTTACGGAGTTTATTTTTTTTGAACTGTGCGGTGTATCTTGCCTGGAAAATATTCAAGATTACAATAATGTTTTTTGTTTAATCCCAATAATTATTATATTAATCATTCTTATTATGTGGGTAGTTTACTGATGGAAAGTAGGGAGAACGCTTACAAGATACACATTAGACTATTTGCATCAGCAATGATTTAAGGTTTACATGGCCATTCAAGCTTTCCAGCTGCATTTAAGAAAGTAAATCCTTTTTTAGAGTATGCTTTAGTTATATTTGTAGAAATGTCTTTTAATCTTAGTTTAATGTTTTACTTATGTAGTATTTGTCGTAGACTGTAGTGTTTTTTTTTTTTTTTTTTTGCATCAACTTGATTTCTCTACATGTATATTATAAAAAATATTTGTAGTTCTCATGCTTTTTGATCTTGAGTTTTCATTTCATTTTGTAGTGAGGCTGGCTCCTGGGGTTCAGGAAAACAAAAGGTGATTCCTCTTGGTTATCCACCTCATGCTGTGGGCTATTGATAATTCTCTCTGATAGACAACTCTGTTGTTGGTCCTGCTTCTGTGACCATCGCAGTGTGCGTAAATACAGCTGTGGCAGAATGAGTCAGTCTGTAGTGGAGTATCTCTGTTGATCCAGGTGTCAAAGGTTTGAAAGAGGAAATAAAATTGATGTTTTTTATAGCACCTGTTTTTTCATCTGTGGTGTTCTTCCTCTCTTCTCTTGGAACCATTTATGGTGTTTTACCATTAATCTTGAAATGAAACTGCACATCTTGAAGGTGTTTGATAAGCTGTAGTTTAGCAAAAACATTGCTTTCTCCACTAGATGAAAAACAGTTCATAACATTTAAGGTTTTTTGTTTGTTTTTTTTTTTTTTTTGTGTGTGTGTTAAGATTATGTGGAATTCTTTTTAATAGTTGATTGTAGAGCCTGTGTATGAGAATATCATCTATCCTTTAGTTTCAAGTAGGTGTAACTGCTTGGAACGCATGCTATAGCTTCATCTACTCTCAGTGCTTACTACGTTATCGATGTATTTTTTTTTAAATATTGTAGGAATTCTTTTTGCTTTTAAATGTTTGTTGGAATTGCATAGATTTGTTGCTTCTCCAAAAGACCAAAGTGTGCAAAGGAAGCGATTCCTTTTTTTCTCCGTAGACTTACTCTGTGTTAGTTACTAAGGCGTTACGTGAATGTTTCAGGATATCCTGTAGTGATAACGTTGTTATGTTGAACTGTTATATCAATATTGTGACCTGAATTCATTTAAAATCAGCTTGTATTTGCTTTTAGTTCTAATTGTTGCACTGCAGATTGGTTTTATTTTGATTTATATTCTGTTAGCAAAACTCCTGAGCAACAAGTACGTGTATCTGAATAATAATTGCAGCTTAGTTAGGAGTTACTCTTCTGTAGATTTTTGCCTGTGGAATTTGAATGGGGCAGGAAGAAAGATGTGATGTTCTTAATGCCAGTTTTTGGTATTTTCTAGACCCAGTCATGCAGAATGCACTTTACAAGGCAAACAGTGGTATTAATGCAGCTAAAAAAACAACCTCAAAGTTACCCTGTTGGAGGGGTTACAGGGGTTATGAGGACTTCTGAAGGGAAGCTTGCATATTCTCTACTGCTCAAGGGATCAAACAGTTTTCCAAATGGGTAGCATGTAATATATTTACACTTCAGTATTGAAGTGTGTATTGATTTTGTGATTGGTACTGGTGGGACAGTAGTTTAAAAGCCCACTGGTATTGCTTGCTTAGCTTGTGGGAGCAGTGATCCTGACCCATGTTCATTGTTGCGTCCTACATATTGGAATAACACTTTGTCAGTACCTTCCAAGACACTTGAAAGGAGGGGTTTCCTTTCTCATGCATGAGCACTGCTATGGATTACTGTGTCTGGCTATTATTGCTTTGTTTGCAGAAGCCTCTCTTTCATGCTTCGGGAAGTCCAGGTTTCCCTGCTGCAAGTCCCGTTGTATCACATGGGAGGCTTTTTCCAAACCTCACTTACAGTGCATTATTTTCATCTCTTTCCACTTGTTTTTCTTCCAGTCTTTCTTGACTGTACTCTCGGTAAAAAGACTGGGACAGTTGGAAGAGAATAGAGCTGATTTTGTATAGAGATTTCCAAATAACAGAGAATGTTAACAGTTACAGAAAATCACAGTATTAAATACTTCAGTGAGTTATTTACCTGGTCTCAGAAATCACAGACCAAACCTTGAGATACTCTTCTCCGCTCCTCTGGTTTATTTGTGCATCTGTATGTAACTGAATGAATGATTGTCTTGATTATTCCTAATTACTGCTAAAAGCAGAAATACCTACTTGATAGGAAGTAAGTGGGAGCTGGAT
Organism: Anas acuta; assembly: GCF_963932015.1. NCBI lineage: Eukaryota > Metazoa > Chordata > Aves > Anseriformes > Anatidae > Anas > Anas acuta. The sequence continues at coordinate 44,740,518 of NC_088981.1, read as the reverse complement.
CTAAACAGGGGGGAAAAAATAGAAAAAAACTTTGAAGCTTCATGGAAAACTTTAAACAATGGTTTTTGATTTGAAAACTTACATGCCACACTTTCAGTTTTAGATGTTACTTAAGTGGTTGTGTGACTGTTATGTATTCAAGTTTGTTTCCTGCTTTTGTAGTGCTGTTTTTCAGCTGGTGATGGTCTGAGGTCAATGAGGATGTCAGAGGAGGGCCGTAGCATTGGCAGTGCAGATGTTCTCAAGGAATGTTTTGTCAAAGCTTTTCACAAGACTCTGGAGAATTTTGAAGACTTTATATTGTGAAATTGTTGTTTCGAGTGTGCCACTCTGGTGCTTTTGTATATTTATTTTCTTCTGCTGAAGACAGGCTTCTGGAACACATAACCTGTTGGTTTTGAACCAGTTCTTGCAAAATGTCAATAACAGACAGTAAGTTGTAACTAAGTAGTTAAAGCAAGAATGTGATGGCAGGCATTCTGATCAGCCCCCATCACACTGATCACACTGATCCATCAATCGCTTTATGCAGCAAATAGCAAGAAATAGTGTAGCTGCATAGCATCTTTTTAAGTGTGTGTGTGCCTGATAAAGACACAATACTAACTCACTTCCATCTCTTTGTTTAAAAAAAAAAAAAAAAGTCAGCTAACTGGTATTTTTTAATTATGCAAGTTTGGAACTTCTTTTGTATATATACTGTGCACGTTTATATATATATATATATATATGTATAGTATATACTTTTGGAAATCACTCCATGTTCTGATAGTGATAAAAGGCACAATTAGGCTCATTATTTAAGGAAAATGTTCTTTGTGATTTGAAAAGCCTAAAAGGAGCTGACTTTTTCCAAGTGATTTAAAATGTACTTTTTGCATTCTGGATGATGAGAATTTAAATGTGGAAATTGATTATATTTGTGCTGCCAAGGACTGTTCTGTATCCTCATGTTCCTATCTATGTAAGGAACCATAGACCTGCACAAGAGATGCATAAAATATTTAAAATAGGAGTAGATGAGAAACCAAAACTGCTTATGATGCTTGTGAATTCCTGAGAGAAACTTAAGAGAATGTTCATACAGTTACGTAATTAGTCTCTTTTGAAATCCAGAAAACACTTTGACTACTTTTTTAGCAATTAATAAATGGCAGTTCCTTATCTTTAGAGAAAGATTTGTAAACATTTTGGGGAGATCTATTCACTTACAAGTATATATTAGGTAACACTTGGATATTTGGTATATCAATTTATGATTTTTTTTTTTTTCCAAAGAAATTCAGAAGTGAGCAGATTTGGAGGTGAAATGTACCTCTCAAACTCTTTAATGCAGATTTAGAGTGGAGAGTGGAAACTGAAGTCTGGTGCCTACCTTGTTTTCTTGTGGGTGGTGGCATCAGTCTTTGTACGGGTTTGTTATTGATACACTAAGCACTTGGCCAGGATGCTAAATGTACCTTAAACTAGACATAAATACATACAGGATATATAAATGTAATAAGTCTCTTGCTGTTTTTTTTTGTTTGTTTTTTTTGTACTCACCCACCTTCCTTTTTGAAATGTGAAACCAATTGCTTCAGTGTTACTGAAGACTTGTATTTAAACACTGTAATACTCCATTAATGCCGAAAGGCAGGTTGGGATTTACTTCAAATGGAACATAAAACGAGCGAGAGCTTTATATTGGGAAGAAGTATCTGTACTGTGTAGCATTGTGATGCAGTTGTGCAGCCTATCTTTCTTTTAACAGAAAACTTGGGAAATTGGGTTGAGGGGCAGGGTTTGTGGGGATACAGATCAAGAAGCTGACAGGATGGGGGGAAATGGGCAGCCAGTGGTCAGCGCATTGAATTATTTTCACACCCAGATTATCAAAGCAAGGAAACAAAACTCAAGTGAGAGTTACTCAGAGGAACACATTACTGCTTTTCTGAAAGGAGAACAAAACTCCCTTTATGCTTGCATTGTATCTTGAGTACTCACAATACGGTTTTGTTGTCGCATCTCTGTTTTGTTAGTGCCTGGAAGTAGAAGCAAGTTTTAGCAGCAAAACTTCAAAACATAGTAATAAAGAAACCCATTGTAGATTGGAGAGCTTTTTTCTAGATCTTCTCTGAATGGATCTATGTTGCGTTCCTTTGCTCTTGAATCTCTGCCAGTCACTGCTACGCTGTAGTAGAGAATTAATAAAATCTGTGGGATTAAACACCTGGCTAATGGACAGTGGATGTTCTCAGTAATCTTCTCTCTTCTAAAAAAGAATAAAGAAAAATCAACTGTCTCTATCTGTGTGTAGGTACTCGCACAATAGTTCACTCCTGGAAAAAGAGGCCTGCAGTGTGCTTGTTTTCTCACTTAATTCTTGCTTCAGCAGTACCTTGGGGAAAACCTTGTGTAAAGGGAAATAAATGTCATAAATTGGATACAGTTATGATACTTGTGCAGAAAGCTCATGTGTCTTCTCCTTTTTTAATGACCAAGCAAGTGCAGCAAAACCTTAAGTTGGTGATAAGAAATGGTCGTGGCTGTTTTGTGAAGCATCACAGTTAAGGAGTGCTTACAGAAGAGGAGACCATTGAAATTGGTGCAAACAGGTGTGAAAGAGGTGGCTCAAACCATTACTGTCAGGAGGAGCTGCAAAATTTTCCATCCCAACGGAAAATCCAGCATAGCTGCTCTGGAAAAGCTTTTTAGTGCTAAAGGAGGCAATGGGTAGCTAAGTACTTGCCACCTGCAGAGAACTAAAGATGGTATGCAGGAGGTGCAGACTGAATTCGGGCCAGCTGTCAGAGGAAGTGTGAAAGGAACCTGGCATGGCAGAACATCAGGCAAAGATAGCTGTTAGAAAGCTGAAGTAGTATCCCAATGAGAAAAATTGTAAGGATAGAAAATGTAGCAACTAAAATACAAAAGCATAAGGAAAAAAAAAAAGAATTTGCTGAATAACTTGTGAAGAGTCTTTAATAATAACTTTCCTTCAGCAGATTAATAGTAACGAATTTACCATAACCCATAGGGCAATGGGATGACCACTTCATAGAAGAAACCTTCAGAAGGTGATAGAGAAAAAATTTGCTTCTGTGTTCACTGTTGAAAATCTTGGAAAAGTTGCCATGTCGAGAACCTTCTTATGGTGACTCATCAGAGCAGCTCTTTCAAATCAGTGCTGTTAAGAATTCAGAGAACAAATGGACAATATAAAAGCAAGTTGCCAGAACCAGGCAATATTCATCGAATAACTATACAAAGTGAGGGATGAAGTAACTTTAACTGCTATGCACTGATTCTTTCAGATAGCCACCCCTAGGCCCTTGGATATAAATGCAGTGTGAAGCTGTAATTAAAAGGATAGTTACCAAGGATGTTGTCTATGCTAATTAGAATCTATAGTAACTTACAGATCTTTTGGACGCGTAATAGATTTAATAAATTGTGGAAGGGTCACAGAATCACAGAATTATCGGGGTTGGAAGGGGCTTCAAGAGATCATCGGGTCCAAACCCCCTGCCAAAGCAGGTTCCCTAGAGGAGGTTGCCCACGTAGGTGTCCAGATGGGCCTTGAATATCTCCAGAGAAGAAGCCTCTGGGTCAGCTGAGCTTTATGAAAAGATGGTGTTTCTCAAGCCTCGTAGAGATTGTGGAAGTAATTAGCGAGGATCTCAGACAATTTGGAACAATTCATGGAGAGAGTGTCAGTGGTACAGACTCAAACACACTGGGAGGAGCAGCGTCTATGGTTGTGGAATTTGTCTTCTATGTATATCTAGGTGAGTGAGAGTTTCATCCTGCAGTGTAGGTTATAATACTTTTTTTTCTTGGGTCCTCCGATAGAGTAGCGTCAGTAAATGCCTCCCCTTTTTCCTTTTTCAAAGATAGTATTGTGATTTTTTTTTTTTTTATGCAATCAGTTGCAGTACTGGAAAAGACTGTGCTTATGCAAAACCTGGCATTGCACCCAGCACCAGAGGATATATCTACTAGAAAGAAAGTCTCTGTCAAGTGAAGACAGGAGTAGTAATTATCAAACTGTAGAATAAACCTGGCAGCACTGGAGTGTGTAGGGAGCTGTACTATCCCTTGTGAAAATATAAAAACACAATTCAGATGATTTAGGATATTTGATTTCTTCTTAGTGAAAATCCTTGTCGTTTTTTTTTTTACTCAAGTTTATAGTGTCCTGGTCAGTAAACTGTAGTGTCCTCAAACATTAGAAAACCACTGCAATGTTTGAATGTCTTGTCACCTCATAAAATATTTCTAACTAGCAAATTGAACTATGAAACTTAGAACTGCTAGCCATCAATCAGATCTTTATTTTTATTTTTTCCAGGATTTGGAGTTTCATGGAGTAATGCGATTTTACTTTCAAGACAAAGCAGCTGGCAACTTCGCAACAAAATGTATCCGTGTCTCTAGTACGGCCACCACTCAAGATGTGATAGAAACTCTTGCAGAGAAGTTTCGACCAGACATGCGAATGTTGTCATCCCCGAAGTACTCACTTTATGAGGTGCATGTCAGTGGAGGTTAGTGTTTTTTCACTATTTCCTGCAGCCACATCATTTTCCTATACACCCCTTGCCAAAGTCTCTTAAATTCTACTCCCAGCTTCTGAGGCACCAGATTTGTGGGTTTTTTTGTTACTGTTGATGTTAAATACATTGCTACTAATTGTAATGTGAGGGGAGTGGTATTTCAAAATGTCAGGCCTGCAGTTAACGTAAATTTTGATTATAATTTGTTAAGTGCTGTGCTTGATATCCTATTACTTGTTGACATTTGTGAGAGGGTTGCTATTTTTAGGGCTAGTCGGTAACTGGAGGTGTTATGGTTGGTAAATGGAGGTGTTAAATTGGAACACTGAGTATGTCCTTAATTCTGTGATGTGTGGGCCTTCCATAGGTAACCTTATGACAGATATGCTCTTACTGCTAAATCAGAGGAAGTTCAACATAGTATTATCTGAAGCTGCTGTTTTTCTTGAGCAGAACCTTTATGGTTACCTAGACTTCTGTATAGTCTTCTGATGTTGTTAGCATTTGATGTCATCCCAGTCCTGTCCCCTTAAATCCTCATCTCACCCAGCTGGAAGAAGGTGGGATGGAACATAACAGAAATATGAGAAATTAACCTTCTTCTTCTCTTTCTTTCTTTTGTGTAATCTTCCAAAAAAAAAAAAAAAAAAAGTGGCTTGACTACCTTAAATTCTATTTTTGAATGACTGAAACTAGTAATTTGAGATACAGAATGGAAATTTATTGGGGTGTATGTCACTTCTCATGGTCTATGAGTGATGGCATGAGTTACAAGGGATTAGAAAAAAGTACACGTGTCATCAGTAATTAAAGCAATGAATACTATGTGAGTTTTCTGCTTTAAGTTGTTTGTTTGACTGTTTTAAATCCCTTTGCACCATACCCGTACTCAAAGTGAAATCGTTTCCTTTGCAGGGCAAGTTCCTAATTAAAACGCAGCTCATAAGAGAGGCACTTCATTCCATATGAGTGTTTCACATTACATAAAATATAACTGCGAAGACATCATTGTCTTGCTATGTGTATATATTGTCTCCTACTTCCAGACAGAGATCAAATGGCAAAAATTGTTTAATTTTTTAACCACTCTCTCAATTTTTTTCATGTACTTAAAATAGATACAACACACCGAATGCAGTTTGTCTAGTATATTTGCGTAATTATTTTTTTTATTTTATAGTCCAATTTGTGTTTTTGCAGTCTTTCAAGAATAGTAGTTCTTGGGTCAAAGTCAGACTGGTTAAAATTAAAATGAGAAAGACGAATATTTTGGGAGTCTCATTAAGTTATGAAGTTTCAAGTATTTTGGCTGCAGAAATATCTTCCCCTAATTTATAATCTTATATTCTCAGGCTTCAGTTCTGATAGTGCACAAGGCTCCTTTCTGTGGACCTTTATCTTATGTAGATAAAGGGAATTCACTTAGGCTGGTGGCTGCAAAGGAGACATACATTCTGTCTCCAGACCCCCCTAGGCTTTCTGTCTCTGTACCTACAGAAAAGCATCAACGGATGGTTTACAGCTCAGCAAAACTATAACTTTTTTTTAAATGTCTTTGCTCTCGAGATGCCAAGTAACTTACCACTTTTCACTTTTTTGAAGAAGAAAGAAGATTAGATGTAGATGAGAAGCCTCTTGTTGTACAATTAAACTGGAACAAAGATGATCGAGAAGGAAGATTTGTTCTCAAGAACGAAAATGATACGCTTCCTCCTAAGGTGAGGCTTCAAGGAGTATGGTAGAGGTAACAGCAGTCTGGCAATTTGCGGGACGTGCTCATATAGTAAAACTTGATTTCTACTTTTCCAATTCCTGAAAACAATTATGATGATATTGTATATGTAGAGCGAGTCTATTCAAACCCTTAAAATGGATCTTCCCAACTTTGCATTTTTCTGATCATTCAGAGGACTTGTGATGCTTTGATTTATGTAGCTGTATGGTACTGCAACACGTAGTGCCCAGAAAACTTAGCTTGCTTTGCTCTAATAAGATGAAGTTAAAGTACCCTACAATAGTATGAGATGCCAAACACCTAAGAGGTAATCTCACCTCTTGCAGAGCCCTTAGAGGGGGATGCCAGAGAGAACTGAATAACTAAGAAATGCTACCTGCCTTGGTAATGTTCAGTTTCTTAATGAAACTGGTGAGAGACTTCCCTTTGGGGTATTTTTTTTTTGCCTTGCAACATACAAAAAGAAGGTTTTGTATGATCGATGTTCCTTCTTTTTTTTGGTATTAATCATGAAGCATTTCATTGGTAACATGAAGTTAGATCAGATTTTGGCTTCTGAAGTCATATAACTTTATATATAATTTCTAACTTGAGTGTTTATAGTTACAGAAAATATGCCGTTTAGTGTGGGGATATTTATCTTCAGATGAGTTTTTTCATCCCAGGCTGAGCACTGAATTTCGTTTACTCTTGGAATTATAGCTTTTTAATTTTAAAGGTACTATGGGTATAAATACACAAGCTATTTTTATGCTTACACTATGCTTTTAACTACAGGATACATCTGTCAGACATGGGGAAAGAAAATTAATGATGTCTTGCACTACATTTACTGGTATTGCTTTACCTTTTCATTGAATTAAGTAATCCGCAGTCTTCCTTCTGTGTTCTTTGCTTTCTGACAGGAGGAAAAAAAAAATCCTTCTGCATCTTTTTTCCTTCATCTTTATTATTTTCTCCACAGAAGGCAAATGAGCATAAGATTACAGGTATCTTGTGTATAGAAGGAGCAGAATTTGGAGAAGAGAACACTGGAAGGACAACTCAGAAAAACAGAAAAATACATCATAGGGGAAATGTACTCTCTAATGTTTTTCCTTCTGCAGTTTATTCTTATCTGATGTTCCAACACAGTTGTCTTGAAAACAGATTAAATGTAGTGTTGTTTCGTGAAGTAGTTTTTACTGGGAGGCGGAAATTGGTTTTGCAGCCTTCGGTTAATCTTTAAGGCTGAGTAGATAGTAGGCATTATTCAAGTAAAATTCTGGTTTTCATTTGCTTGAGTACATTTCATAAGTACAGGGTACTTAAGCAGTTCATACCTTCTTTGGAATATGAGATTATTTTGGTCTTTTGTCTTACTCCTGAGAGTTTCAGTCCCATCCCTGAGTAATGGAGTATTGTTGCCAGGACTACTGTTTTCATGGTAGTGATGCCATGTCTTAATCGGACTTGCATGGAAAGTTAAAAGCAATACTGAATTATCATTAAACTAAAAATGATGGAAATTGTTCTAAACTGGTTCGTTTCAGAAGGCGCAGAGTAATGGCCCTGAAAAACAAGAAAAAGAGGGAGTAATTCAGAATTTCAAACGAACTCTCTCAAAAAAAGAAAAAAAAGAAAAGAAGAGGCGTGAAAAAGAGGCATTGCGACAAGCATCAGATAAAGATGATCGGTTTCTTCATGGGGATGATATGTAAGTGTTCTAAACTTTGATCAGTTCATACAACTTACATCTTACTTTAAAGGATTCCTTCTCTCTTCAAAATAAGCCCTTTTTTCCTTTAGAAGTAGTTAACATAAGTAGGATACCATCATAAACCAAAACATGTGATATTAAATTCTGTGGTTTGTATGTACGTTTTGCTGCAAAGTTTATTTTCAAACCATGAAACTTTTTTTCACCTCTTTATCCTTGTACAAAAATCAGCATATGCTTGGCGACATGAACTTCACTAACCCTCACTATGTTTTTTCTTGAGCACTTACTGTAGTGTGGATCTATTCACTTCTCTGTTTTGTCAATTGACAGAAAAAGTAGTCTGTGTAGGTGGCTGCAGTTGACTTACCACCTGATTATGAGCTTGTTTTTCTGGGAGGCATGTTTTGATAGCCAGTCTCCTCGGTTCTCTAAATCTTACTCCCAAATATGCCGTTCCTAATTCATTGGGGCAAAGCATACATTAATTTTGCAACACTGAGTCAGGCATGAATAAATATTTGTAGAACTAGATAGCTGCAAAAGGGTCTGTATTAAATTCAACTTTGTACTGTGGGCTTCATATATAGTAGACCAGAAAAAAAGTAATTAATGGTATTTTTTTTAACATAGAAAATGAACAATGAAAATTTACTAGCTGTTAACAGATTCTCAGGAGTGAAAGAAATCAGTTGACTGATTGACATGTGACAGAGGATTTAGCTACACAGCATGTTTTTGTTTTTTAATTTTTTTGAGATCGATTTTCATTTGTGTAGTACTGCTATGCATGAATATGCTTGCGCTGTTCTTCAGTTGTAAGCATGGGCTTTCCAGTGTTCTGTACAATTACTTAGCTTGATCTTAATTTAAAAAAAAAAAAGTAAAAAAAAAAAGTTGTATCTTAATTGTATGAACTAAAAGAAAAGCATGACCACATGCTAATTCTGCTTCCATGTGAATTGCAGTATTTGTAACTCACAAAAAGTTACTGTAATGTAAGGTTCTATAATGCCTCATCTGTTGTTTGTTTGTTTGTTTGTTTTCCCAAAGAGGTGGAAGGCCTCTTTATTTCTTGAAAGGTAGCAATCATGAATACTGAAATTGATTGCTGACTATTTCAGGTGCATATGAACAGTGCTAGACCTTGCAAAAGTGCATTTCATATAGAAACCTTCTACCAATAACTTATCTATCTCCTATATGTATGGTTTCTACTTGTCTTTTATACTTTATGAAGTGATGAGGATCTATGTATTTTAAGCTATTAATGGCATTTTTTTCCTCCTTGTTTAAATTAACATGGCAGCGAGAATTCTCGCCTTGCAGCTGAGGTTTACAAAGATATGCCTGAAACCAGCTTCACTCGCACAATATCTAATCCTGAGGTGGTTATGAAACGGCGGCGACAGCAAAAACTAGAGAAGAGAATGCAGGAATTTCGCAGTTCTGATGGCAGACCAGATTCAGGTACATAGATTTGTTTTGGTTAAGCTGATGTTGATTTGTTTACTGAGAGAGTATTTTTAAGGCCAGCAGCTCCTGTAAATTTTGACTTAAATTAATCTTGAAGGACAAAAAAATATTGGAGAAAGCAAAAGTTATATATGTTGTAATTGAATGAAAGATTTGTGGAGGTAAGATTCCGTGGGAGTGTATTGTGTGATTAGTGAGAGTTATGGGCAAATTGATGGGAGAGAATACTCTTATCGATCTTGCTGACAGTGCTAAGCTGGGGAAGAAGGAAGGACAGAATTAGATTTATGAAAGTGACAAATGGGAGAAGTCTTCTGAAATGAATGTGATTCATTTTACTGAGAACAAACTGAGTGATCAGCACGTAAAAATGCAATCAGTAGCATAAATACAAGGTGGCACAGAATAATTGTTCAGCTCTGCCCATATGGTTCTAGTTGGTATGGTGGATTGCAGTGATCGAGTATTTCATGTTGGTGGGGTAGGTGTAAAGATCACTGTGCTTGTGTAAACGTTAGCATCAAGTGTAAGAGAAATGGAACAGCTTCAGTACTGGTAAAACATCAAATAACATGTTTTACCAGTGAAAGAGTAGTGAAGAATGAGTACAAGCATAGAAAACATTGCCCAGGAGGAAAGTCTTAAATGGGCTTTTTAAAGAGAGGAGAGAATCCTAAGGGTCAGAATGAGCTGGCTGTTGAGATGAGAAGAATCAGTTCTTCAGCCAGTTGTTTTCACAGTTTCATTTTAACTTCACGTAATACTAAGAATGGTAAAGAGGGTGAAGCACTGGGGGAAAAAGCTTGCTTATAGAGTAAAGCATCAGCAATGGCAGAGACACATTTTGAAGATTTTTGTGCAACTTATCTTGTATTGGTGGATTGACTAAATGATTTCTAAAGGCGTTCTTTCTTACATTCTGTTTAAAAAATAAATATAGTAAATGGCTTTTTATGTATGTATATTCTGTGGTAGCAATGTTTATTAAATTTTGTTTCCAAGGTGGGACACTGAGAATTTATGCAGACAGTCTGAAACCAAATATACCGTACAAGACAATCCTGCTGTCCACTACAGATACTGCAGACTTTGCAGTTATTGAAGCACTGGAGAAATATGGCCTGGAGAAGGAAAATCCCAAGGATTATTGTATTGCTCGTGTAAGTAAAATTAAAGTTTTATAAGAACATAAATCTTCCCGTCTTAAATTATTTCTTGCTATGTATATAAACACTGATAATGAACGGAACACATTTCTGGTTTTGTAGCTTTATGCCACAAGTGTGTTTATGCTTCACAGACATATATAAACTAATGGTTAATCCTGCGGATTCTGAAATTTGTGCTGTTTGTGCACAAGCCATTCCCCTGAACTAAATGAGTCTGCTCAGAGGCAAAAGTGCTCAATCCGTACTCCATTATAAAAGGTGCCACATGCCTTTCAGTGTTAGTTTACCCTCACTGCAAATCAGGAAAGATTAAACATTTAACTGAAACTGGCACTTGCTTTCAGAATTTCGTTATTTTAGGAGTTCTAAGTTCATTTTATAGAACCACTATTTCTGAGAGGTAAAGCTCTATCAAATAGGCCTATGGACAGTACAGATCAAAAATTATAAACTTTTGTCCATATCATCTTCTGAAGGAGAACAGTGAGACTTGAAAATGTTTGATCCTTGTTTGGTTCCAATCTTTGTTTACATTTCTGTCTGTTAATTGTCTAATAAACTTGGATTTATGGCTCCTTAAAAGGATGAAAGAAAGGGAAAAATGTTTGTAAGTCATTATATTGCTGTCTCTTCCCCACCTTTTCTCCAGTACCGAAAGTGCTACTGGAGCGCAGTAAGAAAACTTGCTATTCCCCACACCTTCCATCTGTTCTAAAGGATGTGGATATTTGTCTTTGGTCTTCAAATTGCTTTCATATTTGTTTTTTGATAGTCTGAGAAATCTGTGTCTGGTTCTGTTGTGCTTACAGCCTATAGTGGTAGAATTAGTGTGGAACTGATATGCTGTTCTAATGTCTAGTAATAAGGAAACTGTAAGGTGGTGCTTTTGTAGTTTCATAGAAGTGAACTAATTCTAGTTTTTGTTGTGTTAAGAGTTTTTGTTATTAGTTCTAGGCACATCTTTAATGAAGTTCTGGACATTTTATGCGTGTCTTCATTAACCTGTAATTGTGGTTCCAACTGTTAAAGTTAACTTCAGTAAAATTTTAAATAGTTCTTTATTCTAAGAGGGAATCACTTCTAAAGTAATAGTTACTGCAGTTTTTTAATGACACAGTACATTTTAAAAGTTATTTTCAGATCTGGCTATGAAGTATTTTCTATGTATAGTCTTAGTCATGCTAATTATTTTTCACATTGTGTGTTCTATAAATGCAATTTACAATTTGCAGTCATCAATGTTATTAAATAAGCTGCTCATTTGACCTGCTAGTTTTTCTGCTGTTTTGACAGTTGTGGTTTGCAGCAGAAACACTGTGACCATCTTCAGAATTTGGAAGATAGTTTTCTGTTGGTCAGTTTTATTTGAGTTAGAGAGTTTTATGTTGTAATTCAGAATATTTATATTTTAGAAAATTTACGGAACTATTGCACACTTGTATACAAGGAAAACATTTTTGCTGGTTACTATTGTGATGGTGTTCCTCCTTTTACACCTCCCCTTGTTGTCCAGTCATGTGTGGGGCTGTTTAATGTAGAAAATAGACCAACAGTGTTAATCTTGAAAGATTAACAAAGTTTTTGCTTTGAAGTAAATTGCTTTAACTTAGTTTTTAGGAAAGCACTACTGGAAAATAGTTTGCCTTTTCTGAGCAACACATCTTGGTACAGTAAATTTCTATAATGAAATAAGTTCTGTGCTCACATTTTAAATACTTGAGTGGTATTTGTTAGCTAATTGCAAATCTTTCTTAAACACCTCTCAAGTGCAGAAGACCTGACTTTTACTCATCAAAAGCCATTGTCAAAAATCTATTCAACCTTTCTCAGTGACTCTGTTCCTACAATATTTGGGTTTAAAATACAATAATCCTTCCTCTTTTACTGAAGATGAGTATTTTAAGGTAAACTAACTTTAAAATCTAATTTTTGCCAGATATGTTATGAAGCTGCTTTCATTGCTTGAAATATTTAAAATACCCAAGGTTTAGCCTGACATGTCTTTCAATGTTGTTTCCTTGTTTAGAAACCAACAACTATGTTGGTAAATAGGTTTCAGGACAGCTTCACATAACTTCAGTGAAGAACCATAGTTGTTCTTTACCTCTCTCAGCGTTTCCCCCATACATGCTCCTTGTTTTTCTGACAGTTTACAGTGTGGAAGACAGATCTGTCTTGTCTGTGTTGCTATTTTTTACTTCTTGTTGAGTTCAAAGCAGTGTACAGTATAACCATAATTTCCTATTGGTTTGGATTTGTAAATGTTTTGTTCTCTTTGGGTGGCAGGTGAAGTTCTTCAAAGAAGTCTTAAGCAGCTGACATTTACTTAACTTTTAAAGTAGATCTTAAATTATATGACAAGACCTTTATACGGCTGCATGAGTACCTGTAATAAAGTTCACTCGATTCTGAAGTTTCAATTGAAATGTGAACATGTTCTTTTTTTTCATTTTTTTTTCTCTCAATTCTTAACATTGCCATTTACATTAAGAGTTGTCAGTTTCCTGTTAGTTACTTTCTTTCATACCCCACTTTGCAGTGTATCATGCTGCAACTTTATTTCCGGTTCCAAAGTGCTTTTCCATGTAATCAAGTAAATACAGGTTTGTTCCAATATACATTGTGTTTGTTTCAGTTCACTTGGCTTGAGTCCCCTGCATAGTACAAGGTTCACTGCACATCTCTCAAGATGTCAAATTAATTAGACAGTCTTCCAAGCTACCTGTGTGTGTTCGCTTCATTAGGGCATAAGACTTGAGGCATGCAGCAAACCAGTAAAACTTTTAAAGTGGAATGGTTTTTATCCATCTCCAGTTTCTACTGCATTGCAGAAATCAGGAAAATGTGCATGCCCCATTTGTTTTAAACTGCATCTTCTGTTTTTCAGTATGAAAGCAAATCCCTAGCTGTAAGCCAAGAAATGATCATAATATAAACCTATTCCATGTCTTCCCCTTATTCTGAAACATGGGGAATTTGGCCTTGTGAGAGAGAGAGGCAACATTCACCGAAAACTTAAATATGTTTCCTAAAATTGCTTCATCATGACTGCAAGCCTCTGGCCTGCATAAGCTGAGTTGTCGTGTTTTGTGCCTTTGCTTTGCTTGAGGTTAGGTCACATGCTTTTTTTTTTTTCCCCCTTTTCTTTTTTAAGCAGTGTATGTCTGGGCTCATCAGCTCATGCTTCTTGTGAAACAGAAGTAATAGTAAGTGACTGGAAGAACAGACGGATTAGTGCCTTTGTGGCTCTTCTGTAACTTCACCAGTTGACCGTGGCTGCTAGTTAAGCCAGTAGAGGTGGAATACCAGTAGAAGTATTCATCCATGTTCCAAGGCAGAAGCAAAAGCAGGGTCACGTTGTAGCCCTTGTGCTTTTCTTAGTCATCTGTCCTCTAATTTCAGTGCTTCTGCGTTTTCTTTGGTTTGCTCTCTAATCCGGCGTTGGTCAGCCCTTCAGAAAGCATGCTTGTAGTGTGTAGCTCTTGGTTTTTAACTATTTAAATTCAGTCTTGAGGGCTTTGCAATTTTAAAGTAATTACTTATTGTACAAGGCTTGAAACACAATGTTCTTTAATAGCAAATAAAAATTCTCCTGTGAGTATAATGGATTTTAAAATCTGAAATGTGAAGTAGGAAAGAGTGGTTTGTCAAGATAAGATTTTGAGTTCAGATGTGTTTCTGTTTCCCTTTGGTTTTATAAATTTTAATATTTTCCTGAATTTTGTAATATGTTGTCTATTTGAAAATCTAATTAAAGATAATGTAATTAGGCCTATGTTTAGCCAGGTTTTGCATAGAAAAGTTTTAGGGAAAGGCCAATGACTCAATTAAATACTTTTGATCTTAAATGTACTTGTTTCCTGCTTGGAAGAAGATGAAAGGAAATTTGAGGTGGATCTGTGGGAACTTAGTTAACACTGCAGTGGGTGTGGAGAGGAGGTGACAAATAAGAGTTAGAAGCCTCTTGAGGGCTGCAGCACTGTAGCATGCAGCAGCAAATACTTGCCTTACTTCAGAAGGTGTTACTTAGGTCATAGTTCAGAGATTGGAATAATTTTGGAGTAGTTCATTTGGAATAGAGCTGTCTATGAATTTAAATAACATTGTTAGGATCACAAACGAGGTAGTAAAGTCTCTTTTAATTCAGCTTTGAGAAATCTATTTTTAATTTAGAAGCTAGGCATGCACTGTAATACTGGCTGTCACTGGTTTTATGCTTTATCACTGTGGGGAGCAGTAATGCAAATGTGTATGAAATAACAGGTTGTGTCTCCTTTAGAGTCAAAACTAATGAATCAGGGTTTCCCTCTTCCTCTGCTTTGTAAGGATATGGCTATAAAATGTACTAACACAAGGTTTGTTTCCAAAGTATGCTTATTTTTGGTTCTTCCTTGAAGCTAGACAGCATGATGCATTTGTCAACTGCTCTAGTCTTGCACTTGTTCTCTGTGTAGACCGGGTGAGGGTTAGGTACAACAGGAAACAGGTAGTATCATAATTGCTATTTCTAAGGGTTCTTGCATGTTGCTTTAGTGGAATGGCTTTATAAAAAAAAAAAAAAAAAGGCTGATTCCCGTGTGTAAGACAATGAAAGAAACTTTAGTTCTGTTTTTTAACTATCCTCTCCACTAATGTTTCTTTTTTTTCTCTCTCTCTTGACCATTTAGAAATTATTCTAATTTTGTTACTGGAAGATGCCTTTGTGTAGGTTACGTGTAACTAGCTTTCCTTTGTTTTTTAAATATGTTTGGTGTTCTGGGAAACGTGGTTAACCGCAACAAAAGGCAAGAAAGAGTTAGAAGCAGCCTTGGAAAGCAAAATGCATTCAAAGTTACTTAATTTGCTTTATCTCCTGATATAAACAAGAATAAATTGGAAGATGTACCCCTGAATAATCTGAGTGTCTAGTAACACCTTTGAAAACTGATAATTATTCTTTTCTAGGTCATGCTGCCTCCTGGTGCTCAGCACTCTGATGATAAAGGTGCTAAAGAAAGTATTCTAGATGATGATGAGTGTCCACTTCAGATATTCAGGGAGTGGCCTAGTGATAAAGGTATGTCTGAAGAGCTTTGAGAGATTTTTGTATGTTGGGTATTGTAAGCCATGTCTGTGGATCCGGGTAAAGCAGGAAATGGGAAAATATTTTTGAAATGATTTGTTCTAGGATTTTAGTTATTGACAGTTTTATTCAGTACTGGTTATAGTAGTAAATCTTTAGACAGTTTTACATTTCATCCTTAAGCTTTTAAATTATCCGCTGTAGAGAAGCATTAATCTTTTAAACACGTTTAACTTCCAAATAACTACATAAAGGAACCTTGTAAACTGAAAGTAATCCTATTGGACACTAAAAATAAAAAAAAAAAAAATGCTTAGATGTGTTCATTGATAGTAAGACTCAAACAATGTTTAATATCTTTTAGGAATACTAGTATTTCAGTTGAAAAGGCGGCCTCCTGATTATGTCCCAAAGAAATCCAAGAAAACAGCTGATGGAAAGCCATTAAAGGGGAAGGACAGAGTTGACGGGTCTGGCTATGGCTCTTGCCTTCCTCCTGAGAAACTACCATACTTGGTAGAATTAAGCCCAGGTAAGAATTCTGTTTATCTAGTAATCTAAGTTACAGTATTTTGTAGACATTTAGACTTTCTGAAAACAAGACTTCTATTGAAAGCAAAAGTCTGATTTGCAATATTCACAGTGCAAGTGAATATCACTTCAGTTCTTCTTGTGTCAGGTTGTGAATTTGAAAATCTAGAGGCAGAGCTGCATATTACTGTAATATTGAAGTACTAGTTAAAAAAAAAAAAGTCTAGAATAAAAAAAAATGAAAGGGGATAAACGTTTAAGACTTTGCTAGCATTGTTTCAAATGCGTATGAAGTTTTAAGTGTTTCAAAAAACAAACAAAAAAAAACAGTCCTTCAGTCTTCACCTTCCTTTGGATTTTGGGGGTTTAAAACTTGATAATGAGTAGAACAGTTTAATACATTGTCCTGGGATTTTCAATGAGTAATGTTCTACCTTACTTCTTTCTCATATCCACCACTTCTTATGGAAGACAAAATGCACAGAGACAAAGTGCATTTTTAAATTTTTACTTTAAAAATATGCATATATGTATGATTTTTAAACGCTTAGAATCTGTCAGTCCCACTTTTAGTTGTAAATGTCTGTTTGAAAGGGGAGGAACAGAAAAGCATTGCTTAACTGTGGTTTATCTTATGTTCAGAAGCATACTGCAGCATACCTAATAAGTTATATCTGACAGTGCCATGCATTAAAAATACATGTTTAGAAGCACATAAATGTTTAAATCGAACACGTGCTAAAAAAAAATAAATATGTCAGCCTATGTGAAATCTTCCAAATGCTAGCAAGTCTTTGCTTTATTTTAGACTTCGTTACAAGTCTTTGGGCTGCTTTGTAATTACAATTTTATGATCTAGGAACATCTAGAGGAGCTTGTTTGTTTATAGCACGATATTTAAAAACACATACAACTTCTCTTAATTTCTGCTGTCTTCATGTTTAAAGATTTGGGTATGGACTTTTCTTTTGTTGTGATTTAGTTAGTTGCAACTCTTTTTGTCTCAGCTCTCACTTGGATACAGTCAGGTAACCAAACAAGTGATTTACAGCTTTAAGTCTCATTGCCTACCTTTCAGGAAGCAAGGTAGAAATGGTTTCTGTAAATAAGGCTACTCTAACCTTTTGTTTGTAGTTCTGATTATAGTCAAGTAGTAGGAGGGCTTTTTGTTTGTTTGTTTTATTAACAGACAAAACTAGCAGTGGACAGTATTAAATGCATTTTGTATTGTATTCTAGAGGCTGAAGCTAGATTCACATGTGAATACCGTGTTTTTTTAATAGCACTTTCTATTGATGTTCTCTGTTCTCTTCATGGGTCCTAGTTGCTTCAGTATTAAAACTCTGGACCTTGGCAGTGGAGCAAGACATCCATTCACTGAGAAAGGAAAAACAATCTGCAATGACACAGGTGGCAAGGCTGCACACCGAGCCTTTGCCCGTTGCCTGTGGGACTGACCTATTGTTCATGCTTTTCTTCTAACAGCTTGTTGTCACTCTTCTAAACAATAGTAGAAATTGTTTCATCCAGTAGCTTTGTAGTACTGATGTCTTTATATGCTATGCAGTTTCTAAAGTTGAATGAGTTAAATGCACTTCATCCTTTTAAATTGAGTAAGTGTCTGGCTACAGTTTCACCCTTTCCTGTCTTTTCTTTTCCTGCCTTCTTCCGCATGTTCTGCATGGTATCTGTCCTGCTGGTGCTGCCTTCACCTGGGTCCTCTGCATGTATTTCTAACCCCAGGGAGAAGGAATCACTTTGCCTACTACAACTATCACGCTTATGAAGGTAACTCTATATTTAATACTTTTCTCTCATCAGTCGCTAAAAACATCACTGGCTTTAAATCTTTTGTTTCTTTTTGACAAATTAAAGTCTATCTTATCTTTTTTCTTTCTTTTTCCAAGGGACTGCTTCTGTGAGATAGTTATGTCTTGTCAGGTGCAATTTAATTATTCTGTTTGTGAACAAATACCAAATAGATTATTAATGTGCTGCTATCCAAAGAGCTCAACCTTCCAGCTGAGATTAACAAATCTCATAGAATGTTTTATAAACAGTATCATGGTAGAAGGATACATGGTTCTTTGATCCGTCTGCTTGTAGAATTCATAGTTAAAAAGTGATTTGGGTAAATGGCATGGAGCTATGCTCTTTAATGTTTGACATGATGATGATGTAAACAGTGATGATTTTTGTTATAGGAAACAGTGTTTGAACCACTGGAAAATGCCCTCAATTTTCAATTTATTCTGTGGAGTTCCATAACATCCTTCTGGTATCTCATGTCTGTTTTGTAAGGTTGTCTAATAGTAACAGCATATATCAAAGAGATTTAGCCACACCAGACAGCTGTCTTGCTGATTTTTATCTGTAACATTTGAAATTTATAACCTAACCTACAAATCATTGCAGATCTCTCATTCTCCTTATTAGGTAAGTGTAATGTGCAGATATATCCTGTTTTGGCCATAGATGAGAATTGCAAAGCCCCATTCTTCTTGCATTAGGAAGCAAGATGGTGAAATTTCTACCAAAAAGCTATTTCCTTTAATTAGGTTTTTAGCATCAGTTTCCTCTTTTTTTATTGTAAACTGCTATAAAATATTATGTATCTGTTGGTGTTTCTCGTCTTTTCATGGCTGTGCGGTACAATAATGGGCTTAAAGAACTCTTCTGTCCTTCCTGCTCAGTGCTCAACAATTTTAATTCAGATTTCTGTTGCATTAAAATCATTACTGCAGAGGGAGCAGAAAGGTTTTGGCAGTTTGCTGAACTAATGAACATAAATTTCTTTGCAGGAACACCTGACAATTAAGTAGAAAGCCTGGCATTTAGTTGTATCTCAGTGGAGGGGGAGAAAAAACAAAGCAATTTATCTTGTCTTATTTTGAAAAAGAGTTGTTGGTACTTTAGAGTCTCTTTCGTCAGAGCAGTGCATTTCAAGATACTTGTATTTATCATAGAAATAACTGCTGTAGAAGTGAACTCCCATCAAAACACATCAGAACACAAAACAAGACATCTCTGTTCTTACAGAAAAACCTGGCAAACTTCAGTTTCACACCCTGTGCTATTGTATTAATTCAGTGTTTTGGTTCCGGGAGTATATCCCGTTTTTCTGCTTCCTCACAGCTGCTTATATTGATGGTTGGTTTTATGACTTCTATAGGCTGAAGATCAAATTCTGCATAGCACAGTAAAGAATGCACTTCAGTAGTTGTGTAAATGCGACAGTTGGCAATTGTCTCTTTGTCTTTCAAGTCTTGTAAATTAACCAAGAAACACATCTGATAGTAACAGAAATAGGCTGAAGTGAGATATGGCAACACTTTGAATAGCTGATACTCTCTAAATTATCTGAATCTGTCCAATGATGATTTCAAGGATCTTATTAACTGCAGTTGTTCAATTACAATATTTAAAGGGTGAGAAAAATGACAAAAGCCTTGGACATTTATCCTGCCAGCCAAAGGTAATAATTGAAAAGGATTTAAAAAAAATCCCAAATCTCTAAAACATTTTTCCCCCCTGCATCACAAAAGAAACAACTCTGAACTGTAGAACTGACAGCAATGGGAGATGCTGAGAACATGCAGGTATAACAACTAAGAAAGAAGATGTACAAGAAGTTGGCAGAGCTTGAAAGCCTTGGCCAGAGCAGTTTCCCCAGCCAAACCTTCTTTATGAGAACAGAACTGCAATAACACTTTTCCACATTACTTTTAGTTGTCTGTCGCATTCCTCTCTGAATCTTCCTTTACCACAGATGTTGACTGTTGGCTCTTTCTGGTAGCAACGCACATCTTGTCTGAAATTCAATAGCAGTCTTTATGTACTGAATTTGGCAAGATACTTCAAATCTGCCAAACCAATCTTTTAAACTTCTTAGAAAGTGATAAGAGTTTAGATGGTAATTTATGCAGTAAATCTCATACTTTTAAAATGCAATTCTAAACAAAGTTTTAAGTACAATCCCTGTGATGGAGGTATTTCAGTTCAACTTCAGGCTCATTTATTTTCTGAGATCTGTTTCATCATTTCGTTTAGTCTGGTTTTAAGCAGTGATTTTTTTTTTTTTTCCCTCAGCATTGTCTCAAGCACTGGATTAGAAAAATCAGTTTAAAATCATCTCCAAAGAAGTGTAGGGTTCACCTTTTAGTGGTGAATTACTGCACCAAAAAAGCTATATCCATGAAGGGAGACCTGTATTGTACATTTCTGATCAACAGAAAAAGACATCTACGTTAAAAATCACTGAGCTGACGTACTTAGCAGTGATTGTTCACTCCCATTCATTACATGTTTTTATAGCATTGTTTGAGGTGCAGTGTTCAATCTTAACTACTTTGTCTTAGGTAATAAGTTCTCCTTTCCAATTGTGGATTACCTCTTGAAATAAAAGATTTCAATGTTATACACAGATGAATATGCAGATGCGTATGTTTGTGTATCCACACTTCTGTCACGGCTGGGGGGGACACAACTTGTGAGACTTATTTCAACGGCGAATTGTACCGAGTTAATTTGAAGCTTCGTGTCATGTTACTAGGAAAGCTTTGTCAAGTAGGTAGCTAAGTTTTATGTATGGCTTACTAAGTTTCTTGAATAATTGTCCTTAGCTTTTATTTGTGAGGCAGATGCTCCAATTCAACTTTGAGTTTCAAAACAAAACAACCAACCAAGTGAAAACACTGGAATCTGGGAATCTGTCTTCACCTGTTTAGCTCTGCTTATGATGTTAAGTCATGGATGTCAGAGAATACAGGTCATCCATGCCACATGTTTACTTATGCATGCATATAAAGTGAACAAGTTTGTATGGAATTCATACATTACCTTTATACCTTTTGCTGCTTCTTCTGTATTGAGTATTGATGCCCATCCTTTCCCGAAGACTTTGACCTTTCAAACTTCTGAATTAAAAGAAAATAATTAATTTGTCAGATACAAACTCTAGATGTATGTTTCCATTATCTTTTTACCTCAAAAAAAAATTACCTTCAAATTCTGGACATTAAGACATATGACTGTGATAATATATCATCTCCTTTCTGAAGCAGCAGAGGTCTTGTAGTTTATTAGCTAAGAAAAGCTTATTTGGACTTTGATGGCTGGGGAGCATGGACTTTCCTGCAGATATGGTAGAAGCTGTAGCCTGCTGTAATGCCTGTCAAACATTTAGATGAGCTTCTAGCTGTTTAAAAAACAGGAAATACAAGGCTTTACGCTGTTGTGTAATACAGTCTTCCTACCTGCATCCTTCCCCTCTCCCAGAGCAAAATGGCACTTTTTTAAAGACCTTTTATTATATTTCATGTAACTAGTGGTAATTCTCATCAAGATAACCTTCTACTGTGGAAACTGAGTTTTACTGACGGATGGTTACCTGTGTGCTCCAGAAAGCTTTCAGTAACTCCTAGATCATTTTTTTTTTTCTCCTCATCCTGGGAAAAAAAGAAAATGTTTGTATCTAGTGCTGTAGCTCCTAAAGTAAGGTGGTTTGCTTCATTTTTTCTTTGAGTGGACACTTCAGAGAAACAAGTCTTAATTTGCCTCAGAAGAAACATTGGGGTACTACAATGTATTTCATATGCAAAAACAAACATACAACATGCATCTGTATTGAGACTATATGGCGGCACGAAATAAACATTTGTTAGGATGAATTTGGTATTGATTGATCATTCACAAGCACTAAACTCTGGGATGAGATCCAGAAGTTATCTCAAGTGAATGCTTACCATACATAGTACTTGTCATGCTTTTAACAATATTTCAGAAGTCTGAGGAATACTTCAGAACGTACTGGTTTTTAAGATGCCAAAAATGAAATAATAAGAGGTTGGGGGAGAAGTACGTTTTAGTTTAGGTGTCAAACCACTACTGGAAAGTCTGGCCTCTAATCAGTATATAATAATTGGTATATAAAGGGCTTATAAGAAAGTGCCATAAGAAATTAAGAACAAAATCCCTAGGTAACTAGCCCTGAATTTCATGGCACCGACTTTGAAATTCTGTTATTTTTGCCAGTAGAATAAATGTCTTCTGCTTCCAAACTGAATTTTGTATCTTCTGGGTGTCATTTCAGTCAAACTAGAATGCAGGAAGAAGGAGGAAATATTCATTTATTTATTAATCCAAAATGATAGAGCCATTCTAGGCTTTGACATGTGAGTTTTGAAGAGAGAAACTAACAAGAGAATTGGGATTAAGTGGCCAAATACATTCAGTAGCATATTGCACGTCTGCATTTGGTGATGTTGAAGGTGCAGGTGTATAATTTCTGAGTAGGATTGTGAAGTATTTAAAAACTGCACACAGTTGCTGCAGATACTGTTAGCATTACCATGTTTAGTGTGCAGTGTTACTAGCTGTATGTCTCTAGAATCAAATACTGGGATTACTAATCTGTGGACTATCTCTGCCTGATGTCTTGATGGCCCATTAAAATCACAGCACCCACAAAAGAAGGCTATTTCTAGGAACACCCGTTACACTTCTTCCTGTATTATAATTTAAAATCCTGCTGGTGATTCTGTTCCCCTCCAGTCACTTCGTTCTGTTTTTTTTTTTGTTTTTTTTTTTTTATCCTGTTGCCTTCCTTTGTTCTACTGTGTTCAATGTAAAGTTTGTAACTGTTAATTCTTCTCTGTGTTGTTGACTCTTAATTCATTTAAACAATTTTCATTGAAGGATGGATCAAGTGCTTCGTAAATGAAGTGAAATCTTTTGATTAAATGGCATACATTCTGACTTCAGTAAAGAGGTTCTGGCTCTAATGCTGGGAATTTAAAAAAACAGATTTATGAAGATTCTCTTTATGTTGACTTTCATTTAAAATTTGAAGTTGACTACAATTCTACTGAAGACAGTATCATTATGTGGGCCATGGCTTTAGTAATACTTTCTAATACCTTTATTGGAAAGACTTTAAACCATTGCTCATGTCCATAGGTAAAACAGTCTTTGCCTTGCAGCCTCCTTTTTCTTTTTTTTTTTTTTTTTTTTTTTTTTGCATCTTCCCTTTGGAGGAAAAATTGGGTGGAAGTGAGAAGTGAAAGTCTTAGTTTACTGTCTGAAGTATTTTCTGGGAAGTGGGGAGGATGTTTCATACATGCCAAAACCCATCTATTTTAGTCTATGGAGATAACAGCTAATTCCTATGCTGCATCCTGTGTATATTGCTATATTTTATTTTATTTGGAGAATGTGTATTTCAGGGGAGAGGAGGAAGATGAACTTTGACCGCATTTTTGTGAGATGAAAATGTGGGTCAGTGGGATTATAAAGATAAGGCCAAGAGTGCTACCATCTTGTATATCAAGACTAAAGCTCTGTCATAAGTAACTTTTTTTATTTTTTTATGATTCTAATTTTATATCATCCTACTTCAGTATCTGGTGAATAGGAAAAAGTTTGGTATGGATATATATTCAGGATAGTAGTTCCTGATTACTTTGTTCTTTGCACTTGCAGATAACAGCACTTGGTTGCCTGGGCTCTGTTTACTTTCCATGTTTTTAAACTATGATAAACTACTTTGAACAACCCAATAAATCTTGAATGAATGTCACTCATTTTTCTGGATTTTTTTTGGTGAACACTTCTGCTCTTGAACTAAGCTTCAGTAAGATGAGATTATTATTCATTTGAACTTTAATAACTTGCAAAATAATATTTGTTATTTGCTCTACAGATGGTTCTGACTCCAGAGATAAACCAAAGCTTTATCGTCTACAATTAAGTGTCACTGCAGTTGGAACTGAAAAGTTTGATGAGAATTCCATACAGGTATGGAGTAAAAGCAGACTCAAATGACAACTGAGCTGACCTTCAGTCAGTTCTGTATAACTGTGGAAATACATTAAATATGCTGTGAACTTTGAATTACGTGGGTTTTTTTTAAACATTGATCAGGCTTTACTATAAGGTTCATATTAATGAAGAGCAGATCGTTACCCTTCAAGGCTAGGAGGGCAGATTATAGTTCCAGGTTTATGTTAATGGTCATAACTCTGTTGTATTTTATATCCTCTGGCTTGCTTGAAGAAGAAAATAAGGGTTTCATCATTTAAAATGGGATGTTATTTTTTAATCACTGGATCAAATAGTACTAGCACTATTAGTATTATCCTAACTGGTTAATGGCTTTCAAGTCCTAGTCTGTCAATCCCTTTGAGTAAGGTAGGATTTCCTAAATGTATAAAGCAAGCATAGCTATATGAAGTTGATGGCAGTGGGTCTGTTATAGCACTCCGCATCCACATCAGTGTGGCTAGTTGACTTTTAAGTACTTCCATCGTGAGATTTTATGCTGAAATAACAAATGAAGGAAAATGTAGTTCTAAACTACATATGGATAAAAAGGTGAAAAACTTCTTCCATTAAATGATTCTTGCTGCACGTTTTAGTTGAACGAAAGTTGACTGGTTTTAGTACCAAATGTTCATGTTGAATGCATATGCAAGTGGAATTCTGTTACTAGTCTACAAATAGATTAAGCTGCATCTTAATCTTGTTTCAATTTCTGCTGCTGTTTAATTTAATTTATTCCGTGTTAATTGTTTCTGTTTCCAGTTATTTGGGCCAGGAATTCAACCTCATCATTGTGACCTCACTAATATGGATGGAGTTGTTACTGTAACCCCAAGGAATATTGATGCTGAAACATATGTGGAGGGTCAGCGTATTTCAGAAACCACTATGCTGCAAAGTGGAATGAAGGTTCAGTTTGGATCATCTCATGTGTTTAAGTTTGTGGATCCCACTCAGGATCATATTATTCCTAAAAGACCTATTGATGCAAGTCTTATGGTCAAAGGTCCAAGACACAAAACTGGGTGAGTACAACTTATTTTCTTCCATCTGAGGTGAAAGGGAGAGCTTTGGAAAAACAGAGAATGACAGCATTATAAATGGCCTATGATTACAGCATGATTTTAGATGAGTTCCTAGTAGCTGCTTTTAAGTATTAAATATATAACTATTTTAATACTTGAGCTCCACCTTGTGAATTTTTTTAGGATTAGCAAGTGTCATTTTCATTATGAAGTATTCAGATAAGTTTTCCTGAAGCTTACTTTTTTGTTAAAAACAATTGAACTCATTGTGTTAATGTATTTCAAAGCGATTCATCCAACCTCCAGGAAAAGTAAAGAGCTTGCTGATTTTAGAAAACTGTTTTTCATTCTTCCTTAGAAGTTAATTTTTAGAACTCCAACTATTTCTATAGCATGATTACTTGTCTTCTAGTTTCTGTGTTGCAAGGACTAACAGTCCAGGAGGCCGTCCTATTGCTTCTCTGTATATACATCTTTTTAATAGGTGCATAATGAAAATATTAATTATGGTTTCAGAGACTTGTAGCAGCTCAGGCATTATGTTCAGTGCCTATGGAAATGCTTAGTAGAAACAATCTTAAAATCAGACTGTATGGCATGAAATAAAATACATCATATCCTCTGCCCTATCAGGGTCCAAATGAAGCTATCATAGTATGTAGTAGTTTAGAAAAGGAAAAAAAATGGTTTGTAGAAGAATGAAAGTCTCTTCTGGTTAATCTTCTGAATTAACATAGACGTGTATTTCAAATATTTTTCTTCATTTTATTTTAATGTGGAATTTTATGGTATTCTTCTTGTAAAAAAAGAACAACAAAAAACAAACACCTGTGGAATGAATTTTAGAGAAGGTGTTATTCCTGTTCTTCATTATGGATAAAAAACAGTTCATATATTCAAGTCATCCATAGGCTACAGTTTTTCTTGTGTCAAATAAGATTACTGTGAGTTTTTGGAAGTAAATACCTCTAGCTGGTACTTAAATGCCATAGAATGCACCAAGCATGCAAAGAGGCACTTGCCATTTGGAAATAACTTGCCAGCCTGCTGCTTTTAAAAAAAAATGCACGTCCAATGATTGTTTTCTCCTTGCAACAGGAAGGCAGCCCTTTGCCTCAGCCATACTAACACTTGACTAATGACAAGTGAAAAAGTCCATCTAGATCTTCAGACTTCTGTGTAAAAGTTTTAAACCCTTTTTAGCTACAAAATGAAGGAAGCTTGATGCAAACAATCATAAAGTGACAGAACTTGGAGAGGGTGATTTTTGGCTGATACGCTTTAAAATTGCACGGCAATATTTTGGACTATTGCAGTCTTCAAAAACTCACAAGTGATGGTTTTCCAGTGAGAGCTTCTACTACTTTCTCTTTTCCCTGAACCTCCAGACTACTTTCTCAGTCCTGGTAATGAGTAATGTGCTTATTGTAATTACTGGATTTTTTGTCCAATTTGAATGAAGTACATGTAAATTCACAGCTGCATTCCCTGTCTCAGCAGCGCTAGACTTTGTTACAGGTTCTGAAAATCTAGAGCGGTAGGTTGAATTTCACTGTGCAGGAACTCCTTTATTTCTCTTCAGGGTGTTTGTAGACTTGCTTTATGGTATCTAAAGTCAGAGGGTTAATGAAAAAGGGGACTTCTGTGTTACCAAAAATTTGGTTATCGCTGATTTCGTGGCTCTGCTTCCATCCAAGAAATTCTGTGAGTTGTATTTACTTGTCCATACGAGTTTGAGTACTTCTGGACATAAACTGCTTACCTGTAATAGGACGTCTAATATATGGGCAGGGTTGTATTACACTGCATGTTCCATCCCAGACCCTCACCTCTTACATCTATTTGGCTTTATCCCTTCATTTTCTGGTCAGCTTATTAATGACAGGAGTCCACTAATATTGGTGGTTTTTATGTTAATTTATTGTCTAAGACAGATAAAATATAGGATGACATATGAAAAAACAAAAAAACAAAAGTGAAAATCCACGTGCATGTTTTGGTTGTGTTTGTGAACTAAACGTCAGTTCGGGGCCAGGTGTAAGAGCTGTCTGCAGGCAGACTTCTAGCACCGTCATATGATGCTTCTAAAATCTTCAGTTCCCTCTACATCTAGCCTGCAGATCAATAAATAGTTCCTTTTACAGGTTCATATAATCAATTGTAAAGAACTGTACTACTGCAGAGCATTGCCTGGACAGTAAAATCTCTGGTGGAAGGGTATTGCAGCTTGAATGATCAAGTTTTAAAATATTAATTCTTCAGAATAAGCAGATAATAAAATGCACTACTGTGATTTATAAATGATTTACAGTAACACAGTTGTACATTTTAACGTTGAAAACTTTACAAAAATATTGTCTGCTACAGTGAATATAATACACTGAAAATACTTCAGTGACTTGTATTTTCTCCCTTGATTGGGGGAAGGGGTGTAACTAAGAATCTGTTGACAAAGAAAATATTTTTTTTTGTTCTCATATAAAGAATTGACACAGTGTGTTGAAAGGTGATATTAATAGGTATCATGTTATACCCTGTGGGGTTTTTATTTAATAATTTTAGCTGCTCTGTCCCTTGTTTGTTGAACGTTTACCTGTATAATTTTAAAAAAAATACTTCAAATTTTTTCTTCTAGAGCTGTTCAGGAAACCACATTTGATCTAGAGGGAGATGTTCACAGTGGAACAGCATTACCAGTAAGCAAGGTATTATATTATAAATCATATGATACATAACCAACTCTGCCAATAACGTACCTTTGAGCTAGCATGTTCTTTATTATTTATTGCTAAAGTGCTTCCATTGTTCATCCTACCCCATTTACTGTTTATTTGGGATTAGGTATGATGTGTATTTATTATTTTTATGTATTTTTCTTCAGGACAAGTGCATTTTGTTTAAATTCAAATTGGCATTCAGCAAACTTTCTGTGGCAGGAGTAATAACTTTCCTTTTTTTAAGAAAGGAAAACTGTTCAAGTCCGGAATAAAGTGCTAAGAGAAATGGATTAATCAGAGTCTAATTACATGTGAATAGAGATTCGTATTAGAAATGTTATATGAATATATCATATGTAACCTATGACTAGCATCTGTTATAGGGCATATAAAATATGAAAGGGTGTTCAATTTTAATCTTAACTGGGCTTTTAAAATTTAATGGATGTGACTGTTGACTTCAATAGAGCTCCTGTATCCATATTGGAAAAACAAACTGGCTCTGCAATCATAGTTATGAACATTTTATGAGGTGATGATCTCTTCTTGCCTTTTCTGCTCTGTCTGTCAATGGATTCTGTGCCAATGTTGCATTTTCCAAGAGTAAACAAACTGAGTAAAATGACACAACTGTTAATGCCTTGCTTTGATCACATGCCTCAGATGAAATGAATGAATGAATGATTACAGCAGTTTGTAATGTAGCAGTCCTCCCAGAAATGCTTTTTTTTATTTCATTACTACTATTAACAAATTGAAATACTTGTAAAGAAACTTAACGATATAGCAATATATGTATTAATAATGCTCTGATAGCTTTTAAATATACTTGTTTATCTTATTTTTTTTTCTTGCCACAGACTTCTGATTAAGGTTTTCTCCTATCTGTATATCTTTTTGTGACAATGCTTTCTTGCATCTTGGATGCATATTTTTTAACTCTGATAAGAACTTGAGTGACATTTTGAAGAAAGGAAGGAAAAAAACCTCTGAACTACTTAAATGTCTCAAAATTGCTTAGAATTGGAGTTCGACGTTATAATATTAAATAGTGCACCTCATTCTTTTCAAATTCACTAAAAATACTTTAGTGAACCTAGAGAAGATTGAACAGCTCTTTTGTTTTTCTTTTTTTGTTAAATTACTGGTGCATCACTAGTTTTCTAACAGTTGCTCTTACGAGTTTTCTGTTTGGAAAAGGGATAACAGTCACTTTCTTTAAAGTTTGCTGATATCTAATGATGAAAAGTGATTGATAGTTTGGCATGTCAGTACTGGAAAAAAATATTTGTTTGAATTCTCACAGTTTTTGATAAGCTTACTTGTGTTGAAGCAAGTTACTTAGTCCTAGAAATTTCTTAGAAAATGCAGAAGCACTTCATATTTTACTGCTGTTTTGTTTTCAACTGTTTTATACTGGGAGAAAAAATAGAAATTTTGCTGCTTAGAGCAGCATGTTTCTTCCTCTTCCTGGTAGAATTTGACATGTAATTAGAAAGCAGAAATCAAAAGCTTGCTGAACACTGAAGAACACAATCCTGTGCATAAAAATTTGCTTGGTTTGAGTTGTCCTTACTCTGAAAGATTATGTACTGTGTAGGTAAGCAGGCTTTTTTCATAAGGACAGGAGAAATTACAGTCTAGACCAGTAGTGTACGCATTTGGATAAGATTTAAATCTAATTTAAATAGTTTAAAAAGGTTTTATAAGCATAATTTTTAAATCTGTGAAACATATTTAACTTTGTTAATGAAAACTTCAGATAAGAGGCAATTCATTCTTTGTTTGTGTTGGTATCTATGCAATTTCTAAATAAAGATGCTCAAAATTTTCTTATGTTCTGGCAACACATAAACAAATACCTGCTTTTAACTGACCATTGGGATCTTTTGATTGCGAGAGTACCCTTCAATGTTTTTGTGATGAAAACACCTGCTGCAGTTGCGGTATTGTGTGCTGCACTCCTCTGTTTTGCCATCACTTTTCAAGCCTCAAATCGTCACTTCATTTTAATAGTGCCAAGCGCAAATACTTGTTAATCCAATGTTTGAATATTAAATGCCTGTCCTGCTGTTTTGAATTAGAGCACCAGCAGGCTTGATGGTGACAGAACATCATCAGCATCCAGCACAGCTGAACGAGGAATGGTGAAGCCGATGATTAGAATAGAACAGCAAGATTATCGCAGACAGGATAGCAGGTAGGAACCGTGTAATCTGTTACTTCTCATAATGGGGGAAAAAATCGATGTGTTTTTGTGATAGATCAAGCAGTGTTAAAATATTTTGGGCTACCTGACTTTCCCTATGGAAAATGATACTTCCTCTAAGATCTCACTCCAAATAAAACCTAGAAGAACATTTAAAAAATTGTATTCTTTTGTTTCAGTATTCTGTTTATAGTTCTCTTTTTGTAAAACTTAAGCTGATAGTCTTGTCACATTATTGTTGACTTGTGGTCAAGGATGTCATTTGGAATGCCATTAATAACAAACATACAATGGTTTGATTTTTTTTTTCATTTATCAGCTGCATGGTGATGTGACTGATTCTAGATAGAGAAATAGCCAAGTCATTCCTATTTTGATAACAATGTAGTTGGCAAATTATGTAAGCAAGAATTTTAGCTACCTCTGAGTGCTTGTTGTGCAAAGTTATAATTCAGAAGAATGGATAGCATCTTGATTTTTTTTTTCTTTTATAGTAGTAGTTAAGCAGATGAATGCCATCCCATTTTGCTCACAGTTGTTTTTTTCAGGGGCAAAATGCCACTTTTCATGCACTGCATATTCAGTTTGTTTCCAAAGCCCTGGTGGAAAGCACTGACTTAAAATTGTACTCCATTTTCCTGCTATGTAGTCTCCATGTGTCATAATATCTTGTTAAAATGCAGTTTGTGTCCGTCCATACGGATTCAACTCCTTTTTAGACAGAATCTTTTATTATCAGAAAAAAAATTTTGAAGCGATGCTATTTCCTGTCATAAATAGAAAGGACATGATGAGATGCATCCAAAGATGCTAAGAGTTGGCTGGTGTCATTGCAAAAGCTATCCATTCATCTTCGAAAGGTTGTAGAAGTACCAGATGACTGGAAAAGGACAAATACGATACCCATCTACAGAAAAGTCAAAATCGAAGATCCAGAAAATACAGTGCCGTCAGCCTTACTTCAAGTCCCAGGAAAACTGTAGAACAAGTCCTTGTAGAAGCTATTCCAAGGCATACAAAGGGCATGAAATTCATTAGCAGAAGCCAGTATGGATTTACTGAGAATAAAACACACTTGACCAACCTGACTGGCCTCTGTGATGAAACAACTCTCATAGTGAATGAGAAGAGAGCTTTGGGCATCATATCGTTTACTTGGTTTTAGCAAGGCCTTGATACAGTTTCCCAGAATGACCTTGTTAAGACAAAAACTGACCAAACTGTCAAGCTGAAAACGTGATGCTTAATGGCTTAAGTCTGAACTTGCCAAATGGTTGTAATTTGTGTTTCTTAAGGTTGATATTGGATCTGATACTATGTGGTATCTGTATAAACAATCTGGATGATAGGATTGAATGTATCTTCACCAAGTTTTTGGAAAATACCTGATTTGGAGAAGAGCAAATAAGCCAGAGAAAGCACCACTGTTCAGAGAAGACCTATGCAACAAACATGTCATGATGCTTAAGAAAAACAAGTGTGAATTCTGGGCAGGAGACAGAAAAATGCCAAGCAACAGCAATACAGACTGGTGTCTGGCCATTTGGATTGTATCTCTGCTAAGAAGAACCTGATAGAGTCCTGATGTACAAGAAGCTAAACTTGGATCAGAAAGCATGTCCGTGCAGAAATGAAGGCAAGCTGTGTCCTGGGCTACCTCAGCACCAATACAGCCAGCAGATCAAGGGATGCATTTATTACAATTTACATGACTTGTTAGTTCACACCTGGAAGTGTCCGGTTTGGGTCCCCCAGTTCAAGAGAGAGAGTGAAAAATTGGTAAGAGCCTTGTGTAAGGACATTATCATCAAGATGATTAGAGGATTAAAGAACTTTGTGTATGAAGAAAGCAGGGATTGTCTTTTTCAGCCTAAAGAGAAGATGGCCTGGGATCAATCCAATCACAGTCTTCCAATATCAAAAAGGTAGTTACAGAGAAGATGGGGTAGCTGTCATCACAAGGATGCTGGGTGACAGGCAATGAGCAGAAGTTGCTTCAGGAAAAAAAAATTGTCTGACTGTAAGTCAGAAGACAAATTTTCACAGTGACACAGAGAATTTTGGAGTATATTGCCCAGAAAAGTGGTAGAATCGCCCTCATTAGAAGTTCTCAAGATTCACTTTGACAGGATCTTGGATAACCAAATACAAAGCCCTGCTTACAACAGAAGATTGGAACTGCTGATCCCTAGAGATCCCTTTAAACTTAGGCTTCTGTGTTACTGTTTTTCTGTGGAGTCTCATTCTTTTTATCAGAACTGACCTAAACATGAAAAGAATGACTGGGGATTCGGAGTTGGAATTTCATAGCCTACAGAGAAGAGATCTGTTCAGGGCAGATCTTACTGATATATGCATGAATACCTAATGGGAGGAAGTAAAGAACGTGGAGACAGATTCTTCTCAGTGGTGACTGTTGACAGGACAAGAGGCAATGGGCAGCAACTGATCTACAGGAAATCCCATTTAAACCTACAACTTTTTTTTTTTTTTTTTTTTTTTTTTTTGTACTGTGAGGGTGATTAAACACTGTAACAGGTTTGCTGGAGAGGTTGTGGAGTCTCCATCCCTGAAGATACTTAAAACCTAACTGGACGAGGTCCTGAGCCACCTGCTCAAGTTGCCACTACCTTGAGCAGACTGGATGATCTTCAGTGGTTCCATCATTCTGTCAAAATAATTTCTTTAAAATCTTAATAAAAAAATACGGGACTGTATATGGATTTGCCTTATACTAATCTGCTTATAAATTGAGTTGCAACTGCTATGATAAATGGATGAAAGGTAAGGTATATGTGGTGCAAGTACAGTGGTTCAAGTTGTAAAGCTTCTAGTACCTCTAGATGGGTTATTATTATTCCCTAGACAGAAAAGAGTTTAGAGATGTGAGTGGTAAAACAAAACAGAAAATTGCGCTTTGTTCTGAATGGCATTTCTGATGATCAAGTACTCTGTAGCAGGGGCATCTTTGAAATGCTTTCACTGAAGTGATGGTGGAATACAGCTTGGTTCTGCTCTGTACTCTTGTCAGAGAGCCTGGGCATCTTGAGTGTATTTTTTCAAAATGGTTTCTATTAAGGTTGTAGAAGACTTAACACCTCTCTAGTGCAGTAAGTTGAATTATTAATGTTTCAACTAACTTTTCTCTCTCATGAAAGATCGACACAACTTCCCTGTGAACTTTTTATAACCTGACAGAAGTTCTTGAGGCTTCTACTGTTACCATTTCTTGAATTTTAGCTGTTCATTTGTATGATGTATACAGAAATTGAATATCTACCTTTCAGCAAGAGTACTTAAAATAAGAGGATTTTCTTGCAGTATAACTGTGTATTGCAAATATACAAAGCCATCTCAGAGCTGTGTTGGCTTTGTTATTGTTTTAAAATTCTAAAATTCCTTCCAAAGAGAATGCACATACTAGTCTTACTGCTACTATATCTGGTTTTTCTTCTGGTACCTGTGTGTAGAAAATGTTTTTATGCAGACTTCCAAATTACTTTTAGATTTGTGTTAGCTACACAACTGCAGATATCTTTCTTGTCAGCACCAACACTGATATTGTATTTCTGTGTGCATAATATGCTCATATAGTATCACTTCTGTATGCCTTTTGATAGGGATACAGAATTGTTTTATCTAAACAAAGCATTTCTGTTACATGTTCTCTCTAAAATGTGCTCACTGTGTTGAGATCATCAAATTATGTCAAATTAGGAAATGCCAGGCAATGAGTTACTGAGGTAAACTGAATTCTTCCCCTTTGTGGGTATATTGTGTGAATCTTTAGTTAGGTTTCTCTCTAGGAAATTCTGGTCTCATTTTGTAAACCATGAGGACAGGAATCATCGAGTATGGTAACTGCTGTGTTGCTTCAGTGTGAGGAGGGGGGATGTCTTTCCACTGTGCAGTTCATCCAGGTTCTTGTTACTCAACAAGTAGTCCACCCTGGTAGTGAGTGTCCTTTCCCTTCTTTTTGTGTATGTTCATCACTGCTGTTTGAAAGTAAATAAGGGAAGGAAGACTTCCAGTCACTCACTGAATTCATTGCAGAGCAAATATTAGAACTTGATTGCCTTATTTATTCATCTCTAGTCTTCATGAGGAAAAAAATATAGATAGATAATGAGTATTGAGTTATGGTTTATAGTATGGCATTCATGTTAGAAAACTGACTTTAATTAGCATGAGTAAGCATGTCATCCAAAAAAAAAAAAAAAAGGATATTTTTTTTGCCTCAGATACCCTTCAGGAGTTCTTAAAAATGTGTTTGATTGAAATGAGAATAGTGGTGTGAAAGTGGTGTTAATAGAATGCAGACACTTCTCTGTTTCCTGATTTTTAACATGCCTTACAAAATTTTACAGCGTATGCTGGCTAAAACAACCACCCGAGGACAGAAAATTTTATTCCACTACACAGCTTGTTTTATACAGTTAATTTAGGAGAATACAGAAATATCAGGGAAATGTGTTGCTGTTTTTTTTAATGCAATTTTAAAGTGTAGTATTACTTGACACCATACTTAGTAGAGGAGGCAACCCCTAATACTGCGTGGCCTTGCTAGATATAACCTAACTAGACTTGGAAATTGTTTTAGCTCTGTGAAATTCATTACCTTAGAGATAGTGTTTCTATAAAAGCAGTAGCACAAAGACAAAATATACCTGAAAAGTGTCTGGTAACAAAGTAGGTTGGCTAGCTACTCCTGTATCAGAAGCACAGAGTTATTTTAACTTAAGTTTCCTCTTTGCAAAATTTCCAGTGTTTTGTCTGTGCTTAAGGAATGCAGAAAATGGTACATTAGTTGAAGGAAACTCTCTTACTAATGTAGCTAAAAGTAAATGACAGTGCAGAAGTCAACTTCCAAAATTGTCTGTAAGCAATCCTACATTAATACATACCAGTTCTCTTAACTTGTGCTGCTCCCTCTCCCGTTGGAGGGAAAACTGATAATCCCCTTTCTTTTTGCTGAAAGGCATTTCTATCTCTTCATTCTAAAGAAAATAAAATCAGCGTGTGAAATACGTGCTTTAGCAGCCATTTTGTTGAAACATTTGTGTCTTATTCCTATAATGACGAATGAAAGATATCTCTAGATTTATCACTATAGTGCTATTTTAACAGTAATTACTCCTTTATGGAAGTGATTAAATTCTCAGTGAAGACAATGCACTTTCAGTGCTTTGGAGATAGTGAGAAATTAGTTCAGTTTAAATTTATAGAAAAAAAAAAAAAGGAGGAAATGCTACAACCAGCGAAGTGCTCTTAATAAGGAGTCTGCTGTCACTGTGGAAATCATAGAATCATAGAATATCCCGAGTTGGAAGGGACACAAGGATCATTGAGTCCAACTCCTGAGTCCCCAAAGGACCACACAAAAATCAGACCATGTGTTTGAGAGCATTGTCCAAATGCTTCTTGAACTCCAGCAGGCTCAGTGCTGTGATCACTGCCCCAGGGAACCTGTCCCAGTGCCCAACCACCCTCTGGGTGCAGAACCTTTCCTTATCGCCCAACCTGACCCTCCCCTATCTCTAATTCGCCCTGTTCACTTTTGGAAGAAAAGATGAAAATAAGTGCGTGCCTAAAACCCCAAATTAGATTTGAATGGCATTGCATTTACATTGCAAATGAGAGGAGATTGAAAAAGCAAGTAAGAGGAGTTGGAAAACCAAAATTAAGGACTCATTTTTAAGTTTAAAAACGTCATATCTCCTTATCAAAAAGAGCTGTATATGATGACATCCAGTGTTATCACAGTATACTGAACGATGACAAGCAGAATGCTGCTTTTTCGAAGTTGTGATGAAAAAATTAAATACTAATAAAGACTTAAACAAAAAATGAGATTTCAGATAAGACTTAACCATTTGAGTATACATTGCCCTGCTGTGCCTAGACACCTGTTCCTTAACTTTCAGCTCCCCAGAGCTTAGTTTCATTGAGCTTTTCTTCTTTATAATAAGTTATGACTTGAATGACTTAACTAAATACTCTGATTTAATTTTGGAGTGTCCTGTCATTGCTTTGTAGAATAACTAAAATTTTTGCTTGTTTAGACTGATTTGTTAGGACTGTGAGGCTTGCATAATCACTCTACATCCTTTTATTTCTCAAAGTTGTTGGGGTAAGAAGAAAGCTGCCTATTGAATTAAATGTGGTTAAAAATGGCTACCACATGGAAAAGTTGTTAAGCTTCTACGTTTCCTGAAAATCGGTGCCTAATTACAGAGAAGAACCCAATTAATTATTTTGCTTACGGGAAAAATGAAGCATGTGCTTAACCTTTTGAAGATACCAGAAAAATAAATTTTGTGTTCATTTTTTTTCTCCTATGTGAGTTCTCTGATAGGTGTTGGTAGAACAGAACTCTGTGGTCAGTTAAGAAATAGTTCTGGGGCTCTTGGAATGACTTGTTTCTTAATGTTATATTTCAACAACCATGTTAGGATAGGGGTTAGATTTTTCTTCCTTTTTTTTTTTTTTTTTTTTTTTGCACATTTGGTAGCAGAGCTGGTGCTTCAGGTGGAGTTTGATTAACTCTTTCATGTGTCCATGAATAATTTGCTATTTGAATTCTGTTGATGGCAGATGGCAAGCCAATCCTATCAGTCTGCCATGCAGCACAAAGGAGGGTGTTCATTAATAATGCAGGCTTCCCCGTTCAAGTCTGTATTGTGATCTATTGTGTTGTGGGCAAAAGTAGCTTGAGTGATTCTAGAGAACAGGTAAAGGAAAGGATTGTTTTGGGGAAAGCTGTTGTGACAGCAATTGGAACCAATGTATTTGGTGAAATCTGTTGTTTTACAGTGGATTTAATATCACCCATGTGGATTGTTTGTTTCAATTTTTGTCGTCTTTCTGTAGATCTCAGGATACCCATGGACCAGAACTGATCCTACCTGCCAGTATTGAATTCAGGGAAAGCTGTGAGTAAATTATCAAGTTATAAACACTTACCTGTTGACATGTTTTTCTGTAGTGTAATATTTCAGACAGTTTGAGAATTTACAGGTAATTTAAGTGAACACTGGAGAAAAAAAATGATTGAACAGATGATAGCTTATCCATTAATATAATTGATTTTGGTGGGGAGGATGAAGTGGTACTGAAGTAGTCCCGTATCTTACTCTAGTTGCATTTCAACTCTTCATCTTCAGATATTCAAACCTCACTGTGGAAAAAAAAATTAATCCCACCTCCCAAAGAATAGATTGAATTCATTTCCTTATATAGAGTTCCCCATGTCATAAATAATACTACATTAACATGGCTCTTGACCAAAATATATATAAAACCTAGTGAAGATTAAATTTTTGTTTAGTACTTCGATTTTCATTATCCTAGCCACCCTGTTTAAGGTCTCAGATCTGGTAGAAAAACACCATATCAGAGATTGTCCAGATTTCAGATATTTGAAACTAAGTAGATCTGTAAGCAAGCGAGGACAGATTTTTTTTTTTCTACTACTTTACAATATTGTATAATAAGGGAATTTTGTTGAAGTAGATGAGAGAAAATTTGCATTTTCTTGTTTTTTTGAAGATGCAACTTTTCAACAGAGACAGAAAATACTATAGAAATGTTTCCCAGTGATCACTCTTTCTAGCTTTATGTTACTGTGCCTAAGTAACTGTAGCACATAAGACACTTAACTTAGAATTCCTGTATGTTGCTTCCCTCTCCCCACTCTCCTCCTCAACCTTCCACCCCCAGTTGTGAAATTGTTTTATTTAATATTGTTCCAGTCTTTGGCTTTATGGCATGTTTTTATTTTCTTCTTTCTTCATAGCTGAAGATGCCTTTTTATCTGCTATTATAAATTACACAAATAGCTCAACAGTTCATTTTAAGCTATCACCTACGTATGTTTTGTACATGACATGTCGGTATGTATTGTCAAGCCAGTACAGACCTGACATCACTCCTACTGAGCGTACTCACAAAGTCATTGCAATAGTCAACAAGATGGTGAACATGATGGAAGGAGTTATACAGGTGAGTTTCTTTGCAAAAACAAATTTTGGAATTAAACATTTTATAGATAATTTGGTAACCACCTTAGTCTTTTTCTTAGGGTTTAACCTGCTATTGGTAAGAGTCAGACTGCACTGATTTCCCGTGTGAAGATCTGTTGTGTGTCAATGACTAATGTGAGCTGGAAGAAATGCTCTCCTGTGCAATGTGGGAGGTTAGGGAGGGACTGTTGCTCTGAAGATACGTTCTATGATAAGAAGTTACTCTTCTGTTTTCTAGAAGATAAAAACTTTGCAAGCATTTCTTGTTGTAAACTCTTATGAAACAAGTTGGATGTACTTACTACTAATAGTGGATGTTTGCATTGTTTGATGCTTGAAATTAATACATTCAGAAGAATTAATATTTCTGAATTTTTATGCTTGTTACTTTTACAATTTCTGTAATCACAAAAACATCAACAAAATGGGACTTCTTGAACCGAAGTAACACAACTGCCCTAGAAAGAGAAATGTATGATCTCAAATGTTCCAGTATCTTATATTTAGTGTGGTGTCACTGCTATTAGATATGCAGGAGTTCCACAGAACCTCAGAGGGAATTCTGTTTCCTGTACAGGATTAAATCCACTGGTTTGTCTACAAAACTAGACAATGCCTTGCATTGTTGAAATGTTGACAAAGTGTAGGAGCAATTTCTTAAGAATGCAAAGTTATTTCAGATATCCTTTCTAATCTTCTTTGTCTGAAGGAGGAAAAATTGAAATACATTTTTATTTAATAAAACACATTCATTTGTGGCAAAAAATGCTGTCATAGCAGCCCGTATAGGGCATGGACCCTACTGTGCTAGTCACTGTACAAGTGTAACAAATACATCAATCCTACTGTAGAGAATTCACTGTGCAAGTGTTGGAAAACAGGTTGACTAAGGGAAAAGAGGAAAGTAACACCAAAAGAGTGGCATGAATGTCACAGCAATCACAAATTGTTCAGGTTTTGGAAAGGTTTAGTGGAGTTTTCAGGAGGGAAGATGTTGTAATTAGGTAGTTCTGTAAACAGTTGCAACAGGCTCTCACCTTTCACAAGAAAGAACGGGAGAAAATGCCAATGTTGAAGACACTTCACAGTAAGAAAAA
Source organism: Anas acuta (assembly GCF_963932015.1). Lineage (NCBI taxonomy): Eukaryota > Metazoa > Chordata > Aves > Anseriformes > Anatidae > Anas > Anas acuta. The sequence goes on along the minus strand of NC_088981.1, from coordinate 44,701,421 downwards.
AGATGACTTTGATGTATGTGCTGGCGTTGATGAGAGGTTAAACATGGTTAGAATATGAAGTTAAGAACTAGCACACTACTTTGAGTGTTGATGCCATTGTAAATGGATATTTCATTAAAGTTGAGATGGTGTCAAAAGTTAAACATCCACGTCTGTACAAATTATCTGCTTGTGGAAGAGTGAATTTGTTCAAGTTGGAGGGGAGATTGTGGGCAGTAGTTGGGAGCAGAAAATGCAAAGAAGTTGAACATAAGCAATTTAGTTGGGAGAATAGAAGGGAAACAATGAAGGCTTCAGATATAATGTGTAAGTTACAGGGCTGCATCAAATAAAGTTACTCAGTTTATGTAACTGGTGTAAACTAGTAGCAATGACACAGAGTTTTGGGGTGAGAGGAGTTGGGACAGTGGGAAAGCAAAGATACAAAGCTCTACATTCTCTTTGTATTGAATTAAAATGGATAACTGTATAGCCACTAGAAGATACTAGAGAGACAAGCTCAAGCATAAATTCTCACAAAAGAAAACGAATCAAAGCTCAGAAGTAGAATAACTGTGAAAACATTAATTTACAGCACTGAGAGACTTCCTAAATCAAGTCCAGCCTTGCAGTTGTTGCAAGTGAATGTATTTTATATAATCCTGCTGATAGTATCATGAAACTGTTAGGTGTCTGTCTGGAGTTGGGACATGGTGAAAGGCCACTTCTCCAGCCTTGCATCTCTGTGGATACAATCTGATCTCCAATCTGAAGTTTGGGGAAAACATCAACAGGGAAGTGGTAGTTGAATTTATGATTAATGAAAGACGTTATCCAGTGGCAAGAAATAAACTGCAGGGAGCTCTAGTTTGAAAACTGAATAAAAATTGGAATGAGCTTCTTCCAAATCCCAAGCTTAAGAAGCTGGAGGAACAGGGGAAAAAGAGAAATCACAAATGTGATGGAATAGTAAAACATCAGTGAATATGCAGGCTAATAGACTAGAGACAACAAAATAAACCCTGAAGTTGGCTACATTGATTCAGATGCTTGAGCTTGGTAGTCTAAGTTTTTTTTTCCAACCTAGATGATTTTTTTTCTATGATTCTAAAGCTTAACTAGGAAGAAGTCATTAATTTGGACCTGTCTTGGTGGGATATAAACAGTGCTAGCTGAGCTCTGTCAAATTACTTCATCTAGGCTGTAGAATAAGTGTTTGTGTTGATGGCTGTCACAGTTGCATTACTGTGTAATAACTTTGTGTCAGAGATAGCTTTTTTTGTATGTCTTGGCTGTAAAGCCTCCCTGGGCTGAAAGGGATCTGAGGGTGTGAAAGATGGAGAAGACAGACATGAGGCAAGGAGAGAGAGATTCCCAAAACAGCGCAAAAGTAAAAGGAAGATGCACAAAACTTTTGACTCCACTGGAAATAAGAAAAATTAAGATAAAAAATGTCTTAGACAATAAGGAGATTTGCTAGCTTTCTGAAGTTAGTCAGGAAGACTTTTGGTAACAAGCTAAATTTTGTGGCTTTGTGTATGTAAATAGTATAGAAGACTTCATGGGATAGGGATAAAATTGGAGAGAGCTCTGAAAAGGCTCAGTATTTTCAATAGAAATATTGCAATAGGAAGTTCATACAAGGAAGTAAATTATGTGTATTCTGATTTCCAAATAGTTCTATGACATTTCTGATCCTCTCCAAATTTTAACATCTCAGAAAGAGCAACATTCAGAGCAGTTCCTCTCGACCTGTACCAGCCCATCTTCACTCATATTAGAGTCTCTTGCTTGGTTGGAAAGGGAGAAGAAACAGAAAAGCAGCAGCTTTTTTTTTTAGCTTTTTATTTATTTATTTATTTATTTTTAACTCCAACTAACCTTATGATAGTGACAGAAAATGACATCTCAGATTTTTACATCTAAGCTTATTGTGATGCAGGAGTGAGGAGAGTGATGTTAGAAGTACAAAAGAATGAAGAGCTTAGTTTTAAATAATCAGACAGGCATACCCAGTTGGGGGTATGTGTGTTTTTGTTTCTTTCTTTCTTTCTTTGTTTTGTTCACTCAAGTGAACATAGCTTATATATACAAGTATTTAAGCTCTTAGTGTGATTATTTCATTTGACTGTTTTGTTGTTATAAAATGGTCTTTTTGTTCTTTAATTGAAAAGCCATATATTAAATCTGTGTATAGGTGTTTTATGTTAAATGTGTTAAGTGCTTTTGTTTTTTGTGTGTTTTTTGGTTTGCATTTTCTTTGTGTTTTTGTTTTGTTTTGTTTTTCTAGTGGGGGGGTTCTGTCCCCCTTTGTGTGTACATTGTCTTCATTGCAGCAGTGTGGGCAAGTAGCTCCCTGGATGTGTTACTCACAGGGCTAGTTACCTTGCTGCCTGTGCAATGTGCTGCTAGGTCTCTGTGGTGCACTGAGTGTAGAATAACCAACTGCTCCGGGATGTCAACTAGCATAGGGCATTCCCTAAATTAATCACGGTGTGTGGGCACTTCAGCTCTTAGCTGTTGTGCTACTAGTCCTATCAAAATAATTCCTTTTTTTAAAAGGAGCTCAGTTGCATCACAGCTACTGGTTAATGCATTTGTGTATAACTGTGAACATAAGTGTTGTACCTTCATATTTAGTGTTTGATTTCTGAAGCTATCATGATTGTTCACAAGTTTTTCTTCTATTCTGTTTGATTTCCTTCGTCCGTTTTTCTCCAGGAGGTAGACCAGGTTGATCAGGTAGGAAATATTGCTGGGAACTGATCCTAGCTATGTTGGCTTAGCTCAGTTTCTCATGCTGCTTCCATATCAAAATACAATACTCAAACAGCTGGACTTGAACAGTTCATAACACTCATTCAGCAACTGGAACATGCAGTACTAAAATCCTTTTTTGACTTTGCAACTTTTATGGCATTCCATAATTTCTGCTTAACGCACTTCAATGTGGATATGAAATGACCAAAGTTCTTTTTCTTCCCTTTATTTTCCTTTTTTGTTGTTTGTGGTTCCTATTCTTTGGATTTCATCTGAGGTTGCCTGGCCTGGCATTTGTGGTCGGGAGATGGTGAGATAGATCAGTACTTGATACTGTACCACCTGGTATCAAAGCCAGCGAGTGCAGTATCAGGGTGGCAGGGGGCAACAGGGCATATGCGCTTAAAAGCGTACAGATTACCAGATACTGCATTTAGTTAAGCTCTCAGCACTTTGTAACTAGATACTTAATGCTATGGCTTTATTGATGCTGCCATTGGCAATTTAATAGAATTTTGTATGTTCAGAGAACGTTAAAATTGAACTTAGCAGTTACAACAATTTGCAATGTTGTATATAAACATTTTGCAAATATCTGGTATCTGGGGTATGTTTGGTGAAATGGGAAAACGTACTGGTCTATCTTTTGAAGCCTTTTTAAGCTGCAGTGTTTCATCAGAGGGCTATTTCTCTGTATTATTTCTTGCTTCTTTCTACTTACAGAAACAGAAGAATATTGCCGGGGCACTTGCCTTTTGGATGGCAAATGCATCTGAATTACTGAATTTCATAAAGCAAGACCGAGACCTTAGCCGAATTACTGTGGATGCACAAGATGTTTTGGCACACTTGGTTCAAATGGCATTCAAGTAAGGCTAATGAACTTCTTTCACTTAACTTTCTATATGTTAATGTGACAGTTTATTTCTGTGTTTTTTGTAATATCTTATCTTTTTCCCAAATTTTAGTTATAGCAATAATGTCTTTTATGTCTTGTTAAATATCTGAGAGGAGGGCTTATAAGAGAGACGAGACTACATTTTACAGTTTTTTGTTTTCTGAATAGAGATGATTGGGCTATGCCAGGAGTTTCATCTGCATCACTTTCATGTGTTTCGTCATTAAAGGAATAACAATCTGTCTGGATTTCCCATTTTGGTATGGAAAGTTTGGTAGGCTTTGAACCATAGATAGTACTAGAAACAGTGACTGGCCTCTCAACATTATTCGACTAGTTTCTGTAGTTTGAAGTTTGAGGATTTCTTCTGTAGTTTGATACTTGATTTTTTTTTGTAACATTTGTAAAAATTAACATTTTAACATTTGTAAAAACAAATAGCTTTAATCTCAGGGCATTTAGAGAACTGCTAAATACTTTGTAGTTATTCTTGTGTTAGTTAACAAAATGTTGTTTAAATTAGTTCACTATCTCATAATTTAAGTTTTTTTTAGAGGTATGTGGAAAGGTTTTCTGCTAGTGTTTAAGTATAGTGTTTATGTACATGGACCTAAATATTTATGGACTTGTAATGTAATGAACCTTGTGCTCTTCGGGGCTTCTAATTAAATTAGTAATCTACTCCTTTCATAAATAACAATTTGCACAGTGTTTTTCTTAGAAACATAGTGTAAAGACAAGTTTAGGCTTGGGGTAAAATCAACCCATGGTAGTCAGCTCAAATAATTACAGTACTGATTAAAAGAAAAAATTAAATGAGGTACCCAGTGGGAAGGGAAATCCTCTGATGAAAGGTTGCTCAAATAAAGATATCCTCAAACAAAGATAACAGCACTGAGTGAGCACAGTGATAATCAGCAAGAAAGGCTTGATTTTTGTCCACTTTTAGTTTTATTTTTTAATCTAGTATTGAACAAGTGTTTTTCAGCAAATTTGTCTTTGAAACTAATGTTTAGAGAAGGCTTAGTGTACCTTGGATGGCTTTACACACCCTTCCCCCATTTGTAGGGTGTTTATTTTAGATACAAGCACAATAGATACTTTTTTAGATAAAAGCACAAGTACAGGCTGGGCGGAGAACAGGTTGAGAGCAGCCCTGATGAGAAGATCCAGGGGGTGGTGGTCAATGTGTGCACGTAATCCAAGGTACATGTTTTCTTGAAAAAGCATGATTCTTATAAGTTAGTAGCTTGTGTAATTTCTATAGTTTTTTGTTATTAGAAACATCTAGATTAAGAACACTTCTCAGCACTTCAGACATTTAGTCTAGCATTTACTCGAATGGACTTAATGGCTTGGGATTGATTATTAAAGAGCTTTGTACTTTGTGATACTTTACCATACCTTTCAGAACATTCAAAGAATATCAGAGAAATGCTAAACTACTTTGCATGTACTAGCACAGATTTGTTTTTAAAGGAGAATTATGGGAAAATAAGATATAGTAAGTAACTATTTTGACGGTCTTTCCATTTTTATATTATCTTTAAGTGACTAATAACTTAATGAACCTATGCCTCTTCACCACAGATCACTCTTAATTGGTATCTTGCTACTTCAGTTAGCTAGACAGTCATTGGAAATAGAATAATGCTTCCATAGCTGGAAAGGAATGGCATTGTATTTTACCCTGTACATGAGCAGGCAGTATGAGAAATGGTATTTATGAATTTCGGCTGTGAGTGAATTCTCCCCTAAGTGCACTGTAAAATGGATGTATTAAACTTTTGGATAAAAGAGCTGTGAAATGTATTTTTAGAAGACAAATAAGGAAGCATAATAGAAGCATTAAAAGAAGGAAGTCTGCTGTGAAGATGTTATTTGATGGCAATAACTGGCATATACCAGAATTGGTTGAAATTGCCATCCTTTTTGTTCTCTAGATTAAAATGTTACCAGAAACAGAAAGGGGAATAGTAGAAAGCCATGAACTATTTTCCTTTGACTGTTTAATTAAAATTTGATTCCCTTTTAGTTTCAATTCCCAACAAAAAAATATAATGCATAAATGATTTGCAATAAAGCACTATTAAAGAAAATGTTTAATTATTAGAAGCGAACGAATACTAAAAATTTTCATTTCACTGGTTAAAAGAGAAATGCAAGAGTGAAAAATTTCTTGTCACAGAAGATTGGGACCATTTCAGGATCTTGTGCATTGGCTCAGAACAGGAAAATTGTGTTTAGTACTCTTCTTGGTAGATTTTATAAATGGAAAAAGTGCATTTCTGTTCAGGGGAAAATTACTTTTTTAATCTTAAGACCTAAAGATTGGCCTGACAGCATTCTTTGTGTAGCATATGACCTTCTCTTATATTTGTGGTAGCAATATTGTGTTTTAGTGGCTGTGTTTGTTCCCTGATGATCTAAATTTTCTTCCAGTATTTCTGGGAAAGTCATAGGAGAACTGGTTTCTCTGTATCCTTGTAAAAAAGTATTACCCGGATCACTACAGTCACATACTTAAGACTGATTTCACCAATTTTGTAATTTTCCAGATCTCTTATTTAGAAGCATTAGTAATACAAATATAAAAAATCTAAATGTTTAATGTTCTTTTTTTCCCCTTCTTCCCTCCCTACCCCCATTCCTCCCTTCTAGGTACCTTGTTCATTGTCTGCAGTCAGAGCTTAATAACTACATGCCAGCATTCCTTGATGATCCAGAGGAAAATAATCCTCAGAGGCCTAAAATAGGTTAGACTGCTTGAACTTTTTTTTTGTGTATTCTAAACCATGCAATTAATAACAAATAAATAAAATTCTTCTTAACAATGATATGACAAATACAAGTTGCCTTAACCTGTGGGAGAGTTATCATTCATAACAAACTGATTCAAACAAGAAAGGACAGTAACAGCATATGAATGATCTGTATTGGCTTTTAAAATCATGTGGAGAACTTCTGGATGTCATCTAAACTATCCTAATGCTCAAGGCAGGTTCAGCTGGATCAGGTTGTTCAGAGTATTGCCCAACTGAGTTGTTCAATGTCCATTCAATGATGGAGATTCCATAACATCTGAGTAACCTGTTCCAATATGTCACCATCCTCATAGTGGAAACATTTTTAATATATCCAGTTGGAAACTCCAGTGCTCCAATTTTTGTTTGTTGCTTGTTACTCTGTTATCACCGTGCACCTTTCACAGGTGTCTGGTTCTGAACCCTCCTTTTAGACAGGTGAAGACAGCAGTAAGCTCTGCCCTTAGCCTGCTCTTTCCTCAGATTGAACCAAATCCACTTCTCCTTTCCTCTTTTATGTCCTTTTTTTCCAGCCCCCTAATCTTCTTGGTGGCTCACTTCTGAGTTTGCTCCATTAAATTAGTATCTTCCTGGTGCTGGGGAGTCTAAAACTGGATGCTTTGCTCCATGTACAGTCTCACAAATACTGAATGGATAGGAAGGATCACTTCCCTCCCTTTCTGCTGGCTGCCCTGCTGCTAACTTAACATTTTAGTACGCAACTGGCTGCCTTTCAGGCCAGGGTATTCAACTTGATGTTTACCAGGTTCTCTTCATCATTTTCTGGAAGACTGCTTTCCACACAGATGGCACCCAGGTTATGCTGTTGCAGTTAATACTTTCCAAGAAGCCTTTAAACTTGATGAAGTTCCTGTCAGCCCATTATTCCAGCCTCTTGAAGTCCTCCTGAATAATACCCCAACCCTTCAGTATGTCATCTTGGTATCTTATGTGAACTTGCTGAGAATGCACTCCATCCAGTCACCCAGGTCACTAATTAAGTTATTAAACAGTATCAATCCCAGCCTCAATCTATGAAGTAATTCACTTAATAGCTGGCTCCTAATAACTATTAATACTAGACTACATAACCACAAATCCACCAAGTCCAGTGGTCTGGCCACTTCTCTACCTGTGTTATCATTTATTTATCCAGTCTTATTTCAATGATTTCAGTATTAGGATGCTGTGGAAAAATCTGACAAAAGCCTTGCTAAAGGGCAAGGCAAGGAACAACATCCACTGCTGTCCCCTTGTCTACTAAGGCAGTCATCTTACCACTGAAGGCAGTCAGGTTGGTCGTGCATAATTTGCCCTTGGTAAATCCATGCTAGCTCTTCCAAAACACCTCATATGTATGCTTTGGAAGTGGCTTGTAGTAGGATTTACCCCATAACCTGCCCAGGGACTAAAGTTAAGCTGGCTGGCCTTGCAGATCCCTGGTCCTTATTTTTGCCCTTCATGAAAATGGATGCAATCCCTCTTTCCAGTCATCAGGATCCTCCTCCATTGCCATAGTACTTAGTAACAATAGTACTTAGTACATAGTAACGATAAGTTTGCAATGATGTCAGCCAGTTCCCTCTGCGACTTCATATGCATCCTGTCTGACCCTGTAGACTATGTCCAGTCAGATGAAGTAGTTCCTTATTTTATCTTCCTCTATTGCTGTGCCCACTGCCTCTGCTACTATGCACGAGGACCTTCGTAGTGAAAACTAAACTTTTTTTTTTTTTTTTAAGAAAGAAATTAAGCACTTCAGCCTTTTTTTTTTGTCTTTATTACTAGGTACTTAGCTCCACTGAGCAATGGGTCCACATTTTCCTTAGCTTTCAGTAAGCTGCTGTGAATTTAAGAGAAGCCATTCTTGTTACACTTTGCATCTTTGCTGCTAGTTTCAATTCTCACAGGTATTTGTCTTTCTAAATGCCATGCTTGCATTGTCTTTGTATTCCTATCAGGTAACCCATCCCCACTTCCACCTTTGTATTTCCTTGTTGTGTTTGAGCTCCGTTGGGAGTTCCTTGTTTTCTGCCATGCTTGCTAGATTTTCTGCCCATTAGAATTGACTGTTCCTGTGCTGTGGTTCTAAATGATCAGCCAGCTATCTTGGGCCCTTTTACCCTCCAGGACAGTCTCCCATACTTGAATATGCCAATCTGAATAGATTAATCAAATTATGCCCTCTTGAAGTCTGGGACTGTAATTCTACTATTTGTCTTTTTTCCGTTAGGATTTTGAATTCCTACATCTTCTAGGCACTGCAGCTGTAGCTGCCTTCAACTTTCATTTCTCCAGCCTCTTCCTAGTTGGAGCCATAGGTCCAGCAGAGTATGTCCTTGTACCTAGCCTGTCAGTCACTTGCCTTTACTTACTTTCATTTCAGGAGTTAAATATATATTTCAGCTGTCAGTTTAATGTTGCATAATCTTGAAAACCATTAAAGAGATATGAAGCAATACATTTATTTCTGAAGGTGTGTGTAACTTACTCATGTAGGTTCTTCTTAACATTCACTAACTAGGGTTGATTGTCCATGTGTCTAAGTATGTATGGCCTAAACCAGTTGTATGTATATCGTGGTATGTGAATTGACTTGCTTTGTTTTATCTCTACAGATGATGTGCTGCATACATTGACTGGAGCAATGTCCCTGTTGCGGCGATGTAGAGTGAATGCTGCACTGACTATACAACTCTTCTCCCAGTTGTTTCATTTTATCAACATGTGGCTTTTTAACAGACTAGTTACAGCCCCAGATTCAGGGCTGTGTTCACATTATTGGGGAGCTATTGTTCGTCAGCAGTTGGGCCACATTGAAGCCTGGGCAGAAAAACAAGGTTTAGAACTGGCTGCTGATTGCCACTTAAGCAGAATAGTGCAGGTGAGTGTATTTCTGATTAACACTTATCACATAATTCTGTATTTGAAAAGAACGTTTCTGCATTGTATGTTCCTAGAGAACAGCATGTAGATGAGTATAGTTTGTATGAATTTATTCTGGACTGTTGGGGTAGCACGTAAAGATACAAAATGTATGTTCAACCTCATTAACATTAAAATATAACTAAAATTGATACTTAGTGATTTTAGCTAACATGCTGTTCTATTTCCATTTATAACACTAAGATAAATAAACACTGAAAAAGACAAGAAGAGTACCTGGAAAAATCAATATGCCTCTTTTGCAATAGGTTTAGTGTTCATTTGTCTTACAGGTGCAGGAGATGTATTTAGTGGTTGTTTGGGGGATGTTTAAGTTACTTTTGTAGTAAATCTGGCTGCTTGCTTTGCTTTCACTCTCTTTACTAATGAAAACTGAAGCAAGACTTAAGGTTTCATTCTCATTTGGATTTGTCTCTTATGACTTTTTTCCCCTCAGGCAACCACGTTGCTTACGATGGACAAGTACTCACATGCAGATGTTCCAAACATTAACAGTACTTGCTTTAAGCTGAATTCTCTGCAGCTACAAGCTTTGTTGCAGAATTATCACTGTGCTCCAGATGAACCACTTATCCCAACAGTAAGTCACTTGCTGCATTATTTAACATACCTGAAGAACAGAGACTAGGTGAAAACACCGTGGCTGAAAAATAGCTATCTTCTTGTTGTTGATTGATTTGGAATTGTTAGAAAAAGTCAGAGCAGACAGTCTGCTCCCATTACTGTAAGCAGCATTGGTGCTACTGGCATGCTCCTGGCCACCAACTTTGTGTGTACTTCACTGCAACTCAAGCAGGACATTACCAAATCTTTCAGGCACCCAAATTGGAAAGTAAGGTAACACCTGTACATCTTGAGCAAACTCAGGGAGGTATAGCTGCACTTCACAGAATTTGTGGATGAAATCCAGTAAGGTAGTAGTAAAGAGGCACAAAGAGCACTCCACTTCAAAAAGCAAGCTCTGTGTATAACCACAAGGAACAAAGACTGAAATTTTGACTATAGAGATCAAATGAAAGAAGCTGGAACGTTAAACTTTTTTTCCCCTCTTTTTTAACATGTGAAACATGAAAATCTGTGAATCCTTTCATACAAGCAGTGGACAACACCTTTGGATACGTTGATACATGAAACTTTTTTTTGTGTAGACATGTATGTATGTGTGTATATGTATATACATGCACACATACATATGTTGCTTTCTGAATTGATTATCTTGCTATTGAAGATGAGTGACTATTCCAAGTCTTATCCATGGGAAGAATCTTCTTGGCAAAAGTCAAAAGAGGTTTTTTGTTCCTTGCAGAAGTGTAATCATATGTGAAGGAGAATTCTTGAGGTAAAACATGATTACAGGACAGTTGACTGAACTCAAAAGTCTAAAAAGGTGAAGATAATCCAACTTTTATGCAACTGAATCCATTGTGCACAAAGAGTATTTTTTTTAATAACTGTGGATATGTCGCTTTATTAAATCAAAGGTACTAATACAGTCATTCTAAAGGTCTTTACTTGACTTGTGGCTTGGGTACAGTTGATTTTTGTATATTGATTACCAAACCCAAAAGTCTTTTGCTGAAGAACATTGCTTATATTTCCTGTTTACACAGAGGTAGAATTCCACTTTTTAAATTATTGTTCTCTAGGGACCTCAAAGAACTACAGTACTAACTATGGTAGATTTTCCTTGTGTCAGAGGAGGATTATTAGTATGGCTAGTTTTCCCTGTTGCAATGAAGTGCTATTCGGTAGTTCTTTGTTCCTTGCTATTAAAAAGACATGTACACTCAAACCCTGACTTACTGCTGCCAAATCTGAAAATTTTCACATCTTGGAATCTACTCAAAGGAATTTAAGTGTATTTATGCTTACATATTTTTGTTTGATGTAATCCTTTTAGAAATTAGCACCTTTTACAGTAAAAAGGCTTTTCTCAGAGAGCATCTCCTAAAGACAGTCTGGATTTATCTGGCTTCCCCCTTGACATTTGCCAAAACTGAACGTTCGGATGGGAAGACGTGTATGTTTTTGTCATGACTGTATGCTGCTTTGTGCCCAAGTAATAAAGTTGTTACACTAGGCTTACAGTTTGGAGTGGCGCAATAGCATAACAGGAATGAGATTAAGACCCAATTGCCAAGCTGGTTTTGGGAGCCAAGTAGAAGCTGTAGAATGAAACTGGAAATCACACACAAATCTTGAGTAAAGCAAATACTTACAGTTATGTAATCTGCATGGAATATCTGTAGCAGCTTCAAATAAATGAATTGTAGTAATTACAGCTCAATGCCAGGAAAACCATACATCTCAGGGGTAAGTTCTGTTCCAAAAACAATGCTAGAAGTAAAGAAGTTACTTTTAAGTATTGATTCTGCCTGTTCAGTTAGATACAGTAATGAGTCAAATGAGAGGTGATTCCTTGGTTCCTAAGGTAAACTGCAGAATTTGAAGACACCAAGTGTTTGAGAATGATGGGTTGCATCATTTTAATAGTTGCCTGTTTTATTTTTCCTGTACAATGCAAATGTAACAACTGAAAACTTTCATGTTAAAACTTGTCTTTACCTGCCAAAGGCATTTAAAGTAACAAAAAAACAAAGGAACTGCTGGGGTGAGGGGTGGGTGGGAGAGAGCAGCCTTTTCACTGAGCACTCTTGAGTAATTCGGGATGAATAGAAGAGAAGCATACAGAAACAGCACTCTGGTTGGACATTTTCGTGAAGTTGTCAGGAATTTGATTTTTTATTTTTTATTTTTTTTTAACTTTTGTATTAATCTTATCAATCCATCCAACCTAGTGATAGGTACCCTGTTGAAATCTTACAGTTCTCTCAGAAATGCAGTAGGAAGACTGCTGTGCACTACATGCCACCATGGTAGCTACAACGTGTAGACCATACCAGTTTCACAGAACTTTCTGCAAAACTAAGCAGAACAGTTGAGCGCCAAATGTAAAATCTGCAGCTCCTTGCTGCAACTTGAGTGATTCTGCTCTATGTCCATGTGCTTCTATTTTGTTATTTTTAAAATTGGTATCTGTCTTAACAGTGTTCTCTGTATTGCACTGAGCTCGCAGGGAGTGTAGAATTAAAGACTTTTTTCTATAAACCTTCCAAACTAGGCAACTATATGTGCCATTAGCCCTTTGTTGGCTATGTGTGTCCTGATGGAGCTGAAAGTACTGGTATACACAAATCATATGCTTCTTTCCTATATATTTAGTCTTACAGAGTATACTCAACAAATTGTCAAAATTTTAAGTTGCCTGTGATTCCAACTTGCCTCTTGAACATGCACGTTCTGTATTAGATGTTTTTTAAATGCACTTGTCCTATCAAGTACAAATGTGACACAATTTTAGAAAACACTGAAAGAAAAACAAATGCTGTTGAATTTTATTTGTTAACTATGCTATCTATGGGATTTGACAAATAAAGCAGAGCAGCATCCTTTGTGCACAAAGTGGAGCCAAAGAAGTTTTATCTCTGATACTCAGTTTCCCAGATTCTGTTAATGAAGTCTTAATGTTTTCTTATTTTATTTTTTCCTTAAAAGGGTTATTTTACATTTTCATTATAATAACAGTGTTTTTCTACTTTCTGTCCAGGAACTGATAGAGAATGTAGTAACTGTTGCAGAAAACACTGCTGATGAACTTGCTCGCAGTGATGGCAGAGAAGTCCAGTTGGAAGAGGACCCCGACTTACAGCTGCCTTTCCTTTTACCAGAAGATGGCTATTCTTGTGATGTTGTCAGAAATGTTCCGGGTGGTTTACAAGAATTCTTGGATCCTCTCTGTCAGAGAGGTCAGTTCTTCTGTTTTACGATGAATTTCTTTTTTGGTGTAGTGAGCACAGAATGCAAAATACGTTTTAGTTAATTGTAAATGACTTTCTCTTTATGTGTATTTCGATTTTTTAATAGTGTATGGTCTAATTTTGCAACCCATAAAAGCTATGCAGTGTTCTTGAATTCTTATCCTTTTTCCCCATCCCTTTCATTTGCTTTCAAGGTTCTGAGAAAGCACTGCTTACTTACTAGTGTCTACTGACATTTGGCTTTGCCTTTTGCTCCAAAAGGTTTTTGTTTTGTTTTGATTTGCAGTTCTAGCACCAAAATAAAAACAAAAATACATAAATGTAAATTCTGTAATACTTAAGTAATGACAACAGTCTTAACCGTAACAAGTTCTGCAATTGTCAGTTCCAGCTTAGTTTATAGAAATGCCATATTCTTGCATTTAAAAACAAACCAAACAAAAAAATACAACACAACTGCTAAGAAACTTGAGTGTTTGTGGAAAGTGAGTTACAGAGGATATAGTCTTGAGACTAAAGAGTACTAGCAAAATAAAGTATTTAATGAGGAAGTATAATTCATTTGCTTTAAGAATTTCTGTATAGTTATTGCATACAAGGACTTCTTTGATGTGTATATGCAAATTTTTACTTCTAAGGTATTTCTTAAACTATGCTAAGTGACTGGTTTGCAGTAAATCAATGTAAACTGAATTGCTGAAAGATGATCTTTGTGAAGAGGAGAAGCTCATCTTTTTGGATGATGCGATTTGTAATCAGACTAATGTGGATTTTCACCCTTCTTGATTTAGGAGAGAACAATGAATAACTTTCAAAATTAAAATAACTAAATCACCTGACTGAAGCACCTCATTTAAATTTCCGTCTCTGACACAGTCATTGTCAATGGACAAAGCACCAGCCTCTTAGTTGCTGTAATTATTTATTTTTATTCTAGAAATTGCTTAGTAAACAAAACCCTGTTTTTAGTGGCAGAACCGCACTGAATATTAGTCTAGGCAAAGCTTCACTTCTGCCAAATTTAAGCTTAGACTGGCTAGCTAGGCTCTGTGCAAAGCAGAAGCTTTCCATAATGCTGTCTTATTCTGAGTGGTAACTGCTCAAGTTCTGATATTTCACATCTCCTGTTGGTAGAAGCTGTATTTTACAGCCCAAGAGCTTTTTATGAGCTCTTAATGTTTTCAAACAAATGTTTCTCAGAAGCAGCAGCTGTAGAAGTATAAAATTTTGTAGGTTTCATAAAATTGTAGTGAAGCATCTAATTGCATATAAGATACAAGATTCAACATACTTCGAAATATAAAAAGATGAATACTTCTGTTTGATTATTTCCTGGTGGCAGGCTATTTTATTTTAATTAATCTGTTGACAAAATACCAAGCCTATGTTAACATTACTTTCTCCTTCAGGTTTTTGTAGACTAATACCTCATCCCCGGTCACCAGGCACATGGACAATATACTTTGAAGGTGCAGACTATGAAAGTCACCTGTCACATGAGAATGCTGAGCTAGTAAGTATTAATTCAGGGACTAATGGTGAAAATTGAATAGTGATTTCTTGGTAAGCCATTGTGTTGCGCGTGGTAAGTTTTAATTCTCATTAGGAGGAACAGGCTTAATTAAAGATGTAGTTCATGAGTGATTTGGTATTTAAGGAACTATTTGCAGATTTTTGTGAGTCAGGTGGGTTTTTTAGGTTGTTGCATGATGGAATTCTCACATAAAATTGTTTGTTGTGTTCCCCCACCACTTCAGTGTAAACAGTAAAGTAACTCCTTTTAAACACTGGTGGAAGTGTATGCGGACTGTGTGTATCTGTAAATAACTATTAATGTGAATGTAAACTGGAATTTACCTGTCTTCCTAAGGCCCTCTAAGAGAAATGTTTACTCTTCGGTATTCAGAGGGACTTGAAAGCTTCATTTACTCTGTTCAGAACCCAACATTTGTTAGATGACATTATGTAGTATCCTGAAGAATGTGTTTGGGCCTCAGTCCCAAAACAGAAGAGGGCATCTCCTAAATCTACAGATGGTGCATCAGTCCTGAACTGATTTGCTCTTCCTCTTCCCTTTGTTGCTCTAAAGAAATTATTTTTTTAGAACTAGTGCAAACAAAAGTCATCGGAAGTTACATACTAGGTACTTACTTACTGTTCCTCAAACTAAGAAAAAGTAGAATTCTGGCCAGTGTGCCTTAAAAAGGCTACATAAAGAAATGCAAGATGCTACTATTTAATTCCTGTACAGAAATCAATACTGTTTAAGATGGTCTAGATAACCAAATTTAGTTATTCTTCTCTCGTGCATGTGTTAATTGAATGTGCCATGTTTGAGAGCATAGTAAGTCTGTTTATGGTGGTAGCCTACACACCACCTCTTGGTGCACCATGCCCACGTAATCTAAACATTGGGTAAATGTCCTCGTTTATAGTTGTGAGGTACTCAGGGGTACTGCCTGTCCTCAGAATTTCTTCTATTGTTAGACAAAAAGTGAAATTAAGTACAGACTAGTGATGAAATTATGTTCCCAGTGGTTAACTTTTCCCAGTGTGTATGGTTGTTTTTTTTGACTTAGTTTAATAATTTTTCTAGTTAAACTAATGGAAAAAATTCTGATTAAAGTAGAAACAGGTTCTGTACTTCTGCAGACTTTGCACAGGAGTGCTAGAACGTTAATAGTTAGAAATCTACTTGCTTTTCTAGTATTTGTATTTAATCAAAGCGTTAATATTTTTTTTATTTCTTTGGCTTTATTTCTATTTATTTCTACTTTGTCGTGGGTCTTGTGGAGCTTGCACTTGTTGGGTTTTAATATGAATACAAACTAGGTTTGTATTCATATTTGAATATGTGTATTGCACGTGAATAAATTTATATGTTTCACCTAAATAAGAATGATGTCAACTTTTTGAGAAGACGGAACTGGCAATATTGCAGCGATGCAAATAAATTACTGAAAATGTTTGGGGGTTGAGTTTTATTTGACTTACGGCGTTTTCAGAAGTGAAAATTTTCCTAACATTCCTTCAGGTTTTAACTCTCTGCCTTTGAAATTAATTAGTCCTTTAATATCTTTGCAGAATTGTCTTCTAGATACAGTATTAAATACTGAGTTCCATGTAGATCACTGTCATCTTTTTAGCAGTGGCCTACTGAGTCTGTACTTCAGTATTCATTAAAAGTAAATGTTTTATGTTTTATAGACATTACATTTGTAGGCATAAACATTTCAAATTATGAATCACTAATAATCTCTATTGAACTATTGAATTGGAGGAGAAACAGTGGGTAGATTTCACAACTTTGTTAGTGCTTAGAACACAGATGCAATGCTTGATAGCATGAGTTCATATTAATCAAGCGTTAAGAGATTCCAACTTGAAAATGGAGTTTCAGGCATGGTATCTGAGATGAGATTTAGAGATCTGCTGCTGCTTCAACAGCTTAGTTTTGATTGTAGATTAGCTGTTTTGCACAACAATTGTCATAGTCTGGTAGTGCATATGAACTCCTGTCATCTTTAATATTCTTTCTTTGCCTTCTTTGATAGGCTCAGCCTTTGAGGAAAGAACCTGAAATTATAACTGTAACATTGAAAAAACAAAACGGAATGGGCCTCAGCATTGTTGCTGCCAAGGTATGGAAGTCAGTTTGTGTAAGTGTTATGGAGAATTTTTTTGTTCGTTTCATTTGTGCTTTTGTTGGGGAGGAGGAGGGGGCTGATTCGCCTTTTGTGGAAAATGTTAATGGAAAAACTTGTTTCCCTTGAGTTTGTCGTGCATGTCATATTGATCATACTTTATACTAGCTGTGAAATGTTTATATAAAATACACAGACGTAATGCAAGAAAAAATATGGATGTAGTAGTTATGACATCTAAGTCTAAAGCTATCCTGCAGGCTTATTCAGCATTTTTCTAAGCCAAACATTGGCAATGTTATTAAATGGAATTAATAAACTAGTTTATTTAGTAGTTTTGCTGAAAGCAGTAAAAGTATCTGGCAAAGAAAAGCGGTAAATAGAATAAAGTATTTGCAGTAGTTTTTGTAGTAGATGAATGGATAAGAAATAATGCATTAACGTTTGTCTCTACTTTCTGCTATGAAGACAAGGTCTTATATTTTGCATAGTATACAGCTGCATGCATGACATCAGTTTTGCTTCTTTATAGTAGACAGCTACAGCATATTATGTAGTTTGGTGAGGCAGGGATAATAAATCTTGTCCTGACTTACTAGAATCTTGGGTGTAAGCTATTCCTGTTGGTAGTAATACATAGAATGCACATACAACTCCAGCCACCAGGTGGAGGACTCCACTAATTGACTGACTTCTTTATCAGGTTGGTCACACAGGAGGCATAATCTTTATATTTTAGATTTGTTATGAATGATGTAACTGTGGTATCCAAAAGTACTTCTTGTTACTGTGTAGTGTACATAGAGGTATAGGTAGAACAAGTTTTTCTTAGTATGCTTTCACAAGTACATGAAACTTTTCAGAACAATCTATTCTTCCTTGCCACATAGTACATGGGCTGAAGACTTAGTTGTTTTACGTCTTTTAAGTTATTTCATGTAGTTAGTAACTTCTGAACAGCATTACATTTTTTTCCCTGCAACTTTGCTCAGTTCATAGTGTGTTCTTGAAATGATAATCTTGTGTGATACTGGCTTTTAAAGGCTTATTTCTGACATATGTAAAGGAATATGAGGTGTCAGGTATATGCTGCTGACAATCAGCTGTTACTGAGAAAACTACTCAGGACCTGGCAAATGTAACTCAATATTCTGCTCCTGTTTTTATTGAGCAGGTTAATAATTTGAGAAGCAAATTGTAGATCCTAAAATATGCCAGATTAAATATGTTAAGACTGCCTTCTGACAGCATTTCTGTTGAATGCTTCAAAATGTACAGCAGATTTTTTTTCCACTTTCAACTGTGATATCTAATTTATAATGTAGAGAAAAGCAGGTTATCAGGAGTGTGGGGAGAGTTTCCATTTTCACTGGAGCTGTCTGGCTTCTCCCATGCTCCCATTGCTTTAACAACTGACACTTAGCACTTTCATTAGCAGTACATAATAATGCTATTGGTCAATGTGTAAACTTGATTTGAAATTTAGGTGTTTTCGTTGTTGTTGTTTTTAATAAATTATTTAACACATTTCATGATACCTCCATGTCATAATCAGTGATGGAAGCAGCGTGCTTCATCTCATCATGTGCAGTTGCAGAAACATTCAGTGCTCCAGGCAGTGACTGCAGGTCATTTTGGTGCTGCATGCCTGCCATGTATTGGAATTCTGTTTTTGAAAAGGTCACGTCTTGAATCTTGATCTTAAATAAGCAAGAGACAGATCTTTACTTTTAGCTTATGTAGAATAGAAACTTTCGCTTAATTTAAGTCAGCAAGATGTTGGATAGAAATAATTGTCTTTCATTGTGCTGAAATAAGTTGCACTGGTAATTAAATAGGATTATTTTTAAGCAATTAATTCAAGGGGTGTACACTACTTACTGTAAGCAAGTAATAGCACATTTTTTCTGTAATAGGCTTCCTGAAAACAGTAGGCTAAGGAAGAATACAAAGGCATTAATTTTTTTTAAGCTGAGCAGGGCAGAATATATTAGAGAATTGAGTGAGCATGGCTGAGAAGCTAGTAATAATGGGTGGATTTTTTCCTTTCTATCATTATCCTGTTGACGTTTGCTAATAGTTATTCTGACGCATCTCAAGTCATGTGTCTCTTACAGCATAAAAATTAAAATTCTCACTTTCTCCTTTGCTGAGGAAAGAAATTTAATAGACTGTTTAAATTTTTCTAAATTTTTAAAATACGACAGTATCTGAAATGAGAGAGAGAGGCAAGCATGAGAATAGATTCAGGTTTTGCTAGTATTAGAAAGTTGTCTGTCATGTGTTCATATGAAGGTACTTTTATAGCTGAAGAAATGAAAGCTCATACTTGATTTCAGAAATTGCAGTTGCTGATGCCACGCATAGGATCATAGTTTGATTGTGAACCCAATTGTCTTTGTTTAACCACTGCTTTCAAGAGTGCTTCAAGTGCTGTAATAAAAGAAAATGCAGGGGCTGGTCAATAGGTGGCACTGTCCCAAATGGTGAAATACAACTCTGAAACTTGGCTAGGAAAACAGTTGTTTTTTTCCTGGGACGTGACAAAATAGTTGCTGTCAGTAGCATGCTGTGAGAACACTTTGCATGTTCACTGCAGACCTGCCTGTCATGTTAAGTCTTTGTGGGTTCTTGATACTTGTCTCTGACTTTGTATAAAGATGGTTAAAACGGTGGTATTCACAGAATCTGCGTTTCTTACCTATCTCTAGATGTCTGTAAAAAAAAAATAAAATAAAATAAGATAAAATATTTCTTTTGACTGTTGCCCTTTGGTAGTAAACTGCTCATCTTTGAGGAAACATCCAACTAATTCATGCTTTGATAATTCTTTGGATTTTTATTTGTTTGCAGAGTTTAGTAGGTAAATAAAGTTGTACCAATTAAGAGCTTTTAATTGGTAAGGTGCACACTATACCTTACATATCCCTTCCATGATAAATGTTCTTAGTTACCAAGTGATGGTCACTCCTGTCCTGCAGCAATCTAAAAAGATTGAACATGTTGAAGCTAAGGTCATACAAGCAGAGAAGTGACACAACTTGCATTGAAATGCTGTATACCTGCTTATTCTTAGGACAGATGGTTTCATTTTATGATACTGGTGGCATTAATATAAAAGCAAAACAAGAACAAGGGAGGTGAGTCAAGGAAGAGATGACAGCATTATGTCACTGCCAGACCCCCTGCTTAATTCTTTTTCCACCTAATGGCAGGCAGAATGTTCAAGTATGTTACTTCTACTTCCCAGCTGCTCGTATTTTATTTAATTAGAAGTTTTATAGGCCTGCCAGGAATGTCAGGGAGAGCACAATTGCTACACATCAGCTTGTTCACCTGAGCTTGCTCTAAGGGTGTTTTCTGAGGCAGGACAGCCCCAGAGCATAGTTGAGCAACCATGTAGCAAGCATATATGCTGTATGCATGCATACCAGATAAAACCCGTCTCATTATGCAATAACTGTTAAGTGCCAGAGCACTGTAAACAGTTCTGTGTGTGGTTGTTTTGCTTTATGTCGGGAAAATACCTAGCAGCATTTCTTAAACCGAATACTTTATACATATATATATATATATATATATATATATATATATATATATATATATATATATATTGTTCTGTTTTAAAGTTATAGCTTCACGTGTTAAATGACCTGAAACAGTGACTTCTTGTTCTACCTTTTCAAAGGTGTTGCGTGTTTTCTTATAGTAATACTCAGGTAGCTTTATTAGCAGTAGCTTTTGTAATGGGTGTATGGAAATAGAGGTGGTAGGAGTGGTCGGGCATCGGGAACAGTATTGCTTTTTGAGGTTGTGTGCAGAATTTGGTTGCTCTAACCCCGAAAGATGTTTTGATGTTAAAAGCTGCCTGACTTCCAACCACACTGCGGTTAAGTTTTTATGAAATCCAGATGATTTGGAAGCAGAGTGTGCATGCAGTTTACTTTAAAAATATATCGCTTTTTGGGGGCTTTTGCATGTGACTTCGTAGCCATCTGTGGGCCAGCACACTACTTCCTGTTTAATTTGGAGATTTTTTTGTCTTTTCTACAAAAGGGCTCCCTTTTTGTTTTTCTATCGGTTTTCAAAGTTTAATAAAGCCTCTAGAGCAACTGAAAGCCAGAACAGCATAACTGATTACGTAAGAGTCTGAATATTGTATTGGTTATAGCTGGTGTTGATAAATGCTATACCGTGTCATAGCATCCAGCTCAGTTATCTTGATGGGTATCTTGGAAAATCCAGCAGACTAGAGTGGTGGTTGCTGTAGAGGGCTGAAAGAGAAGTGGAGAATTGTTTTTTTTCTTTCAAGGATCTGTAGTCCCGGAGATCAAAATGTGGTTTTCTGTTGTTGGAAGAACAGAATCCATGGTAAGTCTGTTCAGGTTTCTGTCGGGACTGTTTTTCTCTTAAGTTTTAAATGCTATCCCTGTACTTTTTCCTGCTCTCTTGCTTGTTTAAACCTGCCAGTAGTGATTTGTTCGTGTAGCAACAGTGTAATATAGCATGCAGTTAAATATAGTCAGATGTTAATAGCTAACTTTCCAAAATCTAGAAAGAAAAAGCTTAACAAATTTTTTAGCTTGTTCTTGATATGCACTTCTCAAACTTGTGGAAGTGACTATTAATGTTTAAAGTTTCAGGTGTGATAACTACTGTTTTACTGTGGAAGAGCATGAATAGCATGACCTGTGATATGTTTACTTGTCGTATTAGTTGGCTTTAATCCAGATTCCTCTAAACGCCTGTTTTTCACTTAAAAGTCTTAGTAGAATAATAAATTTGACATCCCAAACAGTGTATGTAAGGTTTTTAATTTTTAGATTCTCCTAAAAAGACCAGATCTTGTGAATACATTGCAGTTAGGATATCCTATATTAACACATTCACAGACTAGAAGCATTTCAATTCTGTTCAGACTGCTACTGCAAGAGGGAGGGAATTCCAGCGTTCTTCCAAGTGTTAGAGCTGATTTTGAGGATTTACCTTCTCATGCTGGTTACATTCATTAATATTCTGTGATTGACTTGTTAAAAATATACAGTGCATTTCTGCTTCTTACTCTGTCATCCTTTTATACTATAATGGAAAAAGTTACCTTAAAATATATGCATGCACCTTAAAGTATGTATGTATGTATGTCTCTGCCCTACAGTAAATATATCGGAGTATATTTTCAAGGCTTTTTAAGAGAGAGTCAGATCAAATATTTTCTTAGCATTTACTGAAATAGGGATAAGATGGTGATGTTTCTTTTTTAATAGAAGCATTTCAAATACTGAGTGGAACAGTTCATCAATAATTATAGT
The DNA here is from genome assembly GCF_963932015.1 of Anas acuta. Taxonomy (NCBI): domain Eukaryota; kingdom Metazoa; phylum Chordata; class Aves; order Anseriformes; family Anatidae; genus Anas; species Anas acuta. Next base: position 44,679,263 of record NC_088981.1, on the reverse strand, counting down.
GGGGAAGGGGTTACTTTCCTAAAAACAAGTGTGTGGGCTCTAACTTGTAAATAATTTGTGTTATTTGGCAACTTTGATCTTAAGGTTTAATTAAATCACCCTGAGATGACTTACTGTCCAAAGAGTTCCTCATCATTTTATATTTAAGTCAATCTAAAGTGTTAATTTTAAGGAGGGTTTGAGACTAACACGAATATCAATTTCCATGTGAAATTTTCCTTAACAAATACCTGTTAGGTGATGTATATAGGAAGAACAGATGTTAACATTAGTTTTAAATCTTTTTTTTTTTAATTGAATATTAGGGTTTTAGTTGCAAATAATATGGATAACATAATACATAACATAATTCTCTTTACTGTAAGCTTGCAAATACAGACAGTTAATGACACTTTTTTTTTAACTGTTTATTAGCTTTTTACTTATGTTCCAGGTCTTTAAGACAGAATTTCAGACGCTTCACTCTTCCCTCTTAACAGCCTTCTTGTCTCTGTATATTCTAGATACTTAAGGAAAATCTTTGCCTTTTCCTTCCAGCATGACTTAATGCTACTGTTCTCATACGCTGTGTAAAAACTAAAGCTTATGACAGTACACAATGATTTTCCTTACTAGTTGAGACAGCAACTTTGCTCATGTAGAGTGTTGTTTCTTGATTATATTTAGATTGATATTGCAAATGGGTCACCTAGACATTGTATGTTATGTCTTCTGGAACAAAGGGTTTGTGTGGCTTTTATTTTTTTATTATAGTGCCAATTCTTCCTTGTACTAGCACCTTATATGCAAGCACTTGCTAGCCCACAAGTTACAGTGCACATAGTATTTACCTAGAATTACTCTACCAGGTTACGTTCAGTTCTGGCATTCATACAATTTAAATGTATTTTAAATGCATGTTAACGCAGCATATAATTTTTACATTTTTTACTCCCTTTGATGAAGAAGACTTTAAGAAGTTAAATTCTGTGACTTTTTCCTGTGTGAATAATATTCTCATTTGGGGTAGAAATTGAGATTATTAATAGGGTCTGATAGATACATCTTAATCCAGTATCAGTGGATACACTATCTACCTAAAAGTGAAGAAGCACAAATATGTGTGGAGTAATATACTGTATATTTTCTGCTGTAATTTCTCCTTAGTTACAAAGACATGAGGCATCACTTTGAAAAAGTGTGCGTGCACACACGTGTGCAATATACATATTTTTTAAATTATTGTTATTTTCCCCTAAAAATAGATCAACTGTGATGTTCTTATTCTGTCCATGGACCTAATTAAGCTGAGGCATTAGTTTTGGGTTGCCTTGACAGGGAAATGTCACGGAGTGTTCAATACAACTTCTCCTGGTACTGAACTCTAACTAGCCCTTAACATGCTGCTGTTCAGAGACAATTTAGAGCAAACATACAGTAAAAAGTTAACTCTTGTTTAGGGCAGTAGAGCTCAAGCAGTATGTATTCCTTGAACTCAGCAAAAGATTTTTTTCCTTTGAAACAAAAGCTACGTAGATTCAAACTGACTTGTGTGTTTAATTTCTTTTGTTAAAAAATAAACGTGCCTTTTATGAGTTTGTGCAATATCATATGACTCTGAAGTTGCAGCATTTATAATGGTGAAAGGTTACAGAAGACCACTGACCAAAACTTACATAGTCTTTTACGAAGGCATAGTATGAATCTTTTTGCCTTTACCTACTGCTGTTTGGGTTTCATTGGAGCAAAAGTAAAGTATAGTTCTGTAGAAACTGTTGCACGCTTGATTTCAGTCTCAGAGTATGACTTTAGGCTAATTACTTTCACTAGTTGACTTAGTTGCTTTGGTTTTCATCCAGATATCTTTTGGAAGCCCTCAATTTTCAGAGTACAAGAGAAAGCATGTTAGAAGTCATATACTTCTGTCTAGCACAGACGATGTTACAGTTATTTGTGTCTGCATACCTGCTGCCCATGTTCATCTATTTGTTTTATGGGGGATTCTGAATGCTGTAATTTGGTTGAAAGAAAGTTTGCATACATGCGAGACTACATACAAAACTATGTGATCTATTTTGACTGTCTCAGGAAGTCCATTACACAACATCTGAGGTTCTTTGGTCTCCTGGAAGGAATAAACTTTAGGAAGATAAAAGATGCATTTACTTACTTGCTTTGTACCCAAGTCAGTCTTGATTGCAAATGTTCTTTTACTTAGAAACAAAAACAAAACAAAACATGACAGGCACTTAACTGGAAACCCTTATTCCAGTAAAGAGAACAACAAATCTCTTCAGTCCTTTATATTTACCTCTTTTGAATCTATTTGTACATAGAGCTTATAGGTATGTGGATGTAAAGTTTCTAGGTTATGTTGGATGCTTCAGAATCCAGTTATATTGTACAGCTTGCAGCCTAGATTTTCTCTGAATTGTAAGCCATATATTTTTTATTTGTGCAATATTTCTTTGCTTGCTAATAACATTGATTTTCACCACAGGCTGAATCCCCATTTCCCATTTAGTTTAATTGGAAATGTTTTCCCTGCTTGTGACTGTATTTTGTCCAACTATGAAACTGTTTGGTATTTTACCACCCAAAATTCTAGTGGAGAATTTGAGGGAGGAAAGCAGACATTTACATATATGGAGCACGGGTCAATTTTAAAACTCTTTTTAATCCAGGCTACTGCATGACTCACAGCAGCTGTGGCCACAACTAACAGACAGTAAGCTGCTTCACCTCGTTTCTGTACAGCGTGCTATAAAATATTTTGTCTAACGATGACAGATTTTCAAAGCCTCTAAGTAGGTCCTGAAGTAGCAGAGGCCTTTCCTTCCTCTGCCAAACTTTTTTTCTCTGATCTGCACGGGAAAGAAGCTTGCCCTTACTGCAGGCGGGCCGGCTAGCTGCAGAGCTGGGCTCTGGACTGACAGCAAGTAGCTCAGTGAATCGTAGGCATGCTATGTTCTGTACATAAAGCAGATAAATATGCTTGTTCTCAGCCAGATGCAGATGAGAAAATGTATTCAGCTTTAGGGAATGAGTGTTTGAGGGAGAGGGAGTGTTTAGAAACTTTTACTTTTTGCAAAGAGTACATTTGTAAACTGGCTGCATAGTTTACTAAACTGGTATTCTTTAAAGTGCTTATAAGCTTGGATTATTTCAATGCTTCTGGACCTGCTACTTGCCAGGGAGGTCAGACTGAGACTTGACTCTGCTGCATAAACTTGCCTTTAAGGATGTTTATAAAAATTTACGAAGATCTTCTGCGTAAACTTAAGAGTCTGGAATCAGAGAATTAGCCCTGATAAAAATCAGTACAATCTGCTCTGGGTGTAGGCAGATAAAAGATTTCAGGCCTGATAGCTAGATTTCAGTCATGGGGCAGAGCTTTATGGTTTTCTTTAAACACACTTTAGTTGCAGGGATTCATTCTGTTTTAAACAGTAGTTTTTATGAAGTTAAACATAAAATTAATGAAAAAGACCAACTTCGGAAGCAGAGTCATCCTTGAACTATTACGAGAGATGCCAGGGACTAATGGTTCAGCAGTGTGAGTGTGTGCACATGAATGTGTGCGATATACGTTATTTAAATGAAGTTGTCTTTATTTTTTTTGCAAGATCATGCAAAATACAAGCAAGTCTTGGAACTTAAAAATAAATAAATAAATAATCTGACTGTGTCTGCAAACTGGCAGTCCAGAGTGTTTTGACAGCTAGTCTTGATAGTTGAGGCTATGTACATTGAAAACTGCTTTGAAAAAAGTTGGTAACTTTATGGGGTTTTAATAGATTTAGCCAAACTATAACTGGAGGGTAAAGATGCCTACATTTCAAGACTGCTTCTCCATGTTACAAATTATGTGACGCTTGCAAATATTTAAATATTCAAGTACTGAAGACAAATCTTCAAATTGGTACTGCAAGGTCATTAGGAAGACTTGAATTTCTTGTAAACGTTTAATGTAAAAAAAAAAAAAATCTTTTTATTGAGATGCATTTTTTTTTCTTTAACCAAACACGATTCTGGCGGTTTTTATTGAAAAGTGTTCAGCACTCCAATAAAACTGCTCCAACAAAGCATGTGAATCTAAACCGGTATGGGAAAATGATAGGTCAGAACAAGTAATGACAAGACCTTACTGTCAGTTGTCTGGAGAATTACCGGTTTGGTTAGGCACAGTACACGCAGATAGATATGCTTTACAGATGCATTAATTTTACCTTCGTTATTTAATACTACAATTTTGAAAACAACTGGAAAAGTGTTTGTTGTTTTTTTTTAATGTTCTAATTCAAGTCATGAAAATAACTGGGTCACCCCACAGATCTACTGAAACGGCAAGAATATTACCAACCTAGCAGAAAGTACAGCTCATTGCTGTTCCACCAGATCTTCTAGTGCAGCATCATGTTGGAAGAGGATAGTAGCTTAATTGCTAGGGGTTATCACCCCATTTAGTACCGGTGGGACAGCTTGCTGTCTACAGGCTGTAGGTCCCTGCGTGGTGTGGGTGCTTGGCTTTTAGCCTCAGCTGCGTGTTGTTTCCACCATCCCATCGTGGCTGCTTATCCTGGCAAGTGCAACACAGGGAGGAGGCAGGGGTGGAAATTTGTCTGCTTTTAATGGTTCCGTGGTGACTGAATAACCAGTCTGGGGGCTGGGTATGGTGTTGCCACTGGGGAGGCTATATCTGATATTACTGTTCACGCTGTTGCGCTATTTATGTTCCAGTTGTATGGAGGTTGTGATGTATGAGCCAAATTTTCCTGTGATCACTACTTACGAGGAAGTTTAATAAAACTCATCTGTCTTGTGGCATAGCAACTCTAGCAGTAAAATGTATTCTTTTTAAGTATTTGCTTTAATTCTGTAATTTTTATTAATTCATTAATTCTGTATTCTTGTCCATCCACATTTCTGCACTGTTCTGGTATGTCAGAGTAGCCTTTTTTTAGATCACTGTAGTGTTTCAGATCACTGTAGTTTCTTACAGTTTTCATTACCACTCAGTCTAATTACTCAATAAAAATGCCCCTTTTTAATTCCCCCTCCTCTGTTTCTACAGCTCTTGTAAGTTTTGAAGCAAATGCTGAGTTCTGAGCACAATCCTGTGAGACCAAGGAGGTGCTTGCAAAGCAATGCTAAATGTGAAAACAAGTATGGACTGTAGTGTTGTTTGATAGATGACACATATAAGCCGATGTAAGAAATAATAATAATTAAAAAAAAGGTTAGTTTGTCTCAAAAGCTGTGGTTACAGTGGCTGCATTATGCAGCTTGGTCCTTTGGCTTCTTTGATACGATTTTTCACAATCATATGATTAATATGATTTTTTGTAGTCCAGCAGAGAATCATAGCAGGAATAGATGACAGAAATGTCCATTTAGACAATACGTATAAAATCTTTGCATAAGTTTTTCTGCCATGAATCTGAGTCAATTAGCAGATTTTTCTGTTTGCAGCCTGTCTGACTTAAGAGTTGGAATCCCTTAAATAAAGCTATTTTCGGGGTTGGTACTTTTTCTTCACAAATCTAGGATTTGAACACCTTTTTTTCACCCCCCTGCCAGCTCCCTCCTTCCCCCTTATATCCATGGAATGACTTAAGTGTATTGTACCTGCATTCGAGAGACTGAAAGTGTACTGACCACAGATGCCAAAATTGTTCTTGAAATCTTGAAAAGTTGCCGTCGTTGCAAGTCTTTTCTACTTTTGCAGACCTTTCAGAATAGTCTTCTGGTCAACTAATTTATTTCTTCATTTATTCAGTAAATTCTTGACTAAATTACTTTGTCTGGTGATGTGTCTTGGGATGTTAGCTTACATTTTCCAGTTGTTCTGCTTATTTAGAAGACATTTATAAACAGCAGTTTACAGAATTTGTGTTACTTCTTAATTTTCAAAAGAGAAGTATTTACCCAGGGCTTACTTCCATGCTTTTTGTGGTATCTTAATTAGTGGACTTCCTTTCTGTCTAGTAATTAAAAGAAGAAAAAACGCAAAGGCATACAAACAAAAGGCTTGAAGATACAGTATGCTATACCCATTACAATAGAGTTTGTCATCTTCTGAAAGTGAAACTAGCTTGAATAATACAGAAAATAATTTGGATATGCTTTCTTGAAATTCAGTGATCAAGGAATAATATTTTCTGAGAAATGTTTCTAACAAGGAGCTTCATAATTGCATTGGTTTAATAGTAGAAAAACAGTCTGTGTTATTTTGATGCTTCCTTGAAAAATAATTTTTATGTGCAGCTTATGTTGATTTACTAAGTGTAAGTCTGCCCTAGCGAAGTCAGCTTAAATTTTGAGATTTTAGGTTAGTAAAATTCCTATTCGTTACAGTTTAATGAACTTTAAATGTTATAGGAAATGTTTAGGGATTACTCTTCTTTGAATTAATAACAAAAAAAGTCAACCATGTAAACATATGTCTGTCAGTCATATGTCAACATATATATTATGTATATATGTAATTAATAGTTGTTTCTCAGGTCAGATTTTGATACTGACCATTTTCTGCTGGCCCCTGGCTCTCCAAATTCGTTGTTCATTGAGATAGCTTTTTGGAAGAGCTGAAAGCTCTTGCTGAAGTTGAAGTTGGTTAAGTGTGCTCTGCAGTCTTTTGTTGTGTTTTCAGATGTTGTTCTCTTTGTATTGTAAATGCATTATGGTCTGTTTTTTTTGTTGTTTTGTTGATTCATCATGATAGAGAAAAGATAAAACATCTTGTCCTGAAACAAATAAAGTGATAGCTATTGCTAATTTTTCTCTCATAAGCTGCAATTTTCTTGTTCATTAAGTTGTCTGCTATTTTAGTATTTATATGTGTTACTTTGTGGTTTGGGTATATAGTGTGCATTTTTAGTTTCTTCCTTTAACAGGTCAGGATTTCTTGCCTGAAAATAATTGGTTTAAGAAGTTTCAAAAGTATTTTTGCAAAATATAATCTGTAGGTACCAGTGTGGACTTATCACTTTTCTTCTAATCAAATTTATAGCGTGTTTTGAGGTTGAATTTACACGATTTCTGTATTTTATAGGGTCTGAGAGTTGACTTACGATATTCATGTGGCTTCATATGCAGAAGATAGTGTCAATTTGTATGTAGGGTCTACCCAGTTACTTAAGAATGTCCTTTGTCAATTCAACTAAAAATCAGCAGGAAGAAAAGTCTCTCTTGTTATAATTAGCTTTTCTGTATGTGCATTTGACAGATTTGAATGTAGTTGAATGTTGTTGAACACTAAACTAAGGCCTAATCAGTACCACTTCAATAATTTGAAGTTTGCGTTTAATTTCAAATGAAGAGTTAGACTTTCATGAGCTATGCAATCTATTAACAGTACTGACGTGATGCTCCCAACAATCATAGTCATCCAAATGAGTGATAAACTCAAGAAGCGTTTTCTGTGTTTTACTTCCTTGCTTTTATTATCTCCATCCTCAGGTTGTAATTTCAGACACCATCTTGTAAGATGTTTCTGTTCTGTGGTAAGAACCCTTTGAAATAGGGCTACTATGGCAAAAATCAAGTTAGTCCTCTCTTCTAAAACCTTACGTGTCTTCTGTCCTCCTTTAATATTGTTATACAGTATACATAAACCACATGGATGTAACAGAAACAGATGTAAGGGAAATAGAATTTCTGGTGACTTTTAATTGCTGGATTAATTGGTGGCATTTCATATGTCCATTTCTTGCTTATTCTTTTGACTTGTAGCTCCTTTTGGTCTGTTTCTTGGAGGACAACTCATTATTTATTTACTTTTTACAATGCAGTCTTGTCACTTAAACAAATATTTTTCCCATACATTCTTTTCTTCATTTAGATTTAGGATAAAGACCTCAGTTACCATTCTAAGCAGACTTCTGTATGCAGAAGTATCCTGTGTTTGCCTTTACCTCCCAAGCAGGATTAGAAGATCTATTAAAATTCCTTCTAAATGCAAGAGAATGTTCCCCATTGTCATAGAATTCCTGCAGCAACCTGTAAGTCACAGCAAATTAAGGATTAATTATTCTAATACTCTTACTAAATTTAAGTGCATGCCAGACTTGCAAGTGCAACATGTTAACATCTTTCAACTTGTGCTGTCTTAAAGTATTAAATTACTTCTTAAGATGTGTAAGATGATTATAAAAAAAACAAACTTGAAGGTATTAAGTTGCTTGGATATGCATGGCTTTGGTCTGGTTACTGGACCTAATTGTTTTCCTCAGTTTCCCACCTGAGTTGACTGTGTACATCCATCTTAAAGATGAGTGAGCTCAAGCATGGAGAAGATTACTTTCAAGAGTCTTTTGATGTTTTTGTTCAGAGAGAATTAAGGTTCCTGAAGGGGGAAAAAAAAAAAAAAAAAAAAGCCGTTTATCCCATTGTGTAATTACATCAGTAAAGGTGTTTTGATTTTTTTTTTCTTAACAGGATGTATTTTCTTCTGTTCTAAATACACTATTCATGTGTATTCCTTGCTAAAATTAGGGTAATTAAAATGTTTTATGTTTAGGAGGGGAATTGATGAGCTGTGGCAAACTTGGGAAGTGTCTTTTGGGTGTGCTTGCCATGAAGACTTCAAAAAAAAAAAAAAAAAAAAAAAAAGAAAAGACGAATTTCAATCATTTGTAATATATTTTTTTTCTCCTTGTTTAGTTTCTTTCTCTTTCAGGGTGTATATATATATATGGCTTAGAGTGTGTTTTTCGTGGTTTTTGTTTTGTTTTGTTTTGTGATGTCCTCCCTCCCCAAACATTTTGGAAATTGGCTTCCACTAGAATACTGTTGCTTTGCAGACACTGATCAGAGTTCTTTCACGAGTGAGTGGGTGACAAATAGCAGGATTTAGGAATCTGATGCGGTTTAAGTTGCTGGGTTAAAACATCATGTCGTTCACGGAACAGTGGAGTCTGAGGTGGCTGCAAAGCAAACCTGATTATTTTATGTCACGCTATTTTAACCCATTTGGAAATTATTTGGGCAGTGTTTAAACTGAAATACCCTGTGTTAGGTCAAATTCCATTGGATGTGTTTTGTATTGCTCATTAAAAAGAATACTTCCCTAGTGCAAATTCACAGTGTGCTTTTTACATGGTTGAACTGTTCTGACATTTTAAAAATGAACGGTTCCTGGTGATTATTTTCCTTAAAGGAGGGCTTTTGGGTTTCTGACAGTAGAAATCCCTGTTCGGGGTCTGGTGTGGAAGGGCTACCTGATGCCAGCCCTGTATACAGGGGGGATGTCACCTGCCCTCCTTGATGCACCCAGGCCTCCTGGCAGCCCCCTTTTTTGATGTCTATGCTGGGCTGTAAACAATTTTAGGAAAGTGATTTGGTTGAAGACTTAAGTGCTTATTTAGGAGCAAGGGTTGGGGAAGCAGCTCAGCTTAACCTTCAGGCAGGCCAGGCCAGGCCTGGGAGCTGCCATGAAGCACCCATGCAGCTCCAAGCACCAGAGAGCACAAGCAGGCCGGTGGGTTTTGGTCTCATGCTATGTGTCAGTGCCGAGATGATGTCATTTTAGTGAATTTAACACGTTCAATACTGAAACACGTAAATATTGCTACACTGCAATATTTTTTCTTTTTTGTACTGGTTGTAAAACTGTACTGTAGAGGTGTTCCTCATGTTGAAGTTTAGGTCTGGTGTACTTGAGGTATCAGAATTCATAAATATCACATAATTCCCTTTCTTCAGTCCACAACTTACTGTTGTTCTCATTCTCATTGGTTAATAGCTACGGAAAACCTCAGAAAACCTATAGAAAACATTTTCCATGTGGTTGTCTGCTTTGGTTATGCATTGTAGCAGTAGCAACCATTTAGAAGTAAACAGAAAAGATCTTTTGGAGTCGAGTACTGGGCTCATGCAGTTCAGTTTAGGAATACTGTAACCTGTGGTGAGGCTTGTGTTGACTACTTTATGACATAATGATTGTGCTCACTTTCTGTTAATCCCCTCGTATTTTACCAACCCTTCATACATGGCTCTTTCAGCTGAAAACTGTGACTAAATAGTGGATGATAATTTGGAAGTAGCAAAGAAGAAGCAGTAGTTTTTATTATGTCAGTTGTACACCTTAAAAAATGCCATAAATTATTACTTATGGGAAGCATTTCCCATTTTTTCTCAAAATAGGTGGTGTTTATTCACTTTCTGCAAGGATTGTAAAAACAGATTTGGTACCACTAGAGTGTTTACTATTGTAGATTAAATTATTTTGTTGCTTCTACAATATACTGAAGTAGTTTTTGAAAATGTTTTGGGGAATTGTAATTGTTTATATATATCTCTATATATAATACAGATTTTCTCATCTATACATAGATATGAGAAAAATCTGCTGTAGGTTACAATATATTAATCTGGAGAGGGAAAAAAGCATCTCTTTACACTTATATTCCACAATTTCTTGCATTCCACAGTCATTTAACTTCTCTACAGCTGTGTTCTGTTCCATCTCACAGCTTTACAGATAAACATGCATTTGGTATTCAGGATTGGAGAAACTAAAGTGGACTGGAAAGAATGTTTTCAGTATTACTGCTACTGGTACACGTAATTGCTTTGTTTATGGAAGAATAATTTTAATTGTGCTGACCTTCACATTTCTTTAAAAGAAAAACTTTAATAAGCAGTCTACAAAGAAACCTGTTCTACTGTAATGTCACTAAGTGATAGGAGAAAAATTCATGTGGTACATATGAGAATTAACTGTGTAGTCTCCTGGAAGATGGAACTGAAGCAAAAACCAGTCTGTTTCAATAGAAATTAAGAATTTGGATTCCAATGACTATAAAGCTTTGGGTAAAAGTCTCAGGAAGCTAAGTTAAACTCAGTGGTGCTTAGTAAGAGGTCTGCCTAAGCATAAGTGGAAAAAATTGTAGGCATCTTGTTAGAAACATACAAAATGGTGTATAAAGTACACAGGAAAGAAAAGATGCATTTGTCTTACTCTGGGAGTAGATGCGGTAGACACTAAAGATGTTCTACATAATCTGAATAAATAGAGATTTATTTTAAAATCATTTTTATACTTTTAAAATTCATTAGCCTTGTGTTAAGTAGGTGACTTGGAACTAATGCATCTGCTCATAACTTGTCTTAAAAAAAAAAAAGCACACAGGAAAAGGATTGACAAACTGTATAGGCTTCAAAAGAACACTTAGAAAAGGAACAGTGAGCAAAATGTCAGCTCCCTTGAAACATCATGAAGAATCACTGTAAGGTTTAGAGTGCAAAAAGAGTTGGAGAAAAAATCCATCTGATCTGGTATCTTTCAGCTGTGTCTAATAACAGGTATTTAGCCAGAAAGTGTAACAGAACACATGTAAGATGTTTCTTCCTAGTATCTAGCTTTTTGTAATTTCAGATTTTTTCCAGCATGTATTTCATCTGTATCACTTTTTCTGAAAGCTCTTGGAAGATCTTACCATGAATCTTTGGCCTCTGCAGCAGTCTGTTGGCAGTATCCCAACTGAATTATGAAATCCTTTGGAAAAAAGGTTGTTGGTTTGGTGGTGTTTTTTTCCCCTTGGGGAGGGTAGCGGGGAGGAATAGTTGACTTCATAAAATATGCTACCTGATGGCATGAGTGAGAAAACTTCGTCTTGGCTGACTAGAGAGATGATAAATAATCCTGTCTGCCATTTGTAATTCCATAGACCTTCACTTTCTCTCTTGATCGTTTCTAAGCTGAGGACTCCATAGAGTCCATATCTGTTATATGGCTCTCTCAAGGAAGTAACTACGTGTTTCTGATCATTCTTGTTATCCTCTGAGCCTCATGGTCCAGCTGGTGCCTTTTCGTAAGGGAATAATCAGAATTACGCAGTTTTCTAAATGTGAACCCTGTAGTTGCGTAGTGACCACGGTGTTTTCTGTTTTCTTTGCTCTTGTCTCATAGTTCTGTTGGCTCCCAGATGTTTGAGCTGATATATAAAGATTGCTCAGCAACTAAACAGATGTTTACACAGTATCTAAAAAGAAGTTTCTTGAACAGTTAAAGCCAGTTTAGAAACTACTGTATGGGTATTTGTGAAATCGAAAATGTTTCTTAATCACTATTTGCAAAAACAGTGCAGATAACACAGGCTTTAACAGAAGGTTCCAACTTCATTTAAAGTATACAATCATAGTCAAGGATAAGAAAAGTGACACATACAGATACAGTATGATGTAATTCATGATTAGCAAACTCGTGATCCCCACATTTCTTGATTAGTGTGTGCACTTTTTTAAAGTGGCAGTGCTCTTCCAACAGCTTGCTGTTTTCACTTTATCTGTGACTGTGTTAGGCAGATCTTTGGACTCAGTGGATCCAAGGGGGTGAGATTCTTGCTAGCGGCCTATGGAAGCTAGGACTGAATAAAGCAGCTTCAGTCCCAGGTAGCTTTAGAGACATCTGATTAGTCTTGGTCAGTCTGGCTCCAAGAAAAGCTGTTGCTTCATCCCCCACAATTAAATGTGACTGTGATTGATCCATGGGGCTGTAACTTTATAGGGTAGATGGGTGACTCTTGCTGTCGAGTCTTTAGCCCTTTGGAACTGACTGAGCTTGCTTCTAGGTTTTATACAGTGGTTCGAGGCAAAGGGAGGAGGCTGATCATCTAATCTTCAGTTCCCAACAAGAAGAGAGAATTCTTCTGGGCTGTTTATGCCAAACTTGCACTAATGGGGACCGGTCCCCTACAGGGTGGAAGCATTACTTCACATTCGGACCAGTAAAATGCATTTTCCCCTGTTATTGCTCCAGTATCATGTGGTCCTTCTCCAACCCTTGATTTTGACTGGTGCATTTTCTATCCAGCAAATTTAGTTATAGTATTATTTGTCCTTTTTCTGAAAAACTGGTGAGCCTGATGAACAGCACATTCATTTAGGTCTTCTCTGATAGCTTCCATTCCTTGTGAAAAGTAAAAGCTTCCCATCCAGTGTTAAACTAGTTACTAATGTGCATGGACAACTTCCATCTTATCCCATGACAACTTAAATTCTTTAAGAATTCCTAGTAAGAGATATCGCCACATTTTTTTTGGAGGGCTAGATGTTCTGTCAGCCAGATCAGCATTTTCCATGTGCTTCTTGGTTGCTTGAGGAAAAAGATTTATGAAGCGTGCCTTTCGTTTTTGTGTTTATCTAGCTGTCTTCTGACTTGTATTTCTCATAACTTTAACTGATTCTCCTGGTAGAAAGTTAAAAAATAATATGCAATTGTCTGAATGTTTCCTTAGAGTCCTTAAAAAAAAAAAAAAGAAGTGTGTATTTATCTATATATATTTTTTTAATTACCTTTATGTTCTTCCTAGACACAGAAAATGTCTTTTAGTTATTTTATTGATTTTTTCTTTTTTTCATTTATGTACAACTTATGCAATTGTTATGAAAAATTTGGACGTATAGAATATTAATCTTGAATCGTGGGATTCAAAGTAAATCCTGTTCTGTGGATTTTGAATAAACATTTGAAATTAACTCAAGTTTTAATTAATAAAAATGTAAGCCTTCACCTGCTTAGAAAAATCTTGTGTAATGCTTGCTTTTGAAGAAAACCTGGTCTTTTCTACTTTATTTCATTATAATGATGGAAGCTGTGAATGCTTTTGCTGACAAAAGAAGGAGAGTTGGAAAAGTGGGGGGGAAGAGGATGAAGAATTTGCATTTTCAGTACAAAATCAACCTGGGTGTTATTGTAGAAAACAAAATCTGTGCTCTGAAAATTTAACAGTAGTTCTGTAGTGTTCTTCACAGTGACATGCGGATTAGTTTAAATGATACGGCTTGCTATGCTACATAGTGTAGTCACAAGTGATTGTCTTACATTATAAGTGACAATTTAAAGGTTTGTGATACTAACGTAGACTTGTGTGGTGTCTTGCAAATTAGAGCACGTGGATGATGCAACAGCATGGCTTGAATAGATGCTCGCATCCTCATGCCTTAAATTTGTTGGCTGTCTAGCAATATGTTCAGTGTTAACAGTCCTTTTAAAATTGTGGGATACTTTGAGGCAGATTTTTATGAACAAAATTGTATGGTTCTGCAGTAGGCTTAAACAGTGGTTTTGTTAACTCTGAAATACTTCCTAGTTGTAACATCTACTTGTTCATTATAAAAAGCAGAAGCACTGTTTGCTCCTCTTTGCTAGCTCCTTTACAGTCCTAATAGCTTTTACTGTAAAAAGCATTTCTATTCCTTTTGGTCATTAAATCTCAAAGCAGAATAGGCAATCTGCAATTTACCTTGTTAGATTTGGGTGTTAGCAAGGGTAACACTGCAGTCTTTTGGAACATAATACACAGAATACACGGATATCTAAAACAAATAAATAAACAGCATGCATACAAAAGTGCAAATAAGTATTTCTCATTAGAAGGGGATTAAAACAAACTTCTAAAATGTAAATTTTAGTTGACATATTTTCTTGATTATTGAAGCTTGCATTAAGACCACATATTGTTTGCTTCTAACAGCTTGCAGGTTCTAGAGGCCTAATATTAAAGCCTTCTTTTGATTTTAAGTGAATTTAACTCTCTTCTATATAACTTTTTGTTTTGTTTTCCTGGTTTGGGGAGGAAAAAAAAACTTAGAGGTTTATCTAGACATGTAAATTTTTATTAAAATTTATGGAATGATCAAGAGATTAAATATAAATGTAATAAAATAATATCCTTTTCTCTGTAGGGTGCTGGTCAAGATAAACTTGGAATATACGTCAAGTCTGTTGTGAAAGGAGGTGCTGCAGATGTGGTTAGTAATAGTTTTAAACATCAGAATTTCAAAGGTGGAAAGATCCTTTGGAAATACTTTTAAAGCCTTTATTTGCTAGTGTGCATGAATTGTTTTCATTTACACCAAGTTAGCGTTGGTGCATGATTTTTTTTTTTTCTTGCTTGAATATGTAATTAGGATGGTCGTCTGGCTGCAGGGGATCAGTTGCTCAGTGTGGACGGTCGAAGTTTGGTGGGCCTGTCCCAGGAAAGGTACAGAATGCTTTCACTCAGTGTCTTTACATGGAAAAAAAAAAAATACTAGAGTAATTAGGCTTTGTATCTCTTCTTTATTGTTTGTTTTTTTTTGTTGTTGTTGTTGTTTTTTTTTCTTTTTAAATGACTCTCTCTGTGTTATCTTAGTAACAAAAGTTTTCAGCTGTTTGCACAGTATTTTCTGTATATAATATTGGTATCTATATAGAAGAGATGATGTTACACATTTGGGCTGTATCTTTCTGCAAGCTGTTCTTAGCTCTAATTTTTAAATATTTTGGCTTCTGACAATTACCTGCAGAAGCTGGAAATACTTATATGTAAGCATATCATCTGTTTAGTAAATAGACTGGCTTCTAGCTGTTGTTTTGTAATTTTTTTTCCAACTGATTTTAAGTATTAGAAAAAATAGCATTTTGTCAAACAAAAAGTAACTAGAACAAATATGAGGGAATTGTGACATAAAAAATGATGTCAAGGAGAATTAAGTATTGCAGTGCCTGATCTTGTTTTATTTGCTCTGACTTCTGTTGCAGGGCAGCAGAACTTATGACAAGGACAGGTTCTGTAGTAACACTGGAAGTAGCAAAACAAGGAGCAATTTACCATGGTCTGGCAACCTTGCTTAATCAGCCATCCCCAATGATGCAAAGAGGTAAACAAACAAAAATAATATTATACATAGCAATAACAGTTCTTTTTATGACTTAGAATGGAGAAAATACAGTAATTCATAGTAACTTGCCAAATACTACTAGAGCATTAAATCAGATGAAATTGAATTGCATAGAATGGAAGCATTTATTTTGTTATCAAGAGTTCATATGATTTTTAAATACTGCTTAAAATTGTGCTAGTCTAATCATTAATACATGTTTTGCAATTGTGTCTTAAAAAAAAAAATAATTTAAATACAGGCCTGGTTTTGAAATAATTTTTATTTTAATTAATGAAATATGATAAATACAGACATCTTACAACTTCAATAGCTTTTCTATCCCTTACATAAAAGCTTCTCTCCTCCTCATGGAGTATGACTTCCTTGTAACCAGAGAGTGTAATGTAATTACAAAGAGACAAAAACAGAAACCCCTGGAACGTGTTTTATTTAGTTTTTAAACTAGAAATGCTGAAACCTATCTTCTTAAGTTTGTGTGTCTGCTCATAAATTCTTCAGTGTTTCTCCAATATTTTTATCATTGTACTTCACAGACCTAATATGCAGGTCTTACATAAAATATTTTTGTAAAGGAAGTCCTTTTCTGTATACACTATAGAATAGAACAGAACGGGTTAAAAGAATAAATCCTTATTACCACAATTTACAACACCATCCCAGTTGCCATATGCCTCTATGAGTCAGCAAGAGACTTTTTAGTAAGGCACATTTGGCTTTACCAAATACTGTTTTATCTTTTCAAAAGCCCTTTTGAAGCCATATAAATCAAAGGAATCCTGTACTGTTGATACAGAAGTGGAATTGCATATCTGAAGAAGCAAAGGTTTTAATAATTGCTTTACCAGAAACTCATTTTTTCTTCTAAATGCAAGGGAGGAATCCTTGGAAGGAATATGCTAGACCATAGTTAATATAAGTGAAAGGGGGAAAATGTATATCAATTATTACAGTTTCTGACCGCCGTGGCTCAGGTAAACCCCGACCAAAGAGTGAAGGTTTCGAGCTGTATAACAACTCCACGCAAAATGGGTCACCGGAGAGCCCTCAGCTGCCATGGACAGAGTACAGTGAACCAAAGAAGCTGCCAGGGGATGATAGATTAATGAAGAACAGAGCTGATCATCGCTCCAGCCCCAATGTAGCAAGTAAGTAAGATTATCCTTCTTTTAGAGGCAGATGCCTCTTCCACTAACTTTAAAAACTGTTGAATTCCGAAGGGGGAGGGGGAATTCTTTTTCTGTTTTGTTTAAAAATAAAAATGTTTGTTTAAAATAATTATGTAGTAGCAATGTTTTTGGAGCAAGCCTCTTGTTAGAACTATTCAGAGGAAAAATCATGTTGTGAATACTGTTATTTTATGAAGTTATGTAAATTAATATTAACAGGCACATAAATGCTTCCTCTAACTTTCCAACAGATCAGCCTCCAAGCCCTGGGGGAAAGAATGCTTATGCATCTGGAACTACCACCAAAATAACCTCAGTCTCGACTGGAAATCTTTGTACAGAGGTCAGAAGTGGCAAGCAAAATGCTGGCTATTAAACTTTCCTTAGCTATCAATAGGATCAGTGTGCTTGAGTCAAACCAGTGTCTCGCTTAAGTATTTCAGCCTAATGCTGGTGCTAGTGACTGGGTAGGGGGTTTGCTTGTTAAAGCTTAATGAAAGATTGGGAAAAGTTTGGGTGATTTTTATGAAATTTTGTTCACAAAGCTGTCACTGCAATTTCTTTGGCTTATGCCAATATTACGTACTTGTTTTCAGACCATAAAAAAAATTAGTCATAACCACAGTTTATATTTGATACTGGAAAACCTCCATATCTGTTATTCCAGACAAATAATGGTCTCAGAAGGCAAAACAAAACTTATAGGAAATGCGTGTTTAGAATAACATTCTGTACTGATCTGCGTGATAAGAAAAATTCTATCTTACGTTCTTTCTACCTTTTTCAGGAGGAGACTCTGCCTCCACGACCTGAAGCTTATCCCATCCCAACACAGACCTATACTAGGGAATATTTCACATTCCCAGCTTCAAAGTCCCAGGATCGAATGGGTCCAGCGCAGAGTCAGTGGCCAAGTTATGAAGAGAAACCACAGGTCCAGGCAGAAAGTAATCATTCGATCAATAGTACAATGCAGGTCAGAAGCTATTTCTTTCACTATAAGGAAGGGGGAGGGTGGAGGGAGGAGGAGTGGAGGGACAGAAACAGCTTGATTTCCACTTCCCATTTGTTGAAAACATTATTTCAGCGACTCAGTATGATCTCAGAGCTGTTGAGGATAAACCATACCACAGAAGAGGGGCTAGCTGTGCTTCTGCCAAGGTTGACCTGGGTTCAGAAACCCTACTTTTTAACCTTTTTTTTTTTTTTTTTTCCTTTTTTCCTCCACAGAATTTGTTATCAAGTTATGCAGACCTGTTATCTGGGATATTTTAAGTCCCTATTACTCAGGATAGTGGAGAGTAGACAGTAGTATGGTTTATCTTATAAAATGTTTTGTGGTTTTCTGAAAAGTAAACTAAACCTTCTAAGAAGTTTTATGTGGAAAAATCTCTGTTTGCAGGGCACGTTGGTTAAGTGACAGTGAAGTATTAAAAATGAAACAGAACAGTATTTTGAAACTTATCCAAGGTCTTCACTGAAACACATTCCCTTTTCAGTTAAAAAATAAATAAATAAGGAAGAAAAGACTTAAGCTGCATGATTTTTTTTTGCTTGCATTGATCCTGCCCTGTTACCAAAATGCAGGTGCTTCTTGACCTGAAATGAATTTACCCCCATTGTACCTTTATAAAAGTCAAAAGAAAGATAATGTTGCTCTATTCTTTGTAAATGAGGACTTTCATTTCCTGTACGGATTTGAGTAATCTTGGTTGTCTGAATCCAGTCACTGGATCATTATTTTTTTTTCTCTTAACACACCGGAGACAGCATCATCAATCAAGAATACAAATTTAGAGAGAGAAATTGTTGTTGCTGTTCCTAATTTGTGATAAAAGCTGAGCCTTACACCAGGCTTGGTATGTTGTTACTTTTTGAAAAGCAGTGTCATCTAAGTTACCTTGATACTGCATCATAGAAGCAAAGGAGAGTAGTATCTCTGCCCTAATGGGATGAGCTGCCATCTGGACGTGCACCTCTCCCCTGTTTAAGGTGCAAGCTTAAGCGAGTAGCTTAAATGAGGCAGTTAAAATGGATGAGATGAACCCCATCTGTTAAAGTTGTTAGCAGATGCTGAATTTGAGCTATGGTCTTAATGCTTGACAACATTCAAGAAATGTTTTCATAAAGCAAACAACTAGAAGCTTTAGCTCCCTACAAGCATCGGAAGCAATTTATCCCCACCATGCAATACTTCTCTTAAGGTAAAATTAGAGGAAGATAGATTTAATAAATAAATAAAATCCGTTAAGTCTTTACAGTGAAAGCTGGGCTTGTAAAAGCTGCCGTAAGCTACTGACTGATGTGAAACGCCTGTTTTCTGTTCTGAACGCATTAGCAAACTGTTTGCTTAGGTGCATCTTTACAGCAAATCTAACACAAATAGCTGTGTGTTCAGATCTGCTGGACTAATAGAGCATAAAAAATACACTTGTTCATCTCAAAGAAGGCATTCTTTTGAGGTCACAGTTAGGGTCATTGATGGAGGAAAAAGAAAAGGAGTTTGCTTTGTTAGTCTTCTCTCAGTTGTTGATAATTGGTACATTATGTGTTCAGTGCTTAGTACTTCCTAACATTCAGAGCATGAATATTTGCTTCAAGAAAATCATTAACAGATTTGATAAGCCTAATTTATGGCCCAGTGTTCCCTTTCAGGAGGTAGTACAGTGAAGCAAGACCTCAAGCTCAAATACCAAAAAGACTTGGTGTTTGACACACTAAGAAAGTGATAAAAGCACAGCCCAAAGTCCATGCCCCAAGTGCAGGTAGAACTAGATGTGACTGCCCATATTCCACATCCGTGAATGACTGTCATAGTGAGAGCTTCCAGCTGGGTCATCTCCCTTATTAACACAGGAGGGTGGGCAGAGGCTCCCTTGTCTTTCTGTCTGTCCTCCCAATAGGAAAAGTGTTCATCAAGCCAGCTGAAGCCTGAATGGCAGAGCTGGTGTGCTGGAGCTGCTGGACAAGCTGCCAGGACTCTTCTGTGGGGTACGAGGGGGTGTCAGGGAGAGGCCTGAGAAATTGTGAGAGCTGGGGAAGTTTTTGGCTTAAGCTCCATTTTGCATTCGTCCTTCCTCCCAGTCCAGGTTTCCAGTCATTTGAGAGGTTGCAAAATCTTCTATCACTTGTATGAGCTAAAAGGATTGAGAAGAGTGTTTTATTGTTGGTTTTGGGAAACTCACTGGGCATGGAAATGCTGAACTTCACTAAAAGCAATTACCTTCAGCAATAAGAATGCAGCTCGTGAGCCATTTAGGCTTTTAGGATTTGAAATATGTTTTAATATAGAAAGACCATGAAACTGATGCTTTGTTTAATTTTTTCCAGCGCGTGGCTCGTTCCCAGGAAGAACTCCGAGATAAAGTTTTCCAGCCAGACAGGAATCGCTTGGAAGTTGTTATACGGAAGGACGTGGAGTACATTGATCGGAAGTCAGACAGCGATCAGTGGATGAATTCATCTGTGGATTCCAGCACCTCTAGCCAAGAACACCTGAACCATTCATCCAAACCCGTTTCGCCTGGTTCTTGTTTAACTAAAAGTGGACCTGGCCGTTGGAAAACTCCGGCTACGAGCCAGCCCACTCCAGTGGCCATTTCCCAGCCCATCAGAACAGATCTTCCTCCGCCACCACCACCTCCTCCAGTGCATTATGCAGCTGAATTTGATGAACCACAAATGGATTTGCCTCTGCCTCCCCCTCCTCTGCCAAATCAGATAGGAACACAAGCGTCTTCCCAGGTGGCTGCTGCTGAGCGTAAAAAAAGAGAAGAGCATCAGAGGTGGTATGAAAAGGAAAAGGCACGCTTGGAAGAAGAACGAGAAAGGAAGCGTCGTGAGCAGGAGAGAAAGCTGGGCCAAATGCGTTCTCAGCCCCTAATTCCTGCTCAGCCTGTGGTTCCTCCTGTTTCCCTCCAACAAGTGAAATCAGAAAAGCCTTCAACTTTGCAGAGGCCTCAAGAAACAGTCATTCGAGAGCTGCAGCCACAGCAGCAGCCTCGGACTATTGAGCGGAGAGATCTTCAGTACATTACGATCAGCAAGGAAGAGCTGTCCTCCAGCGACAGCCTCTCTCCAGATCCCTGGAAACGGGATGCTAAGGAGAAACTGGAGAAGCAGCAACAGATGCACATTGTGGACATGCTGAGCAAAGAGATTCAGGACCTTCAGAACAAGCCTGATCGTACAGCCGAAGAGAACGACCGCCTGCGCAAACTCATGCTGGAGTGGCAGTTCCAAAAGCGGCTCCAGGAGTCAAAGCAAAAGGATGAAGATGATGATGAAGAGGAGGATGATGATGTGGATACTATGCTCATCATGCAGCGACTGGAGGCAGAAAGAAGAGCAAGGGTAAAAGGGGATAATCCTTTCTAGATAAAAGCATAGTACATGTTTATCTCAGCGGGTTCTCTGGATTTGTCTGAGTGTTTTGATGTCCTTATAGGGTAAAGGAGGCTGGAGCTGTCTTGAATGTCCTTGATTTTTAAAATCGCTATAGGAGCCTTCACTAGCTTACAGTAGCTTTACCATTTATACGATTAACATAGCTACCTATTATAGAATCTAAGTCGGCAGTCAAGTTTACTTTTCTGGTTGTGGGTGTAGAAATTTTCCTTGGATAAAGGGATTTTGCTGTGTATCTGAAGCAAGATTAGAAAGTTAAATATGGGATGGAATTTGTTTACAGGAACACAAGTAAAAACAATTGAAATTACAAAAATCTGTACAGAATTGGGAACAAGAAAGTGTTTTTTTCTTTTTGTTCCTCAAATAGAGTTACCTATAAGAGTTCTTATTTATAGTCTTGTACTTATAAGACATGGAATACCTCCTGTTTCCAGGGAACTGAGGTTCCACTATGTTGGTCCTCTCCAAGTAGAGGCTGGGGCGAGAGGCAAACATTACTTCCATGTTTACCACCACCTCAGTGGTGACACCAACAGTGCTGGGTGGAAGCGTTAGGCTGAGCCATGTGGTTTTGGGGTGTTGTAACAACTCCTGTACCCTGCCTAGGGCTCCAGCTCAAGTGTACCCAGATTCTGCATAGTGTACAGTTTAATCACTATTTGAAAAGGTTTGCTTACCCTACCTACCTTCAGTACTGTGAAAGCTCATAATATAAGTAATGAGATAATGCAACTGCATAGCATGATAAAGCTTTTATCACTCCACTGGTGGTGGTTGTCTCTCAGAATCTCTTAAATCTATTGTTACTGGGAAGTAATTCCTATAGGAGAATGTTTCTCTTTTCTGAATAATAGCACTGATACCAAGTTGCATACCAACAGCTATGCTCTGAAAGGCTTAAAAACTAGCTCTGTAATACACTGTGTTCTGTTTATCTTGAACAGCTGACTTAATTCTGTGATAAGCAGTTCTTACTTGTTGAGAAATGTCTGCATGTGTATTTTGACATTCAGAAATTGCTATCAGCTTGAGTAGGATTTGAGTTCAGGACTGTTTTGGCAGCTTGATTTCCTAAACTTGCTCTTCTCATGTTTGCTGCAGTCTGCATTGCTTTCCTTTTTTCTTGTGGCTAACTATTTCTGGTTAAAACAATAGATACCTCAAGCTTGGAAACTGAAGAAAGGAAAGTTTAAATGTATAATTGGCAAACAGATTGTGTTAATAATATGTTATTTGTAGCACATAGGCAGTTATCTGTACACATAAAAGTTATCCATAAAGAACTGCCATTTTTACACACAGTCTTTAACGTTTTACTGTAGCAAAGCTTAAAAAAAGAAAAGTCTTGTGTCGTTGATAGAAAGCCAGTTGTGTTGCATTAAATAACTGTCTTCTCTGCAAATGCTGGATTTAAAATACTATTTGTGCATAAAGGTCTTCCTTCATTTTGGAACATTTTGAAACTAAAAACTACCAATTTTCTTGAACTGAAATAAAGTTTGCATTTGAGTTGCATTTCACTGTCTGTATTACATGAGATGCAATAAATAGCATCTCTAGAGAAAACCTGAATTTCGAATGAGTCAAGCAAGTACTGACGTAAGAAATGGATTATTTGATTGTTTGCATTTCTTTATTTCAGGAATTTGCCAAATTCAGTTCCTTTTTCTAAAGCAACCAACTTAACAAATAAAAGAAAATGCTTTTAAAATAGAACAAGTCTAACCTATCTTTGTTTTCACTGTGCATCTTTCTTTTTTCCCTTCTTACTACCTGCAGCAGACTGCTGTGCCAGCAATCTCTGTTCTAGATTTGGTATGTTTGTTTCTTTCCCTTTAATATCTCTTTCACGTTTCAATTTCTGATTATTAATAACCATCCTATGTGCTTTGGATGATGATTTGCCATCTTTGGGTGTTCAAAAAATCATTTTGATACAATTAACATTAAGTTAATTGTAAGCATGCATTTGAATGTTTCCAGATGTGGTGACTCATTTCCCTGTGTTTCTCTCCTTTTAGATGTTATGTTCTGCTTGCAGGCTTGGTTTGTTTGTTGTAGCAGTGCTCTGATTATAAAGCTGTGTATTTGATGTTTTGTAATTGTGTTTATAAAATCTACTAAGCAGTTCATACGAACAAATTGTGAGGTAAGATTTCTTCCTTTCTCTCTACTCCTGTTTAGGCTTTAGAAAAGTTCTAGCAACACCATTCCCTTCTGATTTGAAGTGAAACTGTCCTGAGAGCCTACTAACAGATCATTTAAAGTCTGTTGATAACATAAACTTACATAGCCTGTTATATCAGCTGTCAGGTTCCCATCCTGCCCTGTGATGGCTTAACACGCTTTCTCAGCACATGCTGAAACCTGCTATTTACAGGTGTTAAAATCTTCTCATTAAAGTGAATCGTAAACTCAGAAATTACTTCTGAACTAATATTTCCAAGTAGGTCATGTAGAAACACAATTACTAAGTTAGCATATTTTATTTTCTTAAATTTCAGTTTCAATTCATGAATACCATTCTCTGTCATCTGAAATATGATAGGCTTTTAAATTGGGCAAGTAACTGCTATGAATTCAGTTAATTCTGTATTTCATTACTCTTGTTGGAAATGGATATGTGGGGGGAAAAAAAAAAGCTTTCTGTCTCTGGAAATATATCACCTTCACGGTGTATTCTCTGTAATTAGTGCCATAGCTTGAAAGAAGGGTAATGCTTGCAAGTCCTGTTAGTATAATTAATCTGTTGTGCTGGAAAAAGCTGTAAATATCACTGCTCAAAATACGGATTCGGATATTAAGCACTTTCAATGTGCATACTTCAGTACCTGTGTCTGAGGTGTTCAGCTTTGTCTCTGTGTGGTATATCAGTGTTAAAGAGGCAAAGCGATGTAAGCTTTGGACAAGCCAGGAGCCATGGATTTTTCAGACTCAGTATCTGTCAGTATTTGTTTCTTGTTACTGCTCCTGTATTTATTTACTTTTTCGGTTAAGCCTTGGTCTGTGGAGCTGTGACCAGGTAGATAAAGTTCTTTGCCAAGCAGGCTGTAAACTTCTGGACCTTTCTGCTATAGAAGGTTGTGAAGGCAGACAGTATCAGCAGCTTTAAAGGGATTAGACAAATGCATAGGCATCACGCCTGTAAGTAGCTAATCAAAGGATCACTCAAGGGTGTACCAGCTGACATCTCTGCTAAAATGCTGGGGGATGGACCTACTAGAGGAATGGACCACAGAAATGGCCAGGCTCACATGCAGCTCTCCTTGTCCTTGTCAGACGCAGAATACTGCACCAAATGATCAGTGGCCTGAATCAGCAGAGCATTTAAAGTGATTGTTAATGTAGCCTTAAAAATAAAAAAGCTATTTCTGGTCTAGATTATGTTGAAAGCTGTAACCAGCAAATACCTCTCTTTTTTTTTTTTTTTTTTTTTTGAATTTCAAACTTTTCTGATTTTCATACTGTTCATATGATTTTCTGGGTGTAGTTGCATCTCTCCTTTGCCATTTCATATACCCGAGAACTTCCTTATTTATAGAAAAACAAGTACACTTCAAAATGCTCAATGCTTTTTTATCTGATGTCTGGCATGAGCATTGGCGATATCTATTCTGCTAATTAAATGGCACATAAAAGCAGATGAATTGATAATGCATGAATTGTCAGCTTGCCTAGTGATTGTGTTTTTAAAATCCTTGGGCCACTAACACATCTAACTCAGCTTTAGTTGTCATAAATAAGCAGGTATAGATGTAAAGTTCATCTGGAGCTCTATTTAAAGCATTCTAAGCAGTGCTTGGAGAAATTCATTTTATTTGGAATCTGAGACTTGCTGAACGTGTGCCAGTCCCATGCATATCTTCACATTTCTGATGCTCCAGAATCCTCTCTACTTCCCTCTCCCTGTTATTCTCTGCTGACCCGCAGTTGAGGGCCGTGTAGGGATCTTGAAAATGTGTGAGTTCAGTTTGGGTTGCATGCTGTTGTATGCGACCACCAATGCACATCTTCAAGCTCTCTGGCACGCCTTGCCAACCCAGTGCTTCCTGCTTTGGTTTGTGAAAGCTCTGATGCAAAAACTAGTTTACTAATCGTTGAAGAAATGAAATGTCCCTCTGTGATAGTTGCTGTATTCCCGCTTGTGCCTTGTATATCATTTCTGGCCCTTTTCCTAGGTATTATGTTTAGAATATGTTCCCACTTGGATGGGCTGTCTTCCACAATTATTATGGTCACGTGTTGACATCAGTTCCCACGTGGCACCCTGCCCAGTTTTCCTTTCTTTCTTTAGATAAGTTCACAAGAAAATAAAACAAATCAGACCTACTTCCTCTTTAATTTACTTAGAAATATTTCCTTGTTCAAGTACATTTGAATAGGGGTATTTGCTACTAAGCAAAAAGCTATCCACGCAGTAACTGCTGGGGATCAGTAATTACCGTGTTTAGTTTTTCTGTAAATGGGATTGGGACAGAGTCAAGGAGTTCTCTGGTATTTTTCTACTGTGCAGTTTTTTGCCTTTTTTTAAGAGGAAATTACTTCTCTTCTATGAACTCTTCCAATTTAGTAGCTGTCTTTCCTTTTGACAACACCATTATCTCCTCTTCTAAAATAATGTCTTTTTAATAAACAAGACTGACAGGGTCTTAATACAAGTAGGCAGTAGGTTAATTACTATATTCCCTCCTCTACATTATATACTGAGCTTCATCTCTGTGATTTTCAGTTAGGGATTAGAAAAGTTTCAGCTCCGAATAAGAGGAGTTTACTCAGAAGTAGCATTCTTGAGTATATGTTTCCCAAACTCCAGCCCAAATTAAATTATTATTTTGTTCTTTAGCTTTCATGCTCAAACATAGTGGTTCTTAAGACTTCAAATTGGAGGGGGTTTTGCTGCAGTTAGCCTGAATAGCTAGTCTAAGATATATACACAGATGTTTTCAAAATGCTGTTGTATAAGGTCATAAGATTACTGTTCATGTAGCAGTTTTCTTACAGCTGAGGTAAATAATTACTAGAAAACTAGTAAAATAAAAAAAGTTCTTTTTAGAATTGATTATAAAATTGATTTGAAAACCTTGGGACAGTACCTAATACGAAGTTCATATGCTTTAAAGCACACTTCTTAATTAAAAGGGGGAGGGGGGAGAGACAACTGCATGGAAGTTGTCCTCAAAAAGTGTTACTCAAACTAAATTTCTCTTACTATCATGATTGCTTTGTGTCTTAAGGCCCTTTCTATGTAAATGTGATTGGACTGTAGAAACAGATCTAGAAGTAGAGAAATAGCAGTGTTAAATAAAGCATGTAGTAAAGTATACCAATCAGTGGAAAAGACCTAATAAAAAAGAAAAAATTTCTTTAAAACATATGTCACAGTAAGAAGCAAAGCAGCATGCAGTCCAGTTAGTTTCTATTTCTGAATATTATTGTGCCAGTGAGTACTCTCCATCATGAGCAGATGCTGCTAGCTTAAGAGAACCATGCAAAGTTTAGATTTTTGCTCACTTTTCTCATCTGTGCAGTGTTTATCAGAAGCATGCATGAAATTGCATTGTCTGCTGGACGTTTGTTGTTCTTCTGAGCTGTTTAATCTGAATAGTCCAAGATTTCTTCGCCTCGCTCTCTGCTTTTTCCAAAACACATCTGTTGCAGATACAGTGGGAGATTTTATTTATCTCCTGAGACTATTTGCAGACTTGCTGAATGAGCCTGTTACTTTAAATGGATTGACCCTTTGACTAATGAGTCGTGATTTTCCGGTGCTTAAATACTAATCCAAAATGAAAAACCAATTGGCTGCTGGAGTTGGGGGCTGTTGCTTCCAAGTATTTAATTTCATTTTGTGCCTATGAGACTGCTGAAGCAGTCTGGAGCGTGAGCCTTTTGCTAGGGGTTCATATATGAATGCTAAAAATGTCTCTGTTTTTGCTTTTACGTAGTTCTCTGCATCTCTTTCCCCCCCACCCCCTTTTGTTTTTTATAGGGACTTTTAAGGAAAACACTGTAATAAAGCGTGTTTTTAACAGCTGAAAACTGAACGGTATCGGTAGTACAGCATTTCCTATTGAATGAGTTATTTTTAGATGCAAATACTTGTGTTATGGCTTTCTGAGCCACCTTCTCTCCGTGAGGGATGGAAAGTTAAAGGTGTGTCTCTGTTAGTTACAGGACGAAGAACGCAGACGGCAGCAGCAGCTGGAAGAGATGCGCAAGCGGGAAGCAGAAGACAGGGCCCGGCAGGAAGAAGAGCGCCGGCAGCAAGAGGAGGAGCGAACCAGGAGAGAGGCTGAAGAAAAGGTTATGGTCTCCTGAGTGCTGCAGGAGTTCTTATGGGCCTCTCCCCTTTTACCTGGCCAGTAACAGCTCTGGGTTTGGGCATCAGGGGGTTCAATTCACTCGCCTAGCAGTAAGGGTCATGGCCCAAGGCGGCATTTTACCAATACAAAACAAGGTGATTCAATGAACGTGCCATCTGTGGTAGCTACAGGTCAATGGTATTGCAGTAATGATACAGTAGGCATACCAGCTGGGGTTTTCAGGAGTAACAAGGACTTGCTTTCAGCGCCTTTTCTAAAAGCTACAGCACAAATCAGTTGTATCTCCTGAATTTCTGTAGCCCCAATCTGACTTCTGGAGTATAATGGTTGAGTTAGTGGTGTTGGGCTTTGCTGTGGCTCAGAGATGGCACTCAAAGTATCTGCAGTAACTGCGTTAGAGAGAAAAAAATATTAAATACAGGGGAGTGGAGATGAGTACTCCATATTATCGTTCCCATTTCAACTATGGGGGGATAGAGAACTTCCTTAATTGGCTTCTAGAAAGGAAGAAAACTTTAGCAGAGAAATCACTGTGTAAACAAATAAATTCTAAAAAATCCAGGCTTCTAGATGGCTTGAGAACATCATACATGTAGCTGAGAAGCTTTACTCCTCACAAATAGGAGGTAAAGTACTTCATTTGACGCTTGGGTGATAGGTGAGAAGGAAGGAAGGTGCATCTGGACTCAAGTATGTAAACATACACTGTAGGAAGAAAAAACTGAGCATGCTGGCAGAAAAAATGTATCAAAACCAGCCTGTCTTGTTTTCTGACAGTGATGCAATGCTACCAAATGACACGTGGGTAACATGCTTGAAAGGATTTTCACTGAGAGATCTCAACTAAGATGCTTCTACCAACTCAGAACTCAGTGCAGTCTGGCCACATTGATGGCTTTAAAGAGTAGTACAAGGAGATGAGTTTCTTGTTTTTGCTGTAGATAAACAAGAGCAGATTTTTTTTAAATAACTGACTCAGATTGTTGAGCAGATAGAGGGAATATTTTTAAGCACATGGATTAAAAACAAAAAGGAATGTTCAGATATTCCCAGCAGAGGTTATTCTGTGCTTAGACATTTTTTTTGTAACTCATGGTGTCCAAATACACATTTTCATTTATAGTCAAACAAGCTACAGAATAAACCGTGGTATAAATTTACAGTGTGACTTAGGCAAGAGCTGAGCAAAATTAAATGCTATAAAGTTTAAAACCAGTAGAAGTCTTAAAATGGAAAATACATAGGAGATATTTCACGGCCATTTAAATAGTCAGCAGCCTTGTGTAAGTATCATTAGCATGTTTTTTTTTAGAAATGTGTTTTTTAAAAATGTTTGTTTTAAAAAAGTTCTTTGTAATTGGATTTTTATGTGAAAGTTGATTTCCAGCTGATCATACTCAAAGCTTCATTAGGAGCCATCTATTCCAAGACTGATTAATTGACATTGCATAAGGCTGCAGCAGAATTATAGAGCTCCTTTTTTTAGAGCTTTATTTTTGGTAGTTAATTTTAGTTATTTTCTCTCCCACAGATTCTTTACAGCATTAGTAAATATACTCATTATTAACTGTAGTTACATTTTCAGTAATAAATGCTGGAGTTGCCCATGGTTCACTCAGGCAATTGCCTTAGTTACCACAGGCAGTGGTAAATGTAGAAATAACAGCAATGCTGTGTTACAGGACGAATGTGTGTTTTTTTTTCCTAGCAATAAATATTCTTTGAGTTCATATGGATGCATTGCTCATTGCCAAAAAAGGAGACAAAAAAAGATGTTTGTAGCGATGATGGAAAACTTAAATTCCTTAGACTGAAATGTCTGTCTTACTGTGCTTTTTTTTTTTTTTTTTTTTTTTTTTTCTGGACTTGCAGAGGCGACAGGAAGAAGAGTATTACAATCGCTTAGAGGCCGAAAGGCGCAGGCAGCATGATGAAGCAGAGCGGAGATTGCTGGAACCTGACGAGCCTGGTCTGTACAGACCTCCACTTCCACGGGAATATGAACTCCCATCCCCAACCCCTTCATCTAACGCTCCTCCTCCCCCACCTCAGCGAAACACCTCTTACCTCAAAACACAGGTCCTCTCCCCTGACACGATTTATACTGCCAAGTTTGTTGCATACAATGATGATGAGGAGGAGGAGGATTCCAATCTAGCAGGTCAGGATAAGTACTCCGGCACAAGAAAATCTTATGGTGACTTTCCTCCTGCCACCCCTAAGCCACAGCAGCCCTCCCGCCAGCCTCGCCCAGTTTCAGATGGCCTCTTTCTTTCCAACTCATTCCAGTCATCTTCAGTCAATGCCAACAGTACTGCTGCCAAAAAAAGCCAGCCCCCGCCCCCACCAAACAAACCGAGTTTCATCCATGCCAGCAGCTCTAAAGGTAGACTCTATGAAATCAGTCTTCTCTACAGAACTATCCTCGTGTCTTCAACTCTGGTGCTGTAGATCGAATCACTTTCTTTGTGATTTTTTTTTCACTTAATCACTATTTTCACTATGGTGATCTAACTTAAATCCAGTTGTTAATGCCAATCTTCCAATTTTTAATTGTGTTGATCTCTCAAATTTCCTTGTTCCTTACCGCAACTCTTCAAAAGTAAAAATTCATCTTTCGCACACAATGAATTAAAAATTGTTTTAACTGTTACTCAACCAATCCAAAGTACTGTTGGTTTTGGCTTTCACTCTGTATCTTTCAGTGATGTGTTTTGTATGACTGACCATTGGTTACTCAGGGCTTCTTGGAAGTACGTCTTTCTTGAACACAGGAATCTTTTTTTCTAATGGGTTCATGAACAGAGCTATCCTCTGCTTTTGGTTGTGGTACCAGGTTTCTATCTCTTATTAGCGTGTGCAAATGGCTTTAAAATGACCTTTCTAGATAAGGTTCTTAAATGTACAAGCACCAAGAGACATACAGACCATGCAGCAAGTTTAATTCATTCAGCACCATTTCTGTACTTCAGTTTTGTACAGTGCAATTTTCTTGCAGAGAGGGACAAAAATATAAATTTAAGCTTAGTGCCTTTTGTCTCACTCCTTCCCTTCCGTTCCACACCCTTATATTTCTTTGCCTCCTCATCTTGTTTCTCTTACAACTCCAAGTGGGCAACCATAACGGAGTTAAATTTCGAGTGGAGTTCTAGTTGCCAGTAACTTCAGCACCACATTTTATCTGTAGATTATCAGTTTAGCAACACTCATTATTTCAACACTGATCCAGTATAAAGTTCCATGCTAATTTTTTTTGAACCTGCTGTTGCAGGAGAAATCTTACATACTCTACTCTTTGAATATGTGTATGGATGGATCCCACGCTATCTGCAGGTTATGAATATAAGATTTTGTCTTTAGTGTCATCTGCTAGCATTTTCCCTATGTTTTTCTTCTGTGTTCTTCTGAAGGGAACGATACCCCTGACGTTCTCCTTGTTTGATCTTCTTACTTGTGTTAGAATTCAATAGCTGTCTTCACAACCCATTCCTGCATGTCAAATCATGCTTCTAAAAAAAGGGTAGAAAGGGTAGTTAAGTCACCTGAGAAAGCAAAGGGAGGTGCTTATGCTGGCTTCTAGCTCAATGACCGTCTTGCTGACTAGATTGAAGTCTCAATGACAAATGTGGAAGCCTATGTATGGCACATCCCTGTTTACCTTTATGGCCACCAAATGCATTACGAAAAGTACATAATTTCTTTGGTCAGAGAGATGGTATTCTCTGGTCATAGGGAGCATGCTAGCTACAAAACAGGTTCCATTTATCAGAAGCACTTCTAATCCAGTAGGGTATGAATATGATTTAGGATATGTATGAGACTATACAGGTATACAGTGCTCTCAGCTTCCTGCTTACATCCTTTTCAACTGAGGCTCAAGTTATTTTCCAGCAAGGTATCCTGTCCTTCACAGGACAAATTAGCTTCTGATGCAAACTGCTTCCAGTATCAAAAAAGGCTCTGCACAGCAATTTGTAGCTTTAATATTCATGAAACATCTGTAGTTTAGCGCAGCTGTACTTACTGCCCAACTGATACAGTTGATGCTTACTAGTTTCACTGTTTGGGGTCAATACAGCACCAAAGTTGCATAAAAAACATCCATGCTGTTACTCATTTAAAGAGGGGTGTAAAACAAAAAGTACCCTGGTATTGCATGTGAAACCTCTTGATGTAGTAGTCCCTATAGATTCCACAAGCCCATCAGTCTCCCCTCTCTTGATGTATCAAGAGTTCCAAGCCTTAAAATAAGGTGAGGAAAAGTTTTTGCTTTTCAGTGTGCTGTCATTAGACAGGACCATAAGTAGACACACTGTGTGGTATCTGCCGTGTGTACATTACAAATGCAGATAAATTCAGTTCCACATGCTTATAATGCATGCATGCCTATTGATAAACACACAGCCAGTGCTCTCGTATCTTCGTTTTATATTAGAAGTACTTCAGCGTTTAAACTCCTTACATGGCACAGAATTATTGAGTTATAATTTAAGAACAACAAGAAATATACAGAAAAGGTTCTCTTTAAAAAGCTGTGGCCATCTACATTGCCAGCTTGCCTTTGGGACTATGCTGAAACAGGCTTCTGAAGAGGAACTTCTGTACTGGATGTCTATACTGAATTTTTCTTCTTTCAAATTACTTTCTTTTTCTAGAAATTCTTACTTGAAACAGACTTGATTGTAAAATGTGCCTTCTGTCACAACACAGGCTTCCAAAGGCCCTTTCTTCCCTTCCTAGTTTGGCACTTCGAAGGCTGTACATGTAATAAATTAAGTAACTATAGAGCCATCCATCACTAGCTGTCACCACCACTCTTGCTGCCTTCCATCATCCACAACACAGAATGCCATTTCATATTTTATTGCATTCCCCAATCCTGCTTTCTGTGAAGTTTTATGGAAAAATGAATCTCAGGAAAGTGAAATGTTCGGTGATGTTTTTGTGTGTTCGTTTTTTCCTGGAAAACAATCAGAAGGACAATCTGCAAAGACTTGGTTAGGTTTTTGGTAACAATTAAGGAGAATTGCAGTATGATGCTTCGCCTTTAATAACCTAATTCATAAACCATACAACTAATTCTGAATACTCTTATTTCATAATTTTTAAAATAGCCATGAGAACAGGTTAACTTCACCTGATTGCTCAAGCTTCTCTGAAGACTGCCTGCGTAACGTACAAAGCCGTTTGCACAAAATGCAGAATTCACTGTGCAGTTTACCATCTCCCATCTCACTGACTCTCGTTGCATTCCTGTCCTTTACGGCTTTTCTCTGTTCTGAATGCTAACTCTAGTAAACCACGCTTCTGCAAATTTTGCTCTCGTAACCTTCTTCCACTGGGTTGCTTAAAACCATTGGCTCTGTCAACTAACCAAAAAAAAAAAAAAAAGCCAACACCAAAACCAGAAGTGCTGTCAGAAAGTAGGTGGATGTGGGAACCACAACCTGTGGATCCGCTTTTCAAAGTATGGAAGGGTGGTATTGAATGAATGCATATAAGACCCATGTCTGAAAGGGGAAAAAAACACCTTCATACACCTGGCATACCTATTATGACTTGATCTGCTACAAATTTGTAGTGAATAATGTTTAGCCAATAACATGCTAGCTAAATTTACCTGTCTTCCAGCTTCAAATCTTTTCTTTTCTTTTATTACTTCTTTGTAAGAAGTTACGTACACCAGTGGAAGAAGCAAACATTTCTTTCTGTATGAAAGAAGGTTCACAAGACATAACACGTACAATATTTGAGACCAGAACTGTCTGAAGACAAATCTGGCACTTAATTTTCACTCTTTTCCTGACAGACATTGAGAATAGGGTCTTGAATGCAGATTAAATTAGTAAATGTTTTGATTGGAAAGAAAAGGTTCTGTCTTGTGGCCTTTGAAAAGAATTAATGTAATGTGCAATACCTGTGTGTTAGTTATATCAACTTAAAGTAAAGGTGCAGTGCTGAAAGATATTTACTTGAAATTAAAAAAAAAAGGGGGGGGGGGAGCATCTTCTGAGTGATACAGCTAATGCAATCAGACTAAGTCTTTAGTCAAAAGTTCTGATTGCTGAATTGTAAAGGTGCTATATACTAATCATGGCTGACTTTTAGCTTCTTAAAAAGAGCAGCTGCAGCTAACTTATGTCCTGTAGAGCTTGTTACAGGACAGTAAAGTGTGTTGCTCTTTCCATCAGTCTCTTTGAACTTTTAATGTCTGTTTTGCTGTAAACCATAATAGGATAAAGACCATGATTAGGTATGTGCTGGATAATCTAAACAAAATGTGTTCTGACTTAAATAAAATCAGGAATAAAAAGTTACAGCTGCTTTGAGGGGGTGATGGAATTCAGTAGTATTGTTTTTAAAACATTCTGCAAGTCAGATGACCCTGTAAATTTAATTTCTGAGTCCAGATTGAGATTATTTCTTAAAAGAAGCACTGCACCTTTTTGAAGAAATACAGTGTAGAACTTCTATGTTGTAACTGCTGTCCTTCAACTTCCTTTTTCACAAGGAATAAATTCATACACTGGATCTACAGGAGCAACTGTTGGGGCCCATGAAGTATATCGGGATCCAAGAGACAAAAGATCTAAAAGGTGATATGCAGAAGTCTGTTAAGTGTTAACTTTTATTCCCGTGACGTGGCTAACTTCTGCAGTACTTTCTGTTGTTGTCATTTCTCTGGGGGCTATTGAAGAGTTCTGCAGCTGTCTTGGGTTATAATGAAATGCAAGTAAGGTCTGCATGAGTTCTTAGATGATCTAAAGTACTACTTTACAAGACCAGATTTCAGTGTTACAACGAAGTAAACATCCATAAGAACTTTGTGTTCCAATGCTTTTTCCTAGGCACATGCTGCTGTAGGAAGGCTTGCTAGTTTAGCCATAACAGCAATGCCATGCTAATATAGACAAGAGCCTTTGTGGCACCTGTGCTTCACTTTGGAAATTAAAAATAAAAAAAAAAGTAATACTATTCCTGTTTACATGCCAGAATTGGCCATGAGCTGCTTCTGCTAATTTGTCTAAATGACAGCACAATGTCAGAATTAAAGGTTATGTGTTGGTAACAAAAACTTGCAGCATGCTAAACTACACCTCTTGCTGTAACCCAAAAAATCACCAGTTAATACGTGTCACTAAGAATTACTATATTTTAAGATATTGTAAATGAGAATTATAACAGATTTTTTTTTCCCTTTCTAGTCAAGATACAGATTTACCTGGAGCACCAGAAAACTTGACGTTCAGGGAACGCCAGCGACTTTTTTCACAGGGTCAAGATGTATCCAATAAAGTAAAAGCTTCTAGGAAACTAATGGAACTGGAAAATGAGTTGAACACAAAATAAGATGAAAGCACCTTATCAGATGTAACTGAAGATCTCTGAATTGAGGGATTGAGATGAGGGGCACTACTAATGAACAGAAAATGAATATTTTCTGAAAGGAGTGACTTTGATTCCTCTATATCTAAGACTGTTAATTTAGAGATGTTGCAATAGCAAGAAAACTGATTACTTTGCCAGGAGCTTGTGGTTTATACAATGAAAGCACTGTAAAATTTTAAAGATATGAATCACGTGAAGGTAACTTTTTTTCTTTTCTGTTTTGGGGGGTTAAGTTCTTGTGCACCAGACCAAGTAGCACTTGTCAAAGATAAGTTCTGTTTCCTGGTGTTTTACAGACACACTTTTTTGTTTTAGCTGCTGAGCAGAGAGAGTGAGAATAGCTTGAACTGCCTAAACTAAACTGTGCACTAGAAATTAGTATTTTAGGTTGTTAGTTAAGGCAACAATATCCGGGCCACCTTAAGACTTTATATGCAAGTTTGACATACTGTATGGTGTTCATACAATGATCAGCGTATCAACACAGGTCTTAACGTTATTTAGTACTGGAATAACACACATTCTGTAGGTAAAGCCTTGGAATCAAACATTTTTACTCTTACATCTTTGTTGGGTCTAAACTGGTTGTGTAGGAATTTGTGTGTAGTTATGGAAAAGTCTATGTTGATGCATTCCCATTACATGTGCTTCAAATGTTTGAAAATGTGAAGAGGAGAAAAACCTGGGGTATTTTTTTCATTAAAAAATACATAAGCAATAGATAGTAGGCTACACTAGTGACCCTAGGACCAAAATGTTAGTAACATGTTAAGAACAAGGAATTCCAGTTCCAAGGTTAGCAGAACAGATAAGTATGTTTTCTGAGAAAGGTAGACTAGAAGTTATTAGACAACTAGAAGTGGAATGGTATTGATCAGTCTGCTATTAGCAGTTCAGCAATATTTTTTTTTTCCTATGGAGAAGTGAACTGGCATATTAAAAAACTGTTGTTTGAAGCATTGAATATGCGATGCTGCTGGCTGGGAGCGGGAGTGTTAGAACCTGTTCTGCTGGCAGCGAACCATCTCTACTCATGCTGAAGAAGCAGTGCTAGTATGCTCTTCTTTAGTCTAGCTGGCTTTACTAACATCCTGTTACTGTTGTACTGAAAATATTTTTGGCAGTTCAAGCTATTTTTTCACACTGTAATAGCCTTATTTAATTTTAAATTGTTAATCTTTTTCCTCCCATGGTGTCTTCAGCTATGCGTATGTGGCTGATGATGTTGGGAATAAGGACCTCATCAGAGTTTTTCTCATTGTGTGATGTTAAGACAATATATATTGTGATTCCAAACAAATTTTCTATTTGACAAAGCCCTTTACTGGCTTTAGATGATTTTTTTTCCTGTATCATATTGTTCTCTTATAAATATATATTTAGGGAATTGTGCACACTTCCAAATACAAAGGGGTAGACTTTCACTGCCTTAGGAAAGAAATCACTTTTAATAAGAGTTGTATGATAAATAAATGCAAGTTAATGAAAATTGGAGTGTAAATATTTTTTACGTATTTCAGGTTTCTTATTTGAAAGTGTGCTTTTACCGTTTCACCTGTTAAATATGAAGTAGAAGATTAAACTGGTTCAAAGTGTTAATGAAGGATCTGCATGCTTGCTATGTCTGTTAATCAGGAAAAGCAAGCCTCTCCCAATTTATCTTGAGAACACTAGCAGCCTTACAGTGACAAATTTTTCTTTAGGAAAAAAAAAAAACACTTATGCTGTGGCTGGATTACTGTTGCTGCTAGAATCTGAAAAAGGCTTAGCGAAATAATAAAAAAAAATAATTCTATAACCTTCAGTTGAGTGGATTTGGCCGCTATTGGGCATTCGGGTCAAGTGTGAATATGTGTAAAAGTGCTTTTCATATTTGTCTGTGCATTATTATGAAAAACATCAAAACTGCTGTAGTTTCCCATTTCTACTGTATTTCACTTGCAACCTATTTTTAATAAAGTTTGTATTGTATTTAACTTTGCATTAAATGTTTTTTGTATTGTTCATTATTTGACTCTACATATACAGCTGTATTATCATAAACCAAAGTGGCTTTTTAGTGTTTAATGTTCAATGCTCGATCACCTGAAGAAGTGATTTTTTCCAGCTTATCCAACAATTTATGAAATAGTAAGTATTGGTGGGATCAATTATGCAGTCTGGATTATGGTGAACTTTGATCTCTTTATTTAGAGTATGGGATAACTTTGTGTCAAAGTCTTTGAAAAAAATACTTAGTTTTGTCTGACGCTGACCTCTAGAGTGGACTCAAATTTGCTGTGTGGTTTTGCATGAGAGTTGAATTGCAGGACTTCAGAATGGTGGTACTCCTGTTGTTGGATTAATAATATTAAATGGCTTGCTTCCTGATGGGAGACAAGTTTAAATTCTGCTTGGGGAATGGGGACAGCAGGAAAAGGCCCCAGTGAATGCTGTAGATTCTTGCTGCTGTAGCTGAATGGCCGCTGTGGCCAGGATCAAGAGCTATGCACGCCTCTTTCCTGGTGAGTACCTTCATCCTTTGAGTTGTGGTGTCTGCTCTCTGGAATTTTCAAAATTGCTAATGAGGACATTGTGGGGTTTTAGTATGAATGCATATAAAGGCAGGGAACAATCTATAGGAATGACAGAAACCCAAAAGCGCTATTTGGGATGTTGCAAAGAAAGCAAAGCAAAAAGGTCTGTTTGTTTTTAGTATGAGACTCTAGTCATTGCCAATCGTGTGTCATGCAAACAAACAGTAAATGGGGGGAGTGGTAAGAGTATGGTATGCAACAGTGCTAGCACATTTTCAGTGGGAAAACTCAGTGTTGGAAGTTTTGAGCCTTCCACAGTTGAGGTCAGATTTGCAAAGTGAGCACTAATATGCTGTTGAATAGTGCAGCACCTACTTTGCCTTAGGGATATGGAGAATCATCCTCAGTAGCATAGCTCTTGGTATAACCCCTATCACTTATCACACTATGTGTAAATGACACATGCAGCCAAGTCTGCAGCTCCCGATAAAGACTTAAAGATCTTAAATCTGTTGTATTCTCCCTTCTGCACCTCTCGTTCACATACATTGCGTTTCAAATGCTTTTATGTGCTGCTTGTACTGTAGTCATGCTGCTATTTGAGGAAAAAGGAGAGGAATTAAGAAGTTGACAAAGTCCGTAAGATGTATCCTATTTACTGAAATAAATTTACTGAAATAAACTATTTTCTTGATCATACAGATTGCTGTTTGTAGATTGAGCAAGGAGTACACAAGCAGTAGAATAAGCAAATAAGACTTTTCTCCTTTACATCCCAATTCAATTAGTTAATTAAGTTATGAGAAACTACAACAAAAATGGTGATAACAATAAGCTTCACTAAGAATAGTCTTAAAATTCATACAGTAATTCACATGACTTTGCTAACAAACCAGGAAAACACTCGGTTCTTCCTCGTGTTTTGTCAAATGATAGTACTTTCTCAAACAGTTGCTTAGAGACTACGTGGTAGAGAAGGCAAAGCCAGGCAGATTAAGCAGTCTGACTTCTTTCCTGGCTGTAGTGTCAGATAAACTGCTTAAGGAGACTAACGTGCAATCCACCTGCTTGGAGAAAAAATCCACCTGCTTGGAGAAAAACAGTTTATTCTTAGTAACAGATGTTGAGGACTGTCCTACAGCTACTGAAGTAGACATCTTGCTTAAGGAATGAAGTATTCACTGCTTCACTGAATATTGTGTGCACAGATGGGTTAATTTCACTGTTGCATTTTGAGTAAATATATTAAAGTGTGAAGAACATGAAATTCTCTAAAGGTACATTCTTATGACCAGATTAAAAGTAGACATATTTTTTACTACTAGAGCTTTTTCTTTTGGAGCAAAGTGAGATAATTCTCTAGCAACAATCTCTTCTTCGGCCAGAAAATCTCAGTAGCTTTTCCCCTCATCAGGTCAAGCATCTTGATGCTTACTCCTCCCTCCCTCCTCCCTCTGTACAGTTCTCATGGGAGCTGTAAGCTGCACATTGCTTGTAATTATCTCCTACAATGCAAGGTAGCAGGACTTCATATGGAAGAGCAAAGGAGGGGGGAATGATACAAACCGTAATAAAACAGATTTAAGTGCAGCTCACTTGTTCTTCAGCTTGGGGTGGGGGGAAAGGGGAATGATGACAAACTGCTCTTCTACAGAAGATTGAACCAACCAACAGGTCTGTGAGCATTGGGATCATTTAAATGCTAGTAGTACTGTCAACACTCAGGGAGAACCTGTTCAGGCAATTAGTGCCAGCTCTGTTCACCCCTTGGCTGCAAGTATGTCTGTCTAGAACAATGAGAGGCACTTCAATCAAATTGGGTTGAGAAATGAAGTGGATGGTGTCTCTGGAAGCTTTGAAGGATAGGCTGTGCTGAACGTGGGGCATGTGCTGTCATTTAGGCAGTTGAAAATCTCTCTGTATTTGGCACAAAAGCAAACTTATCTCAGTATTTTTCTGGGTGTTTTTCTACCTATTTTGTTTGTAGTTGCTGCTTTGGGAATGGCATAATGGACAATTCAGAACGCTGAAGCTGGGATCTCATAAGGGTTTTGTTTCCACTAGGGTTAACATGAAATGCATCAGCAGTATTCAACACAGTGCTAATTTAGTAGCTTTTATAATCCACTGTAGTGTTTCACTGATGTTAAAATTAATAGAGTAAAATGTGCAGTTGATTCACTCAATGCCATGACATTTCTGGCCCCAGAAGCATCTCTAATAAGGTAGGATTGACTCTTCTTTTGCAGGGAGAGGACAGAATCCAATTGATAGAAGTTTGGGGAAAAAATGAGACCTGTCAAAGATCAAAGGATCGGTGTAGAAAAGCATGCTGGCGTACCGCCTTGCAGTGTTTCCAGAAGACGGATTTTTGTTTGTTTCTTGCCCAGATCTCGCTGACAGTCTGTTCTGTGCCCTGTCAAGCAGCTTATCCTGGGCTTTGGACATAGAAGGCACATCCCCAAAGAGAACTGCTGCCGCGAGGGTGAGTCACAGATCACAGTGTGGGGTTTTTGATAGGGATGGGACTGAGCTTTGAGTACTATCCAACATTCACGTCTGCACAAAGGAATGACTGAAGAGCAGTATCTGCGTGCCTGGTTTGGGGCCAGTAGTTCAAAGCCAGCGATAATGAATGTTCTCTCTTTATGGCCTATAGGAACTACGTTTCTAATCTTACTTATAGTGGTGAAAAAAAAAAAAAAAAACAAACAGATGAGGGGAGAAAAGCATTAAGCTTCAAGGATGATCCTCTTGCGGTGAAGCTGAGGTACGCTGGAAAACGTTATTGTGATGTGACTGCTGCGGCATCTACCAACCGGAACGGAGTTACACCCCTCAGCTATTAACGTATCTCCCCCAGGACTTGATGTTAATAAAATCCTGTCTGACTCAGCATCTCAGGTCCTTGATATCGCCCAAATTTGGAACTTTCTCTTTTTAAACGGGCTTGGAGTAGGGGAGAAGGCTGCAGTAGGGGGGAGAGGAGGGCTGTTGGGGTGGGCACTATGCGAGATGGGTACAATGAGAGAAGGGCACTATGAGAAGGGGATTCCTTAGTGATTACGATGCTGGTTTGGGTTTTTCAAACAAACTAAAAATAAAAACACCACACCAGCCCTGCCACACGCCGGCAGGGGGGAGCTGGCCCAGGCAGCCTCCTCAGCCGCCCCCGCCCTCCCTGCGCCGCGATTGGTGGTTCCCGCTGCCACTCAAGCTGCCAGTAGCCCCGGCTCCACAGTTCCCGCTCGGCCAATCGCAGCGCCCGCCGGACGAGGGAGACGGTGCTTGTCGCCATGGCAGCGCCGCGGACGCCCCGGCCGCCTTTCTGATTGGCCGCTTTAAATCCCCGGGGGACGGGGGGAGGAGCGAGGCGCAGCGCAGCGCGGGGCAGTGGCGGGAGCGCGATGCGGCCGCGCGGCGGGAGCGGCCCCGGGCCCGTGTGGGCACAGCGCGTCCGGCAGCTGCAGCGCGGGCTGAGGGTGAGGGGCGGGGCCTCGGGGCGGGTGGGCGGGGCTACAGCGAGGTGGGCGGGGCCTCCCGTATGGTGGGCGGGGCTTCGGGTGGGGTGGGCGGGGCTTCGGGTGGGGTGGGCGGGGCCGGGGTGGCTCGGGTTGACCTGATGGCTCTGGCTCCTGCAGTGAGCCCGCTGCTCCTCTTTCTGCCCCTCTCTGTTAAAAATATGTTTCTAAGGGTTGAAATTCGCAGTCTGTTCGGATTTCAGCAAAGCTTTTGTTACTGTTTCGTATAGCGTTCCTTTGGGTAGAATGCCCAGTACGCAGCTAGACAAAAACATAATTCAATGGGTGAACAATAAACAGGGTCAGGGTACAGTTGGGTTGCAGTAAATGGGGTTGTATCAGGCTGGTGGGCAGCCACCGGTGGGGTGCTGCTGGGCTCTGCTCTGCGGCCAGTTGTCTTCAAGGCTTTCATAAACGTAGGGCTTGAAGGCGTACAGAGTAAGTGTGTGGATGGCACTGAACTGGGAGGAGCTGTTGGCTCTCCCAAGGGCAGTGAAGCCTTGCAGGAAACCATAAAACGTTAGAGGTCTGGCTCATCACCGCTTCTGTGAAGCTTGTGCATGAGCGTGATTCTGCACCTGGGATGGGGCAGCTCTGGGTGTCTGTACTCACTGGGGGGGATGAGAGGCTGGAGAGCAGCCCCGCAGGAAGGGAGCTGGGGGCTCTGGTCAGCAGCAAGTTGAACGCAAAGCCATGGTGAGCCCGGGCAGCCAAAATGGCCAGCTGTACCCTGGGGTGCATCAGGCACGGCACTGCTACGCCAGCTGAGGGAAGGGATTGTCCTGCTCTGCTCTGCACTGGTGTGGCCTCACCTCAAGCACAGTGTGCGGTTTTGGGCAGCACACTATAAAAAGGACATATTATGAAGTGTCCAAAGTAGGGCTACAAATGTGGTGAAGGGTCTGGAGGGGACGATGCCTGAGGAGCCCCTGAGGCCCCTTGGTTTGTTCAGCCCCGAGCAGAGCAGGCTGAGGGGAGGCCTCATGGCGGCCTGCAGCTTCCTCACGAGGGGAGCGGAGGGGCAGGCGCTGAGCTCTGCTCTCTGGGGACAGCGACAGGACCCGAGGGGACAGCATGGAGCTGGGACAGGGGAGGGTCAGGCTGGGGGTTAGGGAAAGGGTCTGCACCCAGAGGTGGTTGGGCACTGGGACAGGCTCCCCAGGGCAGTGGTCATGGCACCGAGCCTGGAAGAGTTCAAGAAACATTTGAACAATGCTCTCAGAAACGTGGTTTGGTTTTTGGGTGGTCCTGTGTGGGAGCCAGGAGTTGGACTTGATGATCCTTATGGGTCACTTCCAGCCCGGGATATTCCAGGACTCAGTGGGAATTTGCCAGGCTGTCTGATGTGGAGGTCAGACTGCGCTGCCTGGGGCTGGGCTAGAAATCGGGCCTCAGAGCTGTGCCCGTCCTGCCCAGCCCGGCTGCTGGGCAGGACGGGTGCCAGCTATTTCTGCGGACACCAACAACAAAAAGTATATAATGAGGTAACTTTTATCAGACTCGTATTTATTTTATTTTTCCTTTGGTGGGTTTGGGTGTGTTGTTTGTTGTTGTGTTTGTTTTTGTTTTCTTAGACCAAAGAAGAAAGAATAGTCGTCCTGGAAACTGAAAATGCTGCTCTTCATCTAAAACTTGCAGAGGTATTTATTTATTTATTTATTTATTTATTTATTTATTTCCAGAAAGAATTATTGTGGAAACAGAAAAAAGACACTGAAGTCAACCTTCATATTTTCATGTTTTGCAATCTTCCTGTTGGGGGAAATCTATGAAGAGATTAAGGCTCAGTGTTTCTTTATTATTTTAATTATGAATGGTAGCAATAACAACAGACTGATTAAGTAACTAGAAGTTGGGACACATTTAAATAGTTGCCATTGTTTTAAATCTGCAAAAGTGAACTGAGGGGCAGACTCTAGAAGAATTAAATACAGAATTTTGCTTTCTGCTTACAGTGAAAATGTGTGCCTAAAAGATGGAGGCAGATTTTGAAGAAATACTTTGTAGATACAATTTGAATAATGCTTTAAAAAGCACTGTTTGTATACTGCAGGAGCTGTATTTCATTGTGTGTAGACAAAGATGCCCTTTTTGCATGTCTTAATAGCACTAATGCTAGAGTTGTCTGGAAAAGGCAGTGTTGTTGCAGAAGTCAATTACAGAGCAAGCTGCAGTAATGACACTCAGTTTTTATATCCTTCTTCAGAAGGAAATTTTATTTCTAGACCATTATTGCAACAAGCAGTAGCCTGTGATAATGTTTGGTGTCTTCAAAGGTAAGACTTCAAAGATGTAGAGAACTTTGAATATTTATTTATACCTCTAGACTAGAGCCAGCTGTGAGATTTAGTTGCAACAGAGACTGCTGGCCAAGAGTTTCTAATCTGCTCTGAAGCATTAAATGGTTGTGTGACCTCAGGAAAGCCACTTGGCCTCCCTGTGGGTCTGTTAACACCTGTGGATAAAAGTGGGTTTAACAGTTTTCAAAGCCTGATTAGAATCCAGACGGTACATCTGAAATGAGTTTTGCTAGGTATGCAGAAGAATACTGTAATTTATTCTGAGAAAATGTTTCTGTTGATTTTTTCAGCTTCATCATATTTAATAAAAATCTTAATTATTTCATCTTTTTTCTTATTCTGACAGATACAAGAAATTATTCTTGCCAGGAAGGTGCTTCAGATGTAATAAACAGTTATCTGAGTATTAGATAATAAAGCCTTGTTTTCCGTGGATTCATGCATCACGGTTAACTGATTTTTTAACTGCTTTATCAGGAGTCCCTATTATACACAAGGGAATGTGCACAAAGTACTTACTGCCAGTACAGGGAAAGGTTTTGCATACATGTAAAAAAATCATCTGAGATTTATCATCTAGCCTGCAATCAAGCTTTGAAAAACATTTAATCTACGTTACCCCAAAGAATTTTATACTGTTTGACAGGCTATTGTCACAGCCTTTGCAGAGCTTGCACCTCTAGTTTACATTTCTGGGAGAACCCTTCAAGAGCTCAGTGTGTCTACAGGGGGCAGCTCTCCCTCTGCTTCCTGCACATCCCCAGCTACCCTCCAAGCCCATTGAGTTGGTCCTGTTTCTCTCAGCTTTGTATGTTCCCCACTTCAGTGCCACCTCTGTCTCGTGCTTTTGTTTGGCCCTTCTGCTGGGCCAGAAGCAGGAGGTGGTACCTCTCAGCCAGGTCTGGCCGTGTGCTAGCTGGAGCTACGTGTTGCCATTGCCTGGTGAATGAGGTCCATGTGCCTGCCAGCTGGCAAAACATATGGCTTCCAGAGCTGTATCCTTTGTGGGGATGTGCTGCAGAAATGCAGCCTTTTGAGACATCTCTCGTCTGTTAGAGGTGACTGAAACTGACAAAAGGGTGCTGGAAGGGCAGACACCAGGACAGTGCAACCACA
Organism: Anas acuta; assembly: GCF_963932015.1. Taxonomy (NCBI): domain Eukaryota; kingdom Metazoa; phylum Chordata; class Aves; order Anseriformes; family Anatidae; genus Anas; species Anas acuta. The sequence continues at coordinate 44,634,871 of NC_088981.1, read as the reverse complement.
AAAGCCTTTTTCCTTCAGAAACCATCAGTAGATATCCATAACATGATTCCCTCCAGAGCTAGATAATTTAGATCTCTGTATGGCCCAGCTTTTCCATTACAGATGAGATGTGTAGCTGCTGGAAAACAAACAAGCAAACAAAAAACAATAACAACAACAACACCAAAAAACAAAACAAAAACACAGAATTGTTTCAGTTTGTTGCAAAAGGTGCTTGAAGATATAAGCACCTACAGAAATGAGGAGCATGCCAGTGATACCACCCTCAGTCAGAAGCAACGTCAAATGATTAGTGGAAATACCTTATAACTAGCCTTGCACTGATGTTTCTACTGAGGTTGTTAGTTAAGTACACTTAACATTCTCATTTTCCTTGGCTAATTTGGCCCAGGAATCTGAAAGTGTGAAGAAAGTATGCACTGGCTGAAGCGAGATACGGATCTTTGAAGATAAACTTACAAGGATGGCCCTAAATTAGGATTTGCAGTGTAAAAGTTTGTCTGTTAGTTGCATCAGTCTAATACAAGTGTTATCTCCTCCTATAGACCTTCCCTTGCCTGTATCTTTAGGACAATCATGAATAAACAGCCCTGCCACTGTTTTCTACAGCCTTGTATATTATTATCTTAGCAGCGTATTATAAGAGTTGTTAAAGGTCAGATTCTTTGTCTGCAGGCTTACCTTTGTGTATTTGGAAACGCTTGCCTACCTGCATACCCCTTGCTTTGGTTTGCAGCTCCTGAGGTCCTCCTGATCCTGCAGACACATAAAGCCAAGTCTGCCAGAATGGGTCTGGTGGCAGAACTGAGACTGCAGTTTGGGTAACACTATTAAGTAGCTTGGTTTCAATTCTGTTTGTAATAAAGCTATAATAAGAAGATTTATAGCCATTTTTTTGTCTTCTCATGCCCAAGCCCAGATTTGCAAATTTTGACCTGCAGAGAATTCTGATGAATGCAAAAGCTATTTTAATGGAGAAAACCTCAAAACCACGGCAGCATTTGCAAAAATGCCAAACCTGACAGTGGGAGGGATGAGAAGTTGACTGCAGTAAAGGTAGAATTGACCATTGCATCTGTGTCCTCTGTGCTGAGAAAAAAAGGATAGTCAGGGGGAACCTACGCAGGTGGTAGAAAACATACTAGATGTTAAAAATACATTTGTTTTTTGCTAACTTAAGCTCATTTAATGACAACGCTTCAGTGCTATAACTGCTTGTACATGCTTTTAATTTTTCATATGTGGTTAGAATATTAATTCTGGTGCACTGCTTGTATGCATTTTTGTCAAGCACATTTATAAATATTGTGTCTGAGTAACACAAGTCTTGAAAATCCCCAGAGTAAGAGAACACAGGAATAGCAGTATAGGAGCTGTCTCAATTTCTGGGAGCTTAAAGCCTGTAATAAAAGAGAAGAATACTTTTTAAATAATCTCTTTCTGCTATTTCTTTTCCATGTAAGAACTTTTAAAATTAGCATTAAAATATTATGTAGCTGTGGAGGGCCTCCAGTTGCGTTTGCAAATAAAAAGTGTATGAAAAAGTTGGTTTAGACAAGTTAAATATTTTTATTGGAAAATATCATTTTTCTTTATTCTAACGTCTCCCAAATATTATATTGTTGTTTTTGCAGATATCATCTGTAGTTAAACTTCGAGTATAATTAAATCTGTTTATTTTTTTTCCTGTCATGGTCAGGTGATTGGAATTAAATCAATCTCCTGTTTTATGCCATTGTGCTTTTTCTGTCCTCTGTTAATTTAACAAGCAGAGAACTGCAGTCACAGAATTTATGGTCTGAATAAGCTAGGAAATAAGTATGTGCTGGAGACAAGAGCATCCCAAACATAAGGAAGGAGACTGTCAGTGCTGGTTAAGGAATGATAGATGTTGATAGGTTGCTGGGAAATGTAGGTGAAGAAGTTGCAGCTGATTTTCAGTACCAGGGTTGTCAATAAATTACAAAAATGCAGTTTTTAATATAATACAGATTCTGTCATATTGCAGAATTTCACAAGTACTCTACATAGATTTCATCCCTCTGTTCTTGCTGGGACATATTTAAAGTTGTATTGTTTCTGTTATTCTTTTGATTTCAAATTTTGATCTCAAAAATTTAGCCATAAAAATTGCTTTTGCATAATAGGATATTTTAGATTACTAGAAAGCCTTCTCGTCCCTTAAAAAAAACCTGCTTTGATTACTTTGAAGACCCACTTACGTGCAGTTTTGCACCGTTGCAACTCTGCTGAATGCAATGTTTACAGGGACAAAGGGGACAAAACACAACAAAAACAGGAGCACTTTGAAGTGATTTTTAGGTGATTTTTCCTTTTTTTAAACAGTATCAAGGGTTGGCTGGAAGAAGCACTAATGAAGTATTGCAGCTCTACTCTGCTCATGGGCAGCAGCAGAAATTGCAGAGAAGTTCTGTTGTAACCCACCTACATGAGGCAATAAAGGTAAAGACATTTAATAATAATGTAGGTACAATCTATGCCATAAACATATACATGCTTATGAAATAAAATAAAACACAGAAAATGGTCAGATTTGACCCTGATCTATGGTTTTATTTTATTCACTGCAGTTCTTACAGCAAAGTGTAGCAGTGTCTGAGTTGGCTTAAAACTTGTAGTGATTTTGCTTCAATAGGCTGCAAAGTTACCTGAGCAGTCAGTAAGTGGCTGCTTCTGAGTTACAGGATCTCATGTATAGACTGGTATCAATACCTGAACTATTTTAGTAGTCAAAATCTTGAATCCCTGATACGACTATCATATAGACATCCCCTAAGAAACAATACTTGTGATGTCATTTAACCAGATAGCCAGATCCTAACAAGGGCACTGGAGAGCTCCATTGATTTCACTGAGAGTTGTTCTGTTCTGGAGGACCTCGGAATCAGGATTAGTTCCCTGTTCTCTCAGTCAGGTTGTCTTCTACTGGAACTGTTCTTCCAATACTAGTACAATAATATTTGTCTTTGTTGAGGTACATGTTCCTTAAGTTACTCTACAGAACACTGTTCCTTTTAAGGATACTTAAAATGTCAGCTTTTCTCAGGGTAGCACTGAATAGCTGAGGGTAGCAAAAAATGGATCAGGGAATAAATCTGTTTCCTTCAGGCAAAAGGATTTAGCTTAATTGTAGCAGTACTTTTCTTGGTAGGTCTTGCAGTGGAGCTTTATATTTTAGGATAGCTAGAATGGCAGAAGTGCTTGTGATGCAATATCAGTGGGCTGTGATGGTTTACAACCAGAGATCAATGAATGCTAAAAGAGCGTAAAGCTCTCCAAATAAAAGTCTAAATTAATAGCATTCCTCTACCTGTAATTAAAAAATTTAAAAAATTGTTTGCAGTTATGTTCTGGGAGGGAGAACTACAGTGATTTTCTCCCTTTAGTTTATTTTTTTGTTTTATCATTGAACCTACTTAATTAATTCAAGGTCAGTACCAAAACTGGAAAAATAAAATGTCACAGAATAATACGTGACTCTTTGTACAAGGCTGACTAATGAAACATCACAGTGTTTCTATGAGAGAAGGTATCATGAAGTACATCTTGCAGATGGCTTTACATGTCCTTTCCAAGACTAAGATGGCAAGAAGTCTTCTAATCCTAAAATCAAGTTAATTTATTTTTTACTTTTTTTGGACTTCTAAGTGAATGTAAGCTGTTCTTATAAACATTTAGAAGTTGCATCATGCATAATATGCTGAGTTACATTAATAATGGAAATATTTCACGAACAATAAAAGTTTCTGATCTTTTCAAAACACATCAGTTCTTGAAGAAAGGCATAGAACTGGCTCATGTACAAAATGACTTAGGGAGAACCTTAACATATACCTCCTGATTAAAGGATTGAAAATGAATGCTGTAAGGGGTACATGGATCACAGTTTTACATTGCCGATTCTGGATGTGCCTTTTAAGTGGACAGAACACACAACCTGATTTTTGTTTGATGAAATAAGAACAATATTGTGTTATACCCAAAGCTGTGTGATGGTCCTTGTATATCAAATAAGATAGTAAGGATCCTTAAAGTCTTGCTGAAATCTTTAGGACGTGACATTGGCGAATATCTTGCAAGATCCTTCTCTAATGTGCTGAAAGACAGACTCCTGAAGAATTCCTCTCATCAAGTAGAGGGTTCCTCCTGATTGTGATATCTCACCTCTGTTATTTGTATAGTGGTTATATTGATTCTTCCTTAATGGTTATTTTTGTGTCTTTATAACATATTTTTTCTTCTTGCTGTTAAGAGGCTTAAGCAAGACATGAAGAGCCTCCGTTCATTTGCTCTCGAGCTTTCAAAAGACTTTCAGCGTCAATGCAAGGCTTATCTTTACCAAGCTTTGACAGCAGTCCAAGAGATACAGCTGCAAAACGAAGCAATGCAAAGTAAGGCTCATTGCACTTACATTTCAAATGTGTAACATCAACAATGTCATTGGCAAATGTTAGTAGCATTGAAAGATTGAGTTTGATTCTGAGACACCAGCACTTGGTTTTGTTTGATGTTAGATCATCAAGGAATCCTGAAATGTTAGAAAGAGTACAAATAACTCTGCATTTTCTCAGGGCAATATGGCTGATAATTTGGATTCAGCTTTTGTGTTGATTGCAGCTGCTACTAGGCTGCTGAGTTAGCTCAGCTGTAACATTTTTAAACCAAAGTTCTCAGGCTTGTTATCATGATGATTTTAAAATAGCTCAATAAAGAATGTGTTGCTTTAGCTGCAATTTGCCTGTTTTTGGCTGTACCAAATAAGGAATTAGGTGATTTCATAGATTTCTGAAAATAATGTCTGAATTTAGGACAGACCAGATTTTTAATATTTCTGTATATTTAGGAGAAAATTTTACTCTGAAATCAAAAGCAGTTCCACTTACTGGTCTGTGGAAAACAACACCGTAGGCAATGCTCTTTACCTAGAATTACCTGGGTAATTAACAGAATTTACCTGAATTCTGTTTCAGAATTCTGTTTCTGAATTCTGTTTCAGAATTCTGGTCCGCATTCATGTGTAGATGTAAAGCAGACCCTGCAAAGCACTGGTGCTCTCCACCCTCATCATTGAGGACTAAGTGCATTGGTCCTATACCTGGATCTCTTGGCATGGATCTATGCACCTGCTTCCAATCTGATTGATTCTGGTGATGCTCCTACCAGGTCTGAGAACACAACACAAAACAGATTGTGACATGGGGCTTTAATTGTTTGAAATTGATGAAGCTGATGAAATAACATATATAGAACTTTATAATGAGAGTCCCTGTGTGATTCTCTGATATCTTTGTGTTGCCATATAAAATGTACATTTTCCTTCTGCTGTACTTATTCGAAATAATTTTGGGACTGCTTTGATTCTGATAGGGCTACTCATGTCAACAGCAACAAACAACATGCTTAGTGACGTGTTTGCATAACTTGTCCCGGTATGTTATGTATTACATTATGATTAAAATGGATTAGGTTACTGTATTATCTCTGTAGAGAAAATGCTTTAAGAAGTTGATTTTAAAATTGGAAAAAGAAAAACAAAATATAAAATTAAACCTAGCTAAATGTGAATGTTCCCCTTATTGAAGCAGGGAGCTATAGGAACAGATCAGAGGTTCAGTTTGGCACTTCAACTAATGTGATGTACATAAATGGTGGATAGTCCTTATGAGGCCCTGCGAATTCCTGTTGACTGAACTGACCTTCCATTTTTTCTATTAAATCATAACCAGAAGAGGCTTTGTTGCCTGTAACAAAATTGTGTGTCAGTACATAGGTGGGTGACATGTTTTTAAAGTCGTAATTTTTCAGATCTCTGTCAGATGTTTTAAATGAAGATTTCATCGTTAAGGTTAGATACTACAGTCAGAATTGCTGTCCTGAAATTAAATATAATCTTTCCTAAACAAAAAGCCCAAAATGTGTATTCTAGAGAGAGCATATGTTATCAGTTTAATCCTAAAGTAGAGATTTAAAATAAGAGAACTGTAGAAAAAACATATAAGTAGGTTAATTTTCAGGCTGTAATAGACATGCAGCAAACTATAAATTTTTTCTGTAATAAGTAGGTAGTCCCTTCATTAGAAATATTTAGTCATTGTCTGAAAATCAGGCTACTGTCATCTTTCCCAGTGAAATATAAATAGCAATAATTCAGATAAGAGAGAAGTGTCCAATACTCTTTTGTTCTAGGCCTGTTTTCCTAACAATTTTTTTTCTCTTTGAAGACTGAAAGGAGTAAGTACTCTTAGCACCTATTGCTTATCTTTAACTTTGCCCATACAAGAGCCTTCAAGAATTGAAAGCTTGTGTGTATACAAGTTTATAAGTTAGCATACTTCTTATGGAACTTATTTAAATAATGGATTCCCACCTCCTATTTTGAAAAATACTGTATGAGTCAGTGAATATAAGAGTTGCCTTTGACAATTTGTTTTTATAGACTTGCATGTGGTTCTCCAAATGAAGACAAACTAATGTTAGTCCACATACAGTATGCAGGAAAAGCATTTTTCGTACTGATGTTTTTTTACTTCAACTCCCCAGCTATTAACATCATGTTTCCCCTGTGTGCATGCACTGTGAAGAAACATCATGAGCTGGAGGTGAATAGCATGAATACTATAAAGACAACATCTGTGAAATCTCTAGTGCAGACAAATGTCCTTTGAAGTTACCTGATTTTTAATCTACTTCAGAGAACATAAATCATGTATGTGACATGCTGAAATTTCAAATCTTTTTTTTTCTTTTTTTTTTTTTTTGTAAGGTAACACATTCAGGCTGGTGGCTATCCTGCTAACAGCTCTCAGACCATGGTTTTGACTGCTTGCTACTCCTCATCTTTGAACTGCTTGCTAATAGCTGGGGCAATTGATTTCCCTCTGGGGTTCCTAAAAGCTTGCTTTTTACAGAAGTTTACAGTTGCATTATGAGCATTCTGGACTGTATGTTTGTTTTAGGCCTGCTCAGTGTTAATGTAATTGGTCTGAAATAAAACCATTTGTGAAGGTAGAAGGCTTTTATAATGCCCCTTACTGCTCTCCTCAGTTTTCTGAAGGAGACTTCCTAGGGTTCAAAAGATCAATCATTTTTATGAAAAAGTGAATGTACCAGTCTTAAAGGGGAGCCTTAGAGCTGTTTACAGGATTAGTAGCGCTGTAAATGAGACTGATGATAAATGATAGGTTAACTTCTCATGAATTTAGCTGGCATGACTCTAATAATCTGCAAATATAGCATAAGCCACACAAGTGACAGCCTCATCCAGAAGCAGATTGCTTCAGGCTTAGGTTTCAGGCTTCACTGACAGGTAACATTATTCTAAGTAAGCTTACACATTTGAATTACCTTTAAATGTCTTCTCTTTTTGATCATTTTTCAAAAATGCACATGTACCCGTGGTAATTATCTTTAACTGTGCATAGACATTTCATAGTGAGAAGAAATGGATTTTTTTCTGACGCGACTGGTAAATCAAGAACTAATCTTCCTAATTTAAGTTTGGAAGAAGTTAAAAAGTTTTATGCTTATATTTCATGAAGTACTATTGGAAACTATTTTAGTTTGTAAAGTCACAGAGTTCAGTTCTTTGAAACAGCTTTCTTCTTGCAGTGTTTCAGATAAAAGCTTTTGATCTTGAGCAGTCCCTACAGGAGGTGACAGAGAGATACGAAAAAGAAAAGCAAAAGAGGAGAGTTCTACATAACAGCTTAGTTGTAAGTATCTTCAATGACAGAATGTTTTCTTATTTTGTTGTAATTATACCAATAATTTAGTTACCAATGAAAGTAATTCATATAATTGTCCTTTACAAGTGTACTTATCACTTCCCACCCTCAACTTTCTATATAAGGTGCATTTCTTTGCTGAGGCACTTTCATCTCATGATAAACCACAGTCCATTCTTTTTACAGAAGCATCTTCCAAATGCAGTCCTGGATAATATGGCCCTAAGGAATATCATAAATTTTGAACAGTGAGCAAAATTTGAGTTTCTTCATCCCCTAAGTTTGTAGCTTCTGGAAAATGCCATTTCTCTTCTAGCAATTCCTCCACAATGTGAAATTCAAGGTTTATCAATTCAGGTTCAATAAAGTGGAAATATACCTCTGAAATTGCTTTAGAATTCTTAAAGTGATCAACTTGAAATTGAAAAATTGTCTTCCTTTTTTTTTATAACATATATATATCTATGTAGCTGTATCCTGTTCAGATTTTAGTGATGGTTTGTTTGGGATTCATTTTTTTTTCTTTTTTGTTCTTTAAATTTACTCTTTCTGCCCATCCCCCAGATGACGAGTTTTGAGTTGCCTAATTCAGAACCTGATTTTTAGAAAGACAAGCCACTTTCAAACAGGATTCTTCTAAGTTTTTCTATCTCAGAAAAAGAAGCTCCTCGTTAAAAAGTGCTTACCTTCCAAACTCTGCTTTGTGTTGCAGTTTACTGAGATAGTCCCCAAGGCAGTGTGGGGAGTTAATGCCAGTGCTCACTAGTCATCACAAGCAAGCTATTCTCCCTGATCCACAATGAAAAGAAATGATCGCCAGGTTAGATAAGGAAAAGTCTGAAGCAGCCTAAAAAGAAAAATCAATACTGGCGTTTTAGTCACGTATGACCACACAGTGGAGAGAAAAAGAAACAAAATGTTTTATATCTTGTATCTTCCTGGGGGCTGGTTGAGAAGAAATGCATTGTTTAATGTTGGCTGTTGAGTTAATATAAGTGAAGAAGCTCAAATGAAGAGGAAGGAGACTGAAGAGTGAGACTGAAATGGCTCACATTGAAAGCATCTTTTCTTTTTCGTACAGACTGAAGAGGACTGTACCATTTCAGAGCTCTGAAGAGGTTATGCTTTCTCAATTAAAATTAGGAAAAAGCAAATGATACTGATACAGTCTTTTTTCTCCACAGAGTTTAAGTCTAAGGCTGTGATTTTGCCTGCTTTCTTAAACACATTCATGTCTGCATGAGTGTATTTGTCCTCCACAGTACTTTGTGTTAAATTGTGTTAATAATCTAATCCTAGGAGCTGAGAGGAAATATCAGAGTCCATTGCAGGATTCGGCCATCTCTCCCTTTTGATAATGCTGATGAACATTCGGTATCACAAGATAGGTAATTTATTATGGCTGTGTTATATCTTGTCTGACTCATAATTAATATAAAGTGAAAATAATAGTCACATGTCACAGAATCACAGAATTTTCTAGGTTGGAAGAGACCTCAAGATCATCAAGTCCAACCTCTGACCTAACACTAACAAGTCCTCCACTAAACCATATCGCTAAATTCAACATCTAAACGTCTTTTAAATACCTCCAGGGATGGTGACTCCACCACTTCCCTGGGAAGCCCATTCCAATGCCTCACAACCCTCTCAGTAAATAAGTTCTTCCTAATATCCAACCTAAAACACCCCTGGCGCAAGTTGTTCTTGTATACAACTGTTCTTGTATACAAGAACAACTGTGTTCTATATTTTTTTCTGTTTTTATATCTGTGGTGAGTGGTAAAAAACTAATTACTCTTTCTTCTTTCTCCTTGGCATTAATTGACTAATTGGCATTAGTCAATCTTAACCCTTTGTCTAAAATTGTGTCGACCTGAATAGAACCCCATAGCTGTTTAACAATCCAGGATTATCTGTGGTTTGGCAGAAGTAACACACCTGCAGACAGTGTAGAGTATATTCACCATCCGGCACAAAGCCTGGGACACAGTAATGTAATAGCAGCTGTCAGATGTTACAGGTAGAGAAACACACTCAGCATTTCAGTTGTTTTGTCATGCTGCAGAATGGATTTGCTGTCAGTACAAATGCTGGTAATTCTATTTCTGTATAATTTGGCTCAACATCGCTAATTTATAATGCACTTACTGTAACTGAAGTGTCAACACATCTGTAGAACCAAAAGGAAAAGGGGGATTAAGTGCAAGAATGTGCCACAACTAGCTGAATTCTCCATAGCTTACTACTATGAAAAAAGGTAGGAACTGAAACATACACAACTGGAGAAAGAAGGGGAAGACTAGGTGGGTGGCTAGAAAACAGTAATATCATCATCTGACCCATCAGAAAATTACTATTTGGGGCGTTTATTTTACTTTTACTGGCTGGTACTTCTAAAAGAGTGTTTTAAAATTTGTTCACTTTTGCCAAATCTTTAGGGAAAAAAAATGTTTTAATTAAAATAATATGAAATGTTAGACAAGACAGAAATTTCAAAGAGCCTGAAGGGGAAACTTGCATTAACCTGTGCTTGATATACCTGGGAAAGAACCAAATCACTGTTTCTGTTAGAACAGTGTTCCTGTATTCAATTAGGTGCCAAATCATGGCATGAAACAGGATGGACTGGGCTAAATACACAATTATTATGACAAACTTTTCTTAATAGATCAAAACTAAATTTAAATAAAACTTAGTTGTGAAACCAAGGGCTGATTTTGAAAACATGTGAATGAAAATTTGAATGCATTTATGCCCCTCAGCAATCCAAGTCATTTTTTGGACAAGTAATGGTTGCAAAATTACTTGACTGTATTTTCAGGATCAGGGCCAAATACCTAAAAAGATGTTTTTCAGTTTAACGTGCTAAAGGGAAAACCTCATGTTACAAGCTCATATTACAATCTCAAAACAATAGAATGGTTTGCATGTGAATTAGTCTTAATTGGGTTTATTCTATTTTTTTAAAGCAGATTATTTTGCTCGATTGCATATTGATGTATTTTTTCATTATTACTATTCACAAATAACCGTGGTGTTAGCACGTGGTACCATAATAATGGAAATTCTGGAAGGTATTATTTAGACAATGTGTAGTTCACAGATATTTTAAGCATTTACTTTCCAGAGCTAAATGGAACATTTAGGTTTGAAAGCTACCTTTTTATCAAATTGGCATTTTTTTTTCCTTACAGGCAAAGAAACTTCTCAGAAAAAGTGGCATATGCTGTTGATGATGTGAGTATATTTGATGGTGAAATTCAAGAGCACATTTACTGATAGTCGTAAAGACAAGCAAAGGGACCTGGGAACTATAGGTTTGAAACAGAATTAGGTAATTTCTTGTCAACTGGTGCCCAGCTTTGATCTCCCATGGGTGCAATAGCAGGTGATTTGTGCTGTTTCCATCCTGAGTCTTTGTAGTAATAGTAGCTTGGAGCTGCTGCTGGTGCAATCATCCATGAACTGGAGCTTGTATGTTTGCAGTAGTCAAACCATTGCAGACTTCCTGCAATCAGTCCCTTTGAGCCACTTGTATTTACTGTAACCATTTCTGTAATTATGTTAGGTCTTTTTCATTTTATTATTAGAACCCAACTAATGCATTAGCTGAGAAATATGATATCTCCTGGACCACAACAGCCTACGTGGTACAGCAGTCAAGCATGTTAAAGTGTCCTGGCTTAGATCCATCAGGGAAAGGAGAATGAGCACTGAGGTTGCAAATCCAGATGACATTCCAGCATTAATTGAGGCCATTACTGAGATATAAAATTTAAAAAGGCTTAGTAGTGTGAGCTAAGGTCAGAGTATTAACTTGACTTTTATTTTTCTTAGCCATCATGGTTCTTAGTCAGCTGCTCGCTGTTACTTATGTATTAGCCAAATTCTCTTCTATAGTATAACGCATAAAATATTGCTGAAGTGACCTAAAGTATAGTATGCATTTAAATCTCCAAAATTATAGCTGAATTAGACTGATCTCTGTTGCATAAAATGGACACATTTATATAGATATATATGCAATTAGGAAATTAATGGAGCTCATGAAGAGTCTATTAAGAACAAGTAAATATGTCAGGAGATAAAAAACAGGGATCAGTAATAGTATATGTAGTATTCTGGATTCCATGATTTGATGATTTATTGTACTATAAAACGCCTTGACCATTTCTGACCTGCTAAATTTTATTATATGAAGATGAAATTAGGTAATATTTAGGTTTTGGATTATTTCATATAGATATGTGATATATTACTGTACTCGTATTTTTATAGGCAAAGCAGTCTCTGCTTGCTTGCATCAATATATGAGTTTCAGGAGTTTTAGTTTGTATGTAACAGCAAACTGGTAACCTTCAGGATGCTAACCCATTCTCATGTTTAAAAGTCTGTATGAGATATTCCAGGAAAATAAGTGTATGCATGGACTTAACTATAAAATGAAACATGCCAGATCATAGTATCACTTAGGTTGGAAAAGACCCTCAAGATTGTCAAGTGCAAAGATACTATCTTCCTGATTTTGGAAAAGATAATAGTGCCTTTAAATGCTTTATTGGTTTGCCTTGACATTTATTTGGTTAAAATGCTTTCTAGTTCTGATCAAACACTTCGCATGTTTGTATTAGTTTCTTGATAATTTTTTTTTAATCGTGTTTTCTGTTTGAAGCTCATGAGGGAAGATAAAGTACAACTGACTTTTTACAAAAAGCAGTCACTTTAAACTAAGCTAACAGAAGTAAAGGAAAACAATATTTATTGCCTGTTTCTTTTGCTTTTAACTACTGTAGGTGTTACACTTGTGGATAGACTAAATATGCAATTTTAGATAAAATTATGGGGTTTGATTTCATACGAAGCTAGGGCAGGTGCCTGCCCTAGCCTAATACCTGAAGTGATGTTGTTTGACTCCAACTTTCTTTGGCACAGGAGAAAAGAAGGTGGCTGCTTCCAAGTGATTGATTTCTTTCAAATTATTTTGAAAAGGTTTTCAGTTGTGAGTAGTGGAGAAAAAAAGGAATGGCAAAGAGACTGCTCTGAATATCAGGGGAGGTGCAAGATTCTGCTGGTTTTTCAAGGTAGGAGTGGGAAAATATGAATTAACACAGGAAGACTCCTTTTCTTGAGAGATAATTTTGTACTAGATCAGGTGGATGTAGCTATAGTAGTAGGATACATTATCGCTTCCCAGGTGCTTATCACCATCCCCATCTGGAGGTTTCTTCTCCCAGTGCAGGGAATCTTTCAGGCTGTCCGCGTCTGCCTCAGCGTTGTGTCAGCCAGTGGCACTGAAGTTGACAGGGAAACAGATGAGGAGCAGTCACAGTTGTCCTTTCATTGGCTCTGTTGTAGAGAAATTCCTTGTGAATTGGGGTGATAAGCCTTTACCAGATATGCAATAACAAAAGATAGGAAATTATAATCACAGCTGGATTTTGTGATCACACGTCTATAGCCACAATTCCTTATGCCTCACTTAATTTTTTTTATTTTGCCTTATGGAATTTCACTTCCTGAAGAGCTCCTCAGGCTTGGGTATCAGACCAGGAGCATTCTGTGACTCTAGGGTGAAGAAAAATGTTCCTCAGTATTCATGTAATACATCTGTAAGGATTTCACAGGCACTGTTGACAGGATCACCTTACGGGATTTTGTATGCCAGCAGCGGTAGTGGGTATCCTGGCCCATACAGATCTCCTGAGAAGGGAGGGTCATTACAAATGCTTGTGTGAAACTTCTGCCTATTAACAATGCTTATGTTTCTACATTATGCAAATAGATTTTTTCTCTATCTCATTTCTCACCTTAAGGAAAGCTGGTCTGAAAGTAAATTTGACATCTGAATGAGAAGGGTGTTCCATAACCCTGCATCATTTTCCTGTTTGTTGTTATTTTTTCTCCAGAGGCTGTTAATTACTGATCCTATTGCAATGTCTGCGTCGGGGCGTTCTGTAGCAAAGCATTGTGCTCACATCCCTACTGCTGCTAAATTTGCCTGTACTGGAATGGGTGACGTAGCTCATTATACAGCAAGTGTTGCATCGTTAGATTGATAATGATACACTGGCTTTCTCCAAAGAAGAAAAGATATTTGTAAACTTAAGAAATTTGGGGTTTGTTAGCTGTCTGCATGCTAGACATACTGTTACGCTGTCATTACTTGCTCACCTCTTTACTACCTCAATCAGTGGCAATACGAGGTTGAAGGACAGCAGTTTAGCACTCTAAGCTACTTGTTGGAAGAGCAGTACAAACTGCAGCATTCCTATCAAATGCAGTAATATAAGCAAAGGTTACTAAGCCAGAAAACCTTTTTGAACTGAGTGAAGCATTTTGTGTGCTGAGGAGCTTCCATCTGAAATGTGGAAATGATAATTTTTTCTCACATTATTTCTTTATTTTTTTTTAAGCAAGATACACCATGAAGAGCAAAGAGCATAGAATTTAGTACAGGTAATAGCTTTTAAAGAGCTGCTGACACATTTGTCCAACTTACAAAACTACTATATAATCCATATGGAAAGTGATTTCTACTAAAAACTCATGGAAATCTAGCAACTGTGTGACTGCAGTTCTTCCTGACAGTGTGGACTTGCATGATATGCTCTGAAATGTGCATCTTCTGCTCCGCTCTTGGCATAAACATTTATGAAAGCAATCTGAAAATGCACTGACCTCATAATACAAAAAGGCTCTTTTTCCATTTTTCTACCTATGTTAGCAATTAGGGAGGTTAGATTTACTTTCCTGGGGTTTTCTAGGCACATAAAGTTTAGGTAATGGTTTGGATCTTTCTTTTGAGCATAAGTGCACACATTTTGTGTTGGTTGTTCTTTAATAATCTGAATCTGTTCTGAGATCCCTTCTTGCGGTCTTGCTAGTTCACTGCAGTGAAATAAATATTTCAGTTTTACACGTGCCTATGATATTAACTGTAAGTGTTTTGTTTTTCTCCTAGGAAACTGTTCTGGTAAAGTGTAGCCGTCCTGGTCATACATCAGTAAACAAGACTTTTCAGTTTGAAAGGTGGGTCGTCCTGTATATCAGTCTGGGTTGCTGGAAGATTTGTATAGTGAAGGCTAATTTTTTAGTAGGCATTGTTTAGAAAGTAATGTTCTTTTTTATTTATTATTTTTATATTTTTTTTATTCTTATCTGGTTTTCACATTCTTTCCAGTATAGAATAATGCACTTCAGGATATAGATGCCACCCTCAGTCCTCCTTCTCAGTGAAGAATACTGATATGCCTGTGTCTGAAACCTGTCTAGAGACATATTTGAACCTTCTCACAGTCTAAGTACTTCTCACCATCCTTGCAGCATGTTGTGGGATAGCAAAACGTTATCCATGTTTTCAAGGTGCAGAATTGAGGTGGATTGCATGACTTCAGCTTTAGACATAAAGCATGACTGAGCCAGAAACCAAACTGAGGATTGTTATGCTTCAATGTACAGTTGTGCTACTTAAAGTAGGCTGGAAATAGACAACCGGATAGAGTGGTGGCATGTAAATCAGTGCTCCTCTGAGAGAAAGGCTATAGTGTGGTTACTTTCCCTGTTAGATGCCAAAGAACCCATATAGGTGTGAGAGATTTTGAATACACCAGCTGCGGTAAGAGTTTTCATTGGAGTTTGTGCCGTACTAGACACTGAGGATTCAGCTCACAAAACAGAAGCTGCAAAGAGTCAGGCTGGAAGGTGCCTCAGGTTCTTTCAGAATGGATCTAACCTGAACCTCTGAAAACAGGAATGAAGACTTAAATTAATACGAGATCTTCGTAAAGCAAAAAATACAAAATTTTACTCCATGCCTTTTTTTCAAATATAAATTTTGCTTTTCTGCACTATGTCTGTACGTTGCAATAACTCAAACAGTAAGTCTTCTCCTCTGGAGCATGCTTCAAAACCCTGTGGAAACAGGACACATGAGCACAATCTCATGCTTCTTTGCTGAAGGCAAAGTTGATTTAAAGTCGACTGTCTCCAACTTGAATTATTTGTCCTGGTCTAATCTTAAATTCTGAGCCTGTTTCAGCCCAAACTGCTTTCGGTTGGCTAAACGTTGTCATTTTTTCACCCTTCCTTTGCGGTGTCTTTCTAAGATGCTGCTTTTTTCTGCTCATGAAGACTGGGGACTGCTATTATGTAGGCCACCAAATGACCGAAAATTCCTGAGATAATGCAAATCTTGGGGAACCTTTACTCACTCCATAGGTTACAGGACTCCCTTGATACAGGGCATATGTGATCTCTCAAGGTATATGGCACCTCTTGCATGTTTGCTAAGCTATTTGAAGTAATTCCTTTCACCCTCTAGCTATACCTAACACAGCCATACTAGCTGAAATAAATGCAGAATAATGCTGGAATTCAGCTCTATAGAGCAACAATGTTATCGAGACAGGATGCCAGACCTGCTGTGGCTCTGGACATGTGGTGTAGATCCTGATAACCAGGAAAAGGGTTAAAAAAATGTAAATCCCCCAAAGAATGCAGTTCTTGGGGAATGTTTTTTCAGTGTCCCAGCACAGCTCTTTTTTTATAAACAGAAGAGCATATGGTTCTTATGAACTCAAAAATGTTTGTTTTTTTAGCAATGTTTTATGGAACTAATAAATGTCAAAATATTTGATTTCAGCTCAGGAAGAAAATTCCAGCTTTCAGCATGTTATGCTTTTATAATTTTATTGGTGAATCAGTTAGCAAAATAAAAAGAAGCTCAAAATTTTCAAGGTAAAATTAACATTAATCACTACACAGGGACAAATCTGTCATCATTCTGGTAAAAATAACTGAGCTTATAGAAACAGATTCTCTGGATTTGCTATATCTTTCATGGTCTGGGATAGCTAATTGTGTGTCCATGCTTTAGCCAGTGCTGTGATTACAGTGTAGCATAAACTAGTTCAAGCCAAATTTAAACTGCTTCATGTGGGTACTGGTAGCATTTAAAGCACAGCAGCTAAAGTAGTGGCACTAAAATGCCTTTAGGAAGTTGAGTAAATATTTGGAGGAGTTATCGTAACATGGAGCCCCATGCCTTTCCTCTGAGCCGCTACCAGTACCTGAACCTGGCATAGTTAGCTACGTCTGCACTGCTCTGCAGTGCAAACAAGACCACAGAAAATGGTTGGTTCTAGCTCTGGTTGTGGTTGGTTGCAATGTGTGCTCTAATAGACAGCAAAACCTGCCAAGAGCAACTGAAGAATTTTTGAATATTCTTATCTCCTAAATATGTTTTAAATTTGGTGGTTGTTTTTATTGTTGTTTGTTGTTTGTTTTTGTTTTTTAACCTAGTAGCTCTGAGGGAGATGTTTTGATGTGTTAAGAAAAAAAAAATACAATTTCAACATAAATTGAGTTTGAGCCCTAGTTGGTTAAAATTCAGGAGTTAAGTGCTAATGAATGTTTTGCTGAATGCAGATGATAAATGAAGCAGAGAAAAGAGTTTGGGAAAGTTTTTGCTCTTATATTGACCTGGAAGATTTGATGTGTAAAGCTTATTGAGGCATGTGCATGCATGCATGCAAAGCAAGGATGGAGTATTTATTCAGCGCTTGTGTTGTCCCAGTAAGAACTGTGCCACATCTCTGCATATTTGTTGGTTTCTCAGTTTAGTATGACAGCATGTCAGCGGAATGGCAAGACAAGCAGTATTTGTCCGTCAGGCCAGAAAAGTGCTCATTTCCTGATTAAAGAGAGTACATTTTCATACAACTTACAATTAGACCGTGGAACGCGTTGCCACAGGATGTTACACCAGGCCAAGAATTCAGCAAGATGCAAAAAAAAAAATGACTTGAATGCTAATGCTAATAGTATTTTTTTTTCAGCAGACATTCAACTCATATTTCAGCTTTGAGAGCAGTTTACAGCTATTAAGGATTAGGATGAGACAGAGATTAATTATTCTGTCTCCAGCCACCATGGTGTTTCTTGTTTCTTCCCCTGGCCATTGTCAGAGACAAAATGCTGAACTAAGTGGTTTGGGTCTAATTCTGTATCTGTTTATCAGTGATCCCTCTGTACAGTCTTATTTGTGGAGAACATGAAAATGTATGTTTGTGTAGGCTCCAGACTGTAGTGGCCAGATCCTGGTCAAACATACAAAGAGACTTGAGTAAATGCTAAAAAAACAAACTGTGTTCTTCATTAAGTTAAGCTCTTAATATCATGTATTAGTGAGGTGTACTAGGATACTATGCACACAGGGAAGTAACTACATTTTATAATATTTGCTGCTACCAAAATTCCTGTTTCTAGTTAGTCATTTTACTATAATCTATAGAAAACACACACCACTTATTGGAAAAGAGAGCTAATCAAACTAAACCAAACCAACCAACCAAACAAACAAACAAAAAAGATCCACACCAGAAAGATACCAGAAAAGGAAGCCTTTTTCCAAATGTAAAGATTCATACCTCAAATTCTGAAGTGGTGGTTATGGTATTCATGTTTCAGATTTTGTCCATCTTCCATAAACAGCACTTGTTGCAGGCTTTAGTCTTGGGGAAGTTACTTTTTGATGTGCTAGAGAAACAATGAAAGAGTTAGGATACCCATGTTTTGTGATCACAAGTTCCTGCCTTTGATGATTTCTTATTTTCAGGTCTTGGCTTTATGTTGTATGAAGTTATATTTGAAAGGGTTAGCGGAAAAAAATTTTGTACAGCCTTCTCTTACCTTATTTTTTCTTGAATTTTAAAACACATACGTAGTTGTTTTAGACATTGTTTTGGCCCAAGGGTTACACTGTCATTGCTCTTTTCTAACAAGTGGAATAAGTCAGTTAAATTGTCTTTCATTCACTTTAAAAGTTAGTCTGAAAAAAAAAGTTAGTCTGAAATCCACATCATGACATAAAAGAAAGTCATCCCTCTGGTTATCATGGTGAGAAATGTTTATCTCAGAAAAGGTCGTTCAGCAGGAGCACGGATGGAAATACTTGAAGATGGTGCTGCCCACAAAGGTGGTTTCAATGTTAAACTTGACCTCAGGAGCCTCCAATTTCTGCTCTGCTACTGGCTTTTGTGAGACAAGTCCCAGGGCAGATTTTCAGCCTCTGTGCATCATTTTTTTCACATCTAAAGGAGGAGCACAATCTGACCACTTGCTTCCTTAGTGTGACACAAAGGAGATGCAGGCAGCAGGGATATCTCATAGTCTGGTATGTGGGAGAAAGAAAGATGGATCTGTACTGCCTGGAAAAGACTCTGTCTGCCAGAGAGGCTGACAAAAGGATTAAGACTAGCTCAGAGCACCACAAGTGTACGCCTGTAAATCATTCCCTCCAGTGCAGGCAGCAGACACTCCAAAACAAAGCAGGAGAGAAGCTTGAAGGTCTCCTTTCCAGTCCCCTGGACTGCATCACAAAAAAGTTCTTTGGTGAATCCTGGCCCCTCTCCTGCTCAAAGGTTGTGTTCTGTAATGGACCATAGGCATGTCAGACGTTCCTACACAACCCTTGGGACTTGTCAATGCACCGCTTTTTTCCCTCTACTGAACAAAGTGGTGACTCCCATGGCAGCTCAGCTCTTCCTCGTTACCTTTTAATTTCCTGGCATAGGAAGCCAGGTTTAGAGCAGCAGTAAGCAGGTTTGGTATGCCAGCTTCATACAGCCAAGCTAAATAAGTCTTCTAAAACCCAATCTGTAAGTGCTGTTGTCATAGAAATGTCAGCAGGTCACAAGCTTTATATCACAGGCCTACATTTTCCCTAATCTGTTATCCTGTATTATGACATGTATTTCTTATTCTTCAGTTACTCATTGTACTTTGCTCCTCAGAGTTTACAGTGCTTTTGAATCTCAAGACACAGTATTTGCAGACGTGGCCCCTTTGCTAACATCTCTCCTGGATGGGTAAGTTTAAAGGTGGGAGTAAGAAAGCTAAAGGGTCATTGTCTACTGAAATCCATCAATTAAAAAGAATTACTTAGTAGTGGCTGTCCAGTCAAGTTCTGTGACTTTGCGGTTCCATTTTCCTGTCTTTTTCCTACTGAACAGAGTGAATGTTGTTTCTCTATATAAACATTGAAATCACTGTTCACAAAGTTTAGCACAGAAGACAAATTTGGAAAAAAAGTACTTCTGATGGAAGATGCTATCTTTTTTTCTTTGCTGTGTTTTGGTAGATTATGTTCTATAAATGTTTTTTGGTTACATACACAGTATAATATATACATCTTTTATATACATCTTTTCCAGAAGTGCATTTATACATAAAATGCCTGCTGGGACACTCTGTGATCATCTGTTCTGTTGTTTTACATAGCACAAGCCATGGGAGGCTGTACAATCACTTCTTGGTTGAACCAAAATTGAGCGTCCTCAGCTGTAGTTCTAACACCCTTCAGGCACTGGGGTTAAAGCAGAATTCTGGTTTGAATACAGAATCAGTTACAAAAAAAAAAAAAAAAAAAAAAGTGAAATTACTTTTAGGCATTGAAGTTAAGTATGACTTTTTTTTTTTTCTTCCATTTATACCAGAACAAAGTCAAGCTATTGTCGCAAAGAAGCATCGAAGTGCCTGTTATTATAAGCCTTGAGGTTTGAGCTAAGATTTAAGCAAAACTTCCTTTCTAACCTTTCTTTCTTTCTCTTCTCACCCCTGCTCTGATACCACTGGTATTTGTTGTAGACCTGTCATGGACCTGCTGCCCCGTGAAGAGGGCAAGGCAGCCAGCCCCTTTCCATCCACAGTGGCACAGCTGAACAGTGGCAATCCTTGCTCCTGGCAGCCTGCACACTGGAGTTTCCAAGTCTCTCCTTTTCTTACTGATATTTAAAAGCCACCTAGCAGATGCCTATCAGGATACTGTGGATATCGGGAAACCCCTGGTAACCCTTTACACATGCCACAGCAGGGCCCATAAGGGCTGTCTGGGGCAAGGGGAGTCTTGTATGGCCCATAAGGCACTCTTCTATTTTACCAAGGATAAGTAACCACAGTTGCCACAGTTGAGCAATCTAGGGACCACGAGGCTGAAGGATTTTGCAGAAGTCCTTATAACCGCTATTTTCTTTCTCTAACCTTTCCTTTTGCAATGAAAGTAAGTTTGCTTTGGCTCAATATGTTGCCTGTGTATATTCGGACATTCCCGATCTGTACCTTGATCTGCTGGACTTCCGACTTTCTAACTGGCACGCTGAAAGAATCCTGCCCTAAAAGTTAGGATTTTTATATTCATTTAGGAAATGTTCTGTTATTGAAAACAAAAGAGCTGTCTTGTTCTTCCAGAAGTGTCATTTAAACAGAAGCAGATTTTCAGGGAAGGAGAGGCTGTGCGCATGAGCCACGTTTCTGAGCAGCCTTCCCATCGTAAATGTGAAACAGACGTACTTGGTCTGAACCTTGAACTTCTTTGCTGCTCCTGATTGTTTTAGTCTGGTCTCCAAAGTGATCTGTAACAACTTAAAGGAGCGTTCCACTGTTTTTCTTTATTTTTCTTTTTTAATTAATTGATTCATTTTTCAGTATAAATACACAGGGAGAAAAGATTGTTCCATACGCAAAACAAATGAAGGTCAGCAGGCTTCAAAGTTTACAGTTAGCAATACAGGTCCAGCAAGGGACTAAGAAAATATTTCCTTTCTTTACAACATTGAAAAATCAACCTTATTTATTTATTTTAAGGAATAATAGATTTATACTCTTTTGATTTCCTTTGTTAGTGATAACTTTCCTCCTAGTGCTAAATTCCCTATAGTGAACAGCCCCACTCTTCTCAGGAGAGGAATATTACGAAGATATCGATATTCTAATTTGACAATAAAATCTTTTTTTAAACAATAACATAACTAATGAAGTAGAGTGGAAAAAGAGAAACGTTGGGGCACACAGGTGAATCGTAACCTGAAATTTTCTAATTAGAAGCCTGACGATACAAGTGGCTTCATGCTCTATTTGAAGCTGCTGTGCTGAAAGCAGAACATCAGGAAAGTAAACTAGATAAATGTCAATCAGTCTTCTGTTGCTGCTTCTCCTTTTGTTGAATCACCCAAGTGAAAGTTCATTTGGGCTTGCTGAAATACTCTTTTGGCTTTGGTGGAGAGGTTATCAATGGCTTTATTTCTGATTTGCATCTTTTTCTTCAAGGTTACAAGTACCTGTCTACCTAGCTTTTGACCATACCATCTACATATTGTCAGAACTACTTTGACCAACACGCGTACTTTCTAACAAAAAGCAATTAAGGGAAATTTAAATAGTGGACTGTATGAAAGCTCAGAGACTTCTGAAAAAAAAATCTATTCTGTTTTTCCTAAGGAATACATCTACTTGCAAGCTTCTGGCTCCCTTTTTAGTTTCAAAGATCTCTTTTTGAATTTGAAGAGAGACTGGAAGTCTCAAGAAACTATGACTTGGCCAGCCAGTGTGCTATAAGGGGAGGGAACTCTGAAAATCGCTTGTTGTTAGCCTAGCCAGAGATTGTTAGCCTACCAAAATTACTGGAAACTTTTCCAGTGATATAAATGCAATCAGAGTTACGTCAACAGTCAATACTTCGGGAAATCCCTTGTTTCAGATTTACAACTCTAATTTCTAGCACATTTTATTTTGCTAAACCGCTCTTGATTTTCAATTATAGTTCTCTCCTTTACCTCACCATACCTGTGATTAGACTTCTACTTTATACTCTACATCCTGAAGATGTGGGGAGATGTTATCGTAGGTTCACTGCCTGCAACTTTGACTTTGCTCCCTAGAAGGGGTATGCAGGTATTTGCTGTGTTGCCCACATTTCTTTCTAACGAAAGAAAGCTTTCTTAGTAATCCTCAAAAAAGAATTGCTTCTAGGCATTTCTAATGGATATATATTTATATATATAAAAAAAAAAAAAACAAACAACTGCAAACATATTTCTCTGCAGTGGCAATATAAGTATTTGATGACCTAAAACCATAAATTTAACACAATTAGATGAGATGCTCATTGAAATTTGTTGGCATGTGCTTGAAACAACATTTTTGATAAGAGGAGAAGCGTCAGATAACCAAAAGCGGCTGCTCAGGTCTGCCCACAGTGAAGCTAGAGCTTAAGCAATAAAATTTTACCTCCTGCCAAACAAGGACCAAGCCCATTTCTGCAACTCTAGTCAAGCAGAAATTTCAGCATACTGCAGAGCACTCCGAGTGCGTGGAGAGCCTGCTAATGTTATGTCTCGGAACAAACAAGATAGATAGCCCAGTGAAGGAGCAGTCCTGTCAGCATAGCTGCACGTCTTCCAATAGTTTTTGCTGGCACAAACAGGTCTGTGTTCAACACCAAGGTGCTGGCAGCTGCTGCAGAGTAGGCACAGCCAAGCAGGGACCAATCCTCAGCTGCACAGGGCAGCCTTGCTCCTCGCTATGGAGCAGTACTGTGGCTGGACACAGCATATCTGCCCACTTGCTTCTGATGTTTGATCCAATTACCTCAGAAACACACTTTGGGGATAGGATTCCTATATCTAAATTCAGATGCCACTCTCGCAGCCCTCCACACCCAACCTCAAGGCTCTGAAATATACATAAGTATATATGTAGATTTATTTTTTCCAGTATAGAAAAACAACCATTTTCAGAGTTCACGTCTACTCCAGAAGATGATGAATTGTGTTTCACAGGTGCCTGTACCTCTGCAGTGACATTGCACATTTTCACCTTCTACAAGTCCATGTCAGAGCAGTTCCTCCCACCGTTATTGCAGAGTAGTCTTCCTGTTCATTCTTTTTTGATCTAATGCCTTTGGATTAAAATGTGTGCCTCTTACTGCTAGGGCTGTCTGGCCTTTCCCAGTGGCTGAGGGCTCTGACCGAAGAGCCTTCCTGAAACGACTGTGAGAGCTGAAGAGTTTACTGTTCCCAGCTGTTAAGACATTAGTGCTGCGGTTTGCAGCACAGCACCGTAAGACAAATCAAACCCAGTGATGGTTTACTTTAAAACACTGCACTGTAAACCGCAGCGGTTCAGGAGCTGATAAACAAGAAGCTGAGCAGTGCATGAACTGGAAGTTGGGCAGACAGGAGGTCTAACATCATCAATCATCCCAAGATAAGCATCCCTGTTTTTGTCAGTTCCCTGCCCTTCAGATGTGCTTAAAAAATAAAAACACGTATAGGAGATGTTATGAGCAGTACTTTAATTTCTGTCATATTTTTAGATAGCCAGAAAGAAAGCTGCAGGGGCAGTATGTTTATTAGATTTATTTCAGTTACTGTTCCCAATTTGTTTGGGTTTTAACTTGGTAGCTTACACACACATTTGGTAATGGTAAAATAAATGAAGGCCCTTTTGATTTTCAGGTACAATGTGTGTATTATGGCTTATGGGCAGACTGGGAGTGGAAAGACATACACGATGTTGGGACCACAGTTAGAAGAGAACTTTGCATTTGCCTTGGAAGATGAATCAGAACTTGGAATTATTCCTCGAGCTACCCAAGAAGTGTTCAGGTAACACTAACCTGGTAATAGCAACCTAAGTAAAGGCTTGCTTATGGACCTTTCACCTTAAACATTATAGAAAGGATGAAAAAATGTTTGTAATGTATTTATTTTTACAGATACCAGTTTCACAACTGTTAATATTTATACCATCTCTGACTGCCAATCCATATTTGAGATACGATTCTTTCCTAGTCTCTAGCTTAGTCTGTTTTTCTAAGACAATAAGGCTATGCAATTTCACTGTGTACATCTGCCCATCTGTCTTTCAGACTCCTTTAACTTTTGAATAGGATTCAACCATAGTTGTGCAAGTCCAAACGATAATTAAGTTCTTAGAAGTTTTGTGAAAATTGACAGTTGGAATAGATGAAAAGGATCCAGGATAGAACCCAGTCCCCAAGAATGGTAGTGGAGTTTTTAACCACTATCTGTTTTCTCTAGAAAACTAGATTTTTTAGTTGAACCTAGTGTGTGATTTGAACTGTTGTGCTGCTACATTATAATAGAAGAGTCATTAGAGGTTTTTTCAGCTAAGCCTGTTTCTTTTGGAAAAGAGTGTAAGCTAAATCAAAAGAGCCAACTTTGCACCAGAACATTTGTATCTAACTGTAAGTACTCTCCTGAATAAAAAAATCCCTTAATTAATTTATGAATTTTCTGAGCTTGTGGACAGATAGCCCATTACAGATCTAGCTGGGCAGTTTAGCATCTCTCTCTGCTCATTGCCTGCACTCTGGCAGAGTTTATCATACCTTGAGCTCTGAATGCAGTAACCTCCAGCAGAGCAATGGTATGAAAAATTTAGAGGAGAGTGTGGGGTTAGTAGAGAAAAACAATTTAAGCTGGCACAGCTGTTTGGAAAATGAATGTTTACTTAGTGTTTCATGTATAATTTAACTGTATAGTCTGATTTTTCAGCTGAACATTAGCATGTGGGTGAGGCAAAGTCATGACTGTGGATATTTAATAAGCACTTTTATCAGATTGTTAATTAGATTACAATTAAAGAACAGTTCTTTATAAACAGATTGTCCACTTGAGGTTTGACTTCAGCTTTCTTCATTTGTTGTTTTTTTCTATTTTTATTCTCCAGGCTTATTTCAGAAAAGCCACCAGGAAGTTACTGGGTTGAGGTTTCTGTTGTAGAAGTGTATAATAACGAAATTTTTGATCTTCTGGCCAAAGACAGTTGTGGAAAAGTATTTGGCGTCAAACGTGATGTTGTCACAACCAGAGAAGGAAAGAGCAACGTTCCATTGCTTACATATGAGTGAGTGCACAATTTGATCTTTATCATCTGATCATGATGCAGTGTCTGTGTGATGCACAGCTGTCATAAAATTCCATTTTAAATGTCAGGCATTGCTTCTAAACAATGAGTTCTTACCATATGGAAAAGAAAAAACCGGATGGTTCTCACTGTCTACGAGACTGCAAATGTCAAAATTCTTTGAGCATTAACAGTACAATGAGTTTGGGGTCCTTAACGCTCAGAATATCGGAAGAGAGCCGTATATTTCATTGCTGCTGGAATTTCATAGGGTATCTTGTCAGCTGTAGGAAAAGAAGGAATGACCCAATCACAAAGCACTTTCCCTTTGGTCTTACTAAATGATAAATTTTACAGAATATAATGGAAATGGGTGTACTTTTTTTTTTTAGGTTTTAAAGCAGCTGTAAAGTTAGCTTTCTCTACACAAATTGGGTTTAAAAATACTTCAGAAATATCATTTAAAGTCATCTTTTAATATAAATACCCATCTTGCACTGTCTAGTATTCTGCTTTCGTTATTGGAGGCATTAAAGTGGGAATTGAGATGCTGGCATTTGAACCTTCCCAGCATTCAGGCATATGGTAAGATTGATTCTTACTTATGTCTTGTGGCATTGGAGGGAGACCTGAAGTAATTAAGGCTACAGCTCTACTTGTTGTACTGTTTTCTTGTATGTCCTGAGCATTACAAAAGCTCGTCCTAGTGTATGTAGGAATGGCTCTTGATGTTACATGTGTGTAGTATGCAAAGCAAATATATAATTCTTGTTATATATAACACACCTTAACTAAGTAAATGATGAAAATACCATGTTGATAACAATTCATATATTAACAAGAGTAAGTCTGTTTCAGATGCTTTATTTTAGTAACAGGGGCACTGTTTATGCTATTATTAAATCAACTTTAATAAAAACAAGTGTTGACAAGCAGCACTTGTGGCACCAGAGTGGTACCAGATGCTACCCAGTGTAGTTAAGCTACTGAACATCTCACTGTGAGCGCCCAGAACATGAACAGATTCCACAAGGAACATTTCTGGTTGTGCATGACATGGACGTCTAGCAACTTTAAAAAAATGTTGTTTTTTGGGCAGATAAATTTGTATAAAGCATCTTGCCTTATTGAAATATTAAGAACAGTTTTGCAGCATTCTATATTTCTGAGGGAAACAAGATTTTTTTCTTTACTTCTCTATCATAATACTTGTCACAGTCTACTCCCTACTTTTCCAGGAGGAACTGGAAGTCAGATAAGAGAAGCATTTTCCCTGCCTGAGTTAAAACAAAATGCATGTTCAGTAGAAATAACCAAGGGCAGTATTTTTATCTTGTGGGACTTAAGCCACATAAGCAGACTAGTTGTTGTTTGTCCACTGGGTTCATGGTACTGTCATAAAGCCTTGATAAAAATACACTCTCACTGGCTTCTCCATATGTCCAGTAAAGTACAGAGTAGTCTCTTTTCTGTTAACGTGAAAAGAAAATGAAAAACTCCTTCAGAAGTGATTGGTGTGGAGCCCAACCTGTGTGTGCCGAATCCTTCTTGAAGTAGCTAACCTTGCACATTTGACTAGAGAAGGAAGGAACTGTACGACTTGGGAAATGCAAATGGGTGCACATAGATTGGGTATGATGGAAGTGGAATACTTTTTCCTGCTTTGTATAGTTAGCAGGTGCATAGAAAAGAGAAAGGTTCTCTTTTCCTAAGCTTTGGAGAAGGGAGAGGCATCACTGGATTTGTGCCACAGAGATGGGAACTAGAATCAGCAGAGAGGTTTCATTTCACTTTCTATTTCATGAAATGGCTGCAGTGTTTGTTTCTCTAAATTTTAATTTATAGTTCAAGAGCCTGGAGCCTTGAGATAAGCATCTCTTAAGAACACATCTCAATCACTTGGTAAATACTCAGTTCTAATGCATATATAAATAAGAATATGGACTTGTATCTCAATTACAATGCAAGCAGCAAAAAGTCCAATTGATAAACAAGCTATATCAATAATTACACAGAAAGGTTAATAAGAAAGGGCAAAGCCAAACAAAGTTAGGGAACCATTGAATGAAGCCACCCAGCTGCCTGAAATCTCAAGTAAACAGATGGTGCTTTGAATAAAAACACACCCTCATTTGTGATAATATTTCATCTAGAATATATTGGCCTGCTGGGTCTCACTGGCTTCTCCGTGTGTCCATTAAAGTACAGTAGTCTCCTTCCTGTTAACACGGACATCCTACCGAATGACAAAAACCTCGGTCTCTTTCTTCTTTTATGACTTGGTTGACTTTGGAGAACATTCAGCATCAAATTTTTAACCTAACCGCAACAGGGCTGTAGGATCTGGTTCAGGAACAGGGGGTGCACAGAGTGTGATAAAGTAGCAGAGGCTTTTTTTTTTTTTTTTTTTTTTTTTTACCATTGCTCCTGCTGAGAAGCTGCTGTGACAGGCACGCAGCACTGGGCTGGGGATGCTGCTCAGCCCCAAAGTCAATCGTGTTTTCCTAGTAGGTGAGCAGCACTGACTGCATGCCCCAGGCTTATCTTCTGCAAACTGTTTGGAGCACAGCAGCACTGACCACTTGCCACAGCACAGCGACAGCAGCTTGCAGAAGCCGACTGCCTGTTGGTACATCCTCGTGAAGGCTGCTCACCTCCCCAGGCATCCAGTCCCGGCTGATCAGCCACTGGAAGATGCAGCTCAGAACTCAGGAAGGCAGGACCTGTCCCCTTGGACTTGAGGCACCAGTCAGATACCGCAGTGTGAGGCTCTGCCCTCTCTGACGGTAGGAACTAGAGCCACAGCTTCCCTGCTGCTGCCAGCTCAGCTGAACCAGGGAGACATCACGGGCACAGGGGCAGAGCTAGTGCACGGGATGCCAGCACACATGGCACGGGACTGGTAGACTGAAGGCTGCTGTGGTCATTTAGCTCCTGCAGCCATATTTTAGAGTGTCACTGGTTTACAGAGGGCACTGGTTTTAAGTAGCTGCTTAAGTGTGTGTAGGTATGGTGTAGCTAAGAGTTCTTCTCTTCTTCAGATGCCTTTGCTTTATTTTTAGAGCAAATTGTTTTATCTGAATATAGTTCTTTTTTTACTTTGAACTCTTCAAGCAGTGCTCTTCATATCACAAAGTATATTTGTGCCCCGCGTGACTTTCACAGCCAAATAAAGGCAAGAAGGCCTTGCCTTTTATCACATGCTTGCTTTTGCTGATTGCAGCGATGTGGAACCAGGTCTGCAGCGAGCAGCCTCTTAGGAGAGTTATTAAGGTGTGTTATATCTGGTGTGTTTCAAAGTATTCAGTAACCAGGCTGTGCTGTGCAGTCATAATAATTTATATCCCCATCTAGAATTTCTAATGTTTATGTGATGCAACTTGAGTGATTATTGAAGGAAGCAGTGCAGCAAAAGGAGAAGGTAGGCAATCTTGACTCATTTGTTTTTAACACTGAAAATCTGGGGAAAATCATAGTGTCTTTTTTACTTTGCCTAATCATTTGATTTTACTCTCTGTGTCAGGTTTTCTTCCCTACAATTGGTCATATTTGCAGTATTTCAACTGGAAAATAAAATGGATAGTATAAGATAAAACGGTCTACAAAAACTTCTGACACTCTGCTGGTCTATACCACAGCTGCTTGTGCGGCTCAAAACTGAGATTAGTTCTGGGGCAGAATTAAGAAGAGTACAAGGAGTTAGAAGAGCGAGAAGTGGAAATGCTCAAATTCCAGTCTGAGTTACCAGAATCACAGAATCACAGAATTTCTAGGTTGGAAGAGACCTCAAGATCATCGAGTCCAACCTCTAACCTAACACTAACAGTCCCCACTAAACCATATCCCTAAGCTCTACATCTAAACGTCTTTTGAAGACTTCCAGGGATGGTGACTCCACCACCTCCCTGGGCAGCCTGTTCCAATGCCTCACAACCCTTTCAGTAAAGAAGCTCTTCCTAACATCTAACCTAAAACTCCCCTGGCGCAACCAGCTTTCTCATGTCATTTTTACTGTGAATCAGTTCAACCTTCTGCTTGTTTCTTTACTTCCTAGGACTGTTGAAAATGCATCTGAATTTTTGCATCTGGTTATCAAAGGCCTACAGCTACGAGTCAGGCACCCTACGCTAGTGCATGCTCATTCCTCTCGTTCTCATCTGGTTGTTACGCTGACCATAACCACAGTTGTCTCTGGAGATAGCTTTGGTAAGGAGGATGTTCCTAAAACACTTTGTGAGACAGTTCTTTTTGAAAAACAGCCTGTGGACTTTGACATTTTCATAGTGGTTTTTCTTCCTTTTTCCAGTGCTTAATATATTCCCTCAGTCCTTTAATTTATAAATACCTTCTTAAATAACTGACCAGTTTGATTTCTCAATGCTAATGGTTTTCTTAGAAGCTTTCTTAGAAACTTTTAACTTCACATCTCTTGACTTACAGAATTCTTGAAGCTTTATAGCGTGAAACAACTAATTAAATAAATAGTATCAATAAGATAGATGCTCAAATAGAGTGGTTAAGTCCCTTTGTACGATGTATCGTATTATCCATGCAAACCTAGCATTTTTCATGCAAAGTTTGAGGTGAAGCCAACCACATGTTTTAGGGCTCAGCATAAGCTGTTGGTGAGAAAATTATTTTTTACCTGCTGCCTTGCAAAAATGTCCATTAAATTCAGAATCTCTTGAACTGTTAGTAACAGGCCACGGTAGGAACAGACAACATAGCTGTCCTATTTAGCGCGGCAAAACCTGTATTGCTACTTTTCATTACCACACCAAGACTTACTAGTTTATTGCTTTAGGAATAACTTCGGCTTTGGGGGATTAACTTTGTTTTCTTTTGCTTATGTTGTAATTAGACTCTGTTTCCAGTGCTGTGGTCCGTCTCCTTCATACTCTGCAAAAACAATATGGTTTTAGAAAGTGGAAAATATTTAACATTTTTTCCCCTAGATTGCTATCGGAAATTAAACCGACAATATTAGCAAAACAGAACAAACAGTACCCTGGCTTACCTATGGCCCTTGCCAAAAGACACAGCTCCTTCACATGCTGCAGCTCTATGGTTCCAGATGTTAGCTCTGCCCAGTTCCAGATTCTTGTCAATCAGAGAGATGTTCAAAACACAGCGTGTTCACACCACTGGCACACCAGCCATCTCGTCTAGTCCAGGCTTCCCTTTGCCCTTTCTAATTGCTGTCATCCTACTGCATCTGATAACAAAACTCCACAGACACCTCTAGTCGGTGGTGAATGCAGACTCAGGCTTTCAGCTTACAGTGCATGGGTGAAGGTGAGCAAGGTGAGCAAAACAGGGGAGGAAAGCAGCATTGCAAATGGATCTCTGTAGCAGTTTGACACTGCATTCTGTCTATTTAAAAGGAGCAATTCCTGGTTTACAATCCAAGTGCAATTGTCAAATATCTCAAAACTGGAGACCTCAGTCACTAAATAAAAAGTCTCTGATGAGTTCTGCACTGAAAGCCAGGTTGACAAGCAAGCACTTTCTCATGTTTGATGAAGGTCTTCCAGCATTTTGTTTCAGTAATATCTATTGTTTGAGGAGAGCAGTCAGTTTTTTTCTTCATCTCAAACTGGAGAGGACTGAGAACACTTATTTTTACACTGGTTGTCCTGAAGCCATTTATTTTGTGTAAGCCCATTCTACAGAGTGAACAGCTACACTGGCTATTAGCAACAGGCGAGCTGGAGAGGTACAGAGCTCTACAGCCCAGTTCAGTGTCCTCTTTATTCAAGTTTTGCAGCTGTGAACTTTCTACTTTTACAAGTAGACTCTTAAGTCCTCAAGAGAGTTGCTTATCTCTATTACCTATAGCAGAGTGTGTGCCTTTTTTCTTATACGTCTTTCTTCACAAAAGAGAAGGGTGTGGATGATTAAAAAAAAAAATGAAGAAAAAACTTTTTTTAGGGAAAGCCATTTTGTACATGTTCTTGCTAAGCTGATGTCACAGCAGCTTTTCCAGAGAACCCGTCTTCCTCCTCCTTCCCAGCAGACAGAGTAAGCTAGATGCTGCTACTAAGGAAGAGGAAGAATATGAAGATGCAGCAGTGGGCTATGATGGCTGAAGGAGGTCCAGCAAAAACAGCAAAAGACAGAACAGAAGAGGCAGGATGAACTTTTTTCTTTTTTCTTTTCTTCCCCCCAGAGCACCAGCAGAGAATGTTTCAAAGGCTGAGAAACAGATTTCAGAACTTACTGCTCCCAAGCATCCAAAATCACACTTTGTTTGCAGTCAGTCTAAAACATGAAAAAAGTGCCTCTTTAAGTGCCTCTCCTTACTGGACTCCTGTTCCTTGTTTTCCACATTGAAGTGCAAACAGTGAGGATATTACATACAATACAACCTACACCGAGTCTTGTTATCAATCTGTTCGATACGGAAAACCTTAATTAAGATAGAAAAAGCTCTACAGCTTGCCCACGCCATTGACTCTGACTCATGTAATGCTTTAGTTAGAACAGCCTGATATTGTACTTCTCCCGTTGATGCCCCACTTTTTTCTCCATCTCAATTTCCAGTGCCAATATGAAGCTCTCATTTGTTTTTTCCATTAACCAGGTACTTCATGGGAAGATGAACAAATCAGTCAGAGACTAAATAAAGAGTTTTCCTGCACCTATCCACAAAAACCAAGAGAGAATAGATCCACCTCTTCTTCCAGAGCCTCTTCCCCAGCACAGCTTGAAGCAACTGAGAAACCAAAGCAAGTCAGAACCAGACTGCAGCTGGTGGATCTGGCGGGCAGTGAGTGTGTCGGTAAGCAAACGTGGCCGCTTCTGACAAAGCTGTTAGGAATGATGGGCATGGATCCTCCCACACGGGGATTGAAACGTTTACATTGAGCTCCTCGTGTAGAAATATGTGCTACCCTGCCTTCACGCAGGGGTGGTTTAAACACAGATCCTGAAATAACAAAGTTTTGAGGCCCGATTGTTCCAGTTTTACGCTGATACAGTTTAACCAAAAAGCTGGCTGCATAAGCCTGAAATAAGCCCAAGGCGGTTTCCCCTATCATAAGTATATTACTGGTGCAGATTGGTTTTATTTAGGCCTGTTTTTCTACTCTGAAAATTACCATGTCTTTGTACAGGAATGTTTAAAGTGCAGAAATTATTTAAATATTACAAATGTCTGTAATAATTGATATCACTATTTTTCTGCCTTAGTGCAGAGAAAGTCTTGAAGGAAGTTAGTGTTGAAAAGATAATATTGCTTTTGTTGTTTCTTCAAAGCATTTTCTTCCTCCCCCTTCCTCTAGGCACACAATAATTTCAGAAACTTGATTATTTCCTAAAGGACAAGCTTTCTTACCAAGAAAAGCCATGCAGCCAAACGCACCATTCCAGAAATAATGTTTTGAAAACTGAACTAGCATTATGAAAGAGTCCTTTACATTACTGCCAAGAATTCTTGCTGCTCCTCACTGTTAAACTTTTGTTCTACAGAAAAGCCTAATATAATACATTATTTTTTCATTTGCTCTGAGTGCTGGAAATTGTTTGGTAAACATGTAATTGAGCAATGTTGTGTGGGTTTTTCTTCTCTCAGTTCAACCAGGACAAACATTTACTTGGTTTGGGGCTCGGCAGGCTCACTCTCATCAGTATTAGATGTGGACCAGCACATGTGGTAGACGAACCTCTGCCACCGGCTGCACTGGTGGAGATTTGAAGATGCCAGACTTACTCTGATAAAAGCGAGGGCAGCTATTAACTTGTAGTTGTTTTTAAATGTAGACAAGTCTAAGTGAGCAGAAGTACAGCAGCCGTCACGCATGTTTAAGATGTACATCAGCACTTTGGCTTGCTGGTGCCACAGCCATCCTGAGCCCTTACACCAGTTCCAAGCTAAGTCATCCCTTCCTAGCAAACAGCCTCAGTTTGAAAGCAGCTAAATGCTTTGGGGAAGTTCATCTGACCAAACACAGATACGAGTGGTTTAAATGTGTACCCCCCTGACCTATTTGCAGTTTTTGCTTTACAGTGATAGCTGCTCTCTTAGGATCCCCTCTTCAGCCTAGAGATAGCTGTAGACAGAGACCCAAGTCTACAGTTAGTCTGAGACGCATTGTACATGTATCTCAGATTATTGTCCACCCTGTGGCAGGGTTTTCTGAGTGGTTTTGCTCTGTGCCTCTCTGCCAAGAGGCTCCACCATTCCAGCCCCATCCTGCCCCATTTCTACAGCCCTCTGCCCTGGCTTCTGTGGTTATTTTTGCCCTAACCATACCTTTCCACATTTGTCTCTTGAACACCTCTCTTGTTCTCCCAGTTTGGAAAATGCTGCTCTAAAGGGGCAACAAGATCCCTGGCCCCTCTCTATGTTTTTCTGTCTGGAGGTGGGACAGAAGACAGGTAAGGGAACTGCAAGCCCCTTCTGACCCCACCCTCAGCTCTGCCTAGCATGGATCCTGTGCTCTGGGTAGTGATAAATGATTGCAGATCCACGTGTAGCTCTTCCACTATCCTGAAGAAAGGCTGAATTTGAATAATAGGCTGCTAAATGCTAATAGCAAGTTTCTCTACCCCAAATGATAGAGTTAAGGACAGGAGAAGTTACTCTTAAATGGATGCTCATCCAGACTGATCAATGAGTTGAGATCACAGTGCCTTTGTAAATTGGTGCAACTCGGTGAGCAGACAACACCCTTCCTGGTGCTGTTTGAGGTCAGTACAGATAGTTACAGACCACCGTGCTGGGTGGATGGTAAAAGGGCATCATTTTCCTGTGTGACCAACCATAACAAATCATACCATAAAGAACAGCATCTCACAGACTTTGGTGAGCATAAACCTCTCACACGTACGGCTGCTGTACAGTTCTGTTTCTGCAGGTAATGCTGTCAGTGCCACTCTTGTTCCTCCTAAGAGTTACAGCGTGGGCAGTTAGCTGTTATGAAAGTGGTGGAACACACCAGCCTTCTCTCCCAAGGTGCCGTGGCCTGCTGTTTTCAAAAGCAGTGCTGTCTTGTCCGACCTTACGGTGTTCCTACTTTCTCAGTTCCCTGTTGTGATACATACGGAGCCAAGATGCATTGTACAGCTGAAGGCATCAGCTTCAACACGAGGTACTCTACACCATCTGCAGGCACTGAACCTTCTTTAACCTACCTTCAGACGAGCAGAAATGCTGCACAATGGGTTTGCACTCTGCAGTGAGCAACCGCTGCATCTTGCCTTTGGCATGGCTGGACTGGAGGTCATGGCTCAGAATCTGTGTTTAAAAACGTTGTCTCAGCAGTGTGTGATACAGCACCAGCATTTCTCACAGATGACAGTCGAAGCAGCTTTACTTGCTCTTACCATTGCCTTTTTCTCCACGTTAGGCATGTCTGGAGTGACAGGGGCAGCACTGAGAGAGACGTCCTTCATTAACCGCAGCCTGTCCGCCCTGGCCGATGTCCTCGGAGCGATAGCGGAGCAAAGATCTCATGTCCCCTACCGAAACAGCAAACTCACGCATCTGCTCCAGGATTCTGTAGGTAAGGAAGTATTCTGGCCTTTGTTTAACAACGCAGACTTACTTTCCCAGTCTTTTCCCCTCCTTTGTTGCGCAAAGCCAGAGGAGGATTGTGCAGTGACACTCCTCCTACGTGTGCCTCTGTTCGCAGGAGCGGTGTGACTACACAGCTCCAGGAGTACAGGGAGAGCTCTGAATTTGGCAAAGCCCTCCTGTTTGCCAAGGTTCAGTTTATGAATGCATTTAGAATAATCACATCTCTATCAGGATAGCGAAGGGTAATGATTGTACCTCACTGGTGTTTCAGGTCACGTACACTCTCAAGTTAAGCTTCAGTCTTTACTACTACAGCATGCAGCCATGCATTTGCACGTTCCTTAATATTGGGCCCTGAAGCAGTAGGACAAAGGAGAGAGACTCCAGAACATATGCATGGTACTATACTATGACTCTTTGTATCTGGGTCACCTCTTCCTCTCTAGCTCCTCCTCTGTGCAGAAATAATTTTAAAGCAAGTGGAATTCCCTCAGTACTGTTGGATCGGTGTCA
Source organism: Anas acuta (assembly GCF_963932015.1). Lineage (NCBI taxonomy): Eukaryota > Metazoa > Chordata > Aves > Anseriformes > Anatidae > Anas > Anas acuta. Next base: position 44,599,384 of record NC_088981.1, on the reverse strand, counting down.
GTCCATGGGGTAGTCCATTCTTCTTCTGCCGAAAAGCATCAGCCCTCGTGCTTTTAGTCTCCAGTTCAAAGCTTTGGCAGTGACTCAGGTAATAGCTCTGCAGAGTTTCTGAAAGACTATGCACTGTGCTTGAACTTCTAATTTCATCTACTGCTAGAGTCCATCCTGTGAAAGGGGAAAGCGAAAGAAACAAGTCCAGGAGCTAAGCTGTGTGGGCACCGAGCCTGGCTTTAACCACGTCTGTCTGGTGCATGACCTGGGTGACACTGTTTACATGAAGTGTTGAAAGTGGTGATTTCCTTGTTTGCTTGATCATTCTCTGAACTTTTAGTAAATCTGTTTTGCTTTTTTGTCACAAACATGATAAAAAAATGTCACACAAAGAAGATCCTGAATTTGCAATCATTTGACAAAGCTTAATGAGGTGTCCAGACCTTAAGATACATGCAGACTAACTGGTAATGCTGTAAGGGAAAAAAAAAAAAAATCTCTATTACAAATTACGAAGTGTTTATCCTACTGAAAAAAGCATCATATTGGTAGACATAGGCTTCATTTTAAGGAGTTGCCTGTTTTCCGTAGCCTTCCTCATGTTGTCTTCTGCTTCATAGAAGCACTGGCAGCCTATACTGGTCACTATGTACATCTGTACATTACTGGTGCATAACTTACTGAAAATAACAAGATAAATGAGCATGTTTGGGCTTTTTCCTGCTTCCAGGAGGTGATGCCAAACTGCTGGTGATGCTGTGCATCTCTCCCGACCAGAAGTACTTGACAGAATCTCTGCAGTCTCTGGGATTTGGAACTCGTGCTCGGCAAGTTCAGAGAGGACAGATCAAGAAAAAAAATCTCCCAGTACAGAGTAAAGCAAAATAAAACCTAAGACTCCCATGGATTAAAGTATTATTAATGAGTTCCTCAGGCTGAAATGTATATCGTTGTCCTAAAGCCATTCTTTTAGATATCAACTGCCAGATAAAATAAGCAATCCTCAACATGGCATTAGTAAGCCATAAACCTGCTGATAATGTTCTAGCTCCAAAGATAATAACAAGAATTGACAACAGCTACCAGCCATGGTGGACTCTCATAGAAATAAATCAGGCTTTCTTAGGAAAGCTACTTCAAGACATAGTTTTGGCGATGTGTTTCCTCTAGGCAAGTAAGTAGAACTAAGTCAACAGACCCCTGATTTAGGATGGCTCGCTTCTGAAAGGCCAAGGCTGCCTTCTGTTTTTTCAGTAGAAGGCAGGAGTCTGAACAGCATTCCAGTGCTTCAGAGCAGCAAATGAAATACTTCCTCGCAGCTTACATTAAAATGAGACACATCATCATGGCTCGCTCTTCTGTCTGGCGTGGATGGGGTCATTCCCAGTGCACTGTAGACAGGTAGGAGGGTAAAGGAGCCCATCAGCTGTACTGAATGGAGTTCTCTCTGGTTTTAGGTATGGAATAACAGCACTAGTGAGATGGAGAAAAAGGAGTAAGGCTACAGCTGTTACACCTCTAGAATGGAGCTTAGGAAGCAAGTGAGGGGTCACACAGCTTTTTGAAAACACGTTCAGGTTAAATGGGTGGAGCGAATCCCAGCTCTGCTGGGTTCACTGTGACTACAGCTTTGCCTCTTGTTTGTTTGTTTGCTCACTCCATGAGGGCTGAAGGACCCAGAACTACAGCTCCTAATGGCTAACAGGACCTAATTCCTACAACCATTTCAGTAGCAGTCCTGCTTGTTGTTTCAGTTGCATTTCCAAAGTTAACCACACCACAACATTGAAGTTGTCCGCACACTCTAACAGCATAAATACACACCTCCCATCTATCAAATGAATAAAACACCAAGAACCCAGCTCATGATATGATGCTAGTCATCCTCAAGAGGCTTTTACACTCCTTCACCAATAGTGAAACGACATCGCACGGGGTTAGTGAATGAAGTTATATGGACAGATGTTTCAAGGAAACTTAGGCAAGGTGAGAAGTGATTCTGAGATGAGTAGATGCATTCAAATAACATCTGATGCATTTTATGCACTGCTTTATAGCTCAGCAGAGGCCTCAGGATTCACTTTGAATTTTTACCTCCAGCAATCACTCTGCCTCTAGCCTGGGAGAAAGGTCAGCACTAGGTCACTGCAAGAAGGCTGAAGTTGCAGTGGCCTGCCCCAAAGGCTGGAGTTTATAGTACTCCAAGTCACTTAGCCTTCACAAGCGTAAATATTTATCCAGAAATTATATAGCATACTATTATTGGAATTTCACCCTTGAATATGTAACAGCTGCTGTGTTGCATGCGGTGCTCTGGTGCTCAGAACATTGGCATTGCAACTTGCAGAGCTGTAATAAGACTTGTTTTCCTAAATAATGTCATGAGGTTAAAAATGCCTCAACTTTACCCGATTCCAGCAGTAACAGACGGGTAGAAAAAGAATCTGGACATGGGACCTTATAAAGCTGAACGGTCACTGAAGGAATCTCAGATAAGAAAGTGTCAGAGTGAGGAATGTCAGCCTGTTAAGCGAAATGCAGGAGCAGACAGCTTCAAGCTTGCCCTAGTCCGATGACAAGGCTACTAAATCAGCCACGATTAGAGCTCTGAAAGTGGTTAAGTGACATGAGGGGGATGAGAGGGCTAGCTGAATCCACCAGCATCTTTAAGGCCCTCAAATATTTTTGAGGATTTTGCACTTTCTAAGTGTTGCGTGTAACTTGTTATGATCTGTGCTTGCTTTTCTGGAGCTGCTCTCTAAAACTTGGCCTTTATCTATCATCTGTGTGACAGGGAAAAAGCAGCAATGCCTATTGTTAAAGCTGAGAAATAAAACCTTTAAATATCAGCAAATACCAAAAGTTTAAGTTTCTACATTAACATAAACTCTGCCAAATGGTGCATATGCAGCATTCCCTATTCCTGTTTTCCTTTCCAGTGTAGCATATTACTCCCTGGCCTACGCAGCGAAGCGTACAGGCTATGCAGGGCAGCAGTGTTAACATTTTGCCCTAAGAACTTTCAGTTTGGGAATTTCCTGGGTTACAGACACTTGATTTCTCAATCCCAGCACCAGCTTCGATGCACTGAAGGAAAGAACGGCAAAAGTTGCAAGGGCGAAATGGCTTTTCTCTGGTACCTGCGTTCTGCATCGCACCTTGCCCTGTCCCCTTGCCAGCTGCAATACAGGCTGCAAAATAAGCACCACGCAGCTGCTACCCACTGAACTGGGTTTCAGATGCTCCTCTAGAATTTATTCTGCCTTTTGCCTCGCCCTGCCCATGAGCTGAGCAAACTACACGTGCAGTGGCAGCTAGCCGCCTCCACCTCCTTCTCAAACCATTCCACAAACCACAGGGCACACCAGGCAATTTGGCCCTGGGAATATTTCAGCAACTCGGTTTAGCATCAGGTTGGCCAAGGGGCAAATGGTGTGTAGCCTGACAAGCGCAGCAGCTGCTGGGAGGCCACTGCTCATGCCCACGTGTCCCCGAGCACCTGGTGTGAAGGGAAGCAGCTTCCAGCCCTCACCTCCTCGACCCCTGCTTGCACAGCCTCTGACTCACCACCGAGTACCCTCCGTAAAAGCAGAACATCGGGATCTGGTCTGGAGACAAAGAACTGGAGCTCACGTCCTGCCCCACGCAGGAAATTGTCCAGATCATAGGACATTCACGCTGGGGATCCCTATGCCCTTTGTGCAGAAGCCGCTGAGCTTCCCCCTGACCTGGGAGCACTCTGAGCAGCAGAGAGCAGGGAAGAGACTTGATTTTCAAATGAGCACAATTGCTTAACAGTGCTGCAGCTCAGCACAGGGTTAAAAAAAATCAATCAATAAATAAAAGCGGTAATTAAACCCGCCCGCACCTTTGGCCAAGTCTGAAACAAAACCCCGACCTATGCTGAAGTTTGAATGTTATACATTCAATTTCCACGTGTGGCTTCATGCCTTGGCAGCAGCCACACCGCAAAGAGAGGCTGCTCAGGCTAGGAAAACCATAATTAGCATTGGAAGGGTCACAAAAATGCTTAATTTGTTATTAAATAGTCATCATCGCCGACTCCATTTGACGAAGAGCTTTTCCAAACCTCCGCAGAAGGCGCAGGCAAGAAGGGGGAGGTTTTTGGGAAAGGCTTTCAGCTCCTGCTGTGGGCAAGCAGTCACAAGCCGCCGGGCCTGCGACCCCTCCGCCACCAGAGCAAGCAGGGGCAGCGGCTGCAGAGGGAGGAGAGGCAGGCCCCGGGTGCAGGCAGGCTGAACGTACCCGGCCTCTCACAAACTCCGTGTGGCTTTTGAGCAATGCTTTAAAAATAGCCCCGCCAGACAGCACCGCGAGCCATGCGCCGTCCAGAGGAGGGCAGAGGGTGATCTAATTGAAGGGCGTGAGCGAGGGGAATTGTTGCCTAGGATGTTTTTCTGTCCCCACGTCCCTTTTAACAAAGCAAGATTTTAATCTTGCAGCGTATTCGGTTTCTAAATGAGAGAGACACAGTCTGAGAGAGAAGTTGAGCGTTTCTGAGCTCACGTAGGGCTCTGCCTGGGGGGAGCCGACAGCCGCGCTCAGTGCTGTTTGTTCGGATTCATCTTTAATAAAAGGCACAGTCCCAGCGGTCCTGACTGGGGTTGGCAACGTGTCCAAACAATCAGCGTCCTAAAACTGCGCTCGGTTGGTCTCTGGTGACATTTAGGGGCAAGCATGGTGCAGCGAGGGAAGGCCACAGGCCTTGGGGCACCGCAGCGCCTGCCCGGAGCTTCGCACGTCACAGGAACCACGCGGGCAGCGTGGGGAGTGCTAAAGCCAGCTGATAACACACCTCCGTGCTCTACTGCAAATCCCTCCCTGAGCTCATGGACGGGGTTTTATACAGGCTGTTTAACAGCCTCGTTGCCTCACAACAGGAATCCTTTCCACCTGTGCTTTTACCCGAGCTCTCCCACAAACAGAAGGGTGATCCCCTTCCCCACACCCAGCAGCCTGAGATGGATCAGATGAAGCATTTAGAAGAGGAGTCTCAAACACAAGACTCGAATAACTTTCTGTAGTGCCCCAAACCCACGTTGTGTGTTCAGTGTGACATCCCTAAAGACTGGGAGATCAGCCTCAGAGGTCCTGCTGCAGTGCAGAAATGGTGACGTGCCCAAAGACATCCACACGTCAGTCCTAACAGCGCGAACACCAGGGCCTAAACACGGCAACAGGAGGAGAACTGCAGAGCTCCAGCTGTAACAGCAAGTATTTAGCAACAGCCTTGATAAGAAACGACGAGGGAAAAATCCAGGCCATGGTTAGTCACCAGACTCCAGGAACAAGAGATCTGCACAGCCTGTCCACAGACTGCAGGCCAAAAATGAGCCCTTTTCTCATCTCCATGGGGAATCCAAAAAGAAGCCAAGTTATCAGCCCCTTGATCCCGCAGCCCCTCTGGCCTCATGCTTGCCAGCACCTCCTCCAACACGTGTCCCCTCTCGCCCTTTTTCTGCCACATGAAATTAGTGCCCTGGCAGGGCTGAGCCAGTGCCCAGCAGTTCACTTGGAGGCAAGCACCAGAGGCGTGTTATTCCCTCTCATTTTCCTCTGGACTGCACTAAAGAGTTTCTGCCCTCTTCTAAACAAAGAAGAAAAAAAAGAAAAAACAACAACAAAAAAAAAACAAACCACTACTATAAAAAGTTCTGGAAGCTATGGCAGAGGCTGTGAAAGTCCAAAAGGCAGAAGATGATATTTCCTCCCTCACGTCAAGGGGCAGGAAGAGACGGCGATGCCTGACCACAGCAAGCTGCACCCGCACCTTCAGCAGCAGCACATCTTGCATTCCCCCCAGACAAGGAGAGAGGACTTGCGACAGATGAAATACTCCACGGAGCAACACACAACAGCCACTTTCTGGAGACAACCAGGCACAACAGCACACGGGAAGGGACAGGATGAGATGGGATGGGATGGGATGCCCTTAGCAAGCCATGGCCCCCAGGCAGCTCACCCACAGGGCCGCACCACCAGAAGCTGCTGGTGACTCACCTCCTGGTGCAAGGACCTCCACCTTTCCCCAGCTCTTCTCTGCAGAGGAGAGATGGTTTCCTCCACATTGATTGCACTTGTCTGTGGCACCCTCCTTGTGGACCTACTCCCAGCTGTGCTAGGGCATCAGCTGAGCCATCCAGAGCCCTTCCTGCCCCTGCCCCTGGGCAGCAGGATGCAATTCAGGGCCACCAGCAAACCTCGTGCTTCTCCAGGCCCAGGGCATTACCTCTGAAGCATCTGTCCCCACTGTCACCATGCTCTGTGTTTTTTCTGTATGTTCTCTGGATGAGAAATTGCACTTGGAGCCGTGTGGGCACCTGCCTGGAATTACTGAGGCAGCCCAGAGGCTGCAGGACTGCAGCGATGAAGCTGGGCTGGAACAGTGGTAGCAGCACCTGGGGCAGCAGCTTTGGGGCTTTCTTAAAGCTCGTTACCCTTAAAGGCGTGGGGTTGTCTGAAAGCTCACCCAGAGCTCTCGCAACATCCATGGAAGGCCACCCGCATGAGCTCCTACTCTCTTTTGGGCTGCAGATCCAGAAAAAAAGGATAAAGCCAGCAGCATGGCTGCAGGGCTGTCCCTTCACATGCTCGCCCCCACCCTGTGTTTTTCAGCAGTAATTCTGCTTCAGCTCTCAAAGTGGTTTGTGTTGAAGCAAATTGAAAAGTTTTGTGCCCTCCCTATTATTGGTAGTGCAAATGTTAAGGAAAATTGCATCCAGCTGCTCCCACAGCAAGTCCTGCTGCTCAGCTACAGCTGCAGGACAGGGCCAGCTGAACGCCTGGGTGTGGAGCCAGGTGGGGACTGCAGCTCTACAGAGGTGAGAAACAAAGCCCTGGTGCTCACACACCTGACCTCAAGGTATTCCCTAAGTGTGAGTTTGGTTCTTGATGTCCAAAAATACACACAAAAAATACATTGGGCTTCTGGATGTTCCCTAAACGCACCTCAGTGCATCAGTACTTTAAAAACAGGATTACGGGAGCCCTCTCTTCACATCTGTCTAGAAAGACCATGAGCAGAGCATTTGCATTAGCCATAGACGGATCATCTGGGCAGAAAACCCCTTGTGGCCCCAGAAATACTGGGAGGAGGGGATGGGGCACTGCCAGTGCCGCTGGCCCCGCAATGCAGAGCAGAGCGCTCAGGAGCTGCTTCAGCAGAGGCTGCGTGGAGCCTGGCCGCAGCTCCTGCTTCCTGCCATCAGACCTGGGGTAAAGCTCCCGCACACCTACACCAAGCGATTTAACGCTAAATATAGGAGCGCAACCCACAGGCCAGACAAGAAAGATTTCAATACCTCAGCCAGGAGCAACAGCAAACTGCACTGCCTCTTATTACCAGTGGTCGGTAAGCGTGGGTGCCACAGTGGTAGGTACAGAGCCGTGTCACTGTCATCCCTGGGTGCCGAATTATGCACCGAGGGCAGAAAAACACCCGTCCTCCTACAGCGTGTGGTGTTGCTCACAGATCCCCATTGCCTGAGCACAGAGCAGCGCATCCTCACCACACCGGTGCCTGCAGCAGTTGCGGCAAAGGGAACCGGGAGGTGTCCCAATGGCACTACCCTGGGCTGAGGTTTGGGGACACGGAGGATACCTCTGTGTGTGCTCCTAGAGTCTCTGGAGGGGATGCTTTTGGACACTCGGGCCTGAGGTGGCCCAGCAGGGAGGGCAGTGCAGCCTGCACCCGGTGAGGAGCAGGGAGCGACCGCTGTCCTCCCAGTACTCTGTGGCGTTTTCCTCTGGGGGGGCTGAGACTTAAGACCTGTAGCACATGCCGCACCCAGTTATCTCACTGGGAAAATAAGGGCTGGTATAAACCTGTTTGTGAGATTTAAAATAAAAACGCGGGACAAGGATTTCCAGGAATAAAGATCAAGCGGAGTTTTAAAATCCCACAGCTATGCCCTTCACCAGCGCTCTACCAGGAAGGCTAAACGCCACCTCCAGAGCCGGGCTCGGGCACCGGCCGAGGGGGCAGCGGAGCACGGGGCGGCGCCGCCAGCCTCCCCCCAGGCCCTGGGCCCCGGCCCCGGCCCCGGCCCCGGCCCCGGCCCCGGCCCCGGCCCCGGCCCCGGCCCCGGCCCCGGCCCCGGCCCCGCTGCGCTCCTCGGGCGCCGCCCCGCGCCCCGGCCCCGCGCTGCCGCCTCACGGCGCCGCCTCGGCCGGGAGGGGGCGGCCCGCGCCCGGCCATGGGCCCGGCCCCGAGATGGCCGCCGGCATCGGGCCCGGGCACCGCGGGCAGCGCTTCTCGCTCCAGGGCTGCTCTGCCCCTCGGAACGCCTCCAGCTTCCCGGGGCTCACTGCTCTCACTCGGCCCAACGCCCCCGTCAGCTTCAGCACAGCACGCTTTGCTTAAACGTCCTCAGGCCGGACCTCCGAGGACTTGCTGCACTTGGCGTGCCTCAGCACCCATCGGGTGCCGCACCAAAACGTCCCCATCCCTCGCTGTGTCACTGCATTTCTCCTGCATGTGGGGTTCACTGGTGCCACGAGAAGTCCCGTCTTCACAGACCGGCTCATCCATCCTACATATTCCAGGCAGCAGCATCCACGTTAGCACCTTCTTGCCTGCTATCACTCCATTACTTGTCCAGCAAAGCAACAGAGAAATGACAAAGCCCTTGTGAATCAGATTGCTTAATATATTGCTGTAATATTTAATATTAAAGTTTACCTCTATAAAAAACTGTTACCAACCCCCTTAGCCAAAGTTGTGTGAGCTTCTCGTCCTCAAGAACATATGAAGCAGATACCCAGCAGGTCCTCGGCAGGGGTGGGAAGTACAAAGGGGAAAAATTTCAAGACTAGGGGCAACACTATACTATTGAAGCACATTTTTAAAAATACCTTTTTTAACCAAAACAAAAACCAAAACACTATCTTTAGCAGTCTATAATATAGCCAGGGAAAAGGAGAAAAAGAATTTACAAACTCCTGCCAGCGAGCTCCTTTGAGAAAAGATGTGAATAGCAATACTGGGGCACTCCTTCCGAGATTTTATGTCCCAAGAAAAGCAAAACTTTCCTTTACCCACGCCAGACACTAGGCCAGCAGGTTAGGTGACTTACAGCAGAGCTCCTCGGCAGCGCTTTGCATGACATGCGCTGGTGTGCTCGTCCCTGATGCAGCCCCCAGGGGGATGCTGACAGGAGCTCTCTACACACCCCTGGGAGTTGTCCGCACGCTGTTCTCTCTACCAACCACCGTGAGCAGCTTGTCCCATGTCTCATTACTTAGATTCAGCCCCCATCAGCGCTCCAGCTGACTCCAACCGGCTGGACTGGGTCCTCAAGGTATGACAGAGGCCCCTCTGGCAACTTGCTGCCGAGGCTGGCAGGGAAGAAAAGGAGTTGTTCCAGTGACGGCAGTGTTCATGGTTTTCCACTGGAAGCTGAGCTCACGCATGGGTTACAGCCCAGCAGCACATTCATTTCCAAAACCTATCTATCTCAAATGGAAGACATCACTGACATCCACCTCTTGGAAGGAAAAAAAATATATATACAATTACTTTTTTCTGTCAATACTTTATTGCAGGTGTACATATACTTTTTTTTTTTTTTTTAACAAAAAATTCCTTTCATAGAAAGGAGAAACTTTTACCATTAAAATAGAGTGATTATACCACAAGTATATTACAAATATATACAAATATTGGCAGCTAGTTTCTAACATCAGCTGATAAATGCTTACAAGTTACCCTCTACCAAACTAATGAAACCAAAATAATAAGACATTCTAAATCCAAAGACAAAAAACATCTATTACTAGCAGGAACATTTTTTTTTTTTCATATGAATACAAAAACTTGCATAATAGATATTCACAGTGCTTGTAAGGTATTCACTGATTCACTCTCAGTCTGTACACATAAAAAAAAGTGTCCAGTCTCCCCTTCATATGCATTTGTAACTTACAGTACTGGGGGGAACTGCGTAGACCACTGAATGAAGATTTGGAGCACTTGCCTTCCCCACCAGCCATGAACAAATACAGGGAACCCCCATGTACATACAAGGCAACGGAGACTTGTGCAAGAGCCAATTACACTGCTGTCAGGCAGTGGTATATTTTGTGAACCAGCAACACCAGGACTGCAGCATTTCACCAGTTCTAGTTAATGTTTGGTAGCTGTGAAAAGAAAATACCAAGCTGCTCATTCTTAATGGTTAATAAACACTTCAGAAAACTGGTCAGGCTGAGGCAGGTATGACTGTGATTGTCTTTGAGACAAGTGTGCATGTATGCGAGCACGTGGAACACATGCCTGTTTTGTGACACCCTTCCAAATAACGATACCTGCCGTATTTTAGAGCTGTCCCTCCAGCTCTGCAACAGGTGCAAGAGCAAAGCTGCTCCCTGCAGCACTACCACCTTCCTCCTGGTTCTTGGAGGCGTACAATCTCCAACAGCTTACGGCCAAATAGGTCCCAAGTATCAGGGAAGGCTTAACTGGACTGTCCACAAGCAGCCAGATGCCCTTTCACCATTTAGGTCCATTTAGGAGAGCTTTTTTTTAGATACTGTAAATATGCTTCAGGTACTCTAAAGGTATTTTGGCTTTGCTTGGAAGGATGGAAAAAAGGCTACAGTGAACACACATATAATTGTTCATTAAGAGAAGAAAGAACAGCGTGATCAAAGAGAGCACAGTCAATTAAGTTGTGGTTACAGTGAGTTGTGTCCATCATTCATTCAAACATACGGCTAACAGTTTGGGCTAGATTTGTCTACGAGGATGTACAGCCACTGATGTCACTTCAGCAAATGCAGGTGCATCCGGCGGCCTGAAGTGGTCTCTCTACACCACATTCACTTGCATAGAAACAGTGAGCTTGCAGACTTCACGGATTTGCTATTTTGACAGCGTACAGGAATGCAATTCACTGGACAACTGCTAAGCCTGTCAAGGCAGCAGCATGAACCCTCCCTCGTTGTGGTTTGACTTCCTTCCTTTCCCAAAGCAGCCATCTTCATCTTCCGATTGATCAACACTGTACAACACATACTTCCCAAATCAGCACAACAGCATCATTCAGCTTCTAAAGTTTGCCATGAAAAGCAGTTAGTGTCCACCTGCTGTCCAAAGCAGGTTATGCATGATCTAAGTACAAGCTTTCCAGATGTTGGGAATTGATGGGGAGGGGGTACTAACAGCGGGGGAAGGCAGGGAAGGAAATCAAAAAAACTATACATTTATTTGGATGTAACAGGGCAGCAGTGTGTTTTCCACACCAGACAAATCCCTTAATCAAACAGCATAATTACAGCTATTTTCCTGCCAGGAGCCAGCATGGCCAGCTCCACGGGACTCAAGACCACCCAAAGTACCCCTGGTTCCCCCCCGTGCCTCCATCATCACATCACAGGCCCTACAGCATCGTTCACGCACACTTCCGTGACCTATGCAGGATGAAGTTGAACACAGCCATTGGGAGCTTTGTCTATCCAAAGCGACTTTCTCCAGTCCACATCTGCCCCCAGCAGAGTAAAAAATTCTAAGGAACAGTTCTATGAAAAATAAAGAAAAGAACAACATTAAAAGTATGATGCAACTTAAGGGGTGATCATGCCCGGACAAATTCTCCAGTCACACTCCTGTCTTCAAGAGCCAGTCATTTACTGCTCTTAATTTGTCCTCTGTATGCTCAGAAATGGCTATTTGTATCATCCCTTCCCCCATCTCTCTCCCAAGGATATAGGGATTTATTTACCCATCTATACCATGGCAGTAGTAGAGACAGCTGACAGACAGTTCCATTTGTTGCATTAAAAAAAAAAAAAATACAAACACACAGAGCCTACATTGTATTTGGCTGGATGCTTACATCAAAACAAAACAAAACAAACAAAAAACTCATGGCAGAGCAAGTTTTGCTCCCAGTAAAGCAAACAGGCAACTTCTGTGCATTACAATCAGAAAAGGCTAGACTTTTCCATGCACAGACATCCAAATATGCTCAGAGTATATCCTGACCTGACAGCTGCTAGCAGTGCTGCAGCAGCACAAGCTCAAGACAACCAAACTACTCGTATAGTAGCATTAACATAAATGGACCACAAGAGAAAAGCAGGAAGCTAAACGGCCATGGACTTTGTAAATATCTTTCTGATAAATCAATTTTGGTCCAGTTTTGGGTTGTGTTTTTTTGGTCACTACTAATGGTGCAGCCCACTTCCATGTTCTGCTCAGCAGACCCTCCCAATGCCAACGTTAAGTGCTACACTCCAGCTGATTTGCCCTGTAGTCAGGTCTGCAGAAGCGATGCCACTTGCTGATTACGGAGTTGAGTAACAAAGCTGCTCAATCTCCTACAAGACCCAGTGACATCACACGTGTGAATGAGGTATATATTTCCATGCTGTGCTGTTTCCTGGTATGGAAGAGCTCCAATCTCATTACACCACGAACTCCTCTGGCAGCTGGTCCTCTCCCAGCAGATCCAAGGAGAGGCAGTTCATGGATCGCTTCCCGTAAAGAGCAGACTTGGTTTTGCAGTCCGCTGTGGAATAAACGCAGCCGTAGACAGACAGCTTATCCTCCAGGCTGCAGCCGAACGTGTAGCTGTGGGACGTGTCCGAGGACAGCGTGGCACTCAGTGGCGGGTGCCGGTGCTTGTACAGGCGGATGTCATCCAAACTCTGGCTGTGCTGGTCTGTGCAGCTCCTGCCTCTCGGCGATTTGACCTGCCAGATCAGTAAAATGCACGTGATAACAATGATGAGCTCAGGCACTGCCTAAGGATGCTGGCTACGCATGCTTCAAATTTTCCAAATTGTTCTTCCACTCCTTCAAACAGCCCCACCAGCCTTCTGAAGGATATTGGCTTAATGAAGAAGCTATGAAGTATTAAGAAATTACAAGTGTGTGCAGCTACCTGGCCTCACTGCACCAGAGCCTAATCTCTACGCACCATGTCCTCTGCATCCAGTACAAAGGACAAAACACTGGGCAGGTATTAATGACATCTGAACAACCTGACACTTGCACTGACTGCATGGTTCCGCTAACACATGCATTAAAGAATCACCCCAACTGCTTGAACACACCAAGATGAAGCTACTTAAAGTCTTTTAAAGTCTTGGGATCTGAAAGGAAAGTTGGTAACAACCACGCAAATTAATAGGTTAGTGTCCAAAATTCACTAAGTGCAATATATACTTTTGTCTACATAACACTGCTCAGAAACGAAGACAAGAGCAACAAAGCAGCAGTAATTCCCAGAGGAAGATGTCATGCTACACAAGCTGTAGTGATGTGTCCTCTTTGGAGGCATTACTGACCATCCAAGACATTTCCAACTTCCCCACCTGTTTTTTCTTGCTCTCTGTCTTAACAATCAGCTTCTACATGCTGATTTTAATATTAAGCCGAGACACTTCTGTTAGTAACACAGAGAAGCACCTCCCAGTACTAAGTCTCTCACCTACACTGGATGGGAACTAGAAAACTACCCTGAAGAAATCCGTGTTGGCTCAGCTGTGCTCCCAGAAATAGGCATACATGTATACTGCATGGTCCATCCAGCACTAAGCAAGCACAGTATTTGATGTGTACAAGTGCCATCAGGGTGAAGAGATGTCTCTTAATTGTTTAAGCAGTCCTGTGCTGATCAGAAATGCTTGTATTAAACAGATGCCTCCCAATCAATTAACAGACTAAGTGTGTGTTGGTGAAAGTATTAACATAAAACCAGTACTTCAAACAAGATACCTGCTCCTTGCCTTGCTGTCTTCAGTCATTCAACTCAAATTCAGAAATAAGTACATTATGATTTGTACTGCACAGCGTTCAGCTTTTGATATAAAAGCTTGGTTATTTTTTCCATCTCTCACAGCACTTAACAGAGTACTTTGCTGATAAGTGAAATCCTTATCACTTTTGACTGGGTCCAGTAAGAAGCATGAGAAGTGAAAAGAAGTCTTAAAGTGATTTAAGTCCTTGTCCAGAAAAAAATCTAGGAGTATAGGGCAAAAGGGTGAATAGATTTTTTAAATTCTTTTAGCAGATAAGGATAATGTGGATCAAGAAAGAAAACTAGAGGCAGAGGCTTTTTTTTTTTTTTTACATAAAGAAACTAAACATTTCCATCCCTGTGGGTACAAGCTGAAAAAGATATTGTTTGGCCTTAAAAAGACAACTTCATAAACTTTTCCCAAAGTCCAACTTACGATATGACATATTTTACCATATATAGTTGTCTTTTCTCAAGGGTTGGATGAAAATAAAATGTTGACAACAAAGACTTCAGCATACACATAGTATAATCACACAAATGATAGCAATTAGAGCTTGAACATCTGGTTTTGCTCTGATGTGAGCTCCTTCTGGCTTCAGGAGCAGGAAGATGATCAAGCTTGCAACCCACATCCAAACTGTATGGATGGTCTTGGCTCTACATTGTGCTGAAAATTTGCAAGTGGTTTATTTTCCATTTCCTGTCTGGAAGCTTAGGGCAGATGATGGCTGGCTTGCAAGATTTCCACACTGGTTGCTCCAAACCTCTCTGTACTTTTCTGGACCCGAATGTTGCTCTCATCCTATTCCCAACAGCAGCCATTGGCCAACAGCTGTTTTCAGTTAGACCATTTCAATCAGTCAAATACAGACCTATCAAGTTCACCTGATTTACAGCTGTCTCCATTACACTAGACTTTGGTTCAACGCCCACACACAGACCTTCCTGCCAAGCACCACTCCTTACCTGATGAAGGGACTCCACACTTTGACCTCTCATTTTTATTAGCGTGACTTGCACCACAGACAGCGACTCCTGATTTACAGCTGCAAAGGAGGAGGAAATAAGAAGCGTTACATGTTTGAGTTTTTATTGGCAGAAAGGGGAAGTTGTCCTCACAGGCTACACACAGACAGTGCTATCCTATAAATACAAGTATACATCACTAAGCACCCTCAATATTCTGAGAGTTTTGCTCACAAATACTCCTGTTTGTCCCTAAGAAGCAACATATAAAAGCTCACAAGAAAACAGATTTTCACCAACTTCTCCTGTATTTGCCCATCTTGATTTGCTACGAAGCCTGTTATGTCTTAAGGCCAGACAGCTCCTGCATGAACCCATTGTCTAGCATTTCCCATAGCATAAGCCACAGAACTTAAGCTATTAATTCCTGCAACTTGCCCATTAATCTGTGGTTGAACCCCTTGGCTGTCTTGTGGTATACAAGATTTTAAATTAAATCCTTCACTACAGAAGGTTTGCCTCAGTTATCTTTTTGTCGTTAACTGCATATAAACACAGTAACTTGCTAAACTGGGAAAGGGGAGACCTTAAGGAACAAAGGGGAAAGTAACACTGTACAATATAAGGTGCTGGCCTTTAAACTCTAGAGGAGCTGACTTCAAATACTGCTGCAATATGTAGACAGTAAGTAGCACTTTGTTTGGAAGAAGACACAGCTTTCTTAGATCTCTCAGATTACATCTGATTGCCCAAACATCTTCCTGATGTTACAGCCTCAAGAAAAGCACTCAGCAGTAGCAGAAAGACATCTCACCTTGGCAGCTAGCAGCATCTAGAGGAAGAGATTCAACAGCTTCTTCCACAGTGGCCTCCTCTAACTGGTCTCTTCCTAAAGGCTCATCTACAGGCACCTCCTCTGGCTCATCTACTGCCAGCTCAAGATCTAGGAGGAAAAGAGTGGCAGAAGAAGGGTTAGCATTACATGCCTGCTCCGAGTTGCTTCATGTTTTCTTATTCTCCGTTCTCCTGTAGAAAGCAGAAGCAGGCTTAGAAGTTACTCTGCATCTCCAAATTCCTTACCATCATCCTGAGAGTCATCTTCAGCCCTCCCCTTACTGCCACTGTCAATGCCAGAGCTACCATAGCTGATGGTTGAGCTGCAGGATTTCTCTTTCCTGTGCACTCGGTCGATGCTGAAGGGCTCATCCACTGACATCTCCACTGACACTCGGTGCCTTGAGTCAGCCTCAATGCCCGAGGTGTGAGAGCTGCCGTGGCTCCCCGTGGACTGGCGCGAGAGGCGGTTATCCCTCCGGCTGCCCACACTGCTCCCGCTGCCGCGCGAGTTCTTGTCGCACGGGTCCAGGTCCATGTCCAGTGTGTCGCTGATATAGGACTCCCGGTAGCGCTTCTTCTCTGAGGAAGAACGAGGAGAGAAGGCAGGGGAAACTTTAAGCAAGACTGAAGGAAGGGTAACAAAACTGGTAAGTTCTGGGACAGGCACAACCTGATGGTGAAGAAAATTGCTGCAGCTACTGAACAAATAAATGACAAGCAAGTTTTGTGTTCTGCTTATTCTACAGACACTGGGATGCCCAGCAGGTTGCAACAGAACTACAGTCATACTTACAGTAAAACCAGTATCTGCTGAATTAGGGCAGGCAACTAGAGGCAGTTACAATTCAGAAATGCTGCCTTCCAGAATGAAGGAAATGCAGCAAAGCAGGAATCGCTTACCTAACCTAAGTGTTCAGTCTTTAAAACAGAGTACACCGATTGTTTCTCAAGAGAGTCACCAATGTGTGGAGACAGCTAAGAATGGGATCTCCATGGCTGGCATTTATTAATGATTTCTCTCATGGCTTTTCTGTGGCCCAAAAAGAAGGATGCTAAAGGTGGACAAGAAATCCACAAGAAGCTAGGAGATACAAAACAATTTAGAAGAAATCTGTCCCACCCCGAAGTGGAAGCTAGAAAGCGGGGGGGGAGGTGCACCAGGGCATTTCAAACATTTGTGTCTGGGCACCTGAATCACGTCCCCAGGTATTACCACAATGGTGTAAGATGTTTATTTAAGCTCTGAATTGCAGGCAATAAAATGTTAGCAGAGATTTCCTGACAGTGTCTGGCAAGGAACAGGATTTCAAAATGCCAACAAAGACATGGCAGCAGCTCTAGCACAAGTCCAAGGAAGCCTTGCTGTCTGCCATGCCTCAGCCTCTCTCAGAAGACGGAAATCTGCTCTTTGAAGAACAAAGCCAGGAGAAGCGAGTACTCACGTGAGCTAGCCTCTAAGAAGGCCACTACCAAATAGGAAAAACAAAATAGCAGCTAATCAGGTGGCAGGATATCTGCCAAGCAAGAGAAGCAGTAGATCCCAATTTGACTCTGGAAATTTTTGGAAACATTTTTAATAGTGAACCTGTTTAGTTGCAATTCTCACAAGCACTGCCATGTTGCTATCTGACCAAACAGTGAACAACAAAGAGTCACCAAAAAGGGACTTCCAAGAATGCAAAGGGTTTGTGAAAGCAATCTGAGCCTTTTGCCCACATGCACTTGATTACTGAGCCTTTGTAAAGGTTGCTGGCACATGGCACTAGTTGTTCCCACACAGCTCCATGCCACTTTTATATCCCCACTGAAGGAAAAGACAGAAATAATCAAGCTGGATGACACCAACGGCCACCTCTCCTCATACACTGATTCCACGTAACCATGCGCCACCACTTCAGAGATGGATGTGAACTCCTTTGAGTTGACAAGATGGACATGGAGCAGTTGGATCCCCTGTCAGAAAGTACAAATTTGAGGAGTTCTGATCTGCTCTCAGGTGGAAGCTGCTGGTGCCAGAAACAAATATCAAAGCCTAACATACTGTATGTACTCTTCCCCTTACCAAAGCCACCTGCTCTTCTGCCACATACCTTCAGCCTCCTCCAGTTTTTGGATTTGCTTCAGCACTGGCTGGATATTCAGAAAGAGCCGGTGGCTGTTGCTGAGGAGCTGCAGCAAGTGCCGTGACCTGAAGGGGCAACCTGTGTAGTAAACCAGTTTCCGTGCAGAGGGCAAACCGTCTGGCTGGATCTCAAATTTTTTCCCCTGCATAAAGAGGAGAGATGCCAGTGAGTGAGCACGAACATGTCTTCGGCCACATGGCTAACCGAGGCAGCCGCAGTCTTGTGTGTGTGAGTTACAGGACTTGACATGGCAATTTGGGCAGGCCGACACCTTCGCCAGGTCCCAGGTGGGCAGCTCGCTGCCAGATGGCATCCGTTCTGTCACACTCACCAGAAACGCCAGCTTCCCGATGTGCGACCAGGGAAAGTCGTAGAGGAGCTGACGAACGTGGTTCACCTCCTGCAACACATCAAACTCGGGGTGACACAGGAACTGGCAGGTACAGGGTGGAGTCAGTGATGTGCAAAGAATTTGCAAACAACCAAGAATGCAAGATATGCGGAGCCTGCTGCTCACAGGGGAGGCAGAGGAGTGCTGGTGGGGGGAGGACAGGGGAGCTAGGCAGAGTTAATGCTACACCAGAAGGCTTTCATGGCAGCCTGTTACCTGATAGATGTGCATTCCTCTAAGGGTCAGGCCCAGGATAACTGTTGGGCGATCCTCCTTCTTATCCTAAAAGGACAGAAGAGCCTGGAGTCAAAGGTTAATCTACAAAGACCACGCTCTTGTTCTGGCACCTACTGCAAGAGAGGTAGCAGGACTGCTCATCAGACAGATGCCATCAGCCCATTTGCTTTTTATTGTTTCTAACAAGCATCTCGTCTTGTTGATCCCTGAAGAATTTTGAGATCAGAAACACCTACAGATCCTCCTGTGCTGGAAGTCTCCAGCTTTTCACCAGCAGCACATGCCCCAAACAGCCCCAGAGAGGGAATCCTGCAGCTTAAGTGATCTGAGGGCACAGACCATTACTGTTCTCAGAGGCAATTTGTAACAGACTCACTTACTACCACCGCCATCTCTGCTGTTAGCGCAAACATTCACATCTCTCACTCTCCAGGTGACAGAGAGCCCAAAACAGAAGCGATGTCTGCCCCTTCTCCTTACCACAGCATGGCTGTTCTCACCCTGGGACGTGCTGGACCTCAGGTGTACGTTTGCCAGGAGAGAGCTAATCAGTGCCCAAAGTTACAGGACTTTTCTCCTAACCTTTTCATCTCAGTGTTGGGAACAGACAGTTTTATGTGCTTAAGGCTGAACTGGAAATTTGCCTTGTTTTTCCTCGTGCTGTACCTTCATACCACATAATCTCTCTCTAATTAGGAGATTCCTTTGCTTAAAGATTGAAAATCAAAAATCCCCGAACTGTCCAGCACTAGTTCACTCAATCTCTCTACTGGCATTGTGGAGTCAGAGGGGGACAACACAGACTTCTCTTACTAAGAGGAGCAGGAGGAAGAAAATCGCTGGGTAAAAATTTCTGGAGTCACAGAGCTCAAACTTCACACCAAGACGTTCTCACCTGGCTTGTCAAGATGCAAGCCACACACTGTCACATCTACCTCAGCCTCTGCCCCTCTGTTAACACCCATGTCCAGCAGAACTCCAGCTGAAAGTCACTAAGAAATGCTTTCTGCCTCCTGAAGTCAAAGACCTTTAATAAATCAGGGCTGGTCTGGAGGAGGGATATGGTGCCCAGTGCTGCCTGTTTTCTTTGAGAGTCCCCAACCCCAGCAGCAGCCACAAGGAGGGAGTAAGATAGAAGTGACTGCTACTGAAATCTCATGGCAGCCAGTGCACCAACACCTTCACCCAGCACCCCTGTGAGCTCAATCAGGAGCTTTGTGGCCCAGGAGTCACCTAGGAGGAGGATGCCTCACCACGAGATTCCTTGTGTCATGCAGCAGGAAGAAAAGCATGTTGTGGATACAACAACACAAAGGAGTTAATGCAGAAAATATGAGTTCAAGTCAGACTCAAATTTGGATATTAAGGGCAATCAGTTTCACAGCCACAGTGCCTTCAGATATAAATTATACCATGTCTTGCCAGCTGGATTTCTTATGGCATTCAAGTGTAACCAACCCTCTTATGACTGCATCATTAACAGCATTAGCATCAAAACGGAGAGGACAGAAAGGCTGAACAGAGGTAGGGGGAGCAGCTAGTTTGTGAAGGAATGAAACTAACCCTAGATTGAAAACCAAAGTGGAATTTATCTCCTTTGGAAAATGCAAGGCTCTTCTCTGTGTTTCTGCAGTAATTAGAGCTGCCACATTTGGTCAAAGGAAGCAGAAACTTTCCAGACTGAATTCTGACCCAGCACAAACAGACAAGATGTTTAATCATGAGTCTGACAAGGTAGAGCAGCTCCATTCGGAAAAGAAGTTCATGCAATTCCTAATTGCTTGAGCAGGTTTCACTCGCCTAGGTGGAACACCAAACTTCTCTTCAGTCCTATTTCTAGACTACACTTTTAGCACATCAAAGTGAAGCAAATCTGGTTAAAGCAGGCTTGGGTGGAAAGGCAAAGACTCAGGGACAAGCAACAATCAAGGAATCCAAAAAGCTGAAAACAAAACAGCCAAAAAAATACCCAACACTCCAACAGTGTTGAAGGGGGGGTAAGAAAGGTGGGATGACTCGTGTCACCTTCAGTTATTATGTGGTGTCTGTGTGAAAGCTGACTGACCTCCTGTCACCATTTCAGTGGACTACAACAAAGTGCAGCTTCTCAGTGATTTCCCTGGTGCAAGTACACTGGCAGGCAGGGACAAAGCAAAAATTAAGTTTTGCCATTCCTGTGGCCAGTTTGTTGGCTGAGGGACAAAATAATGTTCCAGCTACACTAGCAAATTGGAAGCAAATTTGTTTATGGGGACAGGTCTCACAGCCTGGATATTTTATACTTGTTTGTCCTCTCCAAATCAGAGGCAACTGTTCTTCAACTACACAGAAAGTGAAAAACAAAACAGTGACCCAATTAAAAAGGAGAAAGATGTTTAAAATAAGCTCTTTGTTTGACCTTCTGCAGCCTGTAGAAGTGGACGGGAACATCTTCCAACAAGCAGGACTCCTTAATGAACTTCAGCACAGCTTCCTTTGCACTCAGGCCTTGCTGTTCTCGGTGCATCTCTGGGGCATGTTTCAAGATGTAGTCGCTCCCCCTCTTTGCAATTATCTAAACCACAAGGAAAACAAACAAGTCAGCAACTCTTCAGTGAAGCCCACGAGAGGCAGCTGTGATCAACAGCAAAGCCAAGACTGGAGGTGGAGGAGGTTCATGCATTCTCCCAAGAAGTTAGCCCAGGTTCACCTCTACCTCCCTGGAGGATAAGCATTTAAAGCAGCTCCGATGATACCGATGTCTCCCAACAGATCGTAGATGGCAAAATCATAACAGAGACTGCAGAGCTCGTGTCAGCTCTTTTCATTCTCAAGCGCTGGAATTAGTTTCCCTAACTCCTGGCATCCCTAAATGCTTATGGGCAGATAACAAATACAGCTCTGCATGCCAACACAATCAGCAGCAATATCTCCCAGCACTGCAGAAATGCTAGAGGGTTGTGGGTTTTTTGGTGTGGTTTCTTTTTTTTTTTTTGTGCGTTTTGCTTTGTTTTTACTTTAAAGACCAGAAACTACACATTAGGCTTACTTAGCATTTCCATAGTCAAAGGGGAGGGTAACACTATCTCAAGGTATTTTGTGTCTGTCTGGAGTGGTTGGCAGGCATGCAGCTTTGCTAAGTAGTAGAGAAACCTGCACTGGACCTTTTTTTACTCTTGCCCTGTGAGTACCCAGTTCCTGTGCTTGGCCACATGCTCTCTCCAGACAACACTACAGGGCAGCCCAGCCAGACTGGCCCCTTCCAGGCTGTGAGCAGCAGTGACACATAAGAGGAGTGTTGGCTGAATTCACTTCACAAAATCCCTTGCCATGCAGGGTGCTTAAAACTAGACCCCACCAGGTACCTGTGAACATCCTGTCAGAAGCAGCCTGTCCTGACCCAAAACAACCGGACCCTGTCACCCAAATCCCACTTCCATTTTAAATTCAGCCCCTTGTTTACTCTCTTTGGTAACACCTCTGCTCTCCTTGCATGCTGTGCTAGATAAACTGCCCTCCCGCGAGGAAGGCTGGGCTCAGGGAAGAACAACATCGATGCCATCAGCTGTGCAGCATCAGCAGAAAGAAGTACAGCTCCACAGTTCAAAGCTGGGTTGCTCACCCCGGGGCAACACCGCCTCTCCTCACTAGCAGGAGGCTTGGGGCAGCTCTTGGCCAAATGATCTCCAAAGGTGATCTCCAGCACGTGTTGCAGGAGGACATGCTGGAGGAGGAGTATCTCCCCCACAGCAGCCCAGGGGCAGGGAGAGAGGCGTCCCTGTGACTGCCAGGTTTTGCTCTTTGTAGTGATAAATCACCCACATACTTGCTTGGGGCTGTGGCTCAACGCAGGTGAGCCAGGCTTTGCCTTGGCCTTTGCAATGTTTGCCAGATGAGCAATGGTCTACGATAAGATTTAACTGCCCCATAAACTGCACACACCAGACTCAGTTTTTCCAGCCCTTTGTTAGCTACCTTGTGCCAGGTGCCCTGTAGCAAGGAAGGGCACCCGACCTGCTGGTGGAGAAAGGAGCGCTTCTGCACTGCACGGCAGGCAGGCTGCGACTTGTGCCTGCAGACTCCACCAGCCTTGACTCCCTGATGCAACCCCTGTCACTGCTCTGAACATTATCCCCAAAGCAGGTGACAGAGCACAGTCAGGCTGCAGAGGAGGCCACGTCCATGTTCTGGGAAACATCCTTCCCCAGCAGGTATCAGCAACGGAGGCATCCATAACATAGCTAGCTTCTTTTCCTATTGTTCTGGATGCTGATGTGCTTAAAACAGTTTTCTTGACCATTTCACAAGAGAACTCCCTGCAGGTAACCAGCTCTGACAGACTTTTTTTGTTTCAAACTCTTTTTTCTCAGCTAATTTGCCTTCATTCAAGAATAAAAGTAACTCTTGGCGTTCCAAGCCATTTGTAGGTCTTGGAGGGCACGAGTTAATGTACACATGCTTACAAATAAGCATGTAAAACCATTTTTAGGCCATTCCCTTTTCCCTTACTACGGTTCAGCCTCAATGAATGACAAAGCAGGAACCAGAGGCGCTGCACAGCAGTTACTACTCCTTGGGGTCCAGGTCTCTTCATCCCAGAGGTAAGCATTGCAGAGCTAGGACCAAAGAGCAACATACTTAGCATTGCGGCCCAGAGGTTTTCCGTAGAGCTTAGCTTGTGCAGATCTTTCAGATCTTTGCAGATCAGCAGGAGCTGGGGAAGTTGTGTGGCTGTAGCTAGGTACCAGCCTGACATAGCTCCTGCTGCATGCAGGTTGTTGACAGAAAGATCCTCTCAAACTTACCCATTGCGGGAAATATGCCTGAGGTTCAAAATATTTCCCAGTGTGGACCTCCTCCCTGTAGTTGCCCAAGTCTGCCTGCAAGCTGTAGGCAGCCAGCAGGAAGTAGATTTCTTCTTTGTGGTTGCACCGAGACATGAGCACTTGCTCTTTGAGATGACAGTAGTAAAGCTGCCTCGCCACCTTGTCACTGCAAGACACAAGGGCAGATTTGTGTGAGGAAGAGAAGAAAGGTCAGGATAATACAGGGACTTTCAAACGCATCTTGCTTGCGAGAGAAAGGCTTGAACTGGCATCCCTGATGTCTGCCCATGCCACCATGACACAGTTAAGTGCCTGTGGGAAACCCCAAGCCAAGATCAAGGTCTTTGCACACAAAGCATTGTACAAACATGGGAAACAATAGTCTCTATCTTGGGGAGCACGAGATCTAAGAAGTTAGGGCAGAGGGTAGATGAAAGAAAACTCATATCACACCTGTTTTGGAGACTGACTACATCAAGCGCTTCTGTGTTTCTGGAAAGCCTGTAGCAGGCAGGAGAACCAACTCCCTTGAATCTCAGTCCTGCCTCTTGCACACCTGTCCTCCTTTCCCCTCTAAACCTGGCACTGCTTTTTCATTTCACCTTGCCTTAGGCTTAAGGTGCTTTTCAACTGCTAATTCCCTGCAAGGTAGATCAAAAGATGCAGGAGCCCTGGGCTTGTTTTAGTGTTCTTCCTCAAACTGCTAACCAGGCACAGTCTGATAAGGCATTTGTATCCCTGATAACGTGTACACACACCCTCACAAGAGCTCAAGGGAAGCAGGCTGCTGACATGTACGTACAGACAAAGTGCTGGACACTACAGTCTGCTCATAAAAACATGCACGTAGATTGAAAGGGCCCTGTAACTACCTCTACACAGCTCCACAAACCTGTCCAATTAAATTACTAGTGCAAGAGAAATTTGCATGTGATGCTAGAGGATATGTGCATAGGGGGTGGAAGAATGCTGTGCAATCTTTGTACCTAAAAGCAAAATTAAACAAAAAACACTGAACAGCCAAACAGACTCCAGAAGACTTGCCTGCATTCAAAAAGAGAGACTGTGGAGGACAGGGTGGGGGGAGGAAAAAGAGGGGAGAAAAAAAAAAAGCTTTGTTCAAGAGGAGAACAAATGCCAAAAAATTAAGTAAAGATTTTAATCTACTTGAATTATCCCAGCTCTTGGCTTGCCCTGGGGTCACAGCCACGCCAGCAGTGCTGATGCAAATTAATCCTGTCAGTTGTTCATTTTCAACTACCTCATCCTTTGTTCTGTACCATGCAGCCAGTGCGGCTGTGTTTTGAGTGCAGCCCATATTCCACGTGAATGGATCACACTCAAATGCAAAACTCTTTAACTTATGAAGTCATTTCTTTTGTCCGTTTACAAAAGTCCATTTCCAGGAGCAGACTGCACAGAGCACTGTGCAGATACAAAAACCTGAACCAGAACTGCTAGCGTGTGCTCTGGAGTATAAATACCTATTTTTCGTATATTCATCTGATGCTTTTCACACGACCAAAAGATGCAAACAAAGGCTGTTAACCATATTTCAGTACTGCTGTAATTCAACCTGCTCTCTAAACACAGATGGGAAAGCAGTTACCATCCTCCAGGGACCTAGGGATAAGGAATGTGATACAGGGGGAAAACATGCACTGTTCGTTGTGGAAATCTGGGTTGTTCTTACAAAAACAAAAATGCAAGCTGAATTTTTAAGGAAGTGTTAATAAGGAAACAGAAAACAGTACCACAGAAGTGAACTTACCTTATTACCCTTCCATTTTCTACGTAGTATTGTACTCTAAAGAATGCAACAAAAGGAGGGCTGAATTTCTCTGTTCCCTAGAGCAGAGACAGAAGATTTGTTAAATAACATTCAGCATTCAAAATTCCTCTTGTAACATCCTCTTCTCTCAAGCTTACCCCCCATACTGCTTTTAGTTTGCTAATCTAAGCTCTTCATCAGTTTTGGGGAGGATCTGACTACCACCAAGGCTCACATCAATGAGGCATCATAAAACATTAAAACAGGCTGAAAGGCAAAACATCCCAGGGAGAGCTGAAGAGTCTGGATGGGTGGATAAGCCGGGTATAAAAGAGCCCCAGAACAGCCTGGGGATGCCCAGCCTGGCTCAAGTTACCCAGCTCAGCACCTGGCAGCACCCTGGACACACTAGTGCTGAACACTGCAAGTTTAACATGGCCTTCCCCAGCGTGCCAGGCAGGCAGGCACCAGGCAAGTACCGCTGCAGCCCCCCCCAGCACACAGCCAGAGTTAACCACACACCCCAGCTCTGTACCACATCCCACAGCGGGGACGCAGGGTGCTGCAGGAGCTGCTCAGCCAGCCCGTGCTGCCTGCGGCCGGGGCGCCCCAGCCTGATATTAACTCCTCGCCTTTTGTCTGGCAGGGCTCCTGTCTAGCTGTTCACAGCTTCCTGCAGTCGGGGAGCAAAGGGAGACGCTGCTGTCTGCTTTGAGTTGTCTGTTAGAGGAGAGCCAGCAGGAGTTCTCTTGTTTTAAGGACAGCCTTCCCTTCACTTACAGGCTTGCTTGAACAGGAGGAGAGGGGGAAGAAGGAACATCTGATCTTATTAGCTTGTTCCCTCATCTTTTCTTCTTTGTCTCTCACTTCTAATGTTTGTGCAGGTAACTGCTCACAGAGACAGTCCCAAGGCTTTGCTGCCCAGACCCATCTCCCTGTGCATGGCCTGTCTGACACCGACAGCAACTTCTTGATCATCAAGCAAATACTTACTTTTTTCCCCCCTGGATCTTGTCCAGAGTCACCCCATTTTAACAGAACATTTCAACAGAATGAGGCTTTCCACCTGAAGCCTCTTCACAGGAATTTAATTCCTGTCTCCTAACCCAGTCCAATAGTCTAACCCATTTTAGGCTTCAGTACTGCCAATGGCAACTCATTTAGCCTTTGGGGATTCACCTCACATGAGAGACTCAACATTTATCCAGACTTCAGAAGTGTTTCAAGAATCCTGCCTGGTAGCAGCCACAAAGCGCACCCCACACTGACGTGGCCAGAAGCACCTGCCTTGGAAAACCCTCACTGGCAGGAGGGACAGCTCTCCATATGGCTTGGGGTTGCCTCTGAAGTAACCCTCACTTATTTGGGAGAAGCACTATCAGGTAAGGGATCCTCAAATCTTACTAGGAACCTGCAAAGCTCTGTACATAGCAGAATCAGCAAGCATGCCTACTCTGCAAAAGAAAACCCTTGAGGAAAGTGGAAAAAGTTATAATGCACCAATTAAGATATCAGGGCGTAGCTGTACATTACACTTTATTCTAGACTGCAGCTCCTTCAGTAATAACAAACAGGCATTATCATGTCTCTAAATGACCAGTGCTAGACAATTACACAGGCTCGTCTTTATTTCACGCAGTTTTTCTCCTCTCCCTTGACAAGGCTGGCTAGCCTCAAAGAACTAAGGCTCTTCTCAAAACAATCTTTCCTCTTTTTCTACTGTCCTCTCATGTATATTCTGAAAGTCATGGCTCCAGCTCTCTCCCTCACTTCAGGTGGGATGGGGTTCAAGCCACACAAGGTCATTCTAGGTTTTTCTGCTTACGTATAACAGTAAAGTCTTTAGACTTCTCCCAGGATAGCCTATCTTCAAAAGGAAGCAAGCAATTAAGCAGCAACCATGTCGTTACTATTGCTGAGGTAAAGTTGTATGGAGGTTTGGTTTATCTGTTTTAATTAATTGCATGAACCGTGCACGAGTCACAGCATCTTGCTGCTGAACAGCACTCTGCAGACCACCTTCCAGAAATGCTTTACGGACCTTAGTCTAAGAGCTTCCATTTCAGCGAGTAGCCCAACACCAAAGCCACAGTCTCTGAAATTAAACACCTCTCTTACTTTGTTGGTCTCTTTCTTCCATTCCTTTGAGAAGTATTTGCTAAGCTTCTGCTCCAGGTCAATGAAAACATACTCATTATCTGGAAGACAACAGAGAAAAGCATTTTATGTTAAAGTAGAAGTTCTTATTCACAAAGTACTTAGATGACTACCGTAACTGTTTCCAACCACTGCCCAGTAACACAAAATCTGGCCAGGGAGCAAACAGAGCAGGGAAAAGAGAGGGCACTGGAATTCTCAGTACATGTGCTGCTCCAGACAGTATGGAAAAAAGCTTGGCTATGCCTTAAATCTAGGGATACTGAGCTGAAATTTCACAAACACCGTAAGCAAAAATGCAGAATCCTTGCTTTATGGAGCAGAGACATTTACGGAAAATAAATATAATCTTACCAAGCTAAT